>NC_071506.1:198290294-198915294 GCF_027887155.1 Malaclemys terrapin pileata | reverse complement strand
AATGGGTACCCGCCATATGCAAAAGCTATTTAAAGCAGGGGGTGACATCGAGGTTCTTCACTAACTCCCCACCCAAAGATGACTCTTGGAAACACTGGAGGAACAAGGACTGAACTGGGGGAAAGTGCTGGACCCAGGCTGAAGGAATTTTTAACTTGTGAAAGTAACACGTGGGGTTTTTAAGCTGCAAGCAAGTGCAGCTGCCCCCTTAAGGATCTCCGCAATCTGCTGGAAACATCATTTAGGATGAGAATTTGCTATTCATATCCAACCTCTTTAGTATATTAAGCTTAGATTGCGTTTTTGTTTATTTGCTAGGTAACCTGCTTTGATCTGTTCACTATTCCTTATAATCACTTAAAATCTATCTTTTGTAGTCAATAAATTTGTTTTTGCTTTATCACAAACCAGTATGTGGGAGTCATAACTTGGGGCAAAAAGCTGTTGCATATTTCCTCTCCACACAGAGAGGGGGCAAATTTCATGAGCTTACGCTCTACAAATCTCTGTGCAGCGCAAGACGGTATAATTTGGGGTTTACATTCCAGAGGGGGATGGGCACTTGAGCAGCTGAGGAGTTCCTTAGCTGTATGCTCCCGATGCAGAGCTGATCACAGCCATCTGTAGCTGGGTGTGTCCCTACTGCAGCTGGGTGTGTCCCTACCTGTGTGTGTGCTGAAGCCTGGGAGAGGGTTTGGCAGGCTGGTCACAGCTGTACAGTAAAGGGTGCCCAGATGGTGGGTCAGGGGGGTTCAATGGTATCCCAGTTCCAGGTGGCACCCTGGGGGAACCCATCACAACATTTATTGGCTGCAGTTATGAGAAATTAAACAGATTTGTTTAATTTTCACAAATTGGGACATTTTTCTAGCCTCAGAGTAACAGAAATTTACATCTGTTATTTTTTAATCTAACCAGCATACTTTAAAATTAGGATTAAGATATGCAAATGATCCCCATATCATGGTATCCCCTCCAGAATTTTACTGTGTTTATTTTGTTTTGCAACTCTGGTGGGAGCCAATATTTAATCATACTTTTCCACTGGTATTCTCTCCATAATGGTGAACTTGTACTATTATCATATTCTTTCAATCCTCAGGAGAAATTTGCTGTTTAGATCTGTTTCTCAAACTCAGTTCACTTTGTCAATATTGCCCTGAAGTTCTAAAGTAAGAGTGCATACAATTTGCTTTTTTAAATCAGATATTGGATTATTTTTCAATTTCCTTCCATAGTTCTGTCTTGGAGACAAATCTAGTTTAAGCGGTCCAATTCTTAGGATTTTGTAAATATTGTGACTAATTAGAAAATTCCTGTATTTTTAACTTCTATTAACTCTTATAGTGTGAAAGCTTTTAGTTCAATTTTGTCAAATTACTTATCGATTTTATTCCTTTTTGTGTCAGTTTTCCTTATGGGATATTAGTCAATTTTGAAATATTGATATTCAAAATATTACTTCAAACTATCAGTTCTCACATATTCACTGCATAAAAATACATGGATAATTTCCTGATTTGGCTGACCAATAAGTGGTAGTTCTTTTCTGATAATCAATCCTTACCCATAAACTGACTTCTCTTCTACTCATTTTCAGCAATTTTGGACTCCATTCAAGAATACCCTAAAATAATAATTAAAAATTAATGCACCTGTTTTATAATATTTCCAATCATATTCCAGTAACGCAAAAAAACAAGGTATTTTTTTCTATACAGCTTGACATGTCACCACATGAACATCCTTAAAAAGTATAGTTCAAACCCATGTAACCTGTCAACCACATGACTGAATATCATAAGAACTGATACTCTATTATTGCAGTTTCCATACACTGAATTAGAACCACTCTTCTCTCTGCCAGGCGAGAATCTATTTTACATAGTTTCTGAAAAAACATCAAAGGCAATACAAGCACAGAAAGCTTGGCTATTTTCACCAGCAACAAGAAACTTCAAAGTGAGGAATAATTACTAATTACAGCATAAAAAATTTACACAAAGAATCCCCAAGGGAAGATGAGGTAGAATGACAGAAAAACATTACTAAACACAGAATCACTAAGTTTCCCTGCATTTTGTTACTAAGTTACAATTTGTTATTAAGTTCTAAATTTTCCTCTTGTATGCCCTCTTCATCTTATGATAGCAAGAACCCTTACTATCAGTGGATGTCAAAAGCAATAAAAATCAGAAATG
Source organism: Malaclemys terrapin pileata (assembly GCF_027887155.1). Classification (NCBI taxonomy): domain Eukaryota; kingdom Metazoa; phylum Chordata; order Testudines; family Emydidae; genus Malaclemys; species Malaclemys terrapin. The sequence continues at coordinate 198,913,093 of NC_071506.1, read as the reverse complement.
GGGCATTAACTGAAGAGCTGTAAGAAGCCTACTCTACACCAGACTAATGGCTACATGACATTGAGACCTCATTACAAATGGTCAAACAAAGGTTTTTTTTGTAACTAGGGACATTTTAGCTTCTAGCTAACAAAGGAGCCAGGAGCATGGCTCAGCATCCCTATAGTATAGTTATGTTATTACTCAGAAAAGATCCAAGAGACAAAAAGTTAAAATTAAAAAAAAAAGACTGAGACATTGGGCTACCCTCCATGCTTCCAGGATGGAACATCAAGAGAGACCGAGGTGGAAATAGGCTCTCTTTAGTGTCCTTCTACTAGCCTTGATTGATAATTCTTTTGTCTTCTTCCTTCCTGGAGTAAGTACATGATTTGCTTAGGTAAGTTTTTTCTGTAAAAAACAGGGATGAGGAAGATATCGGATGACAAACCTTTAATGGTTTTAATAATGCTTGGAATGTGGTCCTGAGTGAGTGGACTTTCCAAGACTGTTTTCATATCGACTTATAATTTCTGATTATTGTTGCTTCTATTAGTGGTCATTCTGTTCTGTACTATTTGCAGTTTTGGAAAAAGTATCCGTTTTAAGATTATTTTTTTAATACTGCTTAAGCTTCAAACAGAAACTTATCTAAGCCACAACTTTCATTTTAAAGTCCAATCAGTTAATCACATATCGCTTGTGTGTCAGATGTTCTACAAAATTTGCCAGCATATAAATAACTTTTAGTTCACTGTAAAACATGATTGTTTTAGCCTTAGACCTGAAAAAGTGCAAGTCCATGTTCAGTTTCTCTCATGTCAAAGCTTTGACATGTCAACATTTTATTGACTTTACTAACACTTCCCCATTCCCCAAACATCTCCAAGACTAACCTTATCAATCTCATGGAAGTATACTATTTTCTAACTATTCAGAAAAGTTACAATTCTCCATTTAATGTGCTAATCCATAGATTATACTGCAGAAATACATTCCTAAGCATCTGAAATGAATTCTTCCAAAACTTACCCAGATAACTGCTAAAGAGGCAGCATAATATGATGTCAATAACATTGAGTTGCCAAACATCAAAATGAAACACAGTGCAAGAGATGCCTGAAAGAAAATACAAAACATCTCCAAATATCTAAACCATCAAGTAATTCTCTCAAATACAACATATAGTATAAATAAAATAATTGATAACTGACAGCAATACCATGGTTTTCTTTAAATATATAAATATCTACATACTATGCAGCAACTCTCTAAGCTAGAGACCCAGCTTACAGAATTGTATTGAGAAAGGTTAGTAATAAAGATTTAAAATGATGGCAATGTAGCAAATGTGAACTACTATGATGATGTAAGTAACAGACTAAAAGATTTAATAACAGAATATATTTCAACCCCTAATGATATTCTTTTTTCATTTTTTAAACACTATTCCTGATGTTTTATTCATTCTTTCAAGTTGTTTTACTTGGTCACATATATGCTGATAGACTCTCAGAATCCTGTGGACAAATTTGTAAAGAAATTTTGAGGAGGAAAAAAAGGGAGAGGTTACTCACTTTGTCCACAAAAAGAACAGGAGTACTTGTGGCACCTTAGTGACTAACAAATTTATTAGAGCATAAGCTTTCGTGGACTACAGCCCACTTCTTCGTTCTTTTTGCGGATGCAGACTAACACAGCTGCTACTCTGAAACCTGTCACTTTGTCCAATAACTGGAGTTCTTTGTGATGCGTGTCCCTTTGGGTACTCCACTTCAGATGCACATGCACCCTGTACCTTCGATCACAGATTTTTGGTAGCAGTGCCTGTTCGGCCTGCACATACGCACTACACATGCTATGCCCTGAACAGAGGCTGTATAGGACCGTACGGGGAACCACCCTCAGTTCCTTCTCTACTGAAAAGTATCACAAAGGAAACTCCAAAGCAAAGGGGAAGGAGGGCAGGTAGTGGAGCACCCAAAGGGGGACACATCTTGAACTCCAGTTTCTGCACAAAGTGAGTAACCGCTCTTTCTTTGAGTAGTGTCCCTGTGGGTGCTCCACTTCAAGTGACTCCTTAGCTCAAGGAGACAGGAGGTTTAGAACAGAGTCCAGAGCTCAAGAGAGAACTGCATTGTCTACTGCAGCATCTGATCTAGCAGCATGAACCAAAGCATAATGGCTGGAAAAAGTCTGCACTGAACTCCATGTTGCAGCTTTGCAGATCTCTCAGCAACTGGAACATTCTTGAGTAGGGCTACAGACATAGACTGCAATCAAATAGAACATGCAATCACTTGCAGGGGAGTTTGAGCATCAGCCAAACCATTATATGCAATAATCCAAAGAGACTCTCTGGATGTGAGATAGTGTATTCCCTAGACCAGTGTTTCCCAAACTTGGGACGCCACAGGTCTGGCCGATTGTGGCTCCCACTGGCTGCGGTTCACTGCTCCAGGCCAATGGGAGCTGCTGGACGGGGCAGGTAAACAAACCGGCCCGACCCGCCAGGGTCTTTCCCTACACAAGCGGCGTTCCCAAGTTTGGGAAACACTGCCCTTGACCTATCCTCAATAGAAACAAAAAGTCATGGGGACTTCTTGAATGTTCTGGTTCTGTTCAAGTAAAAGGCCAGTACCCTCTCAATATCTAGCGTATGGAAGATAGCTTCCTGCGTAGAACAATGCAGTTTAGGAAAGAAAACTGCAAAGTGAACTGTGTGGTTAATATGAAACAGAAGAAACCTCGGGTAAAAATTTTGCAGGGAGTTGTAATTATACCTTCGCCTTGGAGAACATAGTCAATGGAGAACCTGGCATTAGAGCCCCAATCTCTCCAACCCTTCGTGCTGAAGCAAAGGTCACCAAAACAACTGTCTCCATGGACAAATGTAACAGAGCATGTAGCTAGTGGCTCAAAAGACTGTTTCATGAGATGGTTAAAAACAAGGTTGAAATCCCAAAGCAGAGTAGGATCACTAATCTGTGGAAAAAGGTTTGTAAGACTAAGAAACTCATTGTGGTCAGATGTGTGAAAATTGACAAACCGTCTAATGGTGAGTGGGAAGCTGTTATTAATTCTAAGTGAACCTTGATGGAATTCAGAGACCTGATGTTTTCAATTCCAATAGGTAATCCAAGATTATGGAAAGAGATGACTGGACAGGTGAAAGATAACAGAGGTTACATTAAAGAGGACATCTTCTCCATTTCTGGAAGTAAGTGTGTCTTGTAGATTTCTCCCTGCTATTTAACAGCACATGTTGTACTCCCGATGAACAGGATGCCTCTAATCCTGAGAGCCACTGAGGAGCCATGCTTGGCGTTGCAGAATGTTCAGATTGGGATGAAGTGTTTGATCCACATCCTGAGACAGTCAAGAATTGATGGGGAGCTGCTACAGAGGGCAGAAGGTGAGTCTGAAGAGGTAAGGGAACAAAACTTGTCTTGGCCAAGTTGATATAATCAAAATGACCCTGGCTTGGCTGTGCTTGATCTTGTTGAGAACCTTTAAAAGCAATGGAATTGGTGGAGACCCATAGAGAAAGACCCTTTGTCCATGTAATGAGAAAATCCTCAATCTCTAAGAGATGCCTGAGTCCTCCTCTAGAACAGAATTTTCTGCACTCCATATTGCCTGCAGTGGCAAAAGTTTCCAAAGCTAAGACTATTTTGTTGGAGACTTGAGAGTCCAATTCCCATTCTCAATTTAGGGGAAAATTCCTCACTGACAGGAATGGCTCCTCAAAAGGAGAGGCTCCTTTTAAAACGCATGTAGCCCATTATCCCATATTCAAGAAAAAAATTTGGACTCCTCAGAACGAGAAAAAAAATTTTTTTGGGAGGGGAAAAAGAAAATAAGAACAGTTCCAATAACTATAAAGTACTAAACTACATACTATAATAACTCTAAATAGAAAACAGGCACACACTAAATTCCAATTCTGACCGAAGGCAGTTGAGAAGGAACCAAGCATGCTGGAACAATTTTTATAGTGGGGGTGCTGCTGATGGAATGTATTTGGTGTTTATTACTACTTCAAACAGGGTGTGTGGCAGCACCCCTAATTCCAGCACCACTAGAAGGAACGGAAGGCTGTTTGCCCACAAAGCCCTATACAGCTTGGGTACGGGCCAGGAGTATGTGTAGGGCGCATGAGCAGGCCAGATAGGCAACACTACCAAAAATCTCTGATCAAAGGCATAGTGTGAATGTGCATCTGAATTGAAGCACCCAGAGGGACACTCAAAGAACAACTTCATATTTCTGCCATACAGAAAGCTATAAATTTCAAATAAATAACACTATCAAAACTGGTAAACCAAAGATTTGATGCAGCATTTTCTTTGGTCATAGGCATACTTAACCATATCAGAGTTTTCTCCACTTTTTCTTTTAATACAGCTGTAGCTGCCAACTATGCTGTTCTGGCAAGAATTATTCTGGATTTTAGAAAAATTTATGGATTCACAGGCCCAGCCAAAGTCTCAGAAGCTATAGCAGCCGATATTGAATAGGGGATGTGCTTCCAGAATCCATTAGAAGGACAGAATCCATGAGGAGACTGACTCTTTAAGAATCAGTTGAACCCACTGTGAGAGACCATAATCAGCAAGGGAAAAATCTGTAAGAATAAATTAAAATCCACTGGATGATGTAACAAAGTAAACCATTAAAGCCATAGAAGGGATAGGGGAGGCACTATAACACATTGGAATGGGGATAAGTGGAAGATGGCGATTGAGAATCAATTGCTGGGAAGAGAGAAAAGAATTCAAGATGAGGTATGTAAGAGAAGGACAGAAAGAACCAATGGGGGAAAGATAATCATAAGCCTATATTAAGTTGTTTCTTCTAGTAGGTGAGCTATAGATCTTTGGATTCTCAATAATCTCTTCCTAACCAGAATATTGTTCAAGAATGCATAACAGGGCATTTCTTAAATCCTAATGACTGCACCGCACTTAAAGCAAATGTTGGCTGGGCTTGCCGAGGGAGGGCAGCTGTGCTTTATGGCTGGAGGGAAGGGAGAGTGAGGTTAGAGACTTCTGCAAAAGGTGAACAGTGATCAGTTTTGCGGCACTGACTCACCCCCCCAGGAATGTGAGGTTGGAAGGTGCAAGCCCTGGCGTGGGAAGCCCCTTTTTTCCATGCAGCAAGCAAGACAGCACCCACCCTCCCTCCCCTAGTGCAGGCAAATATCAGGTTGGGTTAGGACCTGCTGTGGGCATTGTGCTAGTCACTCCTTTTTAAGGAGGGCTGGGAAGGAATTTTTCCTGCACCACCAGATTGGCTTCAGTGGAGCGAGGTTTTTTTGCCTTCCCCACAAGTGGGTGTCAGGGATGACCTTTTCTGGTAAGAAGAAGAGGTGATAGGGTATATGTTGCAACTTATTTTGTAAGTGTGGGGTGGATGTCCAGTGCAGATACTCCATAGGGAAGACATCCAGTGACCAGATAAATGGTCTGGTAAAGTACTCAATAAGGGAGGTGACGGGTAAAGGAACAGAACGGGGGAGGAGGGTTGGGGACTCCTATGATTGGTACGGCAGGGAGCCAACCCCTCCTCCCCTGGTCTGATAGCCACCTTAACCCTCCTATGAGGGGGGTGCATAGTAAGGTCTAAGCAATGTGTTGGCTGGAGGGAAAATGAAGGGGGGCTGGTGGATTTGAATAAATATGGATTTGCCTGCACTGTACACTTTATCTGCCTGGTAGTCCCAAACCACTACATAATAAAATTGAGGCCTGATTAAAATCCATAACAAGTGTCGCCTGTCCTTCTTTTGGTATACCCAGACAATGAAGTGTATTACAGCAATTAGACTCTTCAGGAAGAGCCTGAACACCATGGAAAAATCCAGAAAGTAATGTAGTAGCAATGTTTCTCAAAATACACAAATACAGAAACCTGTAAATGCATAACCAGTATCCATGGGCGCCTAGTTTGTATAATTTTTGGTGGTGCCCAGAACACGTCCAAGCAGAGCCGTCCTGTCCATAGGATGGACCGGGGCAACCGTCCGATACCCCACGCTTTGGGGGGCCCTGCACTTCAAGGGGATGCAGGGTTCAGGGCGGCCTGGGAGGTTAGCGGGAGGCCTGGCAGTGAGTGACCTGGCATCTGGAGCAAATATAAGAACTAATAAATTAAACTTGCAGGTAATTTACTTATATGCTTTGGAACCACCAGGAAGTGGTCAGGAAAAAAAGCGAAGGACTATCACCTCCTACCTTCATGTTTCTCTCAAGCTAAAACATCCTGAAATTTTGCTCAGGACTAATTTAATCATAAAATATTTTCTCATTTCTTATTTTGAAGTATGTACCAGAACATTTTTGGGGCTGTCATATGGATACATCATCTTCATGAGCAGGACTGGATTGACTCTACTGTGAGCCTGAGGCTATTAAATTCTCTGGGGCCCCTGTATACAAGTCTTTTTCCTAATTTAAAACAAAATGATCACAATTATGGCATTGAGGGTATTAACGCTATATTAAACTTGCCTTTTAATTAGCAAAGCCATTCTATGGATACAGGTCAGTCTTAAAACATGTACAATATAGTTAAGTTAATTCAAAATAGCCTACTTCTTATCTTAGAACAGCTGTTATATTAGTTTCTTTCTGGGAGGGATTTTGGGTGCAGAAGAGGGCTCCAGGCTGGGGCAGAGTTTTGGGGTGCAGGAGAGGATGAGGGGTGCGGGCTCTGGGAGGGAGTTTGGTGCAGGAGCGGATTCTGATCTGGGGCAGGGGGTTGGGGTTCAGGAGGGAGTGCGCAGTCTGGGAAGGAGTTGGGATGCAGGAGGGGGTGTGAGGTGCAGGCTCCGGCCGGGAGGCGCTTACCACAGGCTGCTCCAGGCCGGCAGCGCAGCAGGGCTCAGGCAGGCTGCCTGCCTGCCATACCCCATGCTGCTCCTGGAAGCGGACGGCTGCGGGCACGTCTCTGCGTGCCCTTGGGGGCGACAGTGTGTCTCTGTGCGCTACACGCACCTGCAAGTGCCACCTCTGCCTATGGAAGCTACGGGGACAGTGCTGGGGGCAGGGGCAGCGCGCAGAGCCTCCTCCCCACCCCGCCACCAGGGGCTGCAGAGACGTGCCAGCAGCTGGCCGCTTCCGGGAGCGGCGTGGGGCCAAGGCATGCAGGCAGCCTGTTTGAGCCCTGCTGCGTCACAGGACTTTTAGTGGCTCGGAGATCACGATCAACTGGCAGAGGCTCCAGGATCAGCCAGTCGATGGCAATCGGCGGGTTGGTGACCACTGAATTGTATATAATTATGGATTTATTTTTGCGGGGCCCCCTTAGTCAGAGGCGCTGGGCTGCAGTCCATGAAGCCCCACATTAGTCCGGCCCTGTTCATGAGCTGTTCCAATTAACAGCTTTGAACTGGCCATGATATTGTAGCAGAAGTGAACGTAGCTCTTTCATTAAAGGGAAAACAAGTCTGTGCACTGTTAATGATTTAGGATATTAAAATACTTGGTTTACGTTTACATATTTGTCTAAATCATAAAAAGATTTATTTATTAGCAAGACATTTGGAAAATATCGACTTCTACGACAGATGAAAATGTTGGTCTACCAAGTTTGACAGTATTCTTTTAAAACTGGTACATTTTTCTTTTTTTCCCAATACACAATTAGTAAAGGCAGATAATAGTGTTCTATTTTAAAAAGTTATTTTTGTGCATCTCAAGATCTGTGTATGGACAGGGTTCTATTCCTTTTTTCCCTTCACTCTTAGTCTTACAGTAACTCTTTACACTCACTACGCAACTAATCAAAATATCTAAAACTAGCTTCTCTTCATTAGCTGGTTTGACTAGTTTATTTTTTTAAAAGCAAGTATTACCATATGTGCACAAAGTATCTTCTGTAACTTGAGAGAGTCAATGTAACCCACAACATACACAGCAAATAACGACGCTATCTGGAATTAAAAAGAGAAGATTAAACTAATTGAAAATGATACAGTCATACAGCATAAATACATTATTCAGCAATAACCCACAAGCATCTGTAGCTCCTTTTAATGGCTAAAGGCTTATAATTTTTGCAATGGCTTATTTTGAAAGAAGGTGGAGCTGTGTATAACACCCAAAGAATATAAAATAACATTTAAACATTTCAAGAATAAGATTTAAAATAAAAGAAGTTGCTTTACTCATGTTAATGACCCCCACTTGTATTAATAATTTGCTCTTAGATAGTACCTCCCATTTTCAGATAAAAGAGCATTCATTATTAGTCTAAAAATCAGGAAATATTATCTCCACTTTACTGATGAGGAAAATGAGGCATAGAAATTAAGTGACTGCCCAAGGTCATGCATGACGTTTATGGTGATGCTAGGAACCAAACAGCTCTCCAAAGTTCCAGTCCACTGTGTTAACCAGCAGAGCACCCCCTGTTGTCTCTGCCTTGATTTTCTGAAAAATGAGGGTCATTTTATCAAACATTTTTAAAATAAACATGTTTCTGTAGTTTACATTTTTGGTGGCCACCTGCAACTAATTTTCTTCTTTGTGGTTAGGAGACCATCCACCCCTGCCCAGATTGTTTTGTTCAAAAGCAACACCTGCTACTTCAAAATACAGCAGCCCAAAGTAGATGGGAGAGAAGAGAAACTCCTGTATTACAGGCACCTTGGGTTGACAAGGAGAGGAAAGAGAGAAGGGCATCCTTGCACCTCAAAAATAAAAAAAATAAAAACTGAGAACACAAATACTTGTGGGGGAGAGCCTCGGGAATAATTCTGCCAATTATTTCTCCACATTATCCTTTTATCCAGTTATTCATTGATTTCCTAGTTTTTAATTTAAGAGTCATGGGTGTTTTGCACACTAGCTCAGGATAGCAGATGCTTAGGAAGGTATGAGTGCTTTTTCTATGCCTCTCATTCTAACCCCAACTTCTTCAGGATGATATTTAATGCAGCAGCTTGTTTTCTGCAGACCCAAATAGGGAGCAAGACTTCTGCTTCCAAAAGGGACAATTACCTGAAGAGTCCAGAATGCATTAAAAGTCACACAGTTTAAAACAAAAAACCTGACATGGGCTAGTAATTAATTCACCATGTCCCATATTTATTGATTTATTTTTAAGAATGAGGTCAGTGATTGCAGCAACCCTTTGAATCAGGTAATCAGAGCACTTGCGCTTAGAAGCTACACATAAAGAGTAATTTTTCAGTGGGGAAGCTAGATAGGATAACCAATGCTTTGTGTTGTGAAATCTAAGCCCTTACCTTTTCCTAATCTACCTTCTATTGACTGAAAAATTCCTAAAAGCCCTGATTACAGAACTTTTTTTAAAAACTGTGATAATTAGCACTTCTGGGCTTACATTTTTCTCTAATTGAAATGCATAAAGATGAGTATGTGCTGCCTAGAGATATATTTAACAGATTCTTTTAAACTACATTATATGTTCCTGGGGAAAGTCTGTGCCACTGCATATGCGCAGAATTCATCCCCCCCAACAGATTTCTTTGCTTCCCCACAGAAAATGACAGAGAGGCAAAGGGAAGCCACAAGAACGGTCACATGCCAGCATGGTTTCCAGTGCCCAGAGCAGCTGGCAGAGAGGTAAATCTCCGAAGGGGTCAGGACACCCATGGGCATAGTTTGGGGGGCATAGCCCCCTCAGATGCAGGGCATGGGGGTATGCGGGGGAACATGCCACTGCCCCCACTCCCCATTTCTGTGAGCACAGAACTGCCCAGATGAAGGAGGTTTCCACTACGGCTAGCTGACTCTGCAGCTGGATGCCATCTCCTGAGTCGTAGTGCCGGTCGGGCTCCCCTTCTGCATGCTGGAAGCCATCTTGTTTTCTGTACAATGGTGAATGCCCACAGTGGGACAGGGCAAGAGGGGTGGGTTGGGGAAGGAGAAATGGGAGAAAGGGGGTGGAAATAGGCAGTGGGGAAGGAAGGAGGATGGAGGAGTGGTGGGAGAGGGATAGTGGGGAGAGGAAGGGGAAAGGGATAGGACATGGGGAGGGGAACAGGGGGAGCCCGTCATGCAGCATTCCCTCAGCAGCAGCACTGGAGCTCCCCCATTAAGCAGGCCCATCAAACCTCCATCCCATCAAGCCCCACCCCTCCTGCACCTGGACCACCCCACTGAGCCCCCCCACATCCGGACACCCACCCCAATGAGCCCCACTCCCCCAGCACCCAGATCCCCTTGCTGAGCCCCCACACCTAAACCAACCCTGCCAAGCACAATCCCATCACACCCAGATGGCCTCTGCTGAGCCCCAACCACCTTCACCTGGATCCCCTGCAGAGTCCCACTGCCCCTGCACCCGAAACCCCCCAACAAGCTCCTGTGCATCCAGATGCCCCATTGAGCCACCCACACCCAGACTGCCCCACACAGAACTCTCTCACCCCACACTTGGGTCCCCCCACACTAAGCCCCGCCACACTTGTATCCTGGCGGGCTGAGCCAGCCTGCCCACCCCTGGAGTGCCGGGTGCAGAGGGGCAGGACCCTGGGGTGTTTCTGGGACAGTCCTGGCCCTTGTGCTGCGTCAAGGTCAGGTGCACCCTCACCACTGAGTCCCTGTCCTGTGGGGAGGAAGGGAGGGCTCCAGGGTGATCTCCCACTTCCATCCAGGCAGTGGCCTGTGCTCCCCACTGCCATGTTGGAGCCTCCACATTTATTTCTTGACAAATAAAATTTGCAGAGTTCTAAAATATATTGTGCACAGAATTTTTGGCATAAAATTCCCTCTGGAGTACTTAAATCAGATGAGCTTTTTGCTGCTCTCAGACAGTAATTACTGTACCTGGTAGCAATAGGTACACCAAAAGTCAACACTATCCATGTAAAATTCATGCTGGAATATCATATGTTAAACATAAAAAAAAATTCCAAGACATTTTAAAATAGTTCACTATTTGTATTAATCACCTTAGTTTATTAACATTTTTTTTTATTTTAATAAGTTGATTGTACTCTATTTTTATTTTTACTTTTTTACCCTTCAAACAATTTGGGCAGTGAAACTAAACATGTTCATTTCACTTTCTGGTTCTAACGATGGAGGGTTTTTTCCTAATACATGCATTTCTAGGACTAAAAGGCAAATTACGTAAATTTCCATGCCTACAAAATTTTTGTAACTGAAATATTTTATTAGTATCACAAAAATATTTGTTTTCACATATGGTTTTGCAAAACTACATTTGGACTATTTCTGGAGGCAGAGAAATCTGGGAAGGGCTCAAAACGGGCAGGACTATGTTCAAATAAGGACAAACATTCTGGTATACTTTCCATCACCTTGGAGAGAAAACCCCACAGTTAAGATTGTGGGACAAGAAGGGGACAATTTTGAAATAACTTTGGAGATGTTACGACAGCAGTGAATGTGATGGTGCAATATGAACCTGAGAGCAAGAGAAGTCTGGCTGCTGCATTCTGGGCTCTGTTTAGAAAACAGATATTCAGAATGAACATAAAACCAAATTTTGGTTACTGTGCTACAGAATGACAATGGTAGCTAAAACACATCAGAAGTCCTATGAATTCACTTGACTGTACAAAGCAGTCAATTTATCTAAATAAGATAAAGATTCTACCTGAATCTAAGTTTGGCAATGAACTACACACTTGTCTAAACATACTGTGTATAGTGTAATACTATAAAGCTTGAATTTATTATTCTGAAGCTACATATACACTATACTATCGTCCCGTGTACAGGAACAGAGGTGTGTTTAATATATCCATGAATATTTTGGTGATATTCAATAAAAATTGTCTTACTTGTGTCAGAAGGACAAACTGAGCAAACTGCCAGGGAAGCATGAAAAAGACATTAGAAACACACAGTGCAATCAAGCTTCCTCTATTAATATTCGGAGTCCTTAGGAAAAAAGAAATAAAACAGATACCAGTAAGTCAAACTATAATAGGCCTTTGTATTTCATCCAAAAGAGCATCAGAGAATAGTATCAAAAAATTTTAAATTGCCTTGTAATTGGACTTGCAATATAAATTGACAACTGTGAACAAAACAGTTTAAGTAACTTTTGTATTAATTTCCATAAGAATATATAAGAATAATTAAAATAATTAATTCTGACCCTTGTTATTTCATAGCTCACCTTTTGAAATAAAAGTAGAAGTTGAAGTAAACAAAAAAGTGCTGAGTGGCCCCACTAAGCAAGCTATGATGAACATTTTCTCAAAAACTGTAACATTTAGTTTAGAATTCCTTTCAGGCTTTATGAAGTGTTCCAACTCTTCAGATTTCTCTAAAGATGCCCAGACTGCCTCATTCTCATTGATGACATGACAGCCAGAATGATGCATTACTCAAGTGACACAATATTTTGTGCACTATTTCTAGTACAGTATTATAAACACAGGGGATATATCAATGGTATTAGCTGACAAGAGTTCAGAATTTGACCTCACCATATATCATTATTTAATCTCCACTTGTCTACCTACCTATGGGGAATGAAAATATGGCAATTATTTGGGACTATATAGGGCTCTGTCCTCAAGGGTCACTGGCATCATAAAAAGGAATGTCTATGGGAAAAGGAGTAGAAACTTTCTTGCCAAAATGTAACAGTCTGGGAAAACTGAGGCAGCCACCTATGAGGTTCAAAGGCTTCTAAGGAAGGACAATCAGTTCCATAAATGAAGAAGAAAACTGCTTCCATGGGACATAATGCAAAAAGAGATGAAGGCCCAGCTCATTCAGACTAAACTGTTCCATCTGCTAGAAGACGGGAAATAAACTAGATAACTCCGCTGCAGCCAGACTTTACATTGGGGTCTAATGTCACAAAAAATCTTTAATTTCGTCTATTAGGAGGATTATAGTTATAATCACTTGTGTAAATTGACCTACATGTCCTTCCTTGGAAGTTCTTGAGCCTCTTGGATGGTTTCCCGTTTTCCCAAACTGCTGCAAGTCAGCAGGAAAGTTTTCTACTCCTTCTCCAACAGACATGCCCCTTTGTGATGCCAATGACGCCTGAGTGCAGAGCCCTGTAGCCCAAGAATGGGTGCCATGCTTCCACTCCTCCACAAGACGACAATTGGGGATGAAATTATATATGAGGCTACGAGGCAGGTGAGGCAATAACTGTATCTAGTTGACACATTCTAATACTTTCACCTGAATTTGCACTGACTCATGGTGTCCTCTGACTCCATTTTTCAATTACCTCAGTGATCAAATAAATATTTCATATTTAAAAAGCATCGAAGTTTCAAAATGCTCCCATGGATTTCTGAGTCACAGGGACAACCAATTAAAGTTTCATGGAAGAGCCATCTTCTGGCCATCTTTCATCTGTTGTGGAGAACTGGAACCTTGCCAACCAGCTGGAAGGACGGTACTGTGATCTCACTTTATAAGGGCAAGGGACTGAGCAGTGAATGTAAGAGCTACAGGCCGATCACCTTATTGTCCATGCCAGGGAAGGTGTTTGCAAATGTTCTGCTGGCACGTTTGGAGCCCCTGCTCAGTGTTGCTCCCAACAATCAGACTTTACGAGGAACAGTTCCACATTAGATGCCACCAGCCTTCAGCTTGTTGTCAGAGATACACCATGAGTTCAAACCCCCCTGCACGTAGCTTATGGACGCATTTGATTCAGCTGACCAAGTCGCACTATAGAAGGCTTTAAAGGGCGTAGGTGTCCCAACCCTCTGCTGGACTTCATTAGCAAGCTGCATAATGGAACCATTGCCCATGTACATCTGGAGAATCGGATGTCAGCACCTTTTAAATCAGTATCTGTTGTCATGGAGGGCTGTGTCTTGGCCCCGCACTCTTTTGTTGGGCAATGGATTTCATAATGAAGCCTCCTTTGGACTTCAGAATAAGCACATATCAGGAATAAAATCCCTTCCTCCATTATATTGAGGAGACACTTCCTTTACAGCCCCTAACTGCACCAGAGTCTGCACTTCCTGAATTAGTATAACCTTGTGAGAGCTGTCTGTGAAAAGGGTCAGGGAAGGGGGCAGGAGGAATATACATGAATTGCAGGGTAAATCCCAGTTCCAGCATGCTTAGAGTATCTGATGTAATGTTGGTCCAGGCATTTAGGAAATGGGACAACCTATTGCCAAAGGGAGAGAAGATCTCTGGGGTGGTTTGCTGCCCTGGACCAAAGAATCAAAAAGACTGCTTGGAAGTTTAAAGTTGTCTCAAGGACGCAGAAGTTGAAGGAGGTGGAGAAGGTGGTCTCTTCTTTTGATACCTAGGATGCCTTCTAGAGCTTTTGGGCTGTCTCACTGGATAGTACAGATATCTCTGCTGGGCCTGAGGCCAAAACTGTTTCTTTATTATAGCAGGGATATAAATATTCATTGATTTTAGGTTATCCTGGAATCTTTTGAGTGTTCAGAGCTTCCTCTGTTTTGCCCCAAAACAAATCTGAACCTTCAGAGGGTGTGGGAATTCAGCTGGTACACTCGATACCTGGTTCCATGAAACAAGGTGCATAGTGATGGCTGTTGCTGAGTCGGTTTCATCTAGAACAGCCTCTGGAGACGAGTGAGCAAACAACCCTCGCTTATAAAAACCTTAAATTCCTTGTTCACTTTATCCAGTAACTTGTTCTGAAATTTAGGTCTCTAAAGCACAAAGGGGAAGTGTGAGGCACTCAAAGAATCATATATATGATTTCTGGTTTGTACAGTAAGGCTGTGTCTAAACTAGGAGTTTATTTCATTACCAGTGTTACTAACACCAATGTAGCTCCACTAGCCCAGTGTTAAAAATGTTGTGATAATGGGAGCCTAGCCTAAACCACTAGTATCACTATTACTACCAGTTGTGGAGACCCTTTGGTGTTAGCAATAATGGGTAATGTCTGAAGGGAAAAAAAACTAGTATGTACAAGACCATAGCCTCTAAATAAATGCACTGTCTCAGGGATTCTGTTTTTTAAACTCTTCACTCTTAATAACCACACATAAATTGGACGCTACCTGAGAATGTAGGTCAAAAGCAACATCTGAAGCACAAGGAATGGGTATGAGAAACTTTCACGAAGGGGTGGAGTCCACATCACACGCGTGCACTGAAAATAAGAACTGAATTAGTTCATAGTATGTTTTGCTACATTTTCATTCCCCTCCCCCCCGCAAAGCAATGAATTTATGATTTAAAATTATCAACTACGGAAACTGAAATGGTACAAAAACAAACTAGATGAAGACTCAATCATAAGTCAACAAAACAGTGCGTCATAAGACAAGATACAACAGATGGAAGGAAGGAGCATGCATGCTTGAGTGAAGATACAGTTTTGGGGCTTTAATAGTTGAGGGCGGGGAGGGTTTAACCACTACTGCTGGCTCCTTCTCTTGATATGAGAGAACTACAGTGGGAACGATATCTTACTCTTGCAAAAACAGAAATCTGACAGCTTAGGAGCAGTTTTGTCCACCAAGAACAAAGATGCCAAAGTAGCACAGGTTCTCCTCACCTCCGCTTATGGCCATATCTTGCAATCTCTTATTTACAAAAACAGTCTTTGCTGAAATCAATTAATTATGGATGTGAATAAGGACTACTCAAACAGCAAGACTGCGACTAGCTAATATAGCTACACATAAAAGAGTGCAGGGAGCAGGGTGAGAGGCATAAGCCAACGCACCTGTATCCCTACATTAAGTCTCCCACACTGTAGCTCAGGCATGGAGAGAAGAAAGCAGAGACTGTGCACCCAACAGCTGTGTGGAACGTACAGAAACTTGGCTCTGCCCACCAACACACAAGCCAGTAACATTGAGCAGCTGAAACTAAGTGTACCTGTTACATAGCTGCTGTAAATTACTCCCCCCACTGCAGAGCAAGTGATTAGAAGGCAAACCAATTGTGATTGAACCACAATTTCTCCTCAGAATGCTTTTGGAGTAGCAAAACATGTAGTTGTGCCACGCACATGGGCTAGGTTGAGCCCTTAGGCTCAGCCCTACACAAGGATTTGCAGAAATCAGATCCTTGGTTTTCAAAAGTCAATTCCACCCGGGAGTTAACTAAAACTTTATATATTTGAATATTTCTTTGCAGCATTTTTCCATTTCAAATTAATGCAATTATACACAAGAGGCTTCATGTTACTTCAACTTTTGAAAGATATTCCTTCTTATACATTAGCAATTTAACTGTGTTAGAAAATTTTGTTTGAAAGAAACCTGCTGTAAGATGTACTACAAATTCAATACAGTATCTAAATAGAAAACCTTTTAATAACATGAAATATACAAGCAAAGCTAGAAGAAAGCTGTTTGTTGGTAATTAAACCTATCAGGTACATATTTACCCATCCAACATTTCTAAAAGTAATCTTGAACAGACAAAGTACATCTCTCCTTCATATACATTTACTGTGGCAATGGAAGGGAAATGTCTTTAGTGGACTTCTGCTAATACCAAGACGTTTACTGAGGAACTGCTGGTAGAATCAAAGGGTTTCTATGGACTTTTATTCTCACGTTGACTTACGTATCAGCAATATTCTCTCTCTACCCCCATCTATGTCTGTCTTGATCAATAACTGATTCGACTGCATAAGGTATGGTACCATTTAGCCTGCAGCAAGAGTATGTGTATCGCAACCATCAGGGGCCTAAGTTCCCCCCTAAATTTGACGTTACTCTCCAATCATACTTAAGAGGCCAATTAGTGCTTTATGTACTGTGCTCCCACACAGCAGCAATTCCCAGTATCAGAGAAAACAGTGAAACAGAGTACGAGCCCAAAGACAGCTCAAACTTGGCAGAATGTGGAGGAACAAATTTAAGTTGTTAGATGTCCTCTACTAACACGCAAGACAGGAGGTCACAGAGTTCAAGGGACAGATGCTATACAAAGGAGGCAGGAGAGAGGTAGAGAATTTAAACAGAGAAAGTGCTTTAATCAAGGGAAGAGAACAAAAATTCAGATTTAAGGAATGAAAATGATTATGAAATATTAAAACATCAGCTGAAAAAAGGAAGCACACACAGATGGAGTGGTAGGAACAAGCTGTTGAAAACAGAGGCAAAACTCTAAAATAAAAACAGTTTATTGAAAAGAAGATATGAAGAAAAGAAAAACATTTTAAAGTGCAGTTCCACTCAGTATAGTGACTAAACACAACACTGTGCTGCTCCATGTTTGTCCTTAATTTCCAAATCAAGTGTGTTCAATTGACAGATTTTTTTTCCCTCTCCTTTTTATTTATTTTAACTGTCAGCCATGCAAACAACTCCTGATCAGGGTCAGCCTGGATTCTCTCTTACTCTTGCATCACCGAAGTAATAAAAAGATCTTTAGAGCAAATTATTTCCCCAATTCATAACTGTTCATCCAAATTACCTTCAAATTAAACCCTCAGTAATATCTGTATAACCCCATTAGTCTTCAAATGATTTTTAACAGGTGTAATCAACTGGAACTTAGTAAACACTTCTTTTAAGAATTAGCAAGCAGGAAGTGAATCACGCTCACTCTCAGCTGTATTGACTCTACAGCACAAACATATAAATGCTTATTTTTTGGTGAAGTAAGTGGATACTATGTTAAAAGCACATATACTGTTAAGTGCTTTCATTTTTTAGTTATTTTTCAGAGTACAGCCACACTTAAAATGTACCTAACCTGCAAGATATAGAAAGAAAAAAGTAAAAAAGTAGTAAAAGCAAAAAGTGATACATAGGATGAGCAACCAAAAAAAGGGAGCATTTACCTTATTGCTATATTGACTTTACCATGAGTTGTGCCATTTTCCTATGCTTGAAATGTAATATCGCTGTAAGGTAAATGTTTCTTTTTCAAGATAGCCCAAAGCAGCACATTAATATTTTATTTTATGCCAAACAGTTATTTGATATAACACACAGACACCATACACACACACATATGTGACTCCTTTAGCATTTTGTTGAAGCTGTAACAGTGTTAATCTGTGGTCAAGGACAGTGGCATCCACAGCTGTATGCATGTTACACATGGTGCATGCCATTGGCAGGGAACCCAGGGCTCAGGCTGCTGGAAGGTGCAGCTGGGCAAAGTGCCAGCGGGGAGCCCTGGCACAGAAGCCAGGCCTAGAGCAGCAGAAAGAAGGAGCAGTGTTGGCTGCCTCACTGCCCACTCGGATTTGGCCCTGCAGCCCGTCATGACAGGGAGGCGGACGATCGGACCAATACTGAGTGAGTGCCATTGCAACCTGGTGCATGGGGGTCACAGTGCCACTGAGGTTTGGCCCGTGGCTTCTTTATCATGACAGGCGGACCTCAGGGCCAAAACTGAGTGGGCAGTGGAGCAATCAGCACTGCTTCTCCTCACCACAGCCATGGGGCTGTCTCCTGCATCAGGGCTCCCCCGCCAGGGGCCTCCTTAGCTTTGCCCCACTTCCAGTGGCTGTGTCCTCTCTGCTCTGGCCGCAGGACTCACTAGCGACAGCCTCAAGACCTGCTAGTACAGGGAGATATGGGGAGTGCCCACATAGGGGAGCTGGCCAGGAGAAAGGTGGTGGGGAGGCCTGAATGAGGCAGCCACAAAGGGGTTTGGTTTTTATGAACTATGTGAAAAATTTCTGTGTGCACCTCTGAAGAAGGAACTAATTGGAAAAGTCAAAGGACAATGGTTAACTTCCATGGTGGGGTGCGGCACATTTATACCTGTCTGCTACCCTTAGGAATCAAATGTTTTTAGAACTTGAGAAGCTGTGCCTGTCCCACACAAGTGAGAATCCTGCACAAATGGTATCTTCAGAGAATAATTATTTTTGAACTTCCATTTGAAAGATATTGTATTAGCCATTTAGCATCTCGGGTTTTTAATTAATCTTAAAAACAAGACTGTTTCAATAGCATCTGACATCCATTATCAAATAGTTAAAGAAGCTCTAATGCAATTAAATGTAGTTGAACATATTCAAAAGACCTTTACCAAGCTCAGCTGAGTAAACTGGAAAAGGCAAAACTAGTTTCAACTCAGGATGGAGCCATATGGCAACTAGATTCAATCTGAACAACAAGACACAAAGGTAAGCCAGGCAAAAAACAATTTCTAACCTTCCATACCTGTTTGTGGAAGCAGAGAAAAGAACTGACAGAAGGGAACTGTAATGCATGACGTTTGTTAGCAAGAGTCAGGCTAACTGTAACCCTGATAACGCGAGATTTGTAGAAGCAAGGATTGTGTGAGGCGGGTGAGAGAGAGCTGTGTAAGAAGTTATGATGACCTCAGCATAAATAAAGTGTAGAAGACCTTGGGTAAATAAGGTATAGAAAATAATTGTATGTTGGCAAGAGTCAAAACAACTGAAAAAATAAAATATCAAGATGGCCTATGTATAAACAAAAATGCTGCTGTCCCTCATTATTTTTGTAATAAAAGGTATAAATGCTTGCTGTAATTAGTTATCAGTGAGAGACCTGTTTACCTCTCTCCCTCTGCACATGTGAGAGTTAATAAAACATCTGACTTGCTATACCTAAACAAATAGTGAGAACTCAGTTTTTCTCCGACAATTTGGGGGCTCGTCCGGGATGGCAACGCCCGCAGAGGCACCGGCAGCTGCTACGGATCGTTCCCCTTCGAACCCCATGGCGCCACAATAGAGGTAGGAGACCTTTTGAAATCTCTATTGGGGTGTCGGAGGAGGACTGTCCGTGGGGCCGTCTGCCCCTGTTGGGCTCACGCCATCCGAACTTATTGACTGTGCAGCAAGGTCAGATGCTGAGCGGCGTAATAGGGGAATTGTTTGCCGCCCCCTGTATGCATATGCTAGGTGCATAAGGTTTGCACCTGTGTTGAGGGGTTGTTACCGCCTCAAGAGGGGTTTTTACCGCCTCAAGTGATGCATCGAGGTACTTGGGAATAGTACCTGGAGGTACTCAGGAGTAGTACCTGGTATAAGGCCTTGGTGTGTGTGTGGTCTGTGTGTGTGTGTACACCAGTGTGAATTGAGTGTTACCGGAAGACGCCCAGAGTACTCTGCGAAGTCTTTTGGCTCGTGACCAGAACTACTCTAATGCAAGCCCGGTAACTAGAGGATCTTTTAGGAGATCCGACCCACGGTGGGCTAACTCGTCCTGGCATCGTCCGGCGAGGAGGCTACCTGGGTCTAGGAGTGTGTGAACCCATCTTCCCTCCCCTTTTCCTCTCCGTGTGAGCCACTGACAGTCTGATCATCTCACTGGATGCAACAGAGTAAGCGGCGCCGTCTCTCTGAGACTAGCCGACGCTCTTTGCTGAAGGGAGGTGTAGGAGGGTCGTGGCCATCCTCGTTAGTCTCTCCTGTGTGAATACCCTGTAGGGAGAGATCCTTAGTTTATGTGCCGCTAGCGCGGACAGGGCATCCTCCTCCCTGTGTGTGTGATTGGAAAATGGGTGGGGGACAGTCTAAGGATTCCCTCTCACCCACTAAGGGTACCCCAGCTTATTTCATGTACGTACATTATGGTACTAAAACCTGCAGGTATTTAGAGAATTGGAATCATTACACGCGTGAAAATTCATCTAAACAATGCCCACTAGAAGGTACCTTCAATCTAAATAAGATCATACATCTCAGAGGAGCTTTTAATCACAAAAAAGCCTCTGACACAAATGGGAGCAATTTGTCTATTGAGGAAAAGAACGGGTTAATTTGAAATTCAGCTTGGTCCAGAGATAAAGAGAAAGTTAATCTGCGTTCAAGGTCAAGAATCAATGCAGACCAGACTAAGTATAAAAAAAAACTGCTTTCGGCCCCAGCTGACTGTGAAAAAATATAGACATAGTCAAACCAAAGGCAATACAAGTTAAAGTGCTGAGATTACATTTGCAAAGCTTAACTGTCCAGTGAGATCTAACAGTCTGCCTTTGCGACCCTGGAGCTGGCGTGGTTTGGGGAAGCTGAAGAAGCCACAAGTAGCCGGCCTGGACTGGAATCACTGAAAAGACGCCCCAGGAGACCTCAGGGTGTAAAAGAACTGCCCTCCCAAGAGAGGAAGCAAGTTGGAGATTGCACAGCACCTTCTCTGAACGTTATACACAGACGTGGCCAGTCTGGACGTACGTGTGTGAGTATGAAAGTGTGTCTACTCTCAGCCGCAGTAAGTCTGAGAACCGGAGAGGGATTTAGCATTCCTCTTTCCACCCCGGCTGACCGGAAAGGGTGTCAGGTGGATCTACCCCAGTCGTAGCAGGACTGGGCAACAGAGAAGTTGGAGAAAAGAGAAGAGTTGTGTACTTGATAACTAGAATTGAGCAATTAAAAGCATAGATCATGAACCAGGCAGCAACTCAAACCTACGCCCAAGGCAAGTTGCAAGCCTTGAGACAGGACTTCCAGGCAGAAAAAGAAGCACTGGCTAAGCAAGTACCGGTCCTTCAGGGACTTGTCAGAATTTAACCATTTGTGTTTGCATATGCTGTAAGAGCAGTGTGTTTGCCACAAGAGAAAATTGAATAGTTAAATGCCAATGGGCAATGCGTTTTGCCCAAGTGGCAAGCCTCACGGGGGAGGACTTGGGTAGCCTTGTAAGTAAGAAAATAAAGAAAAGAGACCAGGAAGGGTGGGGGCTAGTTAAGAAGCCCACCCTCCTATCTAAATTGGTAGTGAAAAAGCTGGTGCCCATGGAAGGGATGGTTCAGCGAGAAAAGCAGGATCGGGCCCAAGCGGGCAGGCAATAGATAGAGAGATTGGAGAACAGGTTGGAAACTTTGAGGGCATAGTAGAAAAAAAGAAGTAAGTAATTATAAGCATGGGGATTTCAAATCCCCAAGATAATAATTGAAATGGTAAAATGTGTGTAAGACAGAGTCTTTGTACCAAGGTGCAAGGCTCTCCTTTCTTCTGCAGAATAAAGCAACTCTTCCTTATCCCTGTCTGGCTGTTATTGGCTCTCAGCTAGGTAGACCCGATATTTTGGTGACAGTTAATGGCGACTCCGGTTAATGAATTTCTGTCTTATACATTTAGGTGTTAGGTGTGTGGATGGAACTGAGCCTCTCATTCGTAATTCCTCAGAGTGGAAGCCATCGCGTGCAATGAAGCTCTGAGGTTGAATTGGGATCCTTCTGTCCCGTCCCCTGTAGCGGTCAGTATTAGTAGAAATTCCTGTAATAGGATCCTATTAGGCCATAATTCCCTCTGTTCTCTGTGTAATTCTCTGTTAGAGTGTCAGCAGGCAGATGGGTGGGTCTCTGGTAAAACTCTCTAAGGATAGCCCTTTGGATTATATGTTAAGTAAATGGCCTTTACCCGGTGTTCAAGAAAAAATAAAGATTTGAATTTGTTTTTGAGTAACAAAATAGCAAATAAAAGATCTAGTAAAAAGAGAGAGAAAGACAGTGCCCCTGGCTCTGTGTGGTCGAACTGTCACTTTACTAGAGGTGCATGAAGATTTTGTAAGCACAAAAGAAACAGTTACACCTTGTGTAGAAATTGATGTGGCTAGTGTTGTGGAAATTGAATTGTGGATAGGATGTGCATTTTCCCCAGAACATGTGCAGTGTATATTGTAGCAAAAGTAAAAAAAATGCAAACCTACCAATATAAGTTGTGTCGTCTCTTTCAGATCACTAGGTGTTTGAAAGCAGGAGTTAGAAGTAAAAAGCAATCAAAAGTCTGGGAAAGTTAATTGTGACTTTTTACATAAGAATTTTTAAGCTGTGGATAGCTTTAGATCTGGAAGCAAGCCAGAAAGCATCTGTATTAATGCAATTTTCTAACTAATAAAGTAGAAGCCACTGAAACCTGGGCTGCCTATGAAACAAATACAAAAAAATATGGAGTAATTCCTCTGTTTTGTCTAAAATCAACAAGAGTATGTGTGTATATAAAGGAAATATTTTAAGCAATGACTGACTACCCAAAAAGGGTAGACCTCTGTTCTTTTGTCTTTCAGATCATCAAAAAAAACGGATGCCAGCTGAACAGCATTCAATGTACCATGCATTTACTAGTACAATAAAAATTATTTTTGTGTTCTTTGTCCTGTCTTGTGGTGTTTGTCTTGTGGCCAGAATTGTTGGGTTTAATATTTTCATAAGACAGTCTAGTTCAAAATTAAATAAAAGGGTTAAATCAAAAAAAGCAGATACTTGTTTTATTCAACTTGGAATACAAAAAGTGTTTGGATAAATCAAAAAAATGTGATATACTAAAGTGTAATACAGTTGCTTAAGTAAGAAAAAAAAAACTTCATTGGCCAGATTTTTTTTTAATTGAAAAAAATTGTTGTTAAAATTTGCATACCAACAGTCTTTGGAAGCAAGGACATAGAAGGTTAACCCACTCCCCATATTGCCCATGGGATCCTTCTGGCTACCTCAGATTTCTAGCCAGAGGGCTGAGGAGGGAGGAAAGCTATTGGACACCTGAGGTTGTACTGAGTGGACTCCTCAAAAGTGGGTGTGCTTGTCCTGGTTTGTTGGTCCAAAGCTCTGTAATAAAGTTATTTTACTAGAAAAGTGTACATGGCATACATTGAATAATAAGACTAATGTACTGTATAATGGCAATGTGTATGTGTTCATTGTTAAAAAAAAGTGTATAAGTGAAGAGTAGAAGTTTCCTTTGTAGGTTAAAAAAAGCCAAAAAGAAGAAAAAGAAAAAGAACAGAATGAGTTAACTAAAAAAAAATAGCTAGCAAGCTCAGTCCAAAAATAAGATGCTGGCACCATCCAAGGACACTGCCCACAGCTAAGACTTGGCTGATAGCCAAGAAAAGGGGGGCCTGAATGTGCCCAAGCAACTATGAGATCTGAAAAACACTGCCAGGCATTAATGAAATGTGTTAGGTTTCTTTTCTCACAAATAAAAGAAGTGCTACCCAAAGACCCTAGCAGCCCTGCCATTCATTGAAACAAAGAGACTGAGTCTACGTAAAGTCTATCAACGAAAGACTGCTTTGGCTCCACACTGGAAAGGCCCTTTCCAAGTCCTGTTAACCACCACCACCACTGTGAAGTGCCAAGGACTACCTGCCTGGACCCATGCTTCTCACTGTAAAAAGACCCCTCCACCTCGGGAAGACTCTCCGACTGATAATAAGCCTATTTCTCCTTCTAGCTCTGCTGTGTCTTCTGGACAGCAAGAAAAAGAAAAAAAAAAAAAAAAAAAAGACAAGGTGAAGTGCTAGTAACCTCTCCCTTGTCCACTGACAGACCTACTGTGCCTCTAGATTTTTCTAGAAGAAGCAAAACCATTACAAGGTGATGTGCTAGTAACCTCTCCCCTGTATGATGCTAAACCACACTGTTTCAAGAAAAGAAAAAAAAGAACACTTGCTTCATTGAAACCACAAAGTCCAAGGATTCCTGACTACAAAAGACATTAAGAACTGACCCTAGTAAAAAAACAAAAAATTATACACTGGCAGAAAGAAACTTGTGGGACCCATGCTTAAGAATGTAGTATAGTACTACACCAAAAAAAAATGTATTAAGATATCAATGAACTGTGATTAACACTACACTAGGGACTGTTAAATTTTCATTACCCTTATCCAGTTTCCAGATTACCTCTACATACCCAAATTGCTCACAGGGGGCTGCCATTAGATTAGCACAACAGAAGGCTTGGGTTATTTCTTCTAGAAAGAAGAGAAACTTGACCGGATCCCTGTAGAATAGGGCCAATAATGCAGTAGCAGTCTGGAATATTTTTAAGAACCAGAAACATGATGAGAAATTAGGCCAACTAGAGAAGGCCATAGGCCTTGTTTCTGGAGCACAACTAACCCAGGTACAGGCTGGAGTTGGTGAGTTACATGTTATTTCTGCCCTTAGTTCAATGACCCAGAAGTTGCTGACAGAGATGGTATTGAATATCACTGAGGCTGGGAAGGCATTGCAGTGGGATCTAGCATGCTCAGAGATTCAAGATTTCTTGAATGACCAGCTAATGGCCATTCGGAATGATCTAGAGCACCAGGCTTGGCCCACTGCCCTTACAGACACGTTAGACATCTGATCTGTGGCCATGGAGACATACTTGGAAACTTTCTGGGTGGAAGTGTGGACGTTCTCAGTGCTCCTTCCAAGCATATGGACCGGTTCAGGGGGTGTGGGCTCCCACATACCGAATCCTGCCGGGTCCATGGGGAGGATGCATGTGGGATTGGGTAATTCACCGAGACATCTGGGAAATTAGACCTCCTGGTATGCCCAATCGATTTTTAGTCAGTGCTCCTGGGATTACATCTGACATTTGGGTGAGGTTAGGGAGACAATGAACATTTTGGCCGTTACAACCCCCACAGCTTCAGTGTATCCGTAAACTGAAGCCAGGAGAAGTTGTTACTCTTCATGACTACATTTGCTGGGAGGGTAGGGGACAAGGAACTACCCTGACAGGACACTTATTTTTTTAAGCTAATGATAGCTGTGTGTATGTTAAAGCCACTACATTGCAAAACATACATTTTAATCTCACTACCACTGCAGGCAATCATATCATTTATTGGCCTGCAGATAGAGTTTTTCAAGTAGCCCTTAGGTTCCAGATACCCTTTAATTGGACTAGCTTACTATCTAATAGATTTCAAAATTTGCTTTCATTGTTACCTGAGATTCAGAAAATCTCTGAGGTACAAAGGCAAATTCACATGCTTCAAAATGTATATCAAGTAAAAAAGTATGCCTTTCACACTGCTTATAGAGTAGCTACCTTATGTACTAAATATGATGTATTGTGCTTTATGACAAAGGCTGTACAACAACCCCATTATAGTATTGCTATAGGAATGTTATTGCTTGTATTGTTATTAGTTAGTTTAGGATTATGTTATTGTTGTTGTAAAAGACGTAATAATAGTAATACCTTTCATGTTCATGCTAATCATGCATTGTCATTGCATCCAATCAAAACCCCTAAAGTTGAAGCATCTGATTTAGAATCAGAAGTCCAGGACTTGATGCAAATAGAGATTTGAGAATGTTTGTTGTACTAGAAGTACAAAAGGGGGGGTTGTGGAAGCAGAGAAAAGAACTGACAGAAGGGAACTGTAATGCATGACGTTTGTTAGCAAGAGTCAGGCTAACTGTAACCCTGATAACGCGAGATTTGTAGAAGCAAGGATTGTGTGAGGCGGGTGAGAGAGAGCTGTGTAAGAAGTTATGATGACCTCAGCATAAATAAAGTGTAGAAGACCTTGGGTAAATAAGGTATAGAAAATAATTGTATGTTGGCAAGAGTCAAAACAACTGAAAAAATAAGATATCAAGATGGCCTATGTATAAACAAAAATGCTGCTGTCCCTCATTATTTTTGTAATAAAAGGTATAAATGCTTGCTGTAATTAGTTATCAGTGAGAGACCTGTTTACCTCTCTCCCTCTGCACATGTGAGAGTTAATAAAACATCTGACTTGCTATACCTAAACAAATAGTGAGAACTCAGTTTTTCTCCGACATGTTGTTCTTCAAGATGTGTTGCACATCTTGAAGTCATATCTGCCCAGCAGGCCTGCTGGTTTGCAAGCCTAAACTGCAACCCCCCTCCAGTAGAATAAACCTTTCTTACAGAATAAATCCAATTTCTTGGGGTCCTTTGCTATAGGTGTTGCACCTTGATGACCCTGCCTTTCTCTTCCAATGGCAGCAGATACCACCAGGGAGCTGGGTGCGGAGGGGTAAGATGAGTGTACAAGAACTCATAGCTATGGGCAGGCACAAAGTATTTCTGCTCAGTTCTTTTTAATGTGGGGGGAAGGGAAGCAGGAGTCCGCCACAGGGCTTTAACAGGGTCCATAATGGCCTCATTAAGAGGCAGGGCTACTTTTGATGGGCCTGCCACCACTAAAACGTCAACCAGACTATGGGAGGACTCCTTCACTACCTCTTGGTGAGCCCTATAGTCATCCTGGGGAGGTGACATGCCCACTCCTGACATGGCCTCATCAGGGGAGGAGGAGGCCAGCACCAGCTGAGGACACTCTTCCTCCCTTTCCACATCAGAGGGTTCTGCAGAACCAGTTCCTGAAACCCAGCACTGGATTCAGTACCCAAGTCTGGATTGGATGTTGCCCAATGGGGCGGTGGTGCTCTTCTTTTGGAGCAGCATCTTGAATAGGATCCCTTAATTGAGGGAAACCCCCACAGGTTCCAAAAGGTACTCAGTGCCAAATCTGACCAGCTCAGCTTGGAGGAAGGTCTCAACACCACCTCCATGAGTAAAAACTTCAGCCTGGCCTCCTGGTCCTTCTTTGTGCGAGACTTAAAGTCCCTGCAGATCTGGCAGCAGTCCCTGACGTGAGCCTCTCCCCAGCACTTCAGGCAACTAGCGTATGAGTCACTTGGAGATATAGCATTGTTGCAGGAGGCACAGGGCTTGAAGCCCAGTGACCAGATATGCCTCGGCACCAGGTAACGGACCAAACTCCACTAACTGACCCTGACACAAACTATACTAAATTGACTAAAAACTGATTATTTACAACTATATACAATTATAGGAAAAGGAAGACTCTGAGAAAGCTTGCTGAAGCAAGAATAATTCCAGCAACTGTCATGGGCAGTAAGAAGGATCTGAGGGGGGCACAAGGTCGGCTGGGCGCTTTATACAAGCACTATGTGTGCACAGCACCAGACGACACTTGAGCTGCCCCAATGGGTACCACTGAGTGGAAAAAAAATCTCTGGTGACTGTGCTCAGGGTGCGCAAACACCTACAGAGGAATGCACACGTACAATCACTCGAAGAACACCACATGTTTCTAAGTAAAAAACCAGAAATATAGCCAAAGGGCACTTAAAATCATTTATTCTTTCAAAACACAAGAGAGATGACAATAGTGGTAGAAAAAAAAACATCAGATATTTTGGATTAAACAAATCTTTTTCTAAAGGAATAAAGCTTTTTCCAAAAGCTTAGCATTATTTTTCTGCATATCATTTAGAAATGTAGACAGTTTCTAAATATGTTGCCTGACAGAGAATATAGTAGACTAATCATTAGTATACTGACAGAAAATACGTTCAGCTGTGGCTATCTGAACCCTGAATTATCTATTATGTATTCACTATGTACCCTTCCTGACTTTCAGATAACTAAAATGATATTGTATAAAGAAAACTTGCTCCATTTGTGCGTTTCTGAAGAAAGATATATTGTGTTTTGTAAAATTATGAGGGATTGTTAGAGGAGATATCTGGAAGGATACTGATGGGCAACAGTGGTGATTGTCAAACAAACTCTCATTGTGTCAGTGATAGTGTGATTTTAGAGGTTTCTACATGCACCTCAAGATTGAAAAGGTGCAGTTTTTTTAAATAGGAGAAATAAATATTCTAGACATCAGAATGAACACATTTATTTATGAAATCTCTACTGACCAGAGGGTTCAAGCCACATTTCCAAGATGTTAAGGCACCTAAAGATGCAGGTTCTCAGTGAAACACCTATGCTGGTGAGGCACCTCACCTACTCACACACTTTTGCAAATTCTACCGGGTGCCTACCTGCATCTTTAGGCACCTAAATACCTTTGAATATTGGTCCAAATGCCATATAGAATAATACAACCGTATGAATATACATCAAACAACTCTATGTTCGGCACAAGAAAGTTAATGCAACATTAGGGACACATTTTAATAGCACCAGTGATGGTATTCAAAGCTACAATTTTCGTTCTTACAGCAACAATAACTATGCAAACATAGTTTGAAATCCTGGCCCCTGAAAAGTCAATGGGAATTTTCCCACGGACTTCACTGGGGCTAGGGATTTCACACATAGTATTGACTTCTGAATTTACTTCTTGGGTGGAGATGGAAATCAGTTTTTAATTTCCTGATTTTTGTGCAATTAAAATCTCAATCTGACACATACATCAGGCTACGTTTCTCCACAACCCACTTCCAATACCATCTCCTTTATATTTAAGAGGGAGAAAAGGGAAGCCAGAAGAATATTATTCAAATAAAAACCACTGACTACACTTTTATGGAAAGC
Organism: Malaclemys terrapin pileata; assembly: GCF_027887155.1. Lineage (NCBI taxonomy): Eukaryota > Metazoa > Chordata > Testudines > Emydidae > Malaclemys > Malaclemys terrapin. The sequence goes on along the minus strand of NC_071506.1, from coordinate 198,884,182 downwards.
TCTCAAAATTATATTCAAATAAACTTGCTTGGATTATATTATTAGGCAGTAAGAATGCTACTGATCTAAATTCAGCTTAAGGGCATTAGTAGAACAAACTAACCAAGAATGCTAAGCCAGCCTCAGAAAATAAGAAATGACTAACTAGTATTCATGTTTCTAGGTTCCAACATTTCTTATATGTTCTACTTTCCCTCATTAAAAAAAAGGTTAGCTGAAAGAAAAATGACATCAGTGCACAATATTAGTTACTGAGATTGCTGTTTAGTTATGAAGGAGTTTAAAGTAGGGGATTTCTATTAAGAGTTTATCCACACATAGGTATATGGGAAATGAAAACTGAAATTTCAGTGAAAAAAAAAGCTGTTTCTATAATGGCATCTTAAATGCCACAAAAAGTTTACATTCACAGGTACTTTCAAAATATTACATATTTTTCTTTTCAATGTTTTCTTACCTTTAAGCATAGGCTAAGATGTGAAGTACAAGCATTCTCTATTTTTAAGTAAAAATCACACACCTGATTTAGTCTAAAACAATCAAAAATTTCAGTCTAAAAGACCTACCTCCCCATGATTGAAAAAGTAGCACAATACCGTAACTAGACCTCCTAGACGGCTCCCACTGTGAAAAGAAAATGAAAAATGAGTGCAACAGAATTTCATAATGTTCAAGTAATATCTTCTGAAACCCAAATTCACAAGATTTGTCCACACCCCAGAATATCTAATCTTTTACTTTTAAACATAGTGACAGACTTTTAAAAAAAATATAATTTTTTTTTTTTTTTTTTTGAGGGGAGGAGGTAGAAGAGAGAATTACAATGTAAACCAGTTAAGAGCCTAGATAGGCAACCAATATTAGTTTTGGAACAGTCCACCCTTGTATTGCGTCTCTTCCCTGCAGAACTCCTCTGAATTTTCCTTACCTTTAATACACATCCAGTGGAATAATCTGGTTACCTAGCTCTGCTGCAGGCTTTCCTCTTAGACCAACATTTTTAGAGGCAGCAACTAATTATCTGTTGGTCTTTAAGGTGCCACCGGACTCCTCGTTGTTTTTTTGCAACTAATTAGGTGTTCCTCATTTTCTGAGTGTCCAAAACTTGACATATCCAGAGCCTGATTTTCAGAACTGCTGAGCATTTGAAACTTCAGTTGATGTCAATAGGAGCTGCAGATTCTCAGCACCTCTGGGAAAAAAAAAAAAATCGGGTCCTAGGTGTCTCAGTTTGGGCATCCAAAAAATGGGCACTCAAAGTTGGTGGACACTTTTGCAAATTTTGGTGTGAATCTGTGCCTTGTGATGAACTGGGGCTCTCTCTGTACAACTTATGAATTCTGGTTGATATTGTGAAGTTCTATTACAAAAAACTGATGTATTATGAGTACCTATATGTATATAGATCTACCACTGCTGACAGGTCCTGTAGCAGGTACACACCAGACAGATACCATGAGGAATGCTTAGGACTCAATGACTAAAGCTGTGAGTCTGTCACAGAGGTCTCGTAAGTCATGGATTCTGTGACTGTCCTGGACCTCCGTGACTTCTGCAGTGGCGCCGGTGCCACTGACCAGCCACTGCTGGGGCAGTCTTGGGCCACCGCCCGCAGCGCTCCCGGGCTCCTCCCAGCACCTATGGCGCCCACTCTCCAGAGCACCCAAGATTTAGTCACATATAGTACAAGTCATGGACAGGTCACAGGTCATGAATTTTTGTTTATTGCCCGTGACCTGTCCATGACTTTTGCTAAAAATACCCCTGACTAAATCTTAGCCTTATCAATGACCATAAACAGGTGCAAACACCTGGGACAATGGGTGAGCTGTACCCTTAGAAAAACCATGTTAGCTGACTCCTCAGAAGGGAGAGGGGAAGGGAGAAGCAGTGCAAACTTACCAGTAGAAGAACAGGCCAGCTGACCAGAAGGGGTTTAAACACACACACACACACACACACACACACAGGAACAAAGAGTGTGACAGGAAGAGGAAGCCTGGGGAATGAGGAAGGTTGCACAAGCCGGGTATACAAGAGGGAAAAATGCAGGCTGTTGCATATGGATAGTGTGAGGAGGGGGCTTCCTGAATGCCTGCTGTCTTCTGTACCCATATGGTTCCCCAAGGGCTCACAAAGGAAGGGTGAGCTAGTGAGGAATACTGTGGTTTCAGATGTTTGTTATTTTGTCTGATCTGTACTCTCTGGTGCTTTACATGATTAAGTAAAGAGCATAAATGTGTTAGACCCTATGCAATGTATGAGTGTGTGTTCAGTTTCACAACTGCTGCACGTTCCTGAGAGTTAAAACGTAACTAGAAGCTTCACATCTTTTGGGTAGAGTCCTTGGAGAAGGGTATGTTTAAGTAACTGGGTTATCTCAGGGGCCAGCATTCGTCCGGGGGCCTAGGGCAGATGAGCGGAGATCCATGCTTTCCATGAAAGCATAACAGACTGAGTCTATGCCCAGGAAATGTGCCAGAGGAGCCAAAGGAGGAAACAGGGCTGCACCCCACTGAAACCTTGTAAGAATCAAGAGCAGCAGAGGCTTGGATTTCACTCACAACAGCCCTAGTGAGTGGCATGAGGTGGCGCTTCCTAGGATATGACACTTCTCATTTTCCCATTTGCAAAGTGAGGGATATTTCCCTACTTCAGAGGTATTAAGATGATAAATTCATTAATGTTTGGGAGGCATTCAGGTGGCCATGCTAATGGGCACCACAGAAAAGTTCATGAAAAAAACAATGTCATATTCATCGCAGCATTTGGATGGCATGAAGTAAATGAGGCATGGGATCCACACACTGAATGTTGAGTATAAAGAGAAATCATTGCCAGCTGCCTCCTTTGCTGAGCACAGTACATCCTGTGTCTTGAATGAGATGTAATTAGATTGTCATAATGAATATACACAAGGGGCAGAATTAAGATTGCACTGACTACATGAAATCTGGTATTTTCTAACTTTTGAGTACTTGACTTCATGGCCTCCTCATCATTCTTTTACATTTTTTTCCTAAATGGAGTATACTACAAACAGAGTTCCATGGGACTGGAGTAATGTGAAAACCATCAGCCTATAAGCTAAATTATATCTTTCCTCAGCAATGACAGACTGCATGAAAGTCTAACTGAAAACTTGTACCAAAGGCTCAGTCAGGCCATCGTGATCATCCAGTCTGACCTCCTTTGCAGGTCACAGAACCTCACCCACCCAACTCCTGTAATAGATCCCTAACCTCTGACTGAGGTACTGAAATCCTCAAATCATGATTTAAAGATTTCAAGTTACAGAGAATTCACCATTTACACTAGTTTAAACCTGCAAGTGACCTGTGCCCCATGCTGCAGAGGACAGCAAAAAAAAATCAGGGTCTCTGCCAATTTGACCCAGTGGAAAATTCCTTCCCAACCACAAATATGGCAATCAGTTAGACCCCCAAAGCATGTGGGCAAGACCTACCAGTCAGACACCTAGGAAAGAATTCTCTGTAATAATTCAGAGCCCTCCCCATTTACTGTCCCATCTCCAGTTGTTAGGGATTTTTGCTACTGGTAGTCACAGATGGGCCACATGCCATTGTAGGCAGCCCCATCAGACCATGCCCTCAATAAACTTATCAATCTCAGTCTTGAAGCCAGTAAGGATTTTTGCCCCCACTGCTCCCCTTGGAGGACTGTTTCAGAACTTCACTCCTCTAATGGTTAGAAATCTTCACTTAATTTCGAGCCTAAACTTGCTGATGGCCAGTTTATATCCATTTGTTCTTGTGGCCACATGGGCACTTATGTTAATTAATTTCTCTCCCTCCCTGGTATTTATCCCTCTGATGTATTTAGAAAGAGCAATCATATCTCCCCTCAGCCTTCTTTTGTTTAGGCTAAACAAGCCAAGCTCTTTGAGTCTCCTCTCATAATGCAGGTTTTCCTTTCCTTGGATCATATCTGTTCCCTTCCCTGCACCTGTTTTAGTTTGAATTCATCTTTCTTAAACATGGGAGAGAACAATTTCACACAGTATTCCAGATGAGGTCTCACCAGTGCCTTATAAAATGGTACTAACACTTCTCTCTCTCTACTGGAAATACCTTGTCTGATGCATTCTAGGACGGCATTAGCCTTTTTCTCAGCCCCATCACATTGATGGTTCATAGTCATCCTGTGATCAATCAAAACACCCAGGTCTTTCTCCTCCTCTGTCACTTCCAACTGATACATCCCCAGCTTATAGCAAAAATTCTTGTTAGTTCCTAAGTTCATGACCTTATACTTTGTACTATTACATTTCATCCTATGTTTATTACTCCAGTTTACAAGGTCATCCAGATCTTCTTGTATGATATTCCAGTCCTCCTCTGTATTGGCAATACCTCCCAACTTTGTGTTATCCACAAATTTTATTAGCACACTCCTTGCCATTGTCAAAAATAAGGCCACATATTTAGCTTGATGCCTACCCACCAGTCATAGGTTCTGGAACACCTGCCAATTGAAATTATATTCAGAATTATTTCATAGATTTATTCACGGTTCAAAGCATTGCATTCCTTCTGAAAATTCAGACTGATAAACTGTGCAAAGTGGAAACAGTTTTCCTTTGAAGACAGATTTTAGAGTTCATAGAACATGATAAATGCTCACAGAAGATCTAAATGACTTCAAAGTTTCATTCGCAAACATGTATCCAAACAAAACACTAAAAGGTATTAAGGTCAGCACAAAGACAACAGTAGCGGTGCTGAATATCTATAAATCACATTGATACCTTCCACACTAATAGAAATTTGTGCTACAATTAATGATAGCATGTGTTTGTAAAGGCATCTGGATATATTTTGAGAAAGAATACTAGTCAAAAAATATCAAACAATTGACAGGTTAAGTCAGAAGCTAAAAAGCAAAGACTGCATCTGAAAAACCAAGATTTGCAGGATTTATGATTGAAAGCAGTGTCCAACTGAGTAGATAGAAGTGGTGTAGCTCCATTGACTTCAGCGATGTTATGCTGATTTATACCAGCTGAAGGATCTGGCCCCACTTTCCTAGCTAACTGGTTGAAAATGGTGAGTAATTTTCCATCCATAATAGAAACTGCTTTATTGAGAACCTGAATAACATGTTTACAATTTCTAAATTAGCAGAAATGGAAATTAGAATGTACACTTTACCAACACACTGAAAAAATACAAGTTTATTTTGCAAACCTATTGTGGAAAAATTGTGTAATTCAGGAGATATTAATACTGATTTCTGGCTTTCCAAAGTTAACCAAACCATATGGTTTTCTGTGAAACAAGGTATACAAGCAGAAATGAAAAGAACATGTGTTGTCATTCAGGATATAGAGCATGAGTAAAAGATTAAAACAATGGAAAAACTAGCAATAGCACTGAAGCAAAGAATAATCCTAGGATTTTGTAACTGAACCATGTGCATAGACATACACATTTTATAGCATAGCCAGTAGTGATGGGATGAAGCAATGGATGGTTCTGAGGAATGTTAACAGGAAAAGAACTTTGCAACACACCAACTGTCTGTTGCCAGTTCAAAGCCAGAGGCCACCCAAGACCTGTTTATTGGCCTCCAAAAAACTAATTTTGTAGTCACAACCTATTCTGACAGAAATGTCATCACATTTTCAGAAAATAGCACAACAATAAATAAATAAATACACACATCCATAATACCAGTCTCAACTGAAAGGTCAAAGTTTGAATGGTCATGGAGACAGAATAACCCTCTCAATCACAAGGCAAACTGTCCCGATCAGAGTTGAAGCAAGCTGACAGGGCAGTTGGGGATTTTGTACTGTTAATGCTTTAGTTGTACCTCTTATATACAGGACTTCAGTTTTCAGGACCATTATTTCGGTACTTTTCATTAGTGCTAAATTCTCTCTCACCAGTTAAAGGAATAATGAAAGAACATTAAAGGAAACAAGACAAACAAGAGAAAGCAGTAGAATCTGGGGATACTTAAGTCACCATATTCCAATATGGTTTTAACAAATATAAATAGGAAAATTAAGTTTTCCACAACTCTATACTGGGAAGAGAAGTAACACCCTGTATATAATATTTTAACTACATACGGTTCGCTTCATGTATGTGTAAGTTTTCAGGGAATGTGATGGGGTGTCCACCCCACACTCACCCAGAAGGGGTTAATGGAGGCCAGATGGGCCAATTAACCTATTAGGCTGAAGGTTGAGAGGAAAGCCCTAAATAGGGGAAGCTCACCTGTGAGGGAACAGGCAGAGCTTTTATAAAACCAGGAAGCTGACAGCAGGAAGGAGGCAACAGGGAGGTAGTCTGCAATCACTCCCTGGGAGAAGGGAGGTGGGTTTGGGGACTAGAGAGACAAGTAGCCCATGGTTGTTCCCTGGGAGAAGGGTGTCGAGAAGCTAGCAAACCCAGAAGAGTGGGGAGAGCCAGGAGGTAAGGATGCAGCCCAAGGAGTAAACAGCATGGTTGGGGACGGAGCAGACCTTGGCTGTGTGTTGTAGGGACCCTCGGCTGGAACCTGGTGCAGAGGGCAGGCCTGGGTTCCCTTACCCACTACTGGGGAAGTGACACTGGTGGGGCAGAGAACTGGAAGATTCCCTCGGTCATTGTGAGAATGACAGAGACTATGAAGGACTATATCCCGGAAGGGGGAGAAAAACACTGAGTGAGCTGGCAGGAGGGCCAAGTCATGAAGAGGATACCGTGGTTCCAGGAGCGAGAGAGGAGCTACAGATGGAGTGACAGCGTGAGACTGTTAGGAAGGGTCATCGACCTCATGAGCTAATTCACTGAGGGGCTAGGACAAGGCCATTCAAGATTATTAGCGAGTGGAGCTTGTCACAGGGAAAGAGGGTTAATGAAATCATGATACTCTTCTCCAGTGGGCTCCTCTACATTAAAATACAAAAGAAACATTTATGAATACACATACAAAAGAATATTAAATCTCTGTCCATCTCTGTCTCTCACACACACGCCTCCTCCCTACCTCTTGGGAAGAAGGAGGATGCTGTCTATCTGTGATATAAGCCTCTGCCTAGTAAGTGTGACAAATGGGGGGCTGCTTCTGGGTGAGAGAATAAACTCAATTTTTGCCCTCCATATCAGAGATTCCCAGTTTATCCAAGGCACTGTCTTGCAACTCTACCCTTTCTTCCACAGCAGCCTGGCAGTTACAAGGGGCATGTCCACATCACTCGACATGACTTTTCCAATCCCCATTTTGCATCTTTTTAATCAAAGATGAGAAAGCACCTGCCTTTCCTCATTGTTCTGCCAAGGATAAGTAGCAGAGTGAAACTGACATGATTATCAATGCTAGTGCTTCACATAAGGTTTTGATTAGGTTTCACTTAGTAGAACTATGAGCAGTAGCAGAAGTATGGTGGCTGCAGATGCATGATAAAGTATATATTCAGTCAGTTAATATTTCCAAAGTTATATTTGCAACCAGAAGGCCTAGACATTATTTTTAGTGAAATCTTTACACAAGTCTGGGAAAGGGGTGGCAGTGATCTTCCTCTCCATTCAGAAAAGCCTTCTGTTAACCAGCAGTGAATAGGTGAGAAAATTTTTCAATCCCATCAACATTAGTCTGATATATCCTAACACCTGGGTGTACTTGCTGTTATAATGTGAAGTTTAAGTAAATAAAAACAAATCAATAAAATACAAAAAGACTACAACCAAAATATTAAAGGATGTCTGAAAATGTATTTTTCTTTTAAACTTGATAATGGAATGTCCAAACATAAAATGGCATTTGAGCTACTTAAATATGCTTTTTCAACAATATTTTTAACGTTCACCCTTCACTTTCTTCTCATGTGACATCTGCGTGTGCTCATCAGATTTTGTCATATCCACAACTGAATATTGCTAGAACATGCATACTACTGAAAAAAAAAAAAAAACACCTTTTTCCCTCCCCCCCCCACCACCACTTTCCTATGCTTAATATTCTATTCCTACAAGACAAACATTAGAAAAATTTAAGGGGAAGGTTACAAACTATGGGGAATAAGTGTATGCAAGTTCAGCTTTTAAATATTTTGTCAAATATCTGATACCTTATCTTATATCTCATAAAACTGGGACAAAAAGTGCAATATTAGTTTTGTGTTTTAAGTTGAACTGATAATTACCAATTTGAAAGGGAAAGCAAAAAATGTGGAAGGCCACAGTTTTCTGAGTACTTATCTAAAAGTAAGCCACCAGATAATTTTCAAACCGGAGATTAAAGGAACAATAATAAAAGAAATTAAACTTCTCTGTTTAACACAACCAACTACATTTCAATATTAGCATTTTTGTACCAATAATTTCTTATACCTAATCTAGGAGTCTGGTACCTAATTTTCACTCTTAAGGAAAAATAGCCAACATTATAATTAAGGTCTTGACAAATTTGTTTTTACATTTCTTGTACACAACGTACATTTGCAATTCTTAGATGTTGCATCTTGAAAACTTGAGGCTAAGATGGAAGTTACTTTTTGTGATTAACCATTTAGAAGGAGCCTATAACTGACTGAACTGATTTTTGTTGGCTCTAGTTTCATTTGTTCAACAGAAGAACTTAAGGGCCTGATACACTACTCCAGTTTTACATCAAAGTGACTCGATTGAAATAAAATCCAATGGTTTCAGTGGAGTAACAGCAGCACGTAATTGAAGTGAAACTGTACTCACAGTGCAACACCCAGTTCACTGATGCACCAAGAACAAGTATCTGCTATATCCCAGAGAAACTGCCAGTGTCCAACAGAACACTAATATTTCAAAGGAAAATTGCCAATGCAGAATAGTCAGAAAGGAAAGGAGTATTGTGTGTCCAAACACGAACAATGTTTCAACTAAGAGGGACACTTCCTTCTGGGTGTTGCAACGGACTCCTGATACCAATACTTTCAGTGTTACAAAGTTGAGCCGAAAAATAAAGAAATTTCTCACCCAGAATATCAAAAGTCATTGATCACTGAATTTCCTCATAAATTGACTAATATGTGAGTGTATTATATTAATATGAACAGTGAGCTACAGTAGAGTGGTAAAACCTAGATCAAACTTTTTGGTGACAGAAGCCCAGGCCTCCTTCATTGAGGTCAATGTGAGTTGTTGCCAGTACCTTCAACTAGACTATGAATGGTCCCCATACTTGTTGCTTTTATGTTATAATTTTGTTACTCTATACTCCCTCTATTATTTCTCCCCCCCCCCAAAAAAAAAACCCCAAAGTTGCTGCAAATAAACACCATACTAACATTTGATGACTTTGTTAGCGTGGTATTGTTTGACAAAAATCATCTTCACATTAAGCCACTAGAACAAACCTAAAGACCAAACAAATTTGTTTTAAAGTAGGCGAATGTTACACCAAAACTTTAGTACTAAATCTAGTCCTGAAACAGACTGACTAAAAAATAATCTGATGTGGTCAAAAACAGTGTTAAGCAGCTAGATAGTACATTCTGTTTTTCTGGAAATATGGAAGTACTACAGCAGTGCCCTCTTGTGTTGCTGTACAGTAATAAGATCTTCATTTTACTAGAAAATAGGGTTTACTGTCTTATAATTCAGAAATATAATTGTGTTGTGGGTCAAAAGAGCGATAGAAAGGTTTAGCTCTGGAGTAATTTTTTTTTAAACCAGTACTATTTACAATAGTTTTGGAGTTTTTAAGTTATAAGAGTTCAAAACCTGCCCAAGAATAAATAGTAGTTATTTTGAAAGCATTTTGTCCTAAACAGCTCAAAAAATTGCTGATTTTAAAAATGAAATTTTGCAAGCTGCAAAATTAGTCTACAACATGGACTTATGTCTTGGGAAATTATTGTAAAAATGGTCAGGATATTAAACATTTAAAGTGTAAACTGTGTTCAAGAACTGTAAAAGTATTTTCCTTTGTGTTTTTAGTCTGCATACTTTCTGTCCAATTGTTAACTAGCTCTTAAGTTATGCAGTATGCATTTTTAAAATACAAAAACTAATTATGCTGAACAAAGAATAAATCCTAGGTTTTTTTTAAACTGCATTATTTTATTGCTTTTTATTGTAACAAAAATAAACTTCTGAAGAAGCAGTTAGGGGTTAAAAAAAAAAAAAAAAAATCAGAGAAATACTCAAAGATCCTGCAGCCACCAAAAACTAAGTCATGCAGAATCAATGAGTTCCGGGTACAACTCTGTGTGGAGGATTAAACAAATCAACAGGGTGCTGAAACAGTCACAAAAATAAATCTCCTACAGAACTACGCAATGCTGCATCTAAGATGTAACCATTCCGTTATATTAATACTAAAAATGTCAAGATCAAAAACACATGATTAACAAAGAAACAAAGGTGCTGCCTTCAGGAACAAATTAAAAATAAGAACTATGGAAAGTAAAGATAAATATAGTTTAAGGAATATACTGAAGGTAAACAATCCATGATATAATACTACAGTGTAAGTACCAACTCTTAATTGCATTATGCATGCTGTAGCATTATATATGCCTAAAGGGAGCATTAGCTTACCACATGGGAAGACAGTTTAGAATACTGAAGCACGGAATAGTATTGAACTGCCAGTAAGCATAATCTTTTCCTGGAAAAAGTTACTACGGGGTTTGTTTGGGAAGAGGGTTGGGAGTGTTATTTGGAGGAGGAGAAGGAAGGTTATACTTAAGACTTTGCTAACTTGGTGGTTTGATGATAACAATGTCATACTATTACGCACAAGTTGCAGAAGGGGGACAGCACACACATGCACATATAAAAGGATAGGAACTATACACACTGTAGATCTCTTGATCAAATACTGGGCTAGTGTTGAAGGAGCAGAGGCACAAAATTAATTTTTTTCTGACTTAAAAATAGGCCCTTCAGCTGGAAGCTGCATACTACAAGTTTCTGAAACCTAGAAATTTTAGGTTTTATTATTTAATTAATTAAGTCATATTTATGACTGTTCTGTACTGAAATAACGAAGACCTGATTAGGTAAGTTTCAATTGGCCACTTGCTGGTTGCAATGAAGGGACTGTTATTTTGACTTCCTAGATACAATACGCTGAAGTACAGAGACATTTAATTAAAGAAAAATTATTTATAATTAATTATTCAAGGTAGTAGGAAGAACGAGAAAATAAGCTATAGTTTAGAGGTAGCGAAGGGAGTAGGGAAAACAGTGGTAGCTCCCTGAGGTACAACACAAGGCCTAAATTTTCTGTTCTTCACCACTTTGGCTAGAGGTGTAGAAGGACTGAAACGCCTACAAATTGCACAGGCACTAGAGTGGGTACTTTTCATTATCCAAAAGCAACTCTTCAGTCAGTTGAAAGAGCAGCAAAGATAGAGCCAAGATCTCACTGCTGGGGCAGCGGGAACAAAATCAACAGGTTCCTTCCAGGTTCTTCGTGTTCTGGGGCACCCTACAAACAGAATCATTTGCATCCTACAACCAGAAGGTTCCTGCGAACTATTACATTAAGAGAAGTTAGCATGGAGGAAAATGTATAAGCTTCTTCTGGTGGTTAAGTGAGCTTCTGCTCTCACTTCCTCTATCACTGATTAGCCAAAACTGCCAACCTGATTTTATGCAGTATAGTTGTAGCCATGCGCAGTCCCAAGATATTAGAGCGACAAGGTGGATGAAGTAATATCTTTTACTGAACCAACTTCTTTTGGTGAGCAAGACAAGCTTTCATGCCACACAGACCTGAAGAAGAGCTTTATGTGGCATGAAAGCTTGTCTCTCTCACCAACAGAAGTTGGTGTAATAAAAGACATTACCTCCCAACCTAATTCTAATCACTTCAAAATGGTCATGCTGCCCTTTGATTTTTTAGGTCTCACTCAGATGTCTAAGCCCCCTCAATTTCCAAGTAGTCAATAATTATAGCCATACTAGATTACCAATTGTTTTTCTAGCCCATTGTCAGAGACAAGATACTGGACAACAACAAATGGTTCAAGGGAAAAAACAAGAAACCCCTAATGGACATTCATGGAATCATTTGCCATAGGGAAGTTTTTTTCATAATCCCTAGCAGCTACTGGTTGGTTTATGCCTTGAATAAGGAAATTAAACCCTCATTTCATCTTTACCTTTCATTTTTTGTATGTATGTGTAAATGTATATATGAGAGTATAAATGCTCTCATACTCAATAAAAATGTCTAATCCTACCAAGTTATTAGCTTCCATATCTTGTAGCAGTTAATTCAATTGGTTAGTTGATTAGGGAAAGGGGGAGGTTTTAAAAAATCCTTTCATCAGTTTTAAGTCTGTTGCTTTTTTATTTCATTGGATGATCTCCTATTCTTATATTATTGGAGAGGGAAAATAGGAGCACCCTATTTTCTCTCTGGCATTATTTTTACACTAATGATATACCATCGTCCTTTACAGATGACAATGGAAAATCTGGAGGATCAGCTTTTTGAAGCTCAAAAGCAGCACTGGGCCCAATAAAAGATATTACCTACCCTAGCTCAATAGAAAACACTTCAGAAATCTAAACTTCTATACAACTTGAAATGCAGGTGGCTTGTATTTAAATTAAACTATTTAATTTCACTACTAAATCTCTAATTTGAGAATTTACATCCAGCACAGTCCAACTCAGGAGACAAAATACTGAGAACTTCAAAGACAATAATGAGCTTTGAATGACATTAAAATAAAATGTGGATTTCACTTTAAACTGCCTGCAGTATCCTCAACCTGTCAGGCCTCCCTTGTACATAAAGGTTATCTGTTGTCTCAGAACATGCTGCATTCATCCATTAGAATATCAAATATACACACACAAAATCAGATGAACCCTCTGTAGCACAGGAGATACAATATCACCCCTGAAATTTGAGTGCCCAGAGTGTAACAAGTCATTATCTCTATACCACCAGCCCATATTCAGAAGAGTACAGAAGCAGAAAAGCAAAGAGCAGAGAAGTATGGTATTTGTAAAGTAAGAGACCAATTCATCCATCGCCCACTCAATTATTATTTGTTTTTGCACCAGTCTTACGAGAATAAAGGGAAGTACTGGTATATCATGTTCAATAGAAAAACAGAAGTATGACCGAGTCCATTTTGGTTCCTGAATTGCATACAGACACTGTAAATAAAAACAGAAATTCACAGCAAGAGGAAATGTATGCAACTCTTTGTTTCTGTAAGATTGCACCAACTGAGAAGGAAAGAAACCTCAGTCTTATGGTTTATAGATAAGAAGTTTAAAATCAAAGGAGCACAGTATAGCTGCAACCAAAGCACTATAAAACTCTGGGTTTGGTTAGAGGCATAACTGAACATCTACATTTAAAAAGAAAAATGTGTGACATTAATAACTGAGTTCATGATGTCAATGTTATTAAAAATTTATACTATCCTTCTTACTGATTTCCAAATACTACCTCCTTGATATTTTTATCTTCTCATATTTGCTTAGTTGTAATCCAAATTAAGGGATTAACTAGCTCTTCTACAAAAACAGTATACGTTTAATACGAACATGTAAATAATGCCCCAAAATAACTGCTTCACTGAATATCCCCCCAAAAAGTTTTTTTTTTACTTTAAAAAGTTATTAAAATGTTTACAAGCACTATAATTTTACTAAAAACCATAAACACTTGTTACCATTGAAATTACTTGCTGCTCAACTGTCTTACCTTAGGTATGTGCCATATATGAAGAACAATGACATCATTAGTCCATTTAAAAGAAAGATCACAGCAACATAAAAGGAAGCAGGGTCTCCCAATCCTAACAAACAGCAATTAACATACAGATATTGACAAAAATATACTAATAGGACAGATTTTAAATGTGTATCTATTCTAGCAACAAAAAGTCAGAATAACGTGTTATATAGCATGTTACCTTACTACATGTAAATAGAGAAAAATAATTTATTTTTTGATATCTCCAAGCTAACTGAGGGAGTAGGTAAGAGGACTGAACCACCAGAAAATGTGTGAATCAGATGCAGTTTCAAGGCATTCAAAAACAAAAACAAGAAGTCCCACAATAAAGTCAATTTAAAGAGCCATGTTCAATACATAAAGGCTGGCAAGGAAAAGATGACACCCGGGTCTGCAGACATTATTCCCTACATGCTGAAAACCTAGGAGGGAATTTCTTCAAAACTGAGGATGAATTGGCTGGCATGTATGGAACCCCTGATAAGCATCAACATATTGCCTCTTAAAGAAGTCAGGAGAATAATTCAAAATATCTTGCTTTTGATTAAGTTAGATAAAAAGTGAATTGTTCTGACTCTGAATGGAGTCGTTATTTTTTGGGGTAGCTTAAGAATAATGAAGTATTAAAACAGTTACAGCAGTGAATTAGGATTCTCTTAATAGAGGGCAGTTCAGACATGCACAAACCCCACAATATACAGTTACAATTCAAACTAATCCATTAACTTTTTATTCCATTACAGTAGTTTTAACCTTTACATTTATTTTAAAAACAAAGGATATACCTCTTAAGGTAAAACTGGATTTAAAGTCTGTTCCATAAAAGTTTTTAAAGATTTTTTTAATTAAATGTGAATCTTATTTATACAACTCAGTTAAATTATAGCATATTTCTAAATTTCAAGAGACAAAATGAAAAGGTTGTTTTACAAGACACCTTTTGTACGTAAGGTATTATAAAAAGCTTTATCACACATTATCAAGCACATTCCTCCACATATGAAATAGCAGTTGGTCATGCCTGAGCTCTGGGAACTAAAGATCAGATACAAGAGCCTCACATCCGTTCCAGCCCATTTAAACTGGGTGAAAGATCCAGATTACCCCAGGAGAGGATTCCCCCAGTGCAATCACTACGGAAGACACTATGGAAGGCTGCCTTCTGAAACTCCCTCACAAGCTCTGGCGTATGGGACTTGTAGAGGGCAGGGCCGCAGCACTGCAGATATTTGAGTAGCACTGTCACCCAGACGGCAGCCCAGCAAGGCTGCCTAATTTATACAGCCCCGAGGGCTTGTCTAAATTATGCCAGTGGCCACTGTGGCCCTCCGAGCAACCCAGAATTGGAAGGGCTCAAAGATGGCTTAAAACCAATTTAGGCTTACCTCCACTAGAACAATTGCTTGAGTTTGTACACTTGATTTACTGCACTCAAGCTAGCCTAGCTCAAGAGAGACAGACCGAAATGCAAAACACTTCACTTACACAGTCTAATTTGGATAGCAGCAGAGGAATTACAATTCGAGTTGCTGCATGCCCAGTACATTACCAACTCCCGTGTCCCAGCTTCAACTCATCCTCCTCAACATTAGCTCAAGCTAGACATTTTTGCACATGGACGAGAGTTGGGTTAGAGGCAAAACTCAAGTTATAGCTCAACCTAGTGCTGCAGTGAAGACAAGCCCCTAGTCCTCACCACTTGGGCTGCAAGTTCTGTGCTATACCTCTATGGGGCATAGCACAAAATCCCTTCTTTTCCATGTTTTTCATACACTATGTTGCAAAATTCACCAAAACACAGGCTTAACTAAATGAAAATGAGCCAGTGATGAACACACATTAACATTACTGTTTCCAAAATACATGCAAAAACCACAAGAATACACTAGGGAAAAAAACTTGCCTTCACAGCTTTCAACAGGACTAAGCCTTTCTCCTCTGTTTACAGTCCAGCATGTCTTGGTCTGAACACCAATAAAATCCATTACCCATGTGTATATGCGGTACCAGCTGGCTAGGACCACCTGTGTAGAAAATCGGATTTGAAGTTTCTAAGTAGGAACTTAGATTTAGAGATTATCTCAATACCTAAGGCAGCCTTTCAAACAGACAGGAACTAGAAAATGCCATGAAAGTGTTTCCAAGGCTCTATATTTTTAATTTCTACAAAACTAAGCATTTTGGGGATGATTCACCTGGAATACCCAACATAGCTCTATTGCTCAGCATTAGTGTTAACATTATACCTGCTTAACATCAGAAGGCTATATACTCATCAACCTAAGGCAGTGGTTCTCAACTTTTCCAGACTACTGTACCCCTTTCAGGAGTCTGATTTGTTTTGCATACCCCCAAGTTTCACCTCAATTAAAAATACTTGCTTACAAAATCAGACATAAAAATACACAAGTGTCACAGCACACTATTGCTGAATAACAGTTTACTTTCTCATTTGTACCATAACACTATAAAAACCAATTGGAATATAAATACTGTACTTACATTTCAGTGCACAGTATATAGAGCAGTATAAACAAGTCATTGTCTGTATGACATTTTAGTTTATACTGACTTCGCTGGTGCTTTCTATGTAGCCTGTACTAAACGTAGGCAAAGATCTAGATGACTTGATGTACCCCCTGGAAGACCTTTGCATACCCCCAGGGGTACACATACCTCTGGTTGAGAACCACTGTATTCAGAACCATGTAGGAATTGATATATTTGAACATTTTATGGAAGGAACTCTATGGGCCAACTTTGCATAGCTGATATGTCTCAGGTGGTCCCAAATTTTGCCCACAAAGTTGGGAAAACATGCATAGAACGAGCTGTCAAACAACAAAGTATCCAAATACCCTACTCACGCCCGTCTAATATAAGATTGAATTCATCTGACCAGGACACCTTTAGATATCTGACACAGAGAGATGGTTAACATGAAACTGAGACATCTCTTTAGGGAAAATAATCACACAGACATTAAGAATTGCATAATGTTCTTTATGGATCACTAAGTAAGAAGGAGAACACAATAAGGCTACCTCTTGGCAGGGCCAGAATAATAGTAATAGTAATGGACAAATCCTGAGTTCCATATTCAGTTTTTACTCTCTTCTTATTCAGGCTAATTCCTATAGGGAGAATTGGAATTCATCTGATTAAGGAGCTCAGAATTTGCCATAATACCACACTTCCATAGTGCTGCCTTCCATTTGAAGATCTTAATGCATTTTACAACCAAGAATGAATTAACTCAACACTCCTGAGAGATAGGAAATAGTATTATCCCCATTTTACAGATAGAAAATCTAAGGCAAGATAGAATGTCTGGCTGAACTGAGAATAGAACCTAGGCTACTCATCACTGAGAGCTGTGCTTTAATCACAAGTGACCATTAATCATCCAATTTCCATCACAAAGAACATCTAAACTGACTAGAGGAAAGGAAATTCTGAAGTTCAAGAATGTCAGGCACACTCATAATTAAAGTTCCAAGCAATGAGAACTGTGACCTAACATAAGAGGTAGTTCGAAGAAAGTTGCACTTCAGGGATGAATCCTGGCCTCGCTGAAGTCAAGGGGAGTTCTGCCATTGATTTTAGAGAAGATAGGATTTCAGCACAGGTTCCCCTTTTGTATCTCTTTTGTATGCACCAGAAGAAACAAAACAACTTAAATTCTTAAAAAGCACGTTTCCCTTTTTCAGCCCTCCTTGCAGAAACCTGAGACTTGTGGGGATAAGATTCCTTAGCTACAAACTCTAATGTTGCTCAAAGGACTAAATGGTCGACCAGACCTTAAAGAACCACTGATATACTTTTATCACGAAGTGAGTTATCAGCTAATGTTACTGAGTGCCGCTGCACACTCAATAAATACTACAGAGGAGATTCTCAAACACCCTTGGTGATGTAAGTATTCTAGTTAGGCTCCTTTGAAAATTTTGTCTGACACACCCTGCTGTTTCATCAATACAAGAAATTCTAAGTGACCTTTATCAGGAATACACTCTTGAGTCCATTCAAGGGCTACACTAGTTTTAAATATTATACACAGCTACTCATGTATCTGGTACTAAACACTAACAATATTCTTGTCAAAGGCTTCTTTAGATAACATAGCTAATGATTAAGGCTATGTTTTAGTCACTGGTATTTTTAGTAAAAGTCACGGACAGGTAACAGGCAGTAAACAAAAATTCACGCCCATGACCTGTCCATGACTTTTACTATATACCCCTGATTAAAACTTGGGGGTGGTGGCACGTGGCCCGGGACCCCCGCTGGTACTGGGGCGGGCAGTGGTGCTCGGCCTGGGACCCCCACTGGTGCTGGGGCGGGGTGGGCAGGCGGTGGTGCTCAGCCTGGGACCTCCACTGGTGCTGGGAGAGGGGGAGCTGGCAGGGTCTGCAAGCTCCCTACCTGGCTCCATGCTCTCCTCCCCCGCCCCCAGAAGATCAGAATCTAATCTAATCTCCTGCATACCACCGGCCAAAAATCCTCACTCAGTGATCTCTGAATCAAGCCAGTAAAAAATTGTTATTTACTCTACAGTAACTGTAGTCCTTCGAAATATGTTGTTCACATGCACCAACAGTGCCTCCTAAACGGTTTCTTAAGAAACTGTTGGTGATGTGAAAGAAACAGGTTACCCTGAGGTTAAGCAGCATCACCAACCTGCCAGTCTTCAGTAGAGGGAAGAAAAACAAGAAAGCAAGGGAAGAATGAAAACAGATTGCAACTGAAGAGTGGAAAATTAAGGTGTGAAAAATGTCTACAGTTTGATTGACCGATACCTGCTTGAAATCAGTGAGGGGGCGCACACCAGTGTAAACCAAATCATAGAAACATATAATAGCAACTTAATTTAAACATAGAAGTTACCATACAATACTTAAATTCTGTTACAATATAATTAAATGTTTATTTCTTTCTGCCCTATAGCAGTATCACCCTTTTCAGCACAATCTTTACTTTCTAAATAAAGCACTAGGACATTAACCAGAGTTTTAACAGAAACAGGTACTCCTTTCAAAATATGGCTCACCTCTGGATAAAGATTGAACCTTTTTAACGTATTAATCACCAGAGGATATTCAGTTAGTTTATCGTTCATAATCATCCACATTCCATTCCAAAATGATGGTGCTTCAATAATCGTCTTGAAATAGGAATAATAAAGGCCCTAAAAGGATGCATAATTTAGCAAAAATTAATCAGGTAGTACTATTTGTATTGTCCTATATAAGATTCCTTCTTTTAAGTGGATTCATTATTATAAGACTAAGATAAAGCTAGTTAGGACAACTACACAATTTTCCAAGTTTCTTCATTTTAATACCATTTTGAAACTCAGTTGTCCAAAACACCCAGAGAACTTCCATTTTGTCTCAAAAGAAACATGAAATAGAGAAAGGTAGTTAAAAATATCCCATGCAGTTAGGATATACGTTTCATTAACAAAGCGACAGAGAAACTAGTATATGGGGGTAAATGTTCACTTTTTAACTGTGTACTTCATTAATTAATAACTTTATAAAGTTATATTAGGTCACAATATCATATGTTTAAAATAAAATATTTTTGAAACCTATTTGAAAGGGAACTCAATTTATATACAAATTGGTACCTCAAAATTAACATATAAATATATGTTACTTAGAAAAAATAACATACAAATGCTTTATTTCTGTGGAATTTTGGAAGTTATACAATCAATTATTGCAGACAAGCTTTCAAGACTATAGTATCACTTTTTATTTAAATTATTTAGAAGAAAAAAAGATCTAACCATTTCAGTGCGAAAAGCCATCTCTCTTTCCAGCGTCGAGAGGTGAGAAAAATGACGGTCATTTTCAAAAAGAGTTGTAATATGACACCTGCATGAACAAAACCTATTCAGTTTAAATTTTCAGGTTTTGAAACCAGTACTGATTTATACATACGGAAACCTTTAGTAAATATTTTCACATCAAAAAACACAGCAGACCTAATGCAGCTACTGTAATTCAATCTGGTGTCATACTGATGATTACTTTCCACTCTCTCTCTCTTCACACTATCCATTTTGAGTTAACTAAAATAAAGAGAACATGAATCTACAAGTGTCTCTTGCAATACCATTAAAAAGGGATTTTTAAAAAAAAAAAATCAAATACATATATAAATAATATTTTATAATAAATAAAGTGCAAGAGATACGGGGATCAAAAGCTAAGTGCTCTTAGAACTAACAAATCTGACTTCAGGGAAGGAAATTCTGATGTATGCCCACCAAATCAGTGAATGGTCTTTGGGGGGAGGGGAACACTTGCCAGAGGAAATATATATTTTGCCTCTGCAAGCATGTGGAGTAGGGTTGGCTCCTTCTCTGGAAGAGAGAGGAGGAGAAAGGAGCAGAACAGACATACAGCCAGGTGCCTCTATCCCTTTATTAGGAGGAAGGGGGTTGCAAGAGAAACAGCACTAGATACTGTTAGTTTGGGGGGTTTCGTTATAGGTTTTGGTGGGTTGGGTTTTTTTGTGGGGTTTTTTTTTTTTTTTTTTTGGAGGAAGGAAATAGAAGGGCTAGGGGAGCAGAATGGCTGGAGTTGCTACAGTTTTTTTCCACAGACACGTAGAAAAGCAGTCACTGATCCTTTCACAGATATTGCACCTTTAAAAAGTGGGGAGTGGGACTGGAGCTGAGGTCATAGGCTAGGTCTATACTACCCGCCTGAATCGGCGGGTAGAAATCGACCTCTCGGGGATCGATTTATCGCGTCCCGTCGGAACGCGACAATCGATCCCCAAATCGGCGCTCTTACTCCACCAGCGGAGGTGGTAGTAAGCGCCGTTGACAGGAAGCCGCAGAAGTCGATTTTGCCGCCGTCCTCACAGCGGGGTAAGTCGGCTGCAATACATCGAATTCAGCTACGCTATTCACGTAGCTGAATTTGCGTATCTTAAATCGACTCCCCCCTGTAGTGTAGATGTACCCTTAGGAAGAACGGTAGTAACTGGGAGGCCAAGAGCCTACTGTGCACACAAGAGAGCAAGCATAAGTAGAGAAGCCCTGAAAAGAGGCAAAATGGGATACAGAATTAGTGCATTTATTAATGGGCAGAATTAAATGGGGAACAGAAAGGATTTATTTGGGGGACCTCAGAACTGACTGGATGATAGGAAGGAGTGCCAGTGAAAATATGCATGGCTTCGAGGGTCACGGCCATATAGGCATTTTTCACCCAGACAGTAGATTTTGCCCTTGAGCAAAATATTTAGGGGGAAATCTTTCAAGTCCAGAATCACAAAAACAGAACAATTCTATGTTAAAGACAACAACTTTCACTGAAAGGAAAGATATGAAGATAATGGATAAATTAGTAACCCCGGTAGCTTATCCATCCATCCATATATATGATACTTCCCTTTTTGTTAAAAAAAAAATAGTAATATTTCTAATTACTTATATCAACCTTAAGCCAATAAAAAATAATCTTACCAGTGTAAAACTCCTGCAAAAGCAGCTGTTTAAATAAAAAAATTAAAATAAAAAAAAAAGGAGGTGAGTGTCTTCATTATCAAACATTTAAACTTAAACAATGTTCTTTAAATAATTACAGAACAGTTATTTGGGGCTTGCACACTGCAGACGGTGCTCAACTCAGCTTCTAGGAGAAGGAAAAAATAGGAGTAACCTGGGCTGCTTTTGAGATGAACTTTTTTGGCCAACACTTAAACATCTGGAATTAAATGGACAGTATTAATACATAATACTTCAATACATACTATGGATCATTCAAATGGACCAATTAGAATTCAAGCCATTTATTTCAAATGGCAAGAAAGAAAAATAATAAGCCGTTAAAAGCCAGATGTCACATCTAACTTTGCTGACACAGTACACTTTAATACACCTAAGGGCTTGTCTATACTTACGCGCCGGTTCAGCGGCAGGCAATCGAACTTCTGGGTTCGATTTATTGCGTCTTGTCTGGACGTGATAAATCGAACCCAGAAGTGCTCCCCGTCGACTCCGGTAATCCTGCTTGGCGCGAGGAGTATGCGGAGTCAACGGGGGAGCCTGCCTGCCGTGTCTGGACCGCGGTAAGTTCGAACTAAGGTATGTCGACTTCAGCTACGTTATTCACGTAGCTGAAGTTGCGCACCTTAGTTCGAATTGGGGGGTTAGTGTAGACCAGGCCTAAGACAGCAATACTAGTCAGATTTTTAAAAAGTAATATATTCTACAGTTAGCATCTTGTATGTCACAAGATACCTTGCATTGAATAAAAACTAGAAGCAAAACAAAGTCTATATGACTAAAGGAAAAAACAAGTACAATGTCTATGTATTATGTTAAAGAAAAAAGTTACTTACAATTACTATGAAAATCTGTAATGTAAATGGCACAGAAAAACATTCCTTCCCCAGCAAACAAAATGCAGCTAAAAAAACATTTCTCTGACTATAACGTTACATACAGCTTTTAATAAAAACTTAGATGTTTGGCCATATAATTTACACTACACTTTAAATTTAGAAATATTTAAATTTAGAATATTTTTACAAATACTTCTGGGATAAAATTACATATAAGGGTAGTCTAGTAGTCCCTGTGTTATTTTTTAATTAAATTCAATTTTGCAGTTTCAGCTTGTCTCAGATTTTTGTACTGACAATGTTTACATGCATTCTAGTGGAAAACTCGAAGTTTTGATTGCAAGGGAAGCTATACATAAGGTGCGTCAGGAACGTAACAGCTAATATTTAAATCACCAACTGTATGTTTCAGAGTTAACTATGCTGAGAGGTATGGGGCAGTTCAAAACTCCACAAGCTACTACATCAGTCTGTTTGCAAACTCAGTAAGACAACACTGCATTACTGTATATTCAGTTAACCTTAAAATGTTTTCTCCTCAACCATGATCGCAAGAAAGCTTAAATTCTGAAACAAAATTATGACAATGAGTAGATTCCGTGACGCTGCAGGGGCGGGGACTAGAGTGACATCATGGCCGGCTTGCCTCTTGATTGGATCGGGGTCAGGCCATGTCTGGCGGCTCTTTCCACTGGCGCGGGGAGGCCGGCACTGGGAGGCTTAATAAGTCAGAGGCTGCCTCAAGCACCTCCGGAGTCAATGGGAGACACACTGAGACCTCGCTGAGGTCCGGGGATCTAGACCAGTCCGGACTCGACCGCACCCCGCCACCCCCGGGGCGGAAGTCAACAGGACCTTGGGAGGATGCGGTTGTGGCTCAGCTTGTCCCACTGCACTCGTGGACGCCGCCGGCCTTTTAAGGTCCTGGTGGGGTGATCTGTCCCTCACTGGCCTCTTCTTTTTTGCGGGCACCGGAGATGGTGATCTTTGCCACATGGAGGCCTGTTTTCTATGTCCCGATTCTCTCCGGTGCCGGGACTTAGACTGAGCCTCCTGTCTTGTTAGCGGTGCTGGAGCGCTGCACGCCAAGGATGAGGCACTGGGAGCCGGATCGGCGGGCTCGGGGTCCAAGTGTGGCCATCAGGAGCACTCTGAGTCTCTGCTCTCTGTCCTTAAGAGTCCTGGGACAGAATCCCCTGCAGATACTGCACCAGTCTCTTTGGTGGCTCTCCCCGAGGCACCTCAAGCAGGAGGAGTGAGGGTCACTCTTCGGCATAAACTTCCCGCAGTCCGTGCAGAGTTTAAACCCTGGGGACCCAGGCATGCCCCAGCGGGGCAACGAGTACATTGGGAGAAAGCCCCCCAACAACTATTAACTATCTACAACTAACACTAACTCTAAACTAGGAGAGAGGAAACAACTATATACACTTAGAGGAGACACTGCTAGGCTTGCTGCAAGAGCGAGCAAAGTTCCAGATAGCTGTCACCGGCGGTAAGAAGGAACTGAGAGGGTGGAGGGTCAGCAGGCCCCTATATAGGGCGCCATGGAAGCACCACTCCAGGGGGCGCCAGGGCTGACCCTACGGACGCTGCTAAGGGAAAATCTTCCGGCTGGCGTGCACACACACCTGCTTGGAATGCACATGAACAATCACTTGAAGAAGAACTACTAGTTGTGGTAATGTAACCTAGCATTTAAATCTGCTTCTGTACCAGATCAGTAGAGGATAGCTAATGTAACGCCAATTTATAAAAAAAAGCTCTAGAGGCGATACCTGCCATTACAGGCCGGTAAGCCTAACTTCAGTACCGGGCAAACTACAGTAAAGAACAGAACTATCAGACACATAGATGAATGCTATTTGTTGGTGAACAGTCAACATGGTTTTTGTAAAGAGAAATCGTGCCCCACCAATCTTCTAGAATTATTTGAGTGGGTCAACAAGCATATGGACAAGGGTGATCCACTGGATACAGTGTGCGGGGATTTTCAGAAAGCCTTTGACAAGATCCTTCACCAAAGGCTCTGAAGCAAAGTAAGCTGTCAGGGGATAAGATGGATCAGTAACTGGTTAAAAGATACAGGAGTACTTGTGGCACCTTAGAGACTAACAAATTTATTAGAGCATAAGCTTTCGTGGACTACAGCCCACTTAAAAGATAGAAAACAAAGAGTAGGAATAAAATGGTCAGTTTTTGGAGTGGAGAGAGGTAAATAGTGGAGTCCCCCAGGGGTCTGTACTGGGACCAGTCCTATTCAACATATTCATAAATATGGGAAAGTGGGTAAACAGTGAGGTGGCAAAAATTTGCAGATAATACAAAAACTACTCAATATAGTTGAGTCCAAAGCAGACTGTGAGGAGTTACAAAAGGATCACACAAAACTGAGTGACTGGGCAACAAAATGGCATATGAAATTCAATGTTGATAAAGGTAAAATAATGCACATTGGAAAACATA
This sequence comes from Malaclemys terrapin pileata, assembly GCF_027887155.1. Lineage (NCBI taxonomy): Eukaryota > Metazoa > Chordata > Testudines > Emydidae > Malaclemys > Malaclemys terrapin. The sequence goes on along the minus strand of NC_071506.1, from coordinate 198,859,648 downwards.
AAATGATGGGGTCTAAATGATGGGGTCTACTGAAAAGGGAAGCCATTCTTAAGTCACAACACATGGCACAGATCTGCCAGCAGAACAGAGGCTGAGATTTCTTCATACAATAGTCAAAATTTACTGGTAAATGACTTATACTTTCAAGAATTCAAGAAGGAATATAAATCAAATTATAATTTGTTATATTCTGACTTGAAACTTAATTATGGCAAAAGAATAACAGTTTACTATTTTTCAGGCTAACTATATAGATTTATTGAAAATTAAACTGGGTGAGGTTTTCCAAGAGTTCAGCTCCTAATGAAGCATCTAAATGAAATGACCAGATTTTCCAAAGAAAGAACAATTGAAGCTACAGGATGCTGAGCACTTTTAGAAGTCCTGCAACTTCATTTAGCTGCCTAAATTGGAGCTGAGCTCTTATGAAAAATCTCACTCTAGTAGTCGGTGCTCAGTACTTTTGAAAGTCTGGCCCTTTCAAGATTAAGATTACAAGATGAAACCAATAACAAAACTATCAAATGTTTGTCAAATGTTCACATTTTTAATCAGATTTTGAAGTAGACCTCACATATTTACATTAGTATGGATTTATATTCTGTAGGAATAAATGGGCATGACATTTATACCTGGAGCATTCACTTGTTAACCCTAGTGTCACGGCCAAACTTCAGATCTGGAAATTATATTCTGCCTGCCTAAATCCCCTCTGAAATTTCAGCTGAACAAAGTAGTCGAATCCTGCCTGAAACTGGTTGTTTAGTGTTGCTGTGCCTTTTAAACAACAGTGATGTTTCAGTCTGAGAGGATGCTGCATGTCATTGGTGAATGAAACAATTTATTGACAATTTACTTATCAATTACTTCGTAATTGGAAGAAATTTGCTATTTAAATGTTATTTCTCTAATACAATTTCTTCTAGAATCTAGCCAGGCTTAGGGCTTGTCTACACTACCCGCCAGATCAGCGGGCAGCGATCGATCCAGCGGGGGTCAATTTATCACGTCTACTATAGATGCGATAAATCGACCGCTGAGTGCTCTACCGTCGACTCCGGTACCCCACCAGAATGAGGAGCGCAAGCGGAGTTAACGGAGAGCGTCAACTGTCAACTTACCACAGTGAGGACACCGCGGTAAGTAGATCTAAGTATGTCGACTTCAGCTACTTTATTCACGTAGCTGAAGTTGTGTATCTTTGATCGCCCCACGCGGTAGTGTAGAAAAGCCCTTAGGAGGTATCAGTAAGATCAAATACCACTATCAGCAATATCACCCAAAATTTTACAATACATTAATCTTATTTTAACACCAAATAACTTCAAAGATATTTAACAGATAAATTTGATATGTTGATTTTATTTTACTTTTTTTTAACTTTAAGATCCAGCATTTTCATTTAACATGGCAAACAGATATTTTACAATAATTTCCAGTAGTGTGGCAATAAATTTAATTTTTGTCTCATGAGCATAATATATCAAGGAATCATCTTCCTCTCATCCTCAAAAATATAATAAATTTGATATTACATCCACATACAGTTAAGTGCTCTTAAGCAAATAATGACAACTAACAAAGTTACAGAGATTATGGTATTGAAGCAATAAAGGTCACAAGCTAGGGCATGTCTTGGAAAATAATGACTGACCAGAAGAAAGCTGATGACCCTAAACTTCCATCTTAGGCCATTAATCACAGCCAGTTATTAATTTCTCCTGTAAGTGTCCTGGGACAATGGCGTTACTACCATATAAATTTAAAAAATTGAAAAATATGGGGCTATTTCCCCCTCCTTTTCCAAAGTTACATTCTGAACTCCTACACTAACAGAGTAATAATTTTCATAAGTTGTTAGGGGAAGAGGATGTTTGTAATGTTAAGAATAAAAAGATTTAACTGAGTGAATAATTAGTTATTTATTACAAGTTCCAGATGCATTTCTAAGGAATTATGAAAAATCAGAAGTGTACACACACATGCACATGTTCACACATATACGCACACCTAATTAAAAAGTAACAAGTATCAGTCGAATACTAATACATTTGTTTTGAAATTTGCATTTTAGCTTGCATAAAGGATTTTATTGTTGGCTTAACTGTGCTCTCATTTAAGTCAACACTAACCATTATTGAAAAGCCCATCCTAGATATTTATTTGTGAGAGTGAGTGAGCGGTGCATGGGCACCAGAGACACATACACACAATGCAACAGGAATGATAACTATCATGCAAAGAAGCATCAGGATTTTTTTCCCCCCTCAATTACATTCCAGACAAACTCAGATATAGTACATTTTTATAAAGCAGTGAGACCTTAAGAATTGTTATGTTTGTCTGCTTACCTAGTATAAAAGTGAACCATATCTTGCTATCTGCTCTCATGATAAAGGCCCCTTTTTCTTCAATAAATACTGTAAAAAGAAAATAACTGTCTTAGCAGTATTTAGATTTAAACTTCAAACAATTAAAAGCAATTTCATTTAAAGAGACTGTTCGCAGGCTGCACCATTAATATTCTATAGCCACCTTGACTTGACTTCAAAACAGCTGAGATAAACTAGGCACAAAGTGAATAAACATATTTAAAAACAAAAATCAAGGTGACTACAATAAATATTTTATTTCTAAAGAGTTCATGAGAAGTGTTTTTAAAGACATTTTGGACAAAAGAGAGAGTACTTAACAAAACAGATTTACATTTGAATTGTCCAACTTTGTAGCATAAAGTTTTGACTTTTTTTTCTTTTGCACCAATCAATCCCCCAATCCTTTTATCAAGGCACCTGTCAAGTGCCAGGTAGATTATCCCAATAGTAATGAAGCTAAATAAAATTAACATTGTTTTAAAGATGTAGTTTCTGATGCTGTATAAATGGTGTGTAATGTCCTGTATTGGTTTTATAAAAGCTTCAACATTATAAGGTTTTTTTCTCCTGCTTCCTGGCTGCTACTTTCAGGGTCCTTTCTCCTTGAGCAATTGACTCTTACAGAGTTGGAACAGTGAAACTGACCCCACGCATCTGACCGCTGTCAACTCCAGTTAAATGGGGGGAGGAATAGAAAGAAACACCACCCCCTACTTTTTTAATTAGAGAGTTACCCCGAAACACAATGTCCCGGCAAATTGGTTTCCAACCTGCCAGCGGCCTTCGGACAGCGGGGAGCGCTCCCCGAGCAGGGCATGGGGGTGTTAAAGCCTCTCCTGCCCCAGGGGCTGCGTGTGCCTGTGGCAGCATCGGCCCAGCAGCACCCAGCGTGCTGGGGACAGGAGCACGGAGACGTGGCTGGGAGAGGAGCCTCGGGGCTGATGCTCCCTGAGGGGAGCAAATCCGGTTAACCCCCCTGCCCAACGGGGGCACAAGATGGAAGCGGCTTTGTGCACAGCCCCCCGCGGTCCCGCTCACCTTGGAGCCCGTGTCTCCAGTCCCGGGGCGACCCCTCTTGGCCCAGGCCCAGCAATTCCCTCACCCTCTGGGCCAGGGGGGCGCTGGGTTTCTGGGGCTCGCTCTTGGCCCCTTTCCTCCCGGTTCCTCCCTTCCGCATGGCGCCGGCCCCGCAGGACAGCTGCCTGCCCGGCTGCTTTTGCTGCAGCCCGCGGCCGCTCCTGGGGCTCGCTCCGGGCTGGGGCGCCCCAGCGGCTTGGGGCGGGGGCGGCTGAGCGCCGAGGGGCTTGAGCGGCGACTCTTTGTGTCTGCCTCGGGTTTGCACGACCATCTCCGCATAGTCCCCGCTAGCGGGGGTGGGGGCGGGGCCGGGGAAGGGCGACGCCCCGGGGCGGTCACACTCCGCGCTGTCCCGCCGGATCTCAATGGGTGGTGCTGGTGCTGGCCCGGGCCGCGCCGCCTGCTCCGCCCCGCAGGCCACGTGGAGCAGGCGGGGCGCCGGAGCCGAGTCTCGCTCCCTCCCCGGCAACGGGCACCGGGCGTTCTGCTGGTAACTGTCACAGCAACGGCCGGACGCCGGGCCCGCGCGCCGCCCTCGAGACCAGCGGCTCTGCCCCGCCTTCCTCTCGCTCCACCCTCGCTGCTCTGACCCCGACAGCCGCCCTCCCCCAGTGCGGCTCTGCCTGCCCTCGCCCCTGCTGCTCCCCTGAGCCTCCGGCCTCTCCCATGCTGCTGGGAAGCTTGTCCTGGTCCCCTGGCCGCCTTGCGCCTTGATCCCCTCCTCGGGGCTGCCCCTCTGGCGTCACCTCCCTGCCTGCCCCACACCGCTTCCTGGCTCCCTCCTGCTTGGCTGATTTCGTTAAAACCTTTTCTTTAATTCAATAAAGTGCTCGAGCTGGAGCTGAACGGTCGGGTTGCTTTTAAATGTCAGCTGGGGCGGGGAGTCGCGCTTCGTTCCCTGGAGCTAAATTGTCAGTCGCTCCCCAGCCACAGGCGATGGCTCCCCTGGCCCTCCGCTGTGTGGCTGGCTGTGGTTTACGTGATCATTTGTTACAGCGATTGCAACAGCCTAGTTATGTCCGCCCACAGCTTTAAGAGCTTTGTGTGGTTTCTGAGGGCCAGAGGCTCAACTGGGGCAAATATGCAGTCAATAGAGGCTTCACCAGCTAAGGATTTGGACCAGGATTTAAAGTCTCTGGCTTTCATGACAAAAGATGTGATGATTATTATTATTTTGCAAATGGGTTTCAGTGAATCATTTTAAGCTTCTCTCTCTTAAAAAAAAATCCCACTCATGCACACTGTCACATCTAGGAAACACTTGATAGTGTGTACTGTGCTGTAGGACTGGGACACTTGTTGGGGTACCAGAAGACTGTATTAAAGAATTTCTGAGTTCTAGGCTTTTTTACTAAGCAGTCTGACTCCTTCATTTTATAGGGGATGGAGAGAATAGCATAATAGCAGCACACAGTATAATTGAGTGCCTGGAAACATGGATAATCCTACATATTCTCTGTCTGGTTGTTGTGTATGTGTACCTCTGGGACCTGAAATACTATTTCACAACTTTCTAAATCAGTCTTCTTAAGTAAATCACAACAGCTATCACTGCACCTCCTACACCAATAATTACAATTACTAAGAATTACAATTCCTCTTTCTCCAGAGGCGCAAATACAGCACTACTGTGACAGGAGACTGTGTTGTAGCAGAACTCTTTTTCCATCCCAATTGTGCTTATTTGGCCAGGGGACTACTGAGGCCAAATAGTATCAGATCTGAAAGCAATGTTAAAATATATATTGTTTAATTTACATTTTTAGAATGATTAATTAGAACACAGGGTAGGGCCTCCACCCACAAATACATATCCTTTTACTGTAGCTTCTCCTCCAGATTCCTTTCATAGTTTTTCTCTGACCCTTGATTATTGTCTGTCCTGTAACTTATGTCTACTCTAACCACTTACACTCCTTGGTCCTGTTCTGTATGTTATTTCTGTTCAGCCTATCTTCTGGTCCCCTTTCTCACTCTGTACGATATCCTTCTGCTTCTCGGTTTTCTAGTCTTCTGAATTTTCTCTGCATTTGTCTTTCCTCTTGATTCTCTTCCTACATTGTTCTTGGGTTCCTGCACTTCTCTCCTTCCACATCAGCAGTTTTGCAACCTGTCCTAAAACTTACAAAACAGTTCCTATTTTCATGTGCTTCTCCTGTTTCCTGAGTATCTTTTAGGAATCTTAATGTTGGAATTCAGGGTTTCAACATCATATTGTACATCAATAAGTTCCATCAATGCATGATAATATCCGCAACATGAGTAAACAACTGCTTCTCAGACTCAGCTACAAAGGTAAAGGGTACGTTATAAAAGATACAATGATAATGTAAGATAAAAAACATATAAGACAACAAAAATAGTAAAAAGATTAAGATGAGAAGCTGGGTGAAGTGAGGCCTCGGGAAGTTATGTGGTTTACCCAAGGTCAAACAGGAAATCCATCATAGAACTAGAACTCCAGTTCTCCTGATTCCTAGTCCTATGTTTCAATTTCAAAATCACACACTCCCTGCATCCATACTTTGAACAGTTCTTTTCTAGAGTCCAAATGTATAGCAGGAAAATATTTGGGAGTGGGAGGGTAGCATTGTTTTTTTAATAAGAAAAGGAACATGGGACCAGAGATTTCCGTGGCAATTGAAAAGACAGTGGGTCTGATTCAAAGAGAAAGAAAAGATGGTCAAAGGGAAAAGGACATGTCTGATACATTGACATTGTGCTATTCTGAAGAATTAAAATTGAAGTCCTGGGGAAAAAAGGGGGACTGGAATATTCTGGCTGGAGGGTGTTCTGGTGTGCAGTCAGCCTGCTGGCACACACTCAGTCTCACTATTCCATCGGTTTGTAATGGGAGCCAGATTTTTTTAAATAAAGTAGCAGCCATCTGTCGATAGATCTAATCACAATTATTATTTTAAAAGAGACAGGAGAGAGATTCAATCTTATGTATATTTGTGACAGCAGAGATCAGAACACTCTTACAAATTCACCTGGGGTTCAATTCTCCCCCTCAGGATACAAATAATTCCCATTTAAATCAATTGGAATTGTTCATATCCTGAAGGAAGTGAAATGGCCCAAGAGCAGCCCCCAGCCCATGTTCCCCACCCCGGCTCCCCACCCAGGGCAGGTGGAGGTCCGCAGCTCCCCACAGCTGCCAGGGCAGCTCTTACCATGGCCCAGCTGCAGCTCTTTGGCCCCCAAGGCTCCATCCCCAGGCTGGAAGCCTGAGCCAGGTCAAGGTTTGGAATTAACTACCAAGGGAAATGGTGGATTCTCCATATCTTGATGTCTTCATATCAAAACTGGATGCCTTTCTGGAAATTTTGCTTTAGTCATACAAGTTCTTGGGCTTAATACAGGAGTAACAGGGTGAAATTGTATTGCCTGTGATATACAGGAGCTCAGATTAGATGATCTGATGGTCCCTTCTGGCCTTACATTCTATGAATCTATGAGTGATAGGCTAAACCTACCCAAATATCTTGTAATATCCTTAATAATAATAACAAAGATGGCTGTACCCATTTTACCTGGCTTAGAAGTTGAGTGGTCCCTAGTTCTTCTGTGTGAGGATCCTCCACCCAGCTGTGCTCTTTCTGATCCAGACTTACAACTTTTTGAAACCGGAACTGCAAGAACAATTCATCTGTGGGTTGCAGCTGATGTTTTTCTCAATTAATGAGTAAATAAAACAGGCTTAACCTTTAGCATGAAAATCTACTCAGTCAGAGATTTTCCATCTCTTGCATCTGAAGAAGTGAGGTTCTTACCCACGAAAGCTTATGCTCCCAATACTTCTGTTAGTCTTAAAGGTGCCACAGGACCCTCTGTTGCTTTTTACAGATTCAGACTAACATGGCTACCCCTCTGATACAAGAGATTTTCCAGGTATTATAGAATTTAGATCAAATTCTTCCCAGGTGCAACCACACTGATACCAATGGAGAGTTATACCAGGAATGAATTTAGTCCATTGTATTCAAGAAAAGAGTAACTAGGGAAAATACCACTTACTGTATTTCCCTGTATTAGGGAAAGTATCATCAGCATCTTTCCCTGGAGGGTAAATCCCCCTCTTGATTTACTACTGCAAGTGTAATTTGCACCCTAACCTGCAGTAGTAAATCAAGTCTAATGGATGAAAACAGGAAATGAAACTGACTGAAATACTTGTCAATGAATTTTCTACATTTAAGCTCTTTGTATATTCAAATATTATTTAGTGTCAGATTTTCGGGGTATGAATGGATCTGTGAGTGCATTAAGTATCCAAATTTGTAGAAATGTCATGCTCTACTAGCCTAAAGAAGAGATCTGTGTAGCTCTAAAGCTTGTCTCTTTCGCCAGCATAAGTTGGTCCAATAAAAGATATTAGCTCACCCACCTTGTCTTTCTAATGCTCAACTAACACCATTAAAACCTGTTCTTAATAATAGTCAGCTTGCTAAAATTGTATTCACATTAAGCAGATATAACCAGCAGACTCAAGGCAATTGTATATAATGATCCACAATGGGGAATTGTGCAAGTTACAGCTAGACTCTAGAGATCTGAGCAAGATTACATTTTAGTCATTCTTCTATACAGTCTACATTGAGCAGCACCTGTACTGTACCGCTACTGTACCTGATCCAATGCCCGCTGCATCTTATTGTCTTGAAATGGCTTACCATTCATTACATGTCTTTTCTGGGATTTCCAAGAAGTAATTTTGGATGGGACCTCTCTTTTATCCAAAGCTGATTTTTTTAAAAAAAGTGATTCCAGCAAATACAAATGGTCCAAAAGGCTAATAAGAGCCACATGGTCCTTTTGCTAAGGTGATTTCAAAACCATTTTAACTATAAACATGGAACAACGTACCTAGAATAAGGGGAAACGCCCTTGTCCCTTCACTCACTTACACCAACACAAATCAGGAGGAACTCCATTTAATTCATCGAGTAGCTTCACTGAGCTTCATTGAAGCTCCGTGGATGTAAAAGATAAGAAGATAAAATTATTATTATTTATCTGATCTGTGGGGGTTACTGGCGACCCTAAAATTAAGATTGGGACTTGAATGTGCTAGGCACTGTACATCATAAGACATACTCCATACCCTAAACGGCATACAATCTATAATAAACAAGAAACCAACAAAAAGATGCAGAGCAGGATACAACATGCAAGTAAAGTAGTCCAGATGTATCACAGTTCAGGGCAACTGCACCTGTGTTTCCCCTCGGTGGGCCAGCAAGGGCACCCCCTCTAAGCTTCCAACTCCTCAACTGTTACCTTTCTTGGCACTCACTCCCTTCTGGCCAGGATATTTCCAGCCTGCACAATTCCCTGACTTCATCGTGTCATTTCCAGCAGAGAGACAGGCTATGCAAGCACACTCACTTGCTTTCTCTTCAGAAACTGATAACAGAGGGATTGTCAACAGTTATAAATACCACACAGTTCTTTCTATACAAGCCTATTTTATTAAGGTAAAAGCTCTCCAGAGACAACATATTAAAAACAACAAAAGACCTACATGCTAATAAGCCTAACAGAGATCACTCCAACCCTAACATGGGCTCTGGCTGGAACAGTCCTTCCAAACCCCTCTCAAGAGGTTTTTTTTTGTGGTCACAAGTTCATCATAGCCACAGCTTAGAACAAGCACCCAGTCTTATCGGCCTCTGTAGGGCAAATCCTTCCAACCCTTATCTAAGGATTAGGGTCATCTGTGGACCAGAGGTCTTGTCCATTTGCTGGATCAGGAAGGTGGCCCTGAACCAGTTTAATACCATGCTATTTATCCAAATATCCTTTCTTTATCTGTTGGTCCCTGGAGAATCCAGTTTGAACTAATATATGCACACCTCTCTGGGGGTGGGAAGTAACTTCAAAGCGTTGATACTGGAGGAATTACATAGCACCCCCCTCTTACTAGAGAAGGTACATACAACAACACATACACAATTACATTTTAATAAAATGGACCCCAAAGGTATTAAACATAATTCAATAAGGTTTAACTTAATTCAATAACGTTTATTCAGGATATTGTCAGGCCCTCACAGGGAGATGAATAGGCACCAGTACTGTCAGTTCCATTTGTTTGTGGGGGAACTGGGTGGCAGCTAAGACAATCAACAAATTAAGGACAGAGTAGGGGAAAACAATCCAAATCTGTGCAACTGTTATATACGTTTGTTATGTGTTCTTATTTTCCATGCTGTATATGCACTTTTAAAAAGTTGCACATTGTTCTTTCATTGCAGCACAATGTGATGCAGTTGCAGGAAAGGCTATCATCATTCTGGGGTATAAAGGGTGTCATATGTAAGAAGTAATTATTTCACTCTACTCAGCACTTGAGAGGCCTCAGATGGAATATTGTGTCCAGTTCTGGGCAACACACTTTAGCAAAGATGTGGACAAATTGGAGAAAGTCCAATGGAGAGCAACAAAAATTATTAAAAAATAAAAATCAAAAACCTGACCAATGAGGAAAGGTTAAAAAATCTGGACATTTTCAGTCTTCAGAAGAGAAGACTGAGGTGGGAGCTTATAACAGTCTTCAGCTGTTAAGGGGCTGTTATATAGAGAACCATGGTCTAATGTTCTTTATGTCCACTGAAGGTAGGACAAGAAGTAATCATCGTAATCTGCAGGGAGATTGAGGTTTGATATTAGGAAAAGCTTTCTAACTATAAGGATACTTAATTACTGAAATAGGTTAGTAAGGGAGACTGTGGCATTCCCATCACTGGAGGGTTTTAAGAATAAGTTAGACAAACACCTGTCAGGGATGGTCTGGGTATACTTGCTCCTGCCTCAGCATGGGGAGAAGGATTAGATGACCCCTCATTCTCCCTTCCAGCCCTATATTTCTATGATTCTATCATAATCTTGGCCTTCCAAGAACATTGATCTGGACATTGCAAAGTGCAGCTGCTTTTGCCTCAGTTACTATGACTACAGACAATACTTTTTCTACCTTCCATTCATTATTTGCAAATCAAACACACATTGAACTCTTGTTCTTGATGATTAATGTCAGCAGTTTCATCCATCATCACCCGAAATACCCCCCATCTTTTTTCACTAGTCTGGTAGTCTGTGTCTGAATTGTCTTGCTGATTATTTCATTATGGGTCCCATGACTGGAACAATTCAAACCCTTAGAGCCAGGTTGCAAAAATTATTATGCCCATATACTTAAAAAGTTGTCTGAACACATTTCTATTTTCACTTTTGTCACTTTCATTATGGTGTCTAAATGGAACAATTAGCTTACATATTATCCTTATGAAGTCCAAATGTCTGCCAATATACTGCCTATTCAGGCTTTTCTCTTTTTCTCCCACCAATAAAGCAATTTCTTGAACCACCGGTAACCATACATCTATTGTTTTCTTTCAGCTGAGATAATCTGTGTCAATGCCTCAGCAGATGAGCTCTGAGGGATAGAACCTTTTGGCTGCTTTCTAGGCGTACTTTTGAAGTTAGAGTGCCCTTTTCTGATAAAGGCATCCTCTTTATTTCTGAGACAGTGTTATGCATCATCTTACAAGTAAAACAGAGTGCTGCAGCTTTTGAGACAATTAACTCAATAAAGAATAACAGGCAGGAGCATACAAAATATTCTGGGACAAAACATCCATATTTGTCTCAAGACACATTTACATGCGACTACATACCTGACTTGAAGAGCATTATCAATTTTTTACTGTCCAGCAAATGGGATGTTGGGGGAAGCTTATTTGCTACCTAGTAAGAATGCTTTGTCAGAATTGCAGCTACTTTAAATTAAACCAACAAAGGAAAATATTTAAGGAAAATACTTATCTGACTTCTTTGAGTATTTGTACGCACCTCACTCATAGCAATTACAACTGACTAAACTTCATAGCTCAAGTTCAAGTTCAATGGCAGGGAATTAACACTGTACAGCTTTTATAATGAAAATAGCTCAGACATTGTATAAAGCACTGCTGGGAATAGAAGTCAGATCTCAAATTTGTCAGACTTACATCTAATTTACTTAGGTGTTATCAACACTTAAAATGCTACAGCACTTCAGTGTAGACACTATCTATGCTGACAGAAGGGATTTTCCTGTCGGTGTAGGTAATCCATCCCCCTGAGAGGGAGTAGCTAGGCCTACGGAAGAATTCTTCTGTCAGCCTACCACTGTCTGCACAAGGACTTAAGTTGGCTTAACTACACTGCTCAGAGAATTTTAGAAGGAAAAAGCCCCCTTGTTGGACAGTCTCTTAGGGTACGTCTACACTACCCGCCAGATTGGAGGGTAGTGATCGATCTATCGGGGATCGATTTATCGCATCTAGTCTAGTGTAGACACGATAAATCAATCCCCGATCACTCTGCCGTCGACTCCTGTACTCCACCGCAGTGAGAGGCGGAAGCAGAGTCGACAGGGGAGTGGCGGTCATCGACCCTGCACCGTGAGGACGGCCAGGTAAGTTGACCTAAGATACATCGACTTCAGCTACGCTATTCTCATAGCTGAAATTGCATATCTTAGATCGATTTCCCCACCCCCCCAGTGTAGACCAGGCCTTAGATGGTATGAAAGACGGTAATAACTCTCCTTTTGGGCAAAAGAGAAGTTAGCTGAGATGAGCTGAAGCTGTTGTTGCTGCTGCTGTTAAAGTCTGATCCCAATTCATTTCAGGTGGTGTTTGGGATTCAGTGGGAGCTGATAGGTGTGGTGAAGTCATCTGGGTCCCTCTTTCTAGCCTGGTCTTGTCAGGACAAATTTCTGGATTAAGAAGAAGGTGGTCTGGGGTCGCAGGAAATGGTGGGGGTGGCAGCCCTGAGGGTGAAACTCGCTCTGGTAGTCTCCATGTGTTCTTCTGAATAAACCCCCCAAAGTCTCTTTCTGAAAGGACCCAAAAATGGGAGTGATGGTTTGAATAGCCCATTCCTTATCATTTTTTCCATCAATTAGGCCTCGTATTTGAGACACCAATTTTAGTTCATTAATTTCTGGTTCCACGTCTTCTGTTTTTATTAAGCATGATTTCAACATAGTCCTTGAATTATATCAATGTGTCTTTTTGTTTGGACTAATTTAGTTTCTTTGTCTGGTTTTCTTGCACCCATTTATTACATTAATTATTGAAAACAACTTGACTCACTTTCCATCACTCTGGGAGAATGACTTTAATCAACTGGGGGGCTTAGGAAGGCTGATGCATCGGTACGAGGTCTAGCTGGCTGGACTGCATGGTCCCCCTGCCCAACAAAGGTGTCAGGCATGGAGCCTTCAGCTGGGAGTCAGCCTGAGACCCTTAGAGCTAGGAACAATGATCAGTCACTACCTAGACCCAGGGGGTTTAGAAGCACATGAGCTGACACCTGGTCACCAGCATCAAACACACTTTCCAGAGCCTATAACAATTATAGCAAGATATAGCTTTGTCTAACATAACTTCTTTCTCACACCAAGTCATTAGCATTCTCCAGCATGACTGGCTGTTTCAGCCAGGATCCAGCCATCACAAAATCAAAGAGCTGATTTCTTTGTTCCCTAAGAAGATGGAGCCCCAAAGTTCCTTATATGCCCAAAGTTTTTCTTTGACTTCAAAATCAGGAAGCTCTCCTGGGGACTCAGCTCAGTTCACTCTTCCCACCAGGGATCTGACTCCATGTTAATACCGCAGTCTCCTGGGATTTACATTGCAAATGATTGTCCTGCAGTCTTCCATGCAAATGATCATCCTGAAGTCTCCAATACAAATGGACAGCCTATTTTCTGTGTCTGGTCACACCTGACTCGGTTTATACCTGAGTCAAAGAGGTCTTTGCCTTCCCCTTTGTCTGGAAAAAACTGTTTTGCCTTCTTTGCCTGTTTACAGTCTTCAAAACATAGTATTAGAGCATATCCCTAATTTCACATAGACCATCATTACATACATGTTGCAGTGATATTGCTGACCAGAGTGTTATTAGTTTTCAAGTGATACATTATAAGACACCTTTTAAATAAATATTATGCCAGCAGTGTGTGTGAGGTGTATTGAGCTGGTAGAGCCAGCAGAGTTTTACTGTTACATACTGGGGACATCTTTGCCATCTGACATCGGTGCTCTGAGGGTGACAATATTGATGTCCCTCCAATGCTACCCATAGAGATCAGATATTGTCCTGAACAATTGGTAGTGTTAGCTGACACCCCCTGAGCAGGACATATATAACCAGCATCAACAAGCTGTGGGAAAGAGATCAGGACATTCACACCATCAGCACACTGCACTATCGTCAGTTTCAACAGTGAAGCTGATGGAAATCAAAGAGGCTACTGAAAAGGACATTCAACTACTGTACAGACAGTCATGAGAGCAATACTAGCAGGGTGACCAGAAAACAAAACCAAGTACTGGTAGGAGCAGAACCATTTTTTCAAATGAAAGATGAGCTGAGTGTGCAGGATAGAATCATATTTCGAGGACAGAAAGCTGTTGTCCCTGCCTCATTACAAAAGGATGTCATGCAAAAAATACACACCTCATACCTGGGCATTGACAGCTGTTTTAGACAGGATTGAGAGTGTGTTTACTGGCTGGGAATGAATACACGACTATATGTGATAACTGCCAGCAGAAAGAGACCCTGTACTACATGATCTGTCCATCCAATCTTGGGAAAAGGTGGGAGAGGATAGATTTACCGTCAAGAAAAAGCAGTGCTTGATTACAGTCGACTAGTATTCCAATTTTTGGGAGGTTGATGTCCTATCTGATACAAGAAGCATGGCAGTGACGGGCAAACTGGAGGCCCATTTTGTTGTAGTCATGGTGGCCCCAGGATGTTAGAAAGACAAGGCGCATGAGGTAATATATTTTATTGGACCAATTGCTGTTGGTGAAAGAGACAAACTTTCAAGCTACACAGAGCTCTTCTTCAGAGACCAGCCCTGGAGAACTCAGTGTAGCTCAAAAGCTTGTCTTTCACTAACAGAAGTTTGTCTAATAAAAGATATTACCTCACACATCTTTCAATAGCTTTTGTTTAATATTTTCTAAAATGTACAAGAATTATAAATATTTTACCACCAATAATGCATAAAGACCATCATAGCTTAGAGCATCTCACATTTCAGCCATCTGATGAACTAGTGCACGTGTGCCTTTGTTGTGTTGCCTTCCACTTTTGTGTCAGTGCTGAGTATTTTTGCTTTGCTATCCTACGGTATTCAAAAGCACACAGTTTAAGAAGCATAGAAGGCAAAATCCTCAACTAGTGTAAGCTGATGTGGAAGTACATTAGTTTACAGCAGCTCAAGATCCGGTACAGAATCTGCACAGGTAAATTTGGTGGGACTTGATGATTCACAGGACTGACAATTGGTTACAGAGTTGATCATTGGCTCAGACATGGCCTAGGTAGGTAACAATTAAAAGTAAACAGTAAACATTTGATGGCTGTTTGGTGCTGTTCAAAGTTGATTAGTTAGATAACATTTGTAAAGTGCTTTGAACATAAGTAGCACTATGCTAAATATTTATTACTGTTAGTAATAAACCGGTGAGCTCATTTCTTGATTCAGGTGCAGGAACACCTCTATTTGCACAGATTTTACCCACTCTCCCCCTTGAACAGTGTGCAATAGAATTTAAAATAAAAATAGGAGTTGCACACCTAATCCACTATGAATAGAGCTCAAATAATGAATGCTCCACAGCCTCTGTAGGTCTGTCAGTAATCGTTACATGTAAAAATGGCATTATGCAACCAGCAGATGGCACTGGGAGTCTGTTAAATAAATAATCCTGAAGAAGAGCTCTAAGCTTCTCTCTCGACAACAGAAGTTGGTCCAATAAAAGATACTACTACCTCATCCAGCTTGTCTCTCTAATGTCCAGGGACTGACACAGCTACAACTACATTGCATAAACACAATATAGTAATTTTAAAAGATTTATTCATTCTTTTTCAGGGGGCATTTGTTAATTTGAAAACATTAGTACACAGGGAGAAATACTATACCAAGATTTTATTTCCTACAGTTTCTTAGTTTTAAAGTTACTAACAAGAACACTAAAGCAGTCATTTATTGTGACACACATTGCAAAAAACAAAACTGTTGCTCAGTACAATTTTTTATTATATTGTATATCACAATATTATAAAGAAACTGCTAATATACAGACCACAGGTAAAATTTTCAAACTTGGCTAAGTGATTTAGGAGCTTATATCCCATTTTCAAAAGTGATGTAGACACATAAGAGAAAAAAATATTTTGCTGATATAGCTTATTTTGTTCAGGAAACTGGTTTGAACTATATCAGCAAACCCTTTCTACTTCAGCATTGGCATCCCAAGCATTCAAAACTTATGAGTCAGGACCCCTCAAAAATCATGAGATTATCTTAAACACAAGATTTAAAAAATAATAATTTGGAGGTACTTTTATTTGCCTTCTCATTTCTGAATGTTTAGGGTGCATGTGGTCGACATTTTCCAGCATTTCTCTGCAACTATGAGGGCTAGAAATTTAGTATTTAATGAAAACTGAAAGTCTTGGTTCCAGCAGCTGCGGCTTTAAGAAAACATACCAAATATCACAAGACTTGTGAAAAAAATCACAAGAGTTGGAAACACTGGGTGCTTTTGAAAATGTTGCCTTAATTCTGAAATGAAACATTTTGGTTTATAGATTAGATTTAGATGAGTGTAGCCATCTCAAATTCAGATTTAAAATGAGCTTCCTGTGTCACAACAGTTCATCAGTATAGAGGATCACAGAGTCATGTGACCATGGGTCAAGCAAAGTAAATCAATCAGTTCATGTGCTCTTTGAATTGTTATTCTGGAAGCCCAGTAAGAAGAGCTGAAGCTACACTTACTTTTCATGAACAGGTTTCCTTGCTGCAGAAAGGACGCTGAGAGACCTTTTAAGCTATACTTTTGTCTTACATAAACAAAGAACAATTTCTTCATTGAGAATCAGGTTTCTGTCTTCTCTATCAAAGTGTCTTTATTCTTTAAGAATTATTTTCCCTAATTAAGTGCAGCATGGTATGTAAGATTTTTGCAAAACACTTAGAATCTCCCCACTACTTCCATATGCTCTTCTAAGCCCTGTGTTTTTCTCACGTGAGAAATCTATTTACAAAAATATGCCATTAATTCAACATCAGTGACATTTAGAACAGAACAAAAGTGAAGTCATTATTTGTTTTAAACTTATTTATTTCATGTACTCCACTAGTGGATGTTTTGCAAGTGTCTGTTTCTTTTCTCTGCATATCTGCAACATCTTGTTGTACTTATTAATTCTTATGGTTTTCATTATTTAAACTAAGATGATATACAGTTCTCTACTTCCTTTTCTGGGGCTCTTTGTATTTCTGTCTGCGTGAATGATCTCTCCACTGGGTGCGTGCTCGTCTCGTGTTGTGAAATACGGATGTGATAGAAAGCCATTATTTTGGCTCCATTAAATTATCTTTGTGTGTTTGAATCATTGATTTCGGCTGCAGTCCTGCAAATAACTCCATGCAGGCAGACCCCTGCATCTGTGAAGCATCCCAATGAAGTCAGTAGGAGTCCACCAGCACACTGTAACTTTCAGATCAGGTTCGTAAAGATTAGTTCTTCCTGCCTTTGAGTCTTGAGTCAGCTTAAGCATGAACTTAAGTACTTCGCTGAATCAGAGCCATGATAACTGGTGCAACTAAAATTTTGTTGCATGCCGTGGTTCTTCTCAAGTTACATTATTATAAAAGTCTTCTTGCTGGGCTACTGTTGTCTTCTTTAACCAGCTTACAATTTGTTTATAATCATGTGGCTTGTGTGATTTTTCTTTTTCCCACTGTTTTCTTATGACTCTGTTACGTAAATGTCTCCATTGCCTTCCAGTTTCCCTGCAGTACACATTTATGTGCTGTTGGCATGCAAAGCTAATCGTGTGGGAATGGCATGTTATTTGTTTAATTTAGTATCTATACTTACATTCACACTAAACACTGGCTCTGATGCTGTGTTTCTGATTTATTTCCATAGTAGTATGGTAAAAATCTGGATATTTCCTTTTTTCAGTTGGGGACTTTTGCCTATTTTTTCCATTTTGGTGAAAGTCTCCACCTCATGAGATTCACATTGGTGACTCATTTTTCCAGTGTAACTCAACTCATTTTTTCACGTCTTTCTCAACTCATTTTTTCACGTCTTCTTTTAAGAACAAGACTTCCCTATTTGTGAAACATTGCTTACCAAATTTGCTCTGAAGTTTAGATTTTAAAAAAGAACCAATATGATTGAAACTCTTCCCATATCTTCAGTGGGAGTTTTGTCTGAGAAAGGACAATGGCTCACATTAAGCACTGAGGCATGATTAAGTACTTCACTGACTCAGGACTTGAATATAGACTTCACAACTGATCTATTGCACTTCATTCCTTTTTAAAAAATGTTACTCTGTGTAGTTCTTAAATATTTTTTCTATAGCTGTACTTTGGTGAGTCAGATGCAAATGGTGTCTTTAAAAAAACAACAACCTGAAAATCCACAGATGCCCTGGTACATGAAGGTGATTTTGGTGAGTATCTAGCAGATACTCTCTAAACCTCAGCTAGAAATTATGAAATGGCCCAAAGAACCAAAGAATAATTAAAATAATCTTCAGTGTCTGGACTATATGCTGATTCTTTGCATTAAGGACAAAGCCTGCTCTTTCCACTGAAGGTACCCTCTTGCAGTAGCACTGGTATGGTTGCACTGTGCAAGGAGGCACAGTGCAAGGTGTGCACACTGCCTGCCAAAGGTGAAGCTCAGATCTCCACAGGAGCTCTCCAAGTGCAATAGTAGGTCAATAGGCATAGCCCCTTGCCTACCCAGGCCCTCAAATAGCTGTTGAATGCCTGCACGGGAGCCTTTATGGAGCAGGGTTACATGACACAAAGGTGGTGTGTATCTCCTGCTTAAGCTAAAAAAATCTTGTACTAGTTTTGCTGCAGAAAGAAACATGAGGCGCTTCTTGTGAAACACCGAAAATTTCATAAAATTTTGAAAAAAATCTCACCTATTCACATTTTCTTGTTGCTGGTTCATGTTAGTGGCACCTTCCATTGTAGAGGCTAGGTGTGGGTTTTCAAAGCATCCCTGGTCTGGAAGCCTCAACATTATCTCCTAACCATTCAGCCAGGATCTCCAATAGGAACTCTATATATGACATAGGAGAGAAAGGTAAGGAGGTAGGCTCCCAGGTGGGTATCCCTGTCATGATGTGCAGAACATGAATAGGAGAGTGTTAATTGCCAGTTTATATAACCCAAGGACCAGAGATCACCCAAAGAAATTAATAGGCAGCAAGTTTAAAACAAAACAAAAATCTCTTCACACAATGCAGAGTCAACCTGTGAAACGTGTTGCTAAGGGATGCTGTGAAGAGCAAAAGCATAACTGAGTTAAAAAAAAACATTAGATAAGTTTATGGAGGATAGGTTCATCAATGGCAACTAGCCAAGATGGTGAGACACGCAACCCCATGCTCTGGGTGTCCCTAAAACTCTGACTGCCAGAAGCCAAGACTGGACAACACGGGATGGATAACTCAATAATTGCCCTCTTCCGTGGGCGGCCGGTCACTCGGCCGCCTGGGGAGGCTAACCCCCGGCCCCTCCCCTTCTGCCCCATTTCCCTCCCTCCCCCCTTCTACCTCCCCCTCCCCCTTAGGAGCCCCAAGCATCCCCACTGTGGCCCCCCCAGCCCAAGCACCAGACAGTCGGGGGTGGGGGGGGCAAGGCCCCAGCACTGATGCACCACAGTCTCAGCGCCCACAGCCCCTGGGCGGCGCAGCCACAGCACTCCCAGCCTCAGTGCTGCGGGCAGCCGGGCAACATAGCCGCCGTGCCCCCAACCCCGGTGCTCAGGCGGCCGGGCAACACAGTTG
This sequence comes from Malaclemys terrapin pileata, assembly GCF_027887155.1. Lineage (NCBI taxonomy): Eukaryota > Metazoa > Chordata > Testudines > Emydidae > Malaclemys > Malaclemys terrapin. Next base: position 198,840,290 of record NC_071506.1, on the reverse strand, counting down.
CCGCTCCCCCAGCCCCGGTGCTCAGGCGGCCTCCAGTCCCAGTGCTCAGCGGCCAGCCACGGAATGCCGGGCAGGTAGTGTGGCCCAGCACCAGTCACCCCAGCAGCCCTGAGTCCCTACAGGAGGCAAGCTGGCCTGGGGGTGGGGCCACAGTAGGCTGTTTGGGAAGGCACAGCCTCCCCTTGCCTATGATACCCACCGCCCATGCCCTCTTCAGTTCATTCCCTCTGAGGATATGGCATTGGCCACTGTCAGATGACAGGATACTGGGCTAGATGGACCATTGGTCTGACCCAGCATGGCCATTCCTATGTTCTAATGGCTGAAAATGGGGAACAAAATGCTAGTTTAAAGAAATGATTACTGTGTGATTGCTGGACCTTTAACATAGCTGGATCTACACTGCATTAGACCCACTTTATAAATAAGACAGCACTACAATGATTAACTACACTTTAACATAACTACACCAATTTCCTGACATTGCTCTTATAACCAGAAACTACATAGCAGTCCCTTGAAAAATATTATGGTTGAATTTTTCAAAGCTGCCCTAGAGGATTTAGATGCACAATTTCCATTGAAATAAGTGGAAGCTGTGCATCTAAATTCCCTAGATGACTTTGAAAATGTCAGCCTATATATATGTTTGCAATGTTTGTCCCAGGATATCAGAGAGACAAGGTGGGTGAGGTACTATCTTTTATTGGACCAACTTTTGTTGGTGAATAAGACAAGCTTTTGAGCTTACACAGAGCTGAAGAAGACCTGAAGAAGAGCTCTGTGCATAGGCGCCAGCTTCTTCTGGGCCTGGGGGGGTGCCTCGCTCTGCTCCAGGTCCCGCCTCCACCCTCCCTTTCCCCCAAGACCCTACCCCCATCCCACCTCTTCCCTCCCCTGCTCCGCCCCAGACTCTGCCCCCCCTCATCCCTTCTCCCAAGTCCCCACCCCCTACTCCACCTCTTCCTGCCCCTGTCCCACCTCTTCCTGTCCAGTTCTGTCTCCTTCCCTGAGTGTGCCCCATCCCCGCTCCTCCCAGAGCTTCCTGCACACCGCAAAACAGCTGATTGCAGCAGGCAGTAGGCGCTGGGAGGGAGGAGAAGGAGTTGATCAGTGGGGATGCCAATGGGTGAGAGGCAATGGTGGAGAAGTGGGGAGCTGGCTTCCAGTGGGTGCTAAGCACTCACTAATTTTTTTCTGTGGATGCTCCAGCCCTGAAACAGCCATGGGGTCGGCGCCTCTGGTTCTGTGTAAGCTTGTCTCTTTCACCAATAGGAGTCAGTCCAATAAAAGATATGACCGCACCCAACTATATATCTTTTAGCCTATATCTTTTCCCTCAGAGGGCATATGAGCCGGAAGACATTTTCACTGACTGAAAACTCAAGTAGCTGTCTGTTCAGCAGTACTGGAAACCATGCCAAGATGTCTTGAGTGCTAGGCAAGATATATGGTACATACTAATTCATTTAAAGACAACTGAAAAATGATTAAAACCTTGTAAAGTAAATTACAGGGGCACAAATGAGGAGGGGGCTACAGATTATTAAAAGTAAAAACAGCTGCTCAAAACAGACATGGTAGGCCACATCTCCTGAGCTGCTCTGGGGAAGGTAGATAATCTGTCTACATAGGAGAGATCACGGATGATGTACATTAAAAGGAGGAAGACAAAGAGAAATGCTTCATATCAGCGATGCATGGGTCCCCTGAAAACCTTTAAAAGAAGGTCTTTGATGTGCAGAACTGGCCATAAGGACCAAAGACCAAGAGGAAGCCCAGGAGAAAGAGGGGATGCTCTCCACCTGGTAAAAAGAGATATATTCTATTCAACATGGCTTTTGTTCACAGTGGAATGCACCAAATCCAAACTAGACATGTTCCAAATAGCCCCTACACAGACCAACATCAAGAAAAGCATCTACATCAAAGTGGAGCCTCTATCAGCCATTACAGAGGCAGCCCCCATCACCGTTTTTATAGCAGGGAATAGCATAGATTATATGGATTTAAACAACAGGTTGCTGTACCTTTGTTGCAAGATTGTAAGAGAAGACGGAACCGCCTGCACCGGGGGGCTGAAGTGGGCCTGGTGAATTACCCTTGGGTGTTTATTTTCAATCAGTTGGATGTCACATTGGAAGACTGCCTCATAAGACAAAGCAACAACTGTTACCCTTACAGGGCCTTTATAGATTTGGTGCTCAATTACCCTACGACACCCTCACCACACAATTTTCCGCTGGCATGTTCTACAAAGACAAGAAGCAAAGGAGCTGGATGACGAGAATTAAGGGTTTGAGAGGAGGGCAAACCTAACAATCCAGAGTGGGATGATAGAGCTGTTGGGTCATCTACACAGAGACTTGTTTTTTCAAGAAAAACTTTTGTTGAATGGCGTGGATGTGAAAATTAAACTGACATGACGTTCAGATGCCTTCTGCTTAATGGGCGATGCAACTGAAGGCGCTAAACTGCAGATTATATCAGCGTCTCTTTTTCAGGGGAAGACTAATGCTATCTGCCTGTATTACAAACCTAACCCCGGTGAAGAAATCCACTATTATGATTTTACCAGCCTGTACCCTTTTGTAAACAAAGCCAGAGAATACTCTATTGGACACCTCAATATCATTCCTGGACAAATTTGGACTCCTCATAAATTATTTTGGAATTGCAAAAGTTAAAGTGTACCCACAATGAGGCCTCTTTTCCCCATTGTTATCTATCACAGTGGGTGGCAAACATATGTTCCCCACTATGCCAAACCTGTGCAGAATCTGAGAAGCAGGAGACATGCACTCATACTGATGAGAAGAGATCTATCCTGGAGACTTAGTGCACAGTGGAATTGAATGTGGCTGTAGCAAAAGGGCAGTGGTGGTGAAATTCTATGAAATCTGGCATTTTGAAGAAAAATCTGAAACTTTTTTACAAGTACATAAAATTACACCTCCATGAGAAACAAAAGGTTTCAGGGTATCCCAACTGGTGCATGGACGAAGAAAAACAAACTAAGAATGTTAATGATTTCTACCAGAAAGAAGGCATGTGTTTACGCCAACATGAGATCACGTTGAACTCTGCAAAGTGCCAAATTGCTAAATTCTCTGTGGGGTAACTCAGTGGTCTTACTTACTGCTAAAATTTGGCCAAAGAACAAACCTACTCAATACTAGCATCAGAGGACATATTTTCTAGACCTTTAATCATTTTGGTTGCTCTTTTTTGAACTTTCCTCAATTTGTCCACATCTTTCCTGAAATGTGGTATCCAGAACTGGACACAATATTCCAGGCCTAATCAGTTCAGAGTAGAGCAGCATTACTTCTTGTGTCTTGCCTACAACAGTCCTGCTAATGCAGCCAAGAATGTTTGCTTTTTTTTTTTAATTTTATTTTTTTGCAAGAATGTTACACTGTTTACCCATATTTAGCTTGTGATCCACTATGACCCACAGATCCTTTTCTGCACTACTCCTTCCTTGGCAATCATTTTCAATTTTGTATGTGTGCAACTGATTGTTCCTTCCTAAGTAGAGTACTTTGCATTTGTTCTTATTGAATGTCATCCTATTTACTTCAGACCATTTCTCCAGTTTGTCCAGATCATTCTGAATTTTAATCCTATCCTCCAAAGCACTTGCAGCCGCTCCCAGCTTGGTATCATCCACAAATGTTATAAATCTACTCTCTATGCCATTATCTAAATCATTGATGAAGATATTGAACAGAACCGGACCCAGAAATGATCTCTGCGACACCCCATTCAACATGCCCTTCCAGCTTGTTTGTGAACCACTGATGATTACTCTCTGGGAATAGTTTTCCAACCAGTTATGCACTCACCTTATAGTAGCTCCATCTAGGTTGTATTTCCCTAGTTTGTTTATGAGAAGGTCATGCAAGACAGTATCAAAAGCCTTACTAAAATCAAGATAAACCACATCTACCACTTCCCCCTAGCTACAAGCCTTGTTACCCCATCAAATAAAGCTATTAGGTTGATTTGACATTATTTGTTCTTGAGAAATCTATGCTGACTTGTTATTTATCAGCTTATCATCTCCTACGTGTCTGCAAATTGATTGTTTAATTATTTGCTTCATTATCTTTCCAGGTACTGAAGTTAAACTGACTGGTCTGTAATTCCCCAGGTTGTCCTCATTCCCCTTTTTATAGATTGACACTATATTTGCCCTTTTCCAGTCCTCTGGAATCTCACTGTTTTCTAGGACTTTTCAAAGATAATCACTAATGGCTCAGATATCTCCATAGTCAGCTCCTTGAGTATTCAAGGATGTATTTCATCAGGCCCTGGGGACCTGAAAACATCTAACTCGGCTAAGTAATTTTTAACTTGTACTTTCCCTATTTTAGCCTCTGCTCCTACCTCATTGTCACTGGCATTCGTTAAGTTAGATGTCCAATTGCTACTGAACTTTTTAGTGAAAACTGAAACAAAAAAGTAATTTGGCATTTCTGCCATTTCCACATTTCTATTAGAGCTCCCCCCCTCCCCCGCCAGAGTAACAGCCCTACCCTGTCTTTGATCTTCCTCTTGCTTCTAATGTATTTGTAGAATGTTTTCTTGTTATCCTTTATGTCTCTAGCTAGTTTATCTCATTTTGTGCCTTGGCCTTTCTAATTTTGTTCCTACGTACTTGTATTATTTGTTTATATTCATCCTTTGTAATTTGACCTAGTTTCCACTTTTTGCAGGTCTCTTTTTTGAATTTCAGATATTGAAGATCTTCTGGTTAAGCCAGCATGATCTCTTGCAATACTTCCTAGCTTTCCTGTGCAGTGGGATAGTTTGCTTTTGTGCCCTTAATAGTGTCTCTTTGAAAAACTGCCAACTCTCTTGAACTGTTTTCTCCTTAGACTTGCTTACCAAGGGATTTTAGCTACCATCTCCCTGAGTTGCTAAAGTCTGCCTTCTTGAAATCCATTCTCTTTATTGTGCTGTATTCCCTCCTACCATTCTTTAGAACATTCTTGAAAAAAAAAAATATAAACCCCTCTATCATGACACAGACTAGATGCTATATGTGAAAAGGGAGAGTGACTGGAACCCCCCCCCCCTTTGTGGGATTATTTAGGGGACCTCACAAGCAAGATCCCACCAGATCAACACATTAGAGTTTGTATCAGCCAGTCTGAAAACATACGGGTACAAACTGTCAGGAGGAAAGGCCTGCATGAAAGTCAAAGGGATTACCCTGAACATAGCAAGCTGTGAAAAGATCAACTTTGACAGTTTGAAAGATCTAGTCCTGGACTATAATGTAGACCCGGGAAAGAACTAAAAAAAAAAATTAGAGGTGCAGCAGCTCTCTATTGTAAGGAACAAAAATAAGTGACAAATAGAGACAAAGACCCTTAAGAAAACGCAGAAAGTAGTTTACAACAAGAGGGTCACCAGAGAAGGCTTTAAAATCCTACCCTCTGGCTTTTGAAAATGGATACGTGGTGGAAACACTCCTTTTTCAGTAATTCTTGCAGGGCCTAGAAAGTGCGGGAAAAGTTACTTTATAAAAAATGTGTTGGATAATGCTGAGTGAACGTTGCCTGTTATGCCTAAGAATAGTGTATGGTGTTGCAGTTGCTGGCAACCTTTGTATAAAGAATTGCTTTGTAAATACCCCATTATCAGTTTTGTGGACGGGTTGCCTGATGCTTTGTTTCCTACCAATAAAGTAAATATGATTATTGTAGACGATTTGCCAAACTCTGCTTGTGAAAGTGGTGAAGAGGAGAATCAAGTATGTGCATCACACGGGGCGGCACCAAGTGCGTGCCTGGGGCAGCAAGCTGCGGGGGACAGCCTGCCAGCCACCACGAGGGCGTCAGTCAGGCTGCCTTCAGTGGCATGCCTGCGGGAGGTCCATCGGTCTTCGGCAGCAATTCAGCAGCGGGTATGCTGAAGGCGCGGGACCGGCAGACCTCCCGCAGGCATGCCGCCGAATCCGCGTTACCAGCGGACCTCCCGCAGGCATGCCGCCAAAGGCTGCCTGACTGCCGTGCTTGGGGCGGCAAAATAAATAGAGCTGCTCCTGGCATCACAGGAACCTGAAAATTATGTATATAGTTCAGAAGTTATTTTGTCCGGGAAAAAAGTCATACAATTAACATAAACACAAAGTACCTGGTTCTGTTCACAAACCCCAGGGATAAATTACAAATCGCTATGCTTGCTCAGCAAATGTACCCAAGCAAGGCATAATTCTTCCTGGAAGCTTTTGAGGATGCTCCCAAAATATCTTATAGGTACATGGTAGTGGATTTATATGCTTCTACACCAGAGGCTTATAGATTAAGAACTGGTCTTTTTCCTACAAACTGGCCGGCAGTTCTTTTCAAAGTATAAACAACAGCTGAATATAAAAAGAGATGAATTATCAGCAGCTCCTTTTTAATATCCAGGTTTGCTGACCAAAAATATGTCTAGCTGTGTGAAAAGAAATCTGGTCCTTTTAAAATTACTTAGCAAATCACCCCCACAGCAAAGGAAGGCTATACTGTATTCGGCCTCTAACGATTTAGTAGCAGCCATCTCAGAAATAGCACTCAATACCTTAAAAGGAAACATACTTTTGACACAGAATCAAGTGCGTGTGCTGAAAAATATGGAAATTTATAAGAACTCTGTGTAATAAAAGGGTCTCACATAAAAGAAAGAAGCATCTGATGAAGCAGTCTAGGGGGTTTATTGGGCCACTGTTAAGGTTTGCTATTCCTCTGATAATGGGGCTTTTAACTAATTAATAATGAGGCATGCATTAAAAATGTACCTGGCATCCAGCAGGTTGGAGCAGTTAAGGGCCCCCCCTCCAACAGAGGAAAACATCAGAATGACTGCAACTCAATGGACACTAATTTAGCTGAATATGAAGAGGCTAAACTTTACTCTGCTGTGTTTCAGAGATAACTACTGTATCTATAACTCATAATACAAAAAGAACAGGAGTACTTGTGGCACAAGTACTCCTGTTCTTTTTGCAGATACAGACTAACATGGCTGCTACTCTGAAACCTGTCATAATACAAAGGTGATACAAACACATGAATGAGATTATCATAGCTGGCAAATTATAACATTTTTGCAGATACCTTACAGGGCATATCTGGCATAACTCATTGCAGTTTTATAATATTGATATTCATAATATCCTCCAGTATCCCCCAGATTCCATACAGCGTCACAATCATTACAATACAATTTTAAAATCTGGTGAAAAGATAAACCTTTGCTACACTGATGTAAGAAAAACACGCAGTGATAGCCACAGGCAACAGAACGAGGGTCTTGTAATTGTCTAGTGTGAAATGCGGTGTTGGTGGCATTTTTGTTTAAAAGTTGCATAATGCTTCTAGGAAAGAAAACGCTGTTTGAGGGGTGTCCATATGAGTCAAAAAACTCTCTGAAGTTGCACTCCGCCTACTTGTGTTCACCCGGTTGGGTGTGTGGATACTTGTTGGCCACCAAACCGAGGGATCTCTGAGGCAGTCTGTTTCCTGGGAGCCAATCGCAAGGGAACATATCTAACAAATTCTCTTTTGTGTAAGGGCCCACTGATAAGACATGCAATAGCCATGCAATGTCCATATTCACATGTGTGGAAACAGAATGTTTTTTCTCTGATTTATCTTTGATGTTGTCAAAACCCCCATACATAATCATATTGACGGTGAGTGCCAAAGCCTTCGCAAAACGTATTTCTGTTCTCAGGTTCCCAGTTGTAATCAGAGAACAATGATCTATGCATTCCTGGTCAGGAGATAGGTCAAAGGCCAACAAGATGTAACCCTGTGCAAGTCCTCCCAGTTGATTAACAGAGAACAATCTTTCATGTGTTTACCAGCCATCTGTACCAGACTCAGGTACTCTTTCACGCAGTTCCTGGCCTCAAATTTTGGATGCAGAGGCCGAGCCGCCACTTCCAGCAGCTCCCATTTCCCTGCACAAGTGGCTGAACAAGTTTGGGAACCACTGTTCCAGCTGTTCAACTTACAAGGCCATGCCAATCATTTCATCAGTAGTCACTTTTTTCTCCTTTTTCCTTTCTCAGCTAGAACTTTTTCAATCCTGTAAATCCTGTCTTGCTTGGGGTAACCTTCCGTAATTCTTCAGGGTAAAAAGATACAGTAACTGTCTCACCCCTGTAATCTTTTAATTGGTATACTCTGGCCCTTGGTTAAGGTTTCATCTACTAGGAATATCTCATCTGTAAACATATGTACATAACCTTTTTCAAAAGCTCCTTTGGTTTTACATAGTCTTGGATGGTCACCTTTTCGAAAAGGGGCAACAATTGTGTTTATTTTAAAACTCTCCATGAACCATTTTCCATACATTCAGAGAATGAGGGGTTAACATCAGCAGGGCTGGTACGTATAGTTCTGTGAAAACTCTGGTTGTACTTCAGGTAAGACGTCGATGTAGTGAAAGGTATGGCGGGACGTAAAATATCTCCACATCCTAGATTTTAAAGTTCTGTTAAATTGCTCCACAACTCCTGCTTTAACTTCATTATTAGTAACAAAATGGTGACAGTATGCTGCCTTAACAATCTGCTTAAAGATTGGTTTAAAAATTCTTTTCCCCCCAATTGGTTTGTAATTTTTGAGGCACGTGACTTTCACTGAAAATAGCTTTAGGGGCATTGGATACTTCACCGCCTGTCTTGGTATTTTAGGCCTAAGGCCCAGGCATATTTAGATAGAATGTCTATCGCTGTACAGATATACTTAAAACCACGGTCGTGCTTGGAGAACTGGTGCATACCTACCAAATCTGTCTACTATTCTGCAGCTGTATCTGAAACAACAGTCTTTTTTCTTTTAAAAAGTATTTGAACTGGTTTGTGTCAAGGGTAAGCATCCTGGTCGGAAAGCTAAGTGCTTGCCAGTCTTCTATTCAAAGTTTTACTATGCTTTTTGGCTTCTTGAAAAAGAGGGTTTGCGCCTCTGAAGCTCCCAACTTCCCAGGGGTGTAATATATTTTCTTTAACAGAGCCATCTGTGTAGACAAAGCTGTAGTTGTAATGTCTTTTACTAACACAAGTATGGAGGGGCCATATTCACATTGACAAATTTAAACAACTTTTATTAATCACCTATTTAACACACCCTTTTACAGCCATCTATGAAAAATGGATGCTGTGACCCGGGGTGCTGGACCAAGTTGTATAGTGGGAGTGCTGAGAGTCATTGAACCAAATTGTAAACCCTGTATATGATGGAAACCACTTCTTGCCACGGGGTGTGGCAGCTCCCCCAGCACACCTAGTTCCAGCACCTATGCTGTGACCCCTACCATTTGGTGGTCCCAGCTGATTCATTCTTCCAGTTTGTTCTTATCTGGAATTTTCCTCTTGAGATGTGTCTCAGACATGAACAAAAACAGCTGATTCATTATAGATTTACCCCCCACAGGGCTTCCGATGTGTAAGTTCTTAAAGGCCTCTAGAAAGGCATCATCGAGCTGTTGCGAGATTTTCAGAAAAGAAACAGCTCATCATCTCAAAGCCAACTAATAGAGCTAAAAGAATCAGCATGGATACTTGTTTTTTTCATAGACTTAGACTTAAAGTCAGAAGGGACCATTATGGTCATCTAGTCAGACCTCCTGCACAACGCAGGACACAGAATCTCACCCACCCACCCCTGTAACAAACCCCTAACCTATGTCTGAGGCCTGGTCTACACTAGGAGGTTGTCGAATTTAGCAGCGTTATTTCGAATTAACCCTGCACCCGTCCACACAACGAAGCTATTTAGTTCAACATAGAGGTCTCTTTAAATCGATTTCTGTACTTCTCCCCGACGAGGGGAGTAGCGCTAAATTCGACATGGCCATGTCGAATTAGGGTTAGTGTGGACGGAATTCGACGCTAATAGCTCCGGGAGCTATCCCACAGTGCACCACTCTGTTGCTGCTCTGGACAGCAGTCCGAGCTCGGATGCTCTGACCAGCCACACAGGAAAAGCCCCAGGAAAATTTGAATTCCTTTTCCTGTCTGGCCAGTTTGAATCTCATTTCCTGTTTGGACATCGTGGCAAATTTAGCAGCACTGGCAACGATGCAGAGCTCTCCAGCAGAGGTGACCATGCAATCTCAGAATAGAAAGAGGGCCCCAGCATGGACTGATCGGGAAGTCTTGGATCTGATCGCTGTGTGGGGCGATGAGTCCATGCTTTCGGCGCTGCGATCGAAAAGACGGAATGCGAAGATCTACAAGAAGATCTCAAAAGCCATGACGGAGAGAGGATACAGCCGGGATGCAACGCAGTGCCGCGTGAAAATCAAGGAGCTGAGATAAGCGTACCAGAAGGCCAAAGAGTCAAACAGACGCTCCGGATCCCAGCCCCACACATGCCATTTCTACGAGGCTCTGCATTCCATTCTAGGTGCGGCCGCCACCACTACCCCACCACTGTCCGTGTACTCTGACGGCCGCTTCCTCGGAGCTGTTCACGGACGGGGAAGATGAGGAAGGAGATGAGGAGGACGAGGCAGTTGACAGCGCTTTCAATGCTGATTTTCCCCCAACAGCCAGGATCTCTTCATCACCCTCATGGAGATCCCCTACCAACCCTCCCAAGGCGGTAACCCGGACCGTGAATCAGGGGAAACATCAGTAGGTAAGTGTTTTAAACATTTATTTTGAATAGAATAGGCATGATATGTTAGCAATGGGTTTTTAATGATTAGTTTGCCCTAGGCGCTTAACTTTTTAGTCCTAGCCAGTGCAGCTACTGGAAAAGTCTGTTAACATGTCTGGGGATAGAGTAGAAATCCTCCTGAGACATCTCCACGAAGCTCTCCTGGAGGTAGTGTGAAAGCCTTTGCATCAGGTTCTTGGGGAGAGCGGCCTTATTGCCTCCTCCATGGTAGGAAACTTTTCCACGCCAGGCTAGCAGCAGGTACTCCGGTATCATTGCCTGGCAAAGCATGGCGGCATACAGCCCTGGTGTTTGCTGGCATTCACGCAGCATGCGGTCTTTCTCTGCCTCCATAATCCTCATCAGAGTGATATCACTTACGGTGACCTGCTTTGAATTAGGGGAATTTTAGTATGGGGACTGATTGCCTGTTCCTTTAAATAACTGTAACCGGTGGTTTACGGCCACGTGGTGGGGGTGGGGAGGCAAACCGGCTGAGCGGTTTGCCGGCAGCGTGCAGGGATCTTTCCCGGGGACAGCCGTGATGGGGGTGGGACAGGGGTAGAGCTCATGCCGGCTGGATCACCGGCAGCAGGAACTGGCCAACGCTAGGAGCATTGCTTGGAACGTGAAAGAAGGGCACTGCTGTAAATTAAGCTTTAAGCAGCCAAAAGTCTACGGCTTACCATGGCCAGCTGCTAGCAGAATTCCGTTGTCCGGCCCCGCTTGTCTGATCTGTACAGCAAGACCCCAGGCACTCAAAGTGAAGACAGAAAATTCGACCTTGTACTGAGTGCACATGTGATAGGTACTGTGCATGGTCTTGTTCACAGAGAAAGACTATATTCATTGTTTGCAAAAATGTATCTGAGGAATTCACTCCCTTTTTCCCATCCCACAGCTGCGAGTGTCTCCCAAGCTACCCCGGCATCCCCCTCCCAGAGGCTGGCACGGATCAGGCGCCGAAAGAAAAGGACACAGGACGAGATGTTCTCGGAACTTACGGTCTGTTCCCGAGCCGAGGCGGCACAGCAGACACAGTGGAGGGAGAACATGTCGCAATACCAGCGATCACACAGCGAACGGGAGGACAGGCGGTGGCAGAAAGACCAGCAGGCGATTCAAATGCTGCTTGGACTAATGAGGGAGCAAACGGACATGCTCCGGCGCCTTGTAGATGTTCTGCAGGACCGGAGGCAGGAGGACAAAGCCCTGCTGCATTCTATCTCTAACCGCCCTCCCCCGCCACAAAGTCCCATCCCCCCCGACCCAAAGTCCCAAGAAGGAGGGGCGGCAGGGGCCGTGAAAACAGTCACTCCACCCTGCAGACTGCTCAAATTGCAGAAGGCTCTCATTCCCAAAGATTTGATACATCCTTTCCTTCCCTCCAAATGCACCTCACCCAAGCCCCCGTCCCAGTTTCATCCGCTAACTGTGTAGTTCTTAATAAAAAATATGTTTCTGTTAATTACTGTTTCCATCATGTTCTTTTAGAGGACAGTGTGTTTGAAGGGGGGGCAGGGGGTTGGTAATTGGAGAGCACAGTCACCTTTACCAGGGTACAGATACGGGGGCAGGTTCAGCAGAAGGTCACACACACATTGCAATCACTAGGTACACTGGTCAGTCTGGGAGGTGGTTTTCATGTTCTGTGGGGGGGGGCGGTTTCAGATCTTATGCAGCGGTCCTTAGCCTGGATGACAGAGCCACGCAGCAGGGGATCTGTAACAGCCCTCCCCCACCACAAAGTCACATAGCCCCCACACACAGAGTCCCGAAAAGGAGGTGTGGCAGGCTCCATTGAAACAACCAGTCCACCACTGCGAACTGCTCTAGGAGCAGTAGCCTGTCATTCCTCAAGTTTAGAAGCACCTTTTCCATCACTACACTCACTCCCCACCACAGTCTGCATCCCAGTTTCAATCTTTTGCCGCGAAATCCTTAATAAAGAAAACTGTGTTAATGAACAAAGTTTCATTTATTTTATTTTTTAAAGGTGTGTTGGAAGTGGGGAAAGGGGGTTGGTAACTGGAGAGGATAGTCAACATTAACTGGGTAAAGAAACGGGGACAGGTTCAGCTTCTATTTAAACAAACGTAATAGTCACAGGTTACCCTGCTACTCTGGAACCTAGCTTTCAAAGCTTCCTGGATGCACAGCACGTCCCGCTGGGCTCTTCTAATCGCCCGGGTGTCTGGTTGGGCATAATCAGCAGCCAGGTGATTTGCCTCAACCTCCCACCCCGCCATAAACATCTCCCCCTTGCTCTCACAGAGATTATGGAGCACACAGCAAGCTGCAATAACAATGGGATATTGGTTTCGCTGAGATCAGAGCGAGTCAGTAAGCTTCTCCATCTCCCCTTCAGACGTCCAAAAGCACATTCCACCACCATTCTGCACTTGCTCAGACGGTAGTTGAAGAGTTCTTTTTCCACTGTCCAGGGTGCCTGTATAGGGCTTCATGAGCCAGGGCATTAGCGGGTAGGCTGGGTCCCCGAGGATCACTATAGGCATCTCCACATCCCCAACAGCTATTTTGTGGTCCGGGAAGTAAATACCTTCCTGCAGCCGTCTAAACAGACCAGAGTTCCTGAAAATGCGAGCGTCATGAACCTTGCCCAGCCATCTGACGTTGATGTTGGTAAAACGTCCCCTATGGTCCACCAGTGCTTGCAGCACCATTGAAAAGTAGCCCTTTCGGTTAATGTACTGGCTGGCCTTGTGGTCCGGTCCCAGGATAGGGATGTGAGTTCCATCTATAGCCCCACCGCAGTTTGGGAATCCCATTGCAGCAAAGCCATCTATGATCACCTACACGTTTCCCAGGGTCACTACCTTTGAGAGCAGTAGCTCAACGATTGCGTTGGCTACCTGCATTACAGCAACCCCCACGGTAGATTTGCCCACTCCAAAGTGATTCACGACTGACGGTAGCTGTCTGGTGTTGCAAGCTTCCAGAGGGTTATGGCCACTCGCTTCTGGACAGTCAGGGCTGCTCACATCCGGGTGTCCTTGTGCTTCAGGGCAGGGGACAGCAACTCACAAAGTTCCAGGCAAAGTCCCTTACACGTCCGAAAGTTTCACAGCCACTGTGATTCATCCCAGACCTGCAGCACTATGAGGTCCCACCAGTCCGTGCTTGTTTCCCGGGCCCAGAATCACCGTTCCACAACATCCACATGACCCATTGCCACCATGATGTCCACGGCACGGGGTCCCATGCTTTGTGAGAGGTCGGTGCCCCTCTCAGACTTAATGTCCTCACCGTGCTGCTGTAGCCTCCTTGCCCAATTTCTCAGCATCTGCCTCTGAAAAAGGTGGATGATAAGGCGCGAGGTGTTACAACGGCCATAACTGCAGCGATGATTGCAGCGGGCTCCATGCTCGCAATGCTGTTGCGTCCGCGCTGTCAATCACCAGAAAAGTGTGCAAACTGATTGCCCGCTGGCGCTTTCACGGAGGGAGGGCGGGAGTGAGGGTTGAATGACGACAGTTACCCAAAACCACCCTCGACACATTTTTTTGCCCCAGCAGGCATTGGGGGCTCTACCCAGAATTCCAATGGGCAGCAGGGACTGCGGGAACTGTGGGATAGCTACCCACAGTGCACCGCTTCCAATGTCGATGCTTGCCCCATTAGTGTGGACTCACAAAGTTGAATTACTGTTCTTAGTGTGGATACACATGTTCGACTTTGTAATATCGGTTCCACAAATCCGCTTTAAGTAAAATCGAACTCCTCTCATAGTGTAGACATACCCATAGTTACTGAAGTCCTCAAATCATGGTTTAAAGACCTCAAGGTGCAGAGAATCCTCCAGCAAGTGACCCGTGCCCTATGCTGCAGAGGAAGGCGAAAAACCTCCAGGGCCTCTGCCAATCTTCCCTGGAGGAAAATTCCTTCCTGACCCCAAATATGGCGATCAGTTAAACCCTGAGCATGTGGGCAAAACTCACCAGCCAGCACCCAGGAAAGAATTCTCTGTAGCAACTCAGATCCCACCCCATCTAACATCCCATCGGGCCTATTTACCTGCTAATAATCAAAGATCAATTAATTGCCAAAATTAGGCTATCCCATCATACCATCCCCCTCCATAAACTTATCAAGCTTAGTCTTGAAGCCAGATATGTCTTTTGCCCCCACTACTCCACTTGGAAGGCTGTTCCAGAACTTCACTCCTCTAATGGTTAGAAACCTTCGTCTAATTTCAAGTCTAAACTTCCTAGTGTCCAGTTTATATCCATTTGTTCTTGTGTCCACATTGGTACTAAGCTTAAATAATTCCTCTCCCTCCCTGATATTTATCCCTCTGATATTTATAAAGAGCAATCATATCTTCCCTCAGCCTGCTTTTGGTTAGGCTGAACAAGCCAAGGTCTTTCAGTCTCCTTTCATAAGACAGGTTTTCCATTCCTTGGATCATCCTAGTAGCCCTTCTCTGTTTTCTTTTTTAACTAGAAGGAGGAGATTAACTAACAAATCCAGCACAGTCTCCATTCTACAAATGGATTTTCCAACATAAAAAAGTCTAGGGGCCTCAAATATTGCCAGAGTTGCATTGAAACAAGCTTCTCTATATCCTTCCTCTAGAAGCAATGTTAGAGACTAGGTAATAATATTACGAACGTCAAGAGATAGCTTAGCGAGCCAGTATCTAATAACTGCTTCATTGAGAGATGTTATCCGACTCTCCTGGAAAGCAGCACTCGCAAACTCCTCCATCCTGTTACAGACTCAGGGTACCCTCACTGCATTGACATAGATTAGCTTGCATATTATATGCTACAGTTCCCCAAGGACCTCTAGAGCCTCTTTGAGCAACACTGACCATCACTTAATGATGGACTTCAGTAGGGGTAGACAGTAAAAGCCATTGATAAATTAATTTCTTATTTTTAGATAATAAACAATGACAACATTCTAATAAAAGTATTGAACTAATACTGTAGAATCTAATATTTCAATACATATGTGATATGGTCTTTTATTGATATTTCAACATTCCATTTTTGTATTGCTCAGCATGCTTAACATATAGTATTAAAAAGTGTTCACTGTATACATATTTGTTTAGAAACTCAGTATGCCACTACCCAGAGCATTTATCTCCTCCATAACTGTATGCTTCCAGTGGAATATTTACACGCTCACCTACGTACCCAATATAAATTAGAGTGATCCTATTCTCATTGTTTCTGACTCATCTCTGTTCAGAAGTATACCCACTCTCATTGAAGATGGTAGTTCAGGATCGATATTTTATTTAATTCTTGGCTTCTCTACTGAGACTGAAAACAAAGGTACCAACTGCAATAGTGTATTGTATGGACATCTGCTTACTAAGGACCTGATGCTACAAGATACTGAGCACTTAAGCAAGCATGTGCTTAATTTTAAACAGATAAACAGCACCACTCACTTCAGTATGGCTACTCATGCTTAAAGTTGACCATGTTTTTCATTGGCTCAGGGACAGAGTGCATAGCAATGGCACTGACCCTGATTTAGCAAATCACTGAAGCACATGCTTAAGTCTATCTATATTCAGGAAAACCCTTAAGCACATGATTAAAATTAAGAATGTGCTCACAGGCTTTACTGAAAGTGGGGCCTAAGAATTGGATGCCACTGAATATCTGATAGCTGTTAATTAGATGTTTTATTACTAAGGATACATGCA
This sequence comes from Malaclemys terrapin pileata, assembly GCF_027887155.1. Classification (NCBI taxonomy): domain Eukaryota; kingdom Metazoa; phylum Chordata; order Testudines; family Emydidae; genus Malaclemys; species Malaclemys terrapin. Next base: position 198,823,937 of record NC_071506.1, on the reverse strand, counting down.
GGATTAAAAAAATGCAACAGATGTGAAAGATGCTGCATACCATTACCAGCTCTCTAAGCCATCTTGTCTTCTGAAAAGCAACCAAAAGTGTATTTGCATTACTTCATGCAAATGGTGCAGTGGATTTCACGCTGTTCTTCTCATTTAAATTCATGGACAAAAACCTTTCTTAATGTAGAGTTCAGGTTGCCTGGTAGTGCCTCACATCCTTCCAGAATGCTGAGTTCGGCTACACTTAAGCCTCCGAAAACTAGAAATTGAAGAGTTTAGGTACACCCCATCCTTCGCTGCAACCTTAACACTGCCCTCTTACATGATGCCCCATCATTCCAACATGACACATATCAGCACTCTGTCTTTACAGCTGCTCCAGAACACTTGGGGAACTGTACAACTAACACCTTCTCTTTCGTAAGGCAAAACTTGTGTTAGTGAGGTGTAGCAAACAGCAGCTACCTACCCACACCTGGCCTACACTCAAACACTGACTCCACACAAACCACCCCAGACTTGCTAAATGTTACCTTCACCTTTGCCCTGAGGATTCCTGCTGAGCCATTGTCTTCACTGATCCCTTACCAAGCCCTGGAGATTACTGCCATGTATGCCATGAGAGTCCTGACAATCCCCATGGTAAGAAGACCCCTGTGCACAGCTATGGTCAAAACCTATATAACTCAGTGCTAAAATGAGTCAGACTGGATCCCTCATGGCACATGCGCACGCACACACCCTTCCTCCTATCACAGTAATAGTTCTGCCAGGCCTCTCCAACTAATCCTGCCCCCATTCAATACAGTTAAACCGAACAGAGAACGCAGCTGGAGTACACGCAGGTAAGTGCTGGGATTCAAATCTGTGGAGTACAACACAAACCATGGCATGTTCTCTTAGCTGCTGTTTGTGTACTTATGCCACCCCTCTTAGTGAACCATTCCCAGGACTATTGTCAGCTCCAGGGGGCAGAGGTAAGGTTGTGTTGTGGGGGTGTCCCTTAACTTCATATTTACATTTGTGTTACTATAACTCTTCATTTCCTGGTTTTTAAGAGAGGAGTGTAGCTGAACTCAATGTTCTAGAAGGACATGAGGCATGATTTGGTAATCTGAACTCCAAGGATTTTTTTGTCCATAAATATGGACTTATGAACAGTGATACATATTGGAACCTTGAGAAAAGAACTGTGCAATAATAAAGTAATTAGAGACCCTTCCTAAGGATCTGTGCTACTTGAGCCAAAGTTCTTCCCCTAAAAAAATTTAAAACCCCTTTCCTGCAGGTGGCGAGTACCATGCCTGGTAGTGACTCTGAGCTATTTGCTCATGGAAGGAATTGAATTCACAGACAATGAAGGGGGCTGTGATTCAGTGACTACAGCATGTTGTCCTTACCTACTCTATGACTGACATTAAATATGCTTCTACATGCTTTTCCCCATCCCAACCAACCATAATTGACTCTTTGGTGCATCAGTTTAGCTCATTTTTAATCTAACGCCTGGGGGAAAGACAACAGATGCTGAGGAGCACATGGTTCAAATGGAGATGCCCCTTAGGGATGAATTTATTTATTAAAGGGGGAATGCTACACCCTAATAAAGAGGATAGGAAAAAAGTTGGTAAAATACAGGTACGAGCTAGTGAGATACAGTTAAAACAGATTCCTATTTAAATATAACCCATGAAGGCAAGCAGCTGAATATTGTCAAAATGTACAAGTAACAAGTGCTTATGTTACAAATGCCAAACGTTTCACTACGAAGATGGGCAAACTAGAGTGCCTGGCATTAAATGAGGATATTGGTATAATATACATCATGGAAACTTGTTAGAATGAAGATAATCAATGGGGCATGGTAATACCAGGGGTTAAAACATATAAGAATGACAACATATGTTGTGCTGGTGGAGAAGTGACATTATATGTTGAAGAAAGCACAGAGTCAAATATGATAAAAATCTTACATGAAACAAGCTACCGTTGAATCTTTATGAAATTCCATGCTTGAATAAACAGAGTATAGCAGTAGGAATATACTATCAACCTCCTGACCAGGATGGTGATGGGTCAGGGAGATTAGAGAGGCTACAAAAGCATAAAGCACAATTATAATGGGTGATTTCAACTATCCTCATATTGACTGGGTAAATGTCACCTCAGAGTGTGATGAAGAGAGGAAATTTCTAGACACCATAAATGACTGCTTCTTGGAGCACCTTGTCCTGGAACCCAAAAGGGAAAGGCAATTCTTGATGTAGCTCTAAGTGGAGCTCAGGATCTGGTCCAAGAGGTGAATATAGCTGAACTGCTCAGTAATAGCGACCATAACATCCTTGTAGAGGGGATAATGCCCAAACCCCACCATGGTAACATTTAACTTTAAAAAGGGGAACTACATGAGAATGAATGTGCTTGTTATGAGCATGGGGTCTATTTCAAAATACCATAATAAAGGCTCAGACTAAATGTATACCTCAAAGCAGAAGAGACAGTAAGAGGACCAAAAGAATGCCACCATGACTAAATAGTAGAGTAACAGAGACCATTAGAAGCAAAAAAAAAAAAAAAAAAAGTATGTTTTAAAATTTGGAAGTTAAATCCTAGTGAGGATAATAGAAAAGTGCACAAACTCAGGAAGGTTAAGTATAAGGCAGACCAAGAAATAATTTTAGAAGCAACTTGCTAAAAAAACAAACAAACAAAAAACCCCTTACTGTTAGCGTTTGTAAGTATACCAGAAGCAGGAAACCTGCCAAACAGGAAACTGGGCCAATAGACAACCAAAGTGTTAAAGGAGCACTCAAGCCAGAGAAGGCCATTCCAAAGAAGCTAAATTAATTCTTTACATTGATCTTCAGTGCAGAAGATGTGGGGGAGAAACCCACATCAGAGCTATTCTTTTGGGTCACAAATCTGAAATACTGTCCCACACTGATGTGTCAATAGAAGAGGTTTTAGAACAAAGTGAAAACTAAACAGTAATAAGTCACCAGGACCAGATGGTATTCATCCAAGCGTTCTGAAAGAACTTCAATATGAAATTGCAGAACTACTAACAGTAATATGTAACCTATTGCTGAAACAAGCCTCTGCACCAACCTGTAATGTTGATTTTCAACAACAGCTCCAGAGGTGATCCTGGCAATACAGGCAAGTAAGCCTAACTTCAGCACTGGGAGCATTAGTTGAAACTATAGTAAAGAATAGAATTAACCGACACATAGATTAACATGATTTGTTGCAGAAGAGTCAACACAGCTTTTGCCAAGGGAAGTCATGCCTCACCAATCTCTTAGAAATCTTTGAGGAAGTGAACAAGCATGTGGATAAGGGTGATCCACTTGAGATAGTGTACTTGGATTTTCAGAAATCCTTTGACAAGATCCCTCAAAGGCTTTTAAATCATGGGATAAGAGGGAAGTTTCTTTTGTGGATTAGGAACTGGTTAAAAAATAGGAAACAAAGGATAGGAATAAGTGGTCTTTCACAGTGGAGAGTGGTAAACAGCAGGCTCCCTCCAATGATCTGTACTGGGACCTGTGCTGTTCAACATATTCATAAATGATCTGGATAAGAGGAGTGAACAGTGAAGTGGCAAAGTTTGCAGATATCTTCCTTTTTGTACAGCATCACAGTTAACTAATTTCACTGATACATCACCACTGTCACAAAGTTGCAAAAAATCTTTTACAAAGTATGTCATGTCAGGTATCAATGGAAAAGTTAGACTGTTAAGTATCATCCTGTTTATATGCATGTACCATTTTTGTATCTCAAATTATGAATATTTGCTATGTATTTGTATCTAAAACATGTGTTGTGTTCCTCCGTCACACACACACACACAGATCTGCATCAACCCTAGCCAGCCTGCATGATGGCCCATTAAGGACAATCAAGTATTCTAGGGAGCATCCTGAAAACTCCTCAAAAAGCATGTACTCACTGAATGCCTCATGGCTCAACGAGACATGTGATAAGGAAATATGATCTAATACTCCATCTTTTACCAGTGACTTTCCATTCTCATGTGACTGTGGATCCCATATTGGCCAGTAACTTTCCATTGCACTTGGGCTGAGCTATAAATTGCAAGCTATGACATCACTGCTTTGTCTTCATTCCTGCTTTTTCATCTCTGGACTGTGATTTTCTAAGGAAGCTTTGAACAAAGGACTGAATGACCCCCAATCTGCTTGGGTGATTTATTACAAGCTAGGAAATTTAACATCACTGCTATTATCCTGCCTGCAAACTCTGAAATAAAGTGTAATGTATATGACTCAACCATTTAATAACTCTTCTTTTTATATTAATAAACCTTTTATTTTTAGTTACTAAAGGAATTGGCAACAGTGAGATATTTGGTAAGATCTAAAGTATACATATTGACCTGGGGGAGTGGTTGATCCTTTGGGATTAGAAGAACCTTATGTATGATTAATCTGGTTTTCAGTAACTTCTCATCATAAAGACCAGATGTCTGGGTGGTGATAGGGGATGGATTGCTTAAGGAGACTGTATTTTTAGCTTCTTTTTAATCAGTGTAGTGATACAGCTCACTTTTGTTACTGGCGTGGTGAATTCACCAATTCTGGGGTATACCTACACTGTTTTTTATCAGCTTGTCCTGAATTTGGCATTCTCAAGTGTGACCCACACCAGGAATGGTCTACAATAACTATCTTGAATGTTTTTGTACATCTAAAGCTGACTGCAGAGAGTTACAGGGGCATCTCACCAAACTGGGAGACTGGACAACAAAATGGCAGATGAAAATCAACTTTGATAGTGCAAAGTGATGCATATTGGAAAAAATAATCCCACCTGCACATAATGATGGATTCTTAATTAGCTGTTACCACTCAAGAAAAATTTGAGTTACTGTGGATAGTTCTCTGAAAACTTCAGTTCAATGCATAGCAGCAGTTAAAAAGGCAAACAGAAGGTTAGGAACTATTAGGAAAAGGATAGAAAATATCATATTATAATATAAATCCATGGTGTGTCCACACCTTGAATACTGCATGCAGTTCTTGTTGCCCTATCTCAAAAAGGATAAAGTGGAACTGGAAAAGTTTTAGAGAACGGCATCAAAGATGATCAAGGATATGGAATAGCTTCCATATGAGGAGAGACTAAAAAGATTAGGATTGTTCCATTTAAAACAGATGACTAAGGGGGATATGATAAAGGTCTATAAAATCATGAATGGTGTGGGGGAAAGTGTTATTTACCCTTTCCCACAATACAAAAACAAGGGGTCACCCAATTAAATTAGAAGGCAGCAGATTTAATACAAGAGGAAATATTTTTTCATACAACATGCAATTAAACTGTGGCACTCATTGCCATGTGATGTTATGATGGCCAAAAGTGCAACCAGGTTCAAAAATGAACTAGGTAAGTTCATGGCAGATAGGTCCAGCAATGACTATTAGCAAAGATGGTCAGGGTTGAAACCCATTGTTTGGGGGCAACCTTAAACCTCTGACTGCCACATGGGGAAGACTGGAGTGGATCAGTAACTGCCCTGTTCTGTACACTCCTCCTGAAGCTCTGGTATTAGCCACTGTCAGACAGGATACCTGGCTAGATAGAGTACTGGTCTGACTCAACATGGCAGTTCTTTGCCAACCTGGAATAGTCAGCTTGATCCTCAATAACTTTTCCAGTGTTGCTTCCCCCAAGGGCCAGCGGGTGCTGTGCACTAGCTGAGAAATCCCAAGGGGCTGATATCAGTTTGGGGAGGATCAGAACCAGTGTCTGAGCCACAGGTGTGTGTACAAAGACATTAGAAGGATTAGAGGATTGTCACAAGGCTTTCAAAGGGGTTTTTAAGCTAGGGAACCCCTTGCTCAAACAATCCCAAATATCACCTAACCAGCCCTATCCTGGGCCCTTATGAGGCACAGCAATTTTTGAGACAGTCTAGGCAAGCAGGTGGATTTCAGACACTATAACGACTTTTCTATTAAACAGTAGTCAAGTCTCAACTACACTTAACTACAGCAGAGTTACCACTCTCCTATGATGACTGTGGCTTCAATATGAAGTTAGGCTACCTTTCACACATCAGCAGTCATGCCTGAATTTTGCATGCCATCACAGAAGTGCATCAGGGATTAACTGGAGAACACCAGAAGGAGGAAGCTTTGTATAAATAAGGATTATATCAAAACACCCAATATTTTAATGAAAGAAAATGGATATCCACACATTTGCACTTATGTACAATTTTGTGATATATATATAATTTTAAGCTGTTTACAAATAACATTTAATGCTTCAAATATTACATAATGTTGATATTATATTTCTAGCAGAAATAAATATATTGCACTTAAAAAGAAACTTTTCATTAGATGTTGCTTCATAATTTGTTATGTTCATAACTTTTTTCCATAAAAAGATTTCCCCTCCATCACCCCCTCCCCACCCCTCTCCCCAAACACACACTTTCATTACATGGTGAATGTGCTCACTCAAGGCATTATAAACAACAAATTAAACACAGCAAACAGCAGGACTGTGGTACATTCTGTTAAAGAGGCTACACATCCAGTTTTTACCTTCCCTGTTTTTAAAAAGAAATCTTTACCCATTTCTGAAGATACAATAAGAAAATAAGAGACTATTTAAAATGTGCCAGAGGTAAAATACAGCAAACTGTATTTCTTGTCCATATACTATGATAAGTTACTTCACAGAGTATTTATTTAGATCACTGCTCAATTTATTTCAAAAGGGAAAATAACGCAATAAAAACTTGTATGCAGTGTTGTTGTAGCCATGTCTCTAATATCCTGGGACTGACAAGGTGGATGAGGTACTTTCTTTGACTGGACCAACTTCTGTTGGTGAGAGAGACAAGCTTTACACAGAGCTCTTCTTCAGGTCTGGGAAATATATTCAGAGTGTCACAGCTAAATACAAGGCAGAACAGGTTATTTAGCAAAAGTAGTTAATAGGCCGCTTCACCTTGAATGGTCCCTTGAAATGTGTTAACTATTTATACTAAACCGTCTGTTTCACCTTGTATTTAGCTGTGACACTCTGAATATGTTTCCCAGACTTGAAGAAGAGCTCTGTGTAAGCTCAAAAGATTGTCTCTCTCATTTTATAGACCAGAAACCACATTCAGTGACAGTTTACCAGAGAGTCCAAAATGCCACCTCACTGCAGACAGAAGGGATAAGTAGCGAAACCACATTTTCTGCTGCAGAAAGGGACAGTAAGGAGTGGTAAGAATGAGGCCTCACCAAATGAACATTCATTTCAATGAGTAAAAGTCACCCTGTGCAGAGAACCAACAGAATGGCTCTTGCCACAGAGCCTCTTCAAATAATGAGACATGTGGTGCTTAGGCCTGAATGCTGACTCTTTACACAGGGGTGAATTTCACCCAATTGGTATAAGCTTTCAGTTTAGGACACTTCCCAAAAGATTTTAAAAACATTTTTCATTAATACTTCTGATCTCCCACAATACACACAAAGATCTCGTGGGATCTAAACAAGTCATCAAATCACCTTTTTGTTTTTAAAAACAAGTTGGTTTTTAAAAGTCAAATATTTGCTGAATCTTGAGAGGATGTCCCCCCATGGTCCATTGCAGTACAGGAAAAGTTAGTGCCCAATGGCAAGGCTTTTAGAAGCACTTGGCACCTACCGTTGCTCTCAAGGCCTTAAGGGGGTGTGTTTGCTAGGAAATTTTGTCAATTTTTCAGCATTGGTGCTGTTCCACTGGTGCCAACAAAGATGTACAAGCTAGTGCAGACTATGCACAGGCCATGACGCCAGTGACAACCTGCAGTCTGTCTCCACTAGACCTTACCAATAGGTGGGACTGCACCTGAGCTGAAAAATGGCTACAACATTTCCCAGAGTAGAGAAGACTTAACGTTTTCCTTGGACCTAGCAAGGGCCCATTTTTATCTGAAATGAAAGAAATCGCTCCTTAGTTTTGGAATTTAACCCATTTCGTCTATACTGCTTAAGTCAATTCATGTGTTCTGTATCTCACTACAATCAATGGCTCTGAATTTGTACCCAGGACTGTCCTGCAGAGTAGGCAACAGACCAACTAGGGCACTTCTGAAAACTGAACAGCTAAATTTAAGATGTGTTTTATGTCTTACTTCTTTCAGTGTTCCAGAAATAAAAAGGAAATTGGATAAAGGCATCTAAGTCATTTGCCTTAGTCTGGGATTCCTTTGATTGATACAAGATGTGAATATTTCTGGGTAACAGAGTAATTAAAAAAAAAACATCCAAATCTATTCATAACACGGAGCCAGGCAATAAAACAATGGACTGAAGATAATCTTACCATTCTGTTTGAAAAGCAAATCCAGGCATGTTCATCCAGCCCTCCTTAAAAGAGAAGATCACCCATTCTGCTTAGCCAAGAAAGCTCGGAAAAATGAGGTGTGTTCTATATCAGGCATAAAATGTGAAATACATAGAAATAGAACAGTTTAAATTATATTTGGCATTGCTAAAGCCATCTACCAGTGGCAGACATTTTTCCTCAAAGTGCTATCATTGGGATATTGGCAATTCAGGAAGAGATTACTGGAAGAGATTACTGAGCCAGCATCAAAGTAGAACAGGGATTCTTTTTTTAAGCAATCATAAAAAAATTCAATGTTTAAACAGTTAAAATCTGGATTGCATTTCTAATTTTTTTATCTACTTATTCAAATCAATGTAAAGCAGTCTGAAAACTGGTTACTAGTCTCCTCTGACAAGTTCCTACACTGGCATTGTCACTAATGTCACTGTCCAGCTAGCGGGATGCCATTAGTGAGATTGGAAAAGCTTGGTGAAATCTTGTTCCCATTAAAGTCAGTTACAGCTTTGCTACCGACTTTAGTGGGGCAAGGATTTCACCCCCTAAGAACAGTCAAAATTTACACTCAGATGCTGCCTTCTGCTGGAAGGCAAGAAGGAGAGCAAATCACAATAATATAGGGCAGAAATTCCCCATACCTATGTCAATACTGGCATGGGTGCTCCCATTCAGTAACATTGCTCTCCTCTACCACCAACTGAAACCCTTCTACAAGATCCAGGAGACTGGAGACCCCTGGATTAATGCTGCTGGGAGCTCCATGGCCACACTGCATTTGAATCATGTGTTTTCTTTGCCTGCATTGATGGGGAATCCAATGGGTGCAGTGGTTTAAAAGGGATTATGTTGCTGTGGGGAGGAACTAGTCAGACAGCACAAAAGAGGGGTTGACTACTCAGAGACACTAAGGGCTTTGGAATCAGCCTGTGGCTCCTCAGTCACTGAGGTTCAAAAGCCTTATCCCCTTCCTGACAGGATGGCAAACCACTCCCTGCCGTGGGGAATAGTCCATGAGTTTTGGAGAGAACGTCCCACTCCCATGCATGTTCTCTACATGAGGAGAGGGCTAGTGCCATATTTTTCCATAGACCTTTCACATTTTATTCCTAGTGAAGAAGCATTTGCCTTTCATTGGATATTTTAGCATTTGTCTGTTACTATACTTGTACCCTAGGAAGAAACAGAACTTCCTTTGAAATTTTTTCATACTCCATTAGCATCATAGCAGAAATTTCACATGGAGAATATTGGTGCTATTAGGACGGACTCATAAAAATGGCTAAAGAGGTCAAAGAATCTATTGCTTAGACTTCGCTTTGTTAGAGGAACAGCAGGTCAGCGTGAGAAGATTGGTCTCAAATTATAAAGGCTCCATCAGCCTACCTGTTTCAAATTTACTTCTTGAGTCAACTGAAACAGAGAGCCACTGTACTTGCTTGAGCATTTTCTGGTACGTGCACACACAAAAGAGTTTTAAAGTAACTGGGCTGAATTCTTCACACAGTAACACTGCATGCAACACCAGATAAGTTACTGAAGTTGCACAGGATGTATATGAGGTCACAATTTTTCTCAGATTTTGCCATTAGCTAGCATAGGATTAGCACCTAGTTAAAAAGGAATGACACATTTATGTTACGTAAGCCAAACAATTGAAAGGGGAGGGAAAACTGTCAATTGTCCCACCAAATCTGCACTGAAAATTTTTAAAATGTGGCATTATCTATATATTTGAGGAGTTAACTAACTTTTGCAGCATATGTATCTGTTCCACCAATATTCTCAGATTTCCCCAAAAGTAGGGTTCTTCATATCAAAACAGGGCATGATTAGCCAAAAGTGGGTCTTCAGTACAAATAACTTGCAGCTAAGTCTGACAGCCGAGAGCAAACTCCAGTATGTAGGTACAGCTGGCCAAATTCAACATCTATTTACTGCCCATGCAAGCAGACAGAAGGCTTGGCCCAATATATTGATTTGTGACATTTCCCAGAGGACCTCTGAGTCCAGAAATCATGAATGGATTATCATGTTCACCCATTCAAAAAAAAAAAAAACTCATTTGCCTCAGATAATTTTACACCAGTCTTTGCAGCATTCCCTATGCAAAGTTGGGTGAAGGCAAAATAAAACTTCAATTACTGAGGTAATGGTACCTATTTGTTCAAGGGAAAAATTGGCAAGATTTTAAAGGCAACCAGCTGTTCTTGATTTATCAGTACAGGTCTCATCTGTCAGACAAATATCCTTTGTTTTACTCAGCTGCAACGGAACATAGCGTAAGAATTAGGCAAAGTGTGAGATGCTATTACAGCATTTTGTGGCAGGACAGCAAGAGGCAAGTCAGTGGGCGACAGCCAAGAGACTGTCATGTGACATGCCTTTCCATTCACCCAGATGTATGGCAGATAGCATAAAATGCTGCGATCTCTATTGCATATAGTGTTGTAACACACATTGGTCAGGTATAAAACAGAATAATGCAACGAAGACTGGCCTTCCACTCTAAGCCTTACTTCTGATCAGCCCCTACAGTCCCTTGTAAGTTCTCCTTATAGAACTCGTGACTAGGGTGTAAGAACTGGGGTCAATAAGCATATGGTATTTCTTACCTATATACAGAAACTATACATTGGCTGAGCTGATTGGACCCTGCTCTTTCATCTGAATGTTGTTTATTCTTCACAGATGTTGAAATTCACCCTGTACAGAGAGCCAGCACAAGACATCAACACCTCTTAAGACTTCAGTGGTGCACAGGCCTCAAGTTGGATCTCTGCACAGGAGCAAATCTGACCCATTATTTTAATTACATTATTATATTACAGACAAAAAAATAACTAGAAAGTCTGGATTGCAGCCAGAATCAGACCTATTGTTTACACAACCATGTTTAATTAGAAACCTATTAAAAGATAGATATGAGTAAAATATTGTGGGCCAAATTACATGCTGATTTATACCCCCAGGCCATTCCACTGATCAAACTGTGACATATATAAACACAGAATTTGGCTCTGGTCTGCCTGGCAGGACAGCATAGCTGGCAACATTACTCATCACCATGAAAATCAGAGGAGAAGCTAGTAAATTCTTATGTGCTGGTCATGCACCAGGATCCACTGACATTTGCAAGTTGGATGGGCAGACCTTTATAGTAAAAGAATTTGGCTCTGTTTCTTTATCTCATACAAGTGCACATCTGGAGAGAGGGGTCCTTTAGTATCAGTGGCAGATAAATGATTCAGGGTGAAGATTTGAGATCTTTCATTTTCAGATTAAAAGTAACAGATCCTTCAGAATAAATTTTTCCTTCCATCACTCCTGACAGATGCTTAAATTGCGCCCTTCTGGGATATGTGAGGAGCTCATTTTTAGACAAAGCACAGAATATAACATTTTATATAGTTCTCAAACAGTCTTTTTTTTCTGAACTGATAACTTCGTGAACTCAAAGAAAATAAAGAATTCAAGACTTGTTTTGTGATCATATTTTCTTGGTATTTCCCCTTTAGAACTAAGAAACGGTTCTTACTGAAGATAAGCCAGAAGGACAATCTTTCCCCCTCCTTTTCTCCCAGCAAACTAATGCTGAGATAGCCTAAACATGCTCAAAGCTATAGCAATAAATCTTCCCATATTGGCTCTCAGAAGGAAGGATGGAGTCAAGTAAGAGTATTGCCTCTTTCAGGATTCTTTTAGCATGTGGAAAAAACTATACACAATTAATTTGTACATTGCTGCGTAAACGCACCTTCTTACTCCGCTAGGCATAATGCACCTTCGGATCAACCTGCACTTGGCTAAAAGTCCTGTGAACTTTTGGCTGTAGCACACAGATCCTTTTGCAACTCCAAGCTTCATTCTCTTGCTGTGACCCCTTGATGGAGGAATCTGTATCCACAATGCATTATGTTAGCTGGTCTGTTATGAGTTCAGCTCTTTCTCCATAGGTCTTTTGGGAAGGTCCCCTGTATTTTCATACCAAATTTGCACATTTAAAAATCTTGATTTCCCTTGTCTTATGTCACTCATACAAATGGTGTCATCACTGCAGAGGAATGACGCAGTCCTTGAATAGCTGCATAAGGCCCCTGCTGAAAGTAATGGTGGTATCTGGGCATGTGGAATGATGGGAATGTTGGGCCACTACCTTGCATTGAGCTGGCTATGGCAGAAGGTGTAAGAGGCATTCCCAGGCGGCTGTATGGAGGCAGAGATCCTTGGATTGGATGAGGGATGGGTGTAGCTATGGATGCAGTGCTGGTACCAAGGGCAGTCAAGGACTGTGGGTGCTGAAATCCAGGAAAACTGGTTGAAGAGGATACCCAGGAGCTGAGGGATAAGTTATCGGATGTTGTAAAAGCTGATCCTGAAAGAAAATAAAAGGCTGAAGCCTAAGGTAGCTTAAAATAGCAAAAAGATATAAAAAGGAAAGGGAATCTTTCACAGCAAAGTTGATATGGAAAACATTCCACAGATTGACTGTGCACTTCATTACCAGGGGATGTTGTGAAGGCCAAAACTATAATTGGGCTAACAAAAGAATTAGATAAGTTCATGGAGGATAGCAGGAGTGCTGGAACAATTTTTATAGTGGGGGTGCTGAGAGCCATTGAACCAAACTGTAAAACCTGAATATGATGGAAACCACTTCAAGCCAGAGGGTGCGGTAGCACCCCCAGCATCTCTAGTTCCAGCATTTAAGGAGGATAGGTCCATCAATGGCTATAAGCCAAAATGGTCAGGGATGCAGCCCAATGCTCTGGGTGTCCCTCAGGCTCTGACTGCCAGATGTTAAGACTGGACAACAGAGGATGGATCACTTGATAATTGCCCTGTTCTGTTCATTCACTCTGAAGCACCTGGAATTGCCTGCTGTCCGAAGACAAGATATTAGACTGGAGGGACCACTGATCTGACTCAGTATGGCCATTCTTATGTTAAGAGGGGATGCCATTGGAAATTAAATACTCTAAAAGAATTCCCTAACTTTTTAGGTTATTATTCCAGGATTGCTCCCTTTCATATCTACACCTTAGATGAAGTTTCATTTTAAGAAACTGGTTGAAGTTGTTTGGAGAGCAAAATCAGCATTGCTCATTTATTTTACATAGCACCTCAAGGAATACACCACTTTAAAATAGAATTTTATTCTGCAGTTTGTCAGTCTGTAGATGGATATAAAAATGCCATCCACTGTTAATACTGGTGCCAAAAACTGAAACATCTGGCTAGCAGAGGTAAAGTCTCATTTCAGTGCAGCACTGTGTTAAGAAACATGCTCCTAACATTTTATATCAGCTGGTCACCAGGGCTGGTTAAAATTTTCCAAAATTTGAGTTTGATAAAAATTTCATCAAAAATTGATTTTAAAAAGGATTTTTTCCCAGTGAAATTTTGTCAAAATTTGGGGGGGGAGGGGGTTGGGGTCAGGGAAGAAAATAAAACATTTGCAAAAAGATCCTATTTTTTTAATCGCTTTTCAGCAAGCTCTAGTGGTCAGATAGTAACCATAAGTGGTAGGATCGACAGACTTGCCTGGCTACTGAAATCTCTCAAAATATATTGGAATATTGGATGCAGTTCTATTAAACATGTGCTCTAAGGAAGAATTTTCTAACCTAATAAGGGTTTATTATTTGTTAACTTCCAAAAATTGCTGTTTTCTGAAACCTCACACCCTATAGCATTTCTTTGCTATTCCTCTCCTTTGAGGATTTCAGAATTAGAAAAAAGTAAGACTGTTAAATTACATATGAAAAAAAAAATGTTTTAATTAGCCCACTTGACAGCAATCTTTTTGGCATGCCTGTGGATAATTTGCTTTGATAACTACACTAAGGCCATGTCTACACTACAGACACTATAGCAGCATGGCTACAAAGCCATAGATATGCCTCTATAACAATGTCATGTAGATGAGGACTACAACTATAGAAGAGGTTTTTCACTTTTGAAAGCCAATCACTCTCAAAGTCTGATGCAAACTGTGCACTCGGTCACGGTTATTCATACATATCTGATTAGGCAGCTCTAAAACCCAGAGAGATAATAATAATAATAAAAAATAATATTTTTGTCATTATTTCTTTGTTCATGTCCTTTTTGTGTTTGCTTTTCTGTCTAAATCCTGTCCTTTTGAAATCAATGGTGAGACTCACATTGGCTTTAATGAGGCCAGAATTTCACCCTAACTCAGCATTCTGGGAAATAAGTTCACTGACAAAAATGTTTGGCAATGCACAATCTTAAGCCAATATTGCAGAATATTCATGGGGAAAGAATTTTAAGTTTGCAATAAGTGGCATTTGCTTCAGAAATCTGACTGGAAGAGATATGCTTAGCCAGTCATGAAAGAGAAATAATATGAAAACACATATATGACAAAGAAAAATAGTTTGAATGATATACTGACTATTCAGAACAAACTGCTCACAAGCAACATGTAGGCAAACAATTTTTTGCAGAAGAATTTCAAACAACAAGTACATTTCGTGACACTCTGCACCCCATACTCACCACTGTCATATAATTATGATACGTTTTGTACAAAGTATGCCTTTTGAGGTATCATTCTAAAAGTCTTGTTCTGTTAAAGATTTAATACCCTGTTGGATGGTAAGTGCTATCATTGTATGTGGAGTTATGAAGTTTGGCTATGTATATGCTACAGAAACATGTTGTGAGGTTGAGAATGCCCACAAGCAGCCTTTCAGGTACAACAGTAAAAAGGCCAAACAATATTAATGGCTTATTGAGGAAATACACACAAACACAAGGTTTACCCCAGGAACTATGTACAACCGAAACCTCTCCGAGACAGCACTACACAATGGGAAGTTTGACCCAGGTAACAGTAAAAGAGCTTCCCAGCAAGTGGGAAGAAGATATAAGGGGGAGTGACATGACTGGACCTCACTCCACACATAAAAGAATACCTGGAAACACCTGAGGAAAAAAAGACTGAATGGGGAGAAGTGCTGGTCCCAGGCTAAAGAGATTTCTAGCCTGTATATGGAAACTTGGTGGACTGCTTGTATCATCAGTCAGGGTGAGATATTGCTAATTCAAATCCGATCTATCTAGTATATTAGGCTCAGTTTGTGTTTTTGTTTATTTGCTAGGTAATCTGCTTTGATCTGTTTACTATTACTTCTAATCACTTAATCTATCTTTCTGTAGTTAATATACTTGTTTTATGTTTTATCTTAACCGGTTAATTTTTGAGTGAAGTGTTTGGGAATCCTAGCTCTGTAAACAAAGGCTGTTGCATATCTTCCCCACATAGAGGAGGGGGAGCGAATTAATTAATGAGCTTGCATCATACAGATCCCTGTGCAGTGCAAGACGGTATAATTCTGGGATTATACTCCAGTAGGGATGCAAGGCTGGGGAGCTGGGAGCCTCCTGTTTGTCCATGAGTGGCTTAGGTAAAGCATTCAGGTAACTCAGCTGGGTGTGGCGCCACTTGCTGTCATGTTGGGTGATAACAGGGCCTGGAGAGAGTGCCTGAGTCACCAGCAAAGCAGAGTGAGAGAGGCCAGCCCAGCTGAATTGTTAGGGGGCACAGCAGTTCCAACAGCTCCGAGACTGCACGCTGGGGGTCACAACCGCTCACACATTTGAAAAAAATAAAATAAAATCAGTCTGATCATGGACAAATCCTCAAAAGCAGAAAAAAAGCAAAATTCACTGGATAAATTATTCATGATAAACGCTTCCCCTGCATAACTAGACAGGAAAAGCAGTCCAGTAAAAGTGAATTGCTCTAGAATGAAAGATATGTCAAATCCATAACAGAGGTGGACTTGAACCAAATTCCGAACCAAATCCGAACATCCCTGAACATGGGGGAAGTTTGGATCTAGACCCAAACTGCAAAGATAGCTTCTCTCTACAATAGACCAAAACAAAATCTTGTATTAACCCTGAATCTGAATATCTCTGAGTTGTGTAGAAGTTTGTATCCAAATCTGGATTAGTATCTGAATTTTACACTTGGCCCTATCTCTACTAGTAACCCTGAGCTGTGTCATGTATGAGTTTGTGTACACGTGCATATATGTGTATGTGCACACATAGGTACACATACAGTATATTTTTAACTGTAGAGGTTATGTTTTGTGTACCAATATGTATACCTCCTATTTGTTAATAGCTTTGGTAACCAGACTTCATGTTACCATGAACTTGACATTTTGTGTTCTGGAAACAGTGACAGCTTCTCTGGGATTCTCAGAAACTACTGGCCTTTGTGATCACATTTTCAGATTTGATTATTGTATTATATGGGATATATCTATCTCATAGAACTGGAAGGGACCTTGAAAGGTCATTGAGTCCAGTCCAGTCCCCTGCCTTTGCAGCAGGACCAAGTACTGTCCCAGACAGATTTATTTTTGCCCCAGATCCCCAAATGGCCCCCTCAAGGATTGAACTCACAACCCTGGATCTAGCAAGCCAATGCTCAAACCACTGAGCTATTCCTCTCCCAAGACTGCCTAAACAAAATGATCAAACCAATTTGGGGTGAGGAGAGGATCCCTGCAAACCATTGCCTGTTGCAAGAATTAAACCCAAAATAAACTTTAGGAGATCCTGAAATAGTTTGCAGATGAAGCAGGTCATGAAGTCACCAGGCAGGGAATAACACATGAAGGACAGTAAGGGATACCCATAGCACTACAGGTCTATTTTAACTAGCATAGTGACTGCAGACGTAACTTGTCCAGCAAGCATCCATTTGGAAGGCAACTTGGGGTAGCAATTGGTCTTGCAATTGGTAAAACAAGCAAAACTAAGTCATTTGGGAGTGAAATGACAGGAAGGACTGGGGCTTTAGTCAGCCAGGTTATTACAAGTTCAAGCCTGCATGTTCCTTGGCACTGCTCAGGCAATGCAGCATAGACATATTCTGGCTGGAGATGGCCAGCAGAGGGTTGTTCTTGGGTAAAGGAACGTTCCCTGGCATCAAGCTGGTGAAAGCAGCATAGCTCTCTCCTGCACCAACCACCTCCTAACTCACCACCAGTGTACAAAGCATGCCAAAGATGGGCTGGGGGCTAAACTCCACTGGTGTAGGATCAGTTTGGGGCCTTATCTCAGTGGCATAAGTTAAAGCAACACTGCAGAGCTGGGCAGCACTGGTTGTGGCCCCCTTCTCTCCGGCACTGCGAAGAGTTGAGATGCAGTGGAGAATTTAGCCCTTAGTGTGTTCTCTTCAATGTATTTTCCTACCTCTGCTTTGTGTTGCCTGGCTCTCATCTCCCAGAACATCATCTTCTCCTCCATAGGTTCTGATGGGGGAGCGTGCATAGGAATGCTTTTGAATAAGGCTCTCCACACTCTCTCTATGGAAGAAAGCAATATTGTACATCAGTAGCATCCTAAGCATTACCTCCTCTGTTTAGTGTATAAACCCTGTAACCCATTCTATGCTGTAACTAAGCCAGATGTGTCTGACGCGTATGGATGACATCAGTTCAGACACTATAGCTGAATGAATAATTAAATTAGGGGGGAAAATGATGAACAGATTGTCTGTGCTCATGAAGTGCACACCAACAGATCATATTTTTCTCCAAATCATTAAAACAAGATGTTTCATGCATTTCAGTTACTCTGTGGCTTGTGTTAAAAATCTCAAATGCAATCAATATTGTTTACTCATTGTTGGCCACATCTTACATTGTATTGTGTCTGGTCCTGGAATGAATGAGAGCAAATTTACCACCAAGTTTCTCGTGTATGTTTTCACAGACAGTCAATATAAAACCAGCCTCAGCAAGTATTTGAAGATGCAAGCTTAAAATTCACATTCTGTGAACATTTGTGCTAGTAAAACTAGGTCTGGGTCAGGAGTGATGGCCACAATCCAATTCACAATGAACAAGTGTCCACTTCACAAATACTACCATCACAGCTGGCACTCCCCCATTCTTGCACAGATTATCAGCAAGATCAGGGCATAGGCATGGACACAGCTCACCCACAAGGACAGTCCTCACAGTCATGGTGTAGGCATTTTACAATACAGTACGGGAAATCGGCTGTGCTCCTTCTCATGTGGTATATATTCTGTGGACTAGTAGAGGTCTGGTAGGCCTAGACCTCTCAGCCTGACACCTTGAACAAGCACTGAATTCACACAAATAGAAGAAAGTCATAGCTACATGATGAGTAAGCCAATTTATGGAGAAGACCAAATTAATCCCTGGTATATTTCCATTTAAATCAGTGACATTACACCAAGAATGAATCAAATACATTTCCAGTGTGACATTACATTCCTGTTCTCATCCAGGAAATCCAGTCTATAAAGGATTGGGGCCTATCTTACAGCACTTTCCTCCTACCAAACCAGGTTTTGCTCTTGCTGAGCCAGCTCACTCCCTGGGGTAATTCTGGCTGAGCTCTCTTACAGAATCCAGGCAAGCACTTTCCAGCTGAGGTAGATGTTTTTAGTTTAAGGCTTCTTACCAAAAACAAATCCAAACTTTACAGACTCCTCCCTCAAAGCCTGTGCAGGCCAAGTAGTCCCTTCCCCAATTCTGCCCCTCACACCAGCAATGCAAAATTTCCTGGCTCTGACCTCAGAAATAAAGGACTTCACATAATCTCCTTTCTGTCCATTTTGATTTCTGGGGCAATTCCTCTCTGCAGTAGCTCCAGTAGTAGTTCATTGGGAGCACAGCCCCTGACCGCACCCCCCCTTCAACTTTCTGATGGGTGTTGCAGTCTCCCCTCTCCATTTCCTGTTGCCCTCTTTTATACGGATCAACCATTAAGATCCAGCTCTTTTCTCAGGTGCAGAGGGCAGGGCTAATTAGCTAGCCTGACCCCAGAGGCATGGTATCCCTTATACCTTCACAAAGGTAAGACATCTGTTTGGCGCAGGTTTCTTTCAGCCTTACCATTTGATAATTTTGCTACATGTATTTTATTATGGCAATTCAGCTGTTGCAAAAATTCCAAGGAAAAACATTTTCCAAATAGCACAATAAATCACCGTGCCACATGTTTTCCTTTCCTACAAAAAGGCTATTATAGTAATTTTGTCCTTGGTCTAACGCTGGTATCATTACTTATGCTAGTCCCCTGGAAAAAAATAAAAAGGGGATCTTATCTAAGTGATTTACTTGTGTCAGGATTGGAAGTGGACTGAAAGCAATGGCAGTTCCTACATAGAGGATGATATAATTGAATTATTGCCTTTTAAGTGATTGAAAACAGTGGGCATATCAGGCCTATCTCCAAGAAGATTTTACAAAGAAAAAGACAGACGGCATTGTTTATGTTATGTATTTAATGCCTCTTAGTCTTTTCTTTTTCAAACAGACTGGGAAATGTTACTTACCAAGAAATAAATAAACAAACATGGAGAATAGGAGACCAGCACAGAATAATGAATTGGGATTGCCTTGGCAAAGTGGGGTAGATGCCAGGCGGTAAGCACTTTCACATTTGAAGGCCAGATATACAGCAACTAACCTTAAAAGCTCTGAAAAAAATAAATCACTTTCAGGTGATATGTCTGTATTGACTTTATTAGTAGTAAATGTCTGCTTGTAATGATATACTCTGATGTACGGTATGTAATAATGTTGTGAAACGACAGAAACAATGCAGGCTCCAGTTCTAGTTCAATGGGCCAAATTCATCTGTAACCTTATGAGGTTCAATGGGGGTACATTACAGATGAATTTGGCCCAATAAATTTACCTTTGAATTTCCCTATGGGAATTTAAAACTAAATCAAATACCCACAATTATTGCAGACTAAATTCTTTCCAGATGGGTCACTTTGCTAGACAGAGAACTGTATTATCTTATGTGGTTGTCTTTTTTCAAAGGGAAAAGAGGTCTGACTTTTAAGTGAACCCTGAATGTGAAAAGTCTGAAAGTGGGGCACAGTATGTTAGGATTTTTTTTTTAATTATTATTACTATTATTTCGCAGATATTGTGCCACAAATCATCTGATTCATTGTGAAAAGAAAAGTATTTTAAAAACAGGAAAAAATTCAGAATGAGGAAACTGAGATTAGAAAAAACAGCTCATGACACAAAAGTGTTAGTTCTGAGCGACAACCTTGGGCCAGGTCTACCCACATTTTTTTGCCTGTACTGTAATGTCGCTTAGGGCTGTGATTTTTTTTTTTTTAATGACTTTTTATACCAGCAAAAACCCTAATGTAGATACTGTTATACTAGCAAAAAAGTTCTTTTGCTGGTATTGTTTATTTCATTGGGGAAATGGAATGAGTTGTACGAACAAAAGAACTCTTTTGCTGGTGTAAGCTGCATCGGCTCTAGGACGATTTGGGTTCGAGTTTGAACGGCAAACCCTTTCTAGTGCAGACAAGGCCCTGTTCTCTGCAGCTGAGGTTTAACATTCAAAATTTTACATAAGCTAATCTAGTCTGACTGCATTGCTGGTTTATGGTTTCATTACAAAACAACTAATGATTTTTAATTTTAAAGGTCTAGATTTTGAGTCACACAACGTGTCTGTGTGGGGGAGTAAAAGAGTAAGCCCTCCAACCAAGAACCCCCTACACAGATTACCTGGAATTTTGGATTAGACAAAAGTGCACCATCTAGGATAGCTATAGCATGACAATCTGTATATGGAGATTGGGGGTGGGGGAGAGAAATACTCAAAAAAACAACCACCCCAAACATAGAAATGAACTTAATGGGAACAATACTCATTTATTTAAAATGTATATAGTTTTATATTTATGTGTGCAAAAGGTCTTAAGCAAATGAAAGGGATTAATAACTAGGCTGATCATGTCACAACATTGCTCAAAAGATATATGCAGATAATTTTATAAATCACTGAAAGAGAAATCAATATTTGCCATATTGTGATTCTGTTCAATAAAAATACTTAATAAATGAAAACTGTAGACTGAAAATCAGATTGTTGGTGTTTTTAGATGCATTCCTTGAAAATGTTCAGAGTTGATCTATAATCAGGTGACCATCTTGTGAAAAATGAAGTAATTTCAGTTTAATCCAAGAAAAGCTTTTGGTCTTCAGTTTGCAGACAGTTATTGCCTAATGCTGAACTCAACTGATTTTTACTTTATGCAATTACTTAGATTTCTACAACGCCTTCTATTTACCAGTAAATTTAGGCAACTGAATATTGGGAGATTTAGAGCTGTAAGAGAAGTGGAGGTGAAGATGCTATCTTACTGCCAATTTTTTTTGCATGCTCTCCCAACATTTTTTCACCCTTCAAGCTCCCCTTTTAAACTTAGTTCTATTGTAAATATGAATGAAGTACACACATTAGTACTATAAAATATTATGATCAAATTGTGCTAAGTATACAACCGTACAATAATAGTATGGAATGGGTTGGAGACTAGGAAGAGGTCATAGAAGATAGGAGCTGAAGCGGTCTGAACAGGGGAGTAACTGTGTAGCAGAAGGAAACTGATGGCAAGAAGGAAACTGAGTTGCTGCTGGCCAGCATGGAACAGGAGGACATGCTGATGACAGTTGTGGAGGAGGCAGGATGAACAGGATAAATGGTAATGTGAGAAGGAAATTACGAGGATCTCAAAGAACTGTAGAGTGACAGAAGCACGTGGGGAGACAAGACTGGTCAATCAATCTTCATTTATATTGAATAAAGTCCCTCTCTTCTCCACATCAGAAAGAAGCAGTAGTGGTTTTGAACCGTGAATCCAATAATGTGGACAGTTCGTAGCATTTCAATGATGCATGGGTGACTGCAGCACCCATTGCATGCTGCATATCAAGGATAGTAACACTATGGCTCATGGAGAATATTTTTTCTCTCAGAGGATCATCAGAGCTTCCACACCTTGGTTGCAACATTAAGCCACCAATTCTTGTGTTGTATTAACCTGTGGGTTGGATGGCTCAGTCTTACCTCCTATGGTAACTCATTCCAAAGCTGAGGTCTCTTGACTGACAATGCTTTACCTCCAGTTTTCACAAGCACAATCTTAGGCATTGTTAGCTGCACTGTCCTGGAACAGCAGAGCTGTCTCACAGGACCATGAATTGACAGACAGTCTCTGATGTAGCTGGGACCTGATCCACTAGCAGATTCAGACCAAAGCCTTAAATTGCCACTGCCAGTGACCTGGGAGCCAGTAAAAAAATATAAAGCACTCTTAAGTGTTCTTTGCAACTGAGGAGCGGGGCAATATCTTGCATAAGCTGGAACATCTGTTTCCTTCCATCATCAAACCCAAGTGAATTATAGAAATTCACTCTGGAGATGATAAAGGCAAGGATCACTATGGCCAGATCCTCAATCAAGATGAAAGGGGCTATGCTTCCTTGTAGGCAAAAGAAGGCATTCCTTTGATGACTTTTCATCAAATCTCTCGTTTGCTGTTTGTGGTGCTCTCACTACAGCTTACAGTATAGTGTGTTCTGATCACCTGGACTTTGATGCTGCAATGCATTATGCATGGGCACATCCCATTCCCATGGAGTCACCATCAAGTCAATGGGGCCTATCTGTGCACAATACAGTATATGATCAGGACCATGGACATTAAGTCCACCCTATTCTTGCATATACTTGAAGTTGTGTCTTTTTCTGCAGTTGGTATCAGTGCTAGAGAGCGAGTGTACATGGGATGGGGACAAGATTTTTACCTTCTCCCTTTGGATGGAGCAGGCTTTAGACAACAGTTTTTGTCTTAGCCCAAGGCAACAGACAAAGCTAATATATTACTGGACCACCCTGGCAGTGCTAGATGCAGGTTAAACACCCATCTTGTGGCTGGTCCACACTAACCCCCCAGTTCGAACTAAGATACGTAACTTCAGCTACGTGAATAACGTAGCTGAAGTCAAAGTACCTTAGTTAGAAATACAAGGTACTTACCGCGGGTCCACACGCGGCAGGCAGGCTCCCCCATTGACTGCGCCTACTCCTCTCGCAGAGCAGGAGTACTGGCGTCGACGGCGAGCACTTCCGGGATCAATTTATCGCGTCTAGACAAGATGCGATAAATCAATCCCAGAAGATTGATTGCTTACCGCTGAACCCGGAGGTAAGTATAGACGTACCCTTAGACACATACAAAAATCAGGGATTCCTACATACTGCTCATCCAGCCATTCCACTATGGGCCTGGTCCAATGTCTATCGAAGTCAAAGTGCAAAGAGAAATTCCACTATGTCACCACCTTTTGCTTCAGGTGGTGGCAGAGAAGAGCCCTCTGCCCCTATAGTTCCTTGAGGAGATGCTGTCAGTCAGGAATACCTAAAATAGCTATAGACATTATGAGACACGCTGACCAACCTGTCCATGTTTTCTCCATTTTACAGGTGCTCCCTCACTGTCAATCTGGGTGATAAGCAAAACAATAAAGATCCCATCCCAATCCACTCCCCATGCCCCACTGTCTTTTGATGCTTTCCTTTTTTAAGAAAATACAATGTACAATAGATTAATAGGAGGAAAATAATAAAGCTGACAACTGTGTTTTGCTTGGCCATTTGGTGCAACACAAAGAAAAATACCGAACAGGATACAGAGTGTATGAATTATCAGTTTACAGCTTGAATAACTTCTTTAGCTTTGGATTTCAAAGGTTTCCCTTTTTTGTAGCTGCCGGTTAGTACATTTGGAAGAGAGCCCAGATAACAGAAGACATCAGAAGTGAGGTGATGTGAAGACAGACAGAATAAATGAGCTCAGAAGGCAAAAAAAAATAAACTTGCTGGAAGTCTCACTGTAGTAGAACTTTTTTTTTTTTTTAAAGGAAAAGATGACTAATTTGTCCAAGACTCAAGTGGTGAAAAGGAGCCCTTTAAAAAAAAAAGTGTGTGTGGGGGGGAGGAACAAGTGCCCTTTTACTGAAGGGGGAACAGAGTGAAGTGAATAACAATTACTTATCTGAAACCTTGTTCAGGAATCGTCCAGCCATGATACTTACTGTGTACACACAACACAGGACCAACAACATATATAGCACTTCAAACAAATTACGCTGATATCCTGATATTGCATGCTGGCTTTATGAACATAATCCAGCTCTTAGTTACACCCATGAAGCCAAATCCTCATCTGGTGTAAATTGACATAGTTCGGCAGAGCTAGGCCAGTCGACACCAGCTGAGGTTTTGGCCCATCAAATTAAACGGTGTTGAATGGGTTAAAGTGAAAATAGAATCTGGCCCAAGGTGTGCCAGGGAGCCAAAATTAGGCACAGAAAATCAAAATTAACATGCTAGGATGTTAGGTAAGAGGAAGGGGTCCTGCATTGGGTTGAAGAGCAAGAGAGGTCCCGACCCCAGTCAAGTTTACCACGGATATCACCTAACTAAGCACAAGGTTTGACTGCAATGTAGATGGGGCTATGCCCATATTTGAGTGTTCAAGCACATTTCACATTCGGTTTATGCCTTTATACAATATATTTCTGTATTTTAGGCATGAACCGCCTGATGTAGGAAAATGTTGACCCTGATTACCAAGAAACCCAATATGAAATTCTGAGTTGGGGCTTCCCCACACATCTACTTTCCTCTCTCTCTCTCTCTCTGATGCTAAGTATTCTTTTGATGTTCAGGCCACACTTCTGCATTAAGAGTGTTTATTGGAGGTATGCAAGTGAGGACACCCCCTCAATTATCTTTAATACAGTCAACAGTCCATTCCTGAGCTTTCCTCACATGCACTAAAACAAAAAAATGTTCAGAATAAGAGTATGATCCATCGATCGCACTCTGAACATTAGTTTATGGTTCAGTGGTTCTGTTGACTCCCATACTTTAAACTGATTGAATTTCTTGCTGGCTGGTGTACATGATATTATTCCCAAGGCTAATTCTTCACCACAAGCCCAAAGGAAGCCTTCAGACGCCTAGCAAAAAGTGAACCTACTGACCTTGCGATTTGACAGTTCTTATAGACTTTGGGCTCTTGTTCAGCAGAAGTATAAAGAGGTTCACTTCATACATGTTGCCAGTGATGTTTGCTTATTATTTATAGCCTCCTTAACAATAGTTATTTAAAAAAAAAAAAAAAAATCAGCATTCACCAGAGGTGAAAGTAAGCTGGTCCGGTCCGGCATACCAGTAAGAAAGCCAGTACACAGCCAACCGTACCAGGAGGGCCACTGATGGGGGGAGCAAAAGGGGCAGATGCCCTAGGGCCCGGCGATTTAAAAGGGCCTGGAGCTCCCAGCAGCGGCCAAAGCCCCTGGCCCTTTAAATCGCTGCCAGAGCCCCAGGGCTCCCACACGCCGACGCCACTACCACTACTGCACCAGAGGCCAGAGCCCCGGGACCTTTAAATCACCGCCAGAGCCCCGGGGCTCCTGGCTGCCACTGCTACTCTGGGGCTCCAGTGGCGATTTAAAGGGCACGGGGCTCTGACAGTGATTTAAAGGGCCTGAGGCTCCCAGCCACTGCTACCGCTACCGCGCCAGTGGACAGAGCCCAGGGCCCTTTAAATTGCCTCCAGAGCCCCAGGCAGCACGAGCTAGGCCAGGGTTTCTCAACCAGGTCCGGCCGATCGTGGCTCCCACTGGCCGCGGATCGCTGCTCCGGGCTAATGGGAGCTGCTGGAAGTGGCGGCCAGTAAGTCCCTCGGCCCGCGCCGCTTCCAGCAGCTCCCATTGGCCCGGAGCAACAATCCACGGCCAGTGGGAGCAGCAATCGGCCGGACCTGCGGACGGGGCAGGTAAACAAACTGGCCCGGCCCCCCAGGGGCTTTCCCTACACAAGCGGCGATCCCTGGTTGAGAAACTGTGAGCTAGGCAGTGCTGAAGGGCTGTCTGGGGGAGTCTGGTCCCAGCCCCACCTCTTCCCCCCGAGGTCCTGCCCCTTCTGGGCACCCAGAGCCTCCCCCCATACACCTTGCCCAGGACCCTTGCCACCCTGCGTACCGGTAAGTCCGTTAAGTTACTTTCACCCCTGGCATGCAGCAACAGTGACCACACCACAGTGTCTGATATATTATGTGTGACACCATAGTACGTCATATGCCACAGTGTGATAATTGTTGTTAAATTTAACTTTTTAAAGGCACCTGCTGTAGGAATCAACCTACAACAGAGCAAATGTATAGAAGACAAATAAATAAAAAGGGCCAGTATCAGTGGGTGTGTCAGTGACTTTTCTAAGACACAGTGCCTCTGGATAAATTCTGCCCAGAGTAAGCATAGATAGATTATCACAAAAAGTAATTTGTAGAAAGAGAATAGAGTCTCTTTTTTCACTTCTAATGATTACAAAGGAATCTCACATCCTAATGTAAATTTGAAATATACCCCAGCCACCTAACATTTTTAATAGATAAAAGTTATGAATGGAAAGCTATCTGGAGAAGAAGACTATGCTCAGGTATTTGAATAGAAATGAGAGCAAGTATACTAACTCCAATAGTTAGAGGTGCCCAAAGTCTATTTCATTTTGCACACTCCATTGTCCTTATTTATATTGTTGTAACTTCAATATGTACAATGCAAACAGATTCAATCCTAAAGGCATTTTCAGTTTGGATTTCCTACATAGTGATCGTAAATCTGGAACAGGAAACTTCAAATCGTTAAAGTCACATATTTATAAAATCATATTCAATTAGGTTAGAAAAGTGCAATTTCTGTCATCATGTCATAAAAAGATGTGTTTTTCTCTCAGATCTACTATAAAGAAAAGCCCTCTATATTGTTACAGATAGGGGCTGTTTTCAATCAGTAACAAGGAGCAATCCAATTACAAGATGGTTTAGTGCAGTAACTGACTCCAGACTAATTTAATTTCTTTAGGTCTCTAAAGATCAATTGATCTGATTTGTTTCCCTCCCCACAGGCTGTTTAGGAAAAAGCAGACTTAAATACCTGGAAATGAAATCCAAAGCTTTGTCCACTTTCACACTACTTAGGTCATCCTGAAAACTTGCAGCTGATGATGAATGAGTGCTCTCTTGGCCCTTACATCATGGGATGCTTCACAGATTGGAGATCATTAAGATCAAACTGTGCAACATTTCAAATTATTCATGCATGCACATCTGCTTTGGGAAGCCCATGCATTGAATAGAAAATCTACTTGCAACATCTAGTCAAATTTTCAACTAGAAAGAGATGTGTGAATGTGTATTTGCCTTGCATATTCTTCTTCAGGACATAGATATAGAATAACAATATTGTTTATTTCAAGTGGTGGTCGTGTTGAAGCTATTTATTATTATAGCCAGACAAAACTCAAATTGCATCATTCAATCTATTACCTAAAATATTGTAATGCATGACTTTTAATGGGTGTCAAATATGAAAAATTTTATACTGCCTTAATATCCATTGCGTGGGATCACTAGATCTTATTTTTCCTATTTCTTTTTCTTTGTCTGTCTTATTTAGCTGTCACCTTAGGTCTGGGGTAGACAATAGGCAGGCCAAATCTGGACCGCCAGGCACTTTTGAACAGACCCCAAAATCTTTTTATTTACTTAGTATTTTTTTATTATTATTTTCCCTGGAGTCTGGACATTGACTATACCTTGACCAAGAAAGTTGGAGCTTGACAAAAAATAGACTACCCATGTCTTGGGTGGTGCTATCATTGGCTATTATAAAAACATACTATACTATGATTGCAGATGTGCAGCTTATAGAAGTAACACTTATAGACATTACATTTCCTATTTTAACATGCTTGTGTATTTTAATGTCTATGAACAGAAAAAACCTTTTACAGTTCTGATCCATTAGAATAAGGATAGGGAATAAATAAAAATCCTCAACCAGCCTCTTATCAACACTTTTGTGTGTCACACTTTTACTGCCTTGCTACTTGAAGTGTTGTGCCACAGTGTAATTTTTAAAATGCAGTAGGCCACTAATAAGAGGGAATCTTTCCTATTTAATTGAAAATAGATGTGAGCCAGCCATAGACTAAAGGAAAATCAGGAATCTGCTGTGGCTTCATGGTTTTCACATTCCATTTCTTGTATTCAAGGTATTACACTTGGATACCTTCTCTTTGATGGCAGCATTCATGCCTGACCAGGATAGGCTGTCTCAGGCTCTGTTCTCACACTTCTCAATAATCAAAATGGCACTGTGGATTATGCTTCACTTCTCTGACTTCATGCCATGTGCTGTTATTTTAGGATGTCCTTTGTAAAAACTCCTTTCACCAGCAGTTTCATCTCTATAGTCCCAATCACTTTATATGCTTGGAGGTGCCTAAGCATTTTCTATTGGCAGCCTATTCAGAATTACTCTCTCATGCTCTTGTTGGGTCCTTTTGTGTTCCCTATTTGAGTTGATTGCATTTAGTGTTGGAAAGGGATCATGTGGTAGTCCTCTTCTCTTCCTACTTTCACTTTTCAAACAAATCCGGTCACTGCAATTTGTTTACCCTAGTGTGCTGTTTTTATGACATGGTATGCTTTTTTAATTAGATGCACTTCAGTTTTTTCATTGCTCATTAAGACTTTCATTTGGGAAGCAGTTTTCACTAGCCCTGCAAATATTTCCTGTTATGCAAACACCATTTATCACAGTAACTGTTCTTTGCTTTAATTATCCATTATACCACTCGTAATTCAGCCTCTAATTCATCCGTCTAACTGTTTAAAGTCACATGACTTACGTTACATACCTATGTAATAAAACTAATAGTCAATGGTCTTGCCTGACAGCCAGTTTCTTACACAAAAAATGTGCCTTTCCCCAAGTAATATTCTTGTTGGGATCGAAGCACTCCTGACATTTTGTAATGATTTCATATAGCAGTTTGCAATCCCCTTCATGGTCACACAGGGATGAACTATAGATCAATGTTTCTCCACCTTTTTGATACCAGGGACCAGCTTACTGCCTTCCTAAACTGTGTCAGGGAGATCTTAGGGACCGACGCCGGTCATTGAGAAACACTGCTGTAGATCATCAGTGCTTCTGGGACAGCCACACATAGGAGTGTAGACACTAGAGGATTTTATTCTCTCAGTCTTTTTCCAGTAACACTTGCTTCTAGGAAATTTTGAAAGTGCTGTAACCACCTCCTTCCATTCTTGGTAAGATCCTCTTCCAGACTGAAGGAGTCTGGTGGCTTAATTTGATCCATTTCTGCCAAAATTTTAGTTTACATATGGCTCTATCTAACAAAGGCATGACCTAAAGGAGCACTGATAAGAAACTGATCTTTATTTCCTAGTCCTTCGCACCCAACATGGGTCTGGGTTAATGCCCTCGTCACATGACAGGGCTAAGTATCCACTGACTACAGAGGCAACTCATAGACACAAACGTTATAGCAGTCTCCAGACACATTCTCCCCTTGAATGAAGCTTGCAGTACAATCTCAATTAAACAGAAGTGGTATCTCTGCCATCAAAGGGAGGGGTTATGGATTTGTATTGACAGCAGCACTTGCTGACTTCTGTATCTGGGACTTCTAAAACAGGCCACATGAAAGGTACACAAAGTGCTAGGAGCCAAAGGGGCAGAAATGTTAATGCAGTTTTAACAGTATATTTTGGGAAGCACTCATTTTCTTTTTCCTTATGGGGAACAATGGATAATACAAGGGCTTTTTTTTTTTTTTTTTTAACAGTACCATAGATCACATTTCCCGGAGGCCCAGCTCATCACCTTCAATAGGACTGAATGGCATGATAAGAAGGACACTTTGCATTCTGCAGCTTAAGAAAAATGGAAGCCATAAAAGTGACCCCTTCAAGAAGCAGCATCAGAGAGAGGAATAGATCAGGCTCAACTGGAGCAGCTGTCAAGGCTCAAAACAGCTCTGTCTTCATAAGGTTTATAAGTATTTTTAAAGGAGGTGGAGGAGACTTACTATATGCAACAAGATAACATTAAAATGCACAGCTTCTCAGGAGTTGAAAGGATGCTTTTTCCTACAAACTCTCTCTTCCCTTTATCTTATCTGCATGGAAAGTAAACAGAAAGTCCCCATTACCTCTCGATATCAGTGAGTCTGGAAGAGTCCCGAAATCCTTTAGCAAAAGGGTTGCTGTCAATTTTCAGCTTGGTTATCTGGAAACACAGAAAAGAGCAACACAACATGACTGTGACACGAAGGTATTGCAGTGTACAAAGTGTTAACCAATCCATCCTCGTGACCTCACAGCTATGTGTATCCACATTCCCATTTCTTTTATGACTACTCTCTGGGCTGGATCGAGCAAATATGGGGGCTTCTGTGAAGCCACTGAATTGGCACCACCAGCATCAAAGCTCAAGATTCAAAGTTTGATTCTCCTCTCATACCAAGATAAAAAAAGGAGTTACTCCACTGAAGTCAATGGAATTACACTGGTGTAAAACTGATGGAAGTGAGAGGATAAATCAGGCTTCCTTCATCTGTCCCAAAGTCCTGTGTCATGATTGCTGACAAGGCAGGGCCAGGTCATGGGTCCAAAAGGGTTGTGTGTGTTAATAGAGGGAGTTAGGGGAATAGTAGATTTAAACAGGAGCTGGGGGATCCTGTGACGTGTCCCATATGTGGCTATGGTAAAGAGGGAAATATTTTGATTCTAAAGCTATTGTCTCCAAAACAATCTCCATCAGGACAAAGTAGGTCATCCATGAGCAGTAAACACCATATTGGCATTGGAACCTACTTTGGTGGGGAGGGGCCCACAACCTTTTAAAGCATTGTCTCAAGCAGCCCCGACCATTTTGACTTTAATACAACTGGTCCAAGCCAACCCTAATAAACCACACACAGAGACACTGGCACTGTTTTGTACAGAGAAGGGGGAAAACATCACAGTTAAAATCAGATTTGGAAAGGTTGAGTTAAAAGAGTGACCCTACTAAAACAATTACTGTCTTAAGAGATCAGACGTCTTACAACCAAAAACTTTCTCCCCTTCTTCAAATTCAGCTACTGGCTTAAACAGTGACAGCCTCTCATTTTCAAAAGGAATGTGCAAGAAAGCTTCCTTTGAGAACCCCAACCTTCCTGGCTTAATCCTCAGAGCTGCTGAATGTCTTCCACACCTGTATATAGTATCGGACCCTGTATATATATATAAAGAACATAAACACCCCTATGGGCCTTATAGGCATTATTAGAGAAGACCGAGAAACCAGAAAATGCAAAGAACAGAACATAATAGGCAGGGGCTTTGTTCCAGAAGCAACGGTGGGGGAAAAAGGTAGAATTTGTGTTTGTTGCCATTTAATGTGATTAAAACTTGTCTAGGAACTCTTTAAATATGTATTGCTCTTATAGCAAAATGATGTTATGCAGGCAGATGCAGATGCCATTTTCTGCCAACAATGCTACCTGAAAATCCATGTATATTTATATAGTCATGTAAAATATGGGTGTCAGAGTGTCATAAGGGGTAGGAACAGAATAAGAAGAGATGCTCTTTTGGCCAAGGTATCCCCAGCTCTTCAAGACTTTAAAGGAAAAACTGCAGTCAGCCTGAGAAACCAATAAAGTTGCTTTGGCTTACACCAGGGATGGATTTGCCTTCAAGTATAACTATTTGAGTTATACTGTCCAGTAAATTTTGTCCCCCGCTGTCGTACTGCCTGCCGAGTCATTGTAAAGAATTCTTTGTGTATCCATCTACCCAAAATTGGCATCAACGGTTTCAATTGGTTTTGTGATAAAACTGATCAAATCTGTATTTTTGCTTTCAATAGGCAGATTCAGTGCTTAAAATTTGGAAGGATGCAACAAAATTCAGATTTGCCAAATATGCTTTGCCCTGGTGGAATTAAAAGCTACTGGAAGTAAGGATTTGAAGCCTGATCCTGGGAAATGGTGAGCATCTCTCACAAAGCTGTGAGTGCCATCAGCTCGAGTTGAAGCCAATGAGAGTTCAGGGCGCACAGAATTTCCTATGTAAACAGAGATTAGCACCACTGAAGAATCAACACCAATTTCATCCTGGCCTCCATCATAAAAGGCCTGTGGTATATTGGTCACCGCTTTGCTTATAAAAATGGGCCTTGAAAGTTCAGAAATTAAAACAAGCAATTCCAACTCCCTGAATGGTCACATGCTTTCACAGAGCAAGAATATTTTAGTGCTGGGTGACTCATCTGAAACCAGAGAAGATTACAGTCAAATCTGACTCTCCATTCTGAGAGACCGCTCTTCTGGGCAGGAAGTCAGAAGAGTGGGAGGGAAGGCTTATGAAAACTAGGGGAAGCAAAGGAGGATTGATTTTTTTTTTTTTCAGGTTGCCATCTACATTATAAAAATTCAAGGTGTGGTCTAGTGGTCTGACTACAACAAGTCTGGGAACTAGGAACTACAAATATATAGGCAGCCTAGTCTAGTAGATAGTGCAGCAGACTGCAGCCAGGAGACCTGGGGTGAAATCCTGGCTCCATTGATGGCAATGGCAAAACTCCCATTGACGTCAGTGTAGTCTGGATTTCACCTTCTGTCACTGACCTGCTGTGTGACCTTAAGCAAGTCACTTCACCTCTGTGCCGTTGTTTCCTCTCTTACTCCTTGTCTTGTCTATTTAGAGTTCAAGCTTTTGGGGGCAGGGACTGACTATGCGTGTTTATGAGGACAAAGAGTTACAATGTGTTAGTATGGGTTATTCTAGCACAATGGGGCCCCAATCTCAGTTGGGGCCATTAGGCATTCCCATAATGCAAATAAATGATAACTAGCGTTGATTAGTAATGTTCCGATTAAACTTTTTTTTTTCCTTTGGAAAATGCTGATTTTTCAAAACCAGAACAGTGCATAGAAAAGGGTTGATCTCAACAAATCTCTCAATTCAAAACAGGTTTGCAATAAAGTTCAAATTTGTCAAAATTCCCCATTTTGACTTTTTGGAGGTTATATTTTTTTTAAAAGGTCAAAATCAAAACAAAATTTTTTAATTAACCCAAACCAGGCTCATGAAAAATTTTTAGATTTAGATTTTTTCATCCCGATTTGCGACAGGACCCTTCCCCAAACACTACTTCTGACACGGACACATGGTGTAGGTGTGGGCAAATCAAGTCAACCAGAGGAACATCTTCCTCAGGATCACGGTGGATTCTCCATCACTGACAATTTGTAAATCAAGATTGGATGTTCTTCTAAAAGATCTGCTCAAGGAAGTATATGGGGGAAGTTCTATGGCCTGTGTTCTACAGAAGGGCAGATTGATAATCACAGTGGTCCCTTCTGGCTTTGGAATCTATGAATCCAGAAATCTTGAGGAAAACCTACTTAAACCTATTTTTGTGGCAATCAAATTGTCATTTCTCTAGTACTAATGACTTGGTATGACATCCCCCGAGTGAAACTTGTCCTATCTACCCATTCCACATGAGACTCACAACCATTTCTGGTAAAAATAACATTTATCCTCAGAGACTGTCTCACAAACAATCAGAAGAACATCTGCTAGAAAGCATTTAAAAATGAAATTTGACCTACAATTCAACTCTGTAGTAGTGGTTTGACTGTTAAACAAATGTATGCCCTTTAAATCTTAAAATATGAGATAGTTTGTTGAAAGTGTAATGTATTTAGCTTTTATCTAATAACCTGCAGAAATGTAATCAACCCCCCCTAAAACAG
This sequence comes from Malaclemys terrapin pileata, assembly GCF_027887155.1. Taxonomy (NCBI): domain Eukaryota; kingdom Metazoa; phylum Chordata; order Testudines; family Emydidae; genus Malaclemys; species Malaclemys terrapin. The sequence continues at coordinate 198,790,043 of NC_071506.1, read as the reverse complement.
CAAGGAAAGAAATGGCAGAAATGAAAAAATGTTCCATTTTCATTAGTCATAAATAGAATGACAGCATCAATCTCTAGGGGTTCCAGAGATGTTCCATTGAGAAATTTTGCAGTATTCATTGTATGTACTTAGGGAAGTTCTGTTTAGAAATGGCCATAATCTAAATGTCAATGATAAGCACCAATCCATTGTACAGAAGTAAATTCCAGTTTTCAATTGGATTTTTAAAATTTGGCTGATTTCTACAGAAAGTCAACTGAACGCCCTTTTCTAAACAAATTTCTTACTGGTGTATTATCAATATTCTGCATGACTAATTTTCTTTTGCATTCAGTTATAAACCTGAGTTCATTGGATCATTGGAAGTTGGAACAGCCCCAAGGCGAACTGAAATGGTTAATTTGAAAAGTGCAAAAGAATAATGGGCCACAGCTTTATACCCATAGAAATAAAGATAACTAAAAGGTTTGTTTCTATAACCTTTACTCATGAATAATCCTTATTGTTCTATGAGTAGCTGTTGTTCTATGAATCCATTGATGTTATTAGCAGGGGTGCTGGAACAGTTTGTACAGTGGAGGTGCTGAGAGCCATTGAACCAAACTGTAAACCCTGGATATAATGGAAACCACTTCAAGCCAGGGGGTGCGGCAGCACCTCCCACACCCCGAGTTCCAGTACCTATGGTTATTAGAACTACACATGTGTATATACAGCTTACTCTTGAATGGAAAGCGAGCAGGATCAGGCCCAAAGAGAGGAAAAAAGTCCTTGAGAGCTCTCTTACATCAGAGAGTCGTCTATGCTAAATTAAAAGGAGGAATTTATTAGCACAGAGAACTTTAGACAAGTTAATGAGAGTTCTAAAAATGATCTAGCATCACACTCACCAACTGATTCTGGTAGGCAGTGACTGCTGTAAAAACTGTCTCTGGAAAGATAAACGTCCTGAACTCTTCAGATTTCAGGTTTAGCAAGGAGGCAGTGTGGTCTTTCTTCTTAATGATGTGCACCCTGGGCTGGTACTTGTGCATGGAGTTCAAAATGATCTGAAGCAAAGAGTTACAAAAGGTTGTCCTGAGTTTAAGATTAAGACAAATTGAACAGAACATGACTGTAAAAAGCCAGTGCACATTAAAGTTTCAGGGCTACACCATGGCAGCGGAAATGTAGATATGTAGGGGCTGATTGTCAGAGGTGCTGAGCACCCCCGCTTCTTTTGACTTCAGTGGGTGCTCACTTCTGATAACCAGGCCATTAGAGCGTAAATTTCAAAAAATGGCCTCCTTTTATGCGTGCGCAAAACTCCTGAGCACACTCTCTCCAAGAATTAACTCTCATTCATTCAGGAGCTAGGTTTGACACGTGCACATTCTATCACTTATGTGCAAGAGTGTTTGAAGTTATTAACTGCCTATGCAGGTTTGAGTGCTTCAAAAGTGTGTGCACAGGAGTGGGCAACTGCAAAGTTGTGCGAATACAAAATGATGCCAGCCTGTGGCCCCTTTGGAAAAATAAATCAGGTCCTTATGGTGCAAACCTGGCTTTTAAAGCAGCTTATCCTATATACTCAAATCTGACTGCTAAACTAACAGAAATGAAAAAGCAGAGGAGAACCAGGAGTAATGCATCGAAAGCAATATTTGTTGCAAATTTTGCCATTTTTCTTCATTAATATTTGCTTGTGGGAAAAAAAGCCATTCTTGTCTAATCCTCCAACTAACTGACTTCAGTGCCCACTGAAACCATAGGAAAGACACCCATTCACTTCAGTTGGCATCGGACTAAGTTCTATTTGCCCAGCTCTAATCACAATACTAGAATATAAAAATGAAATGTAGAGTTAGATTTGCACCATTTTTTGTTTAAATAAAAATCACAGTTTTGAGACTAAACTGGCAGTGGGATTGGGTAGTTCCGTTTCACAGGGCTGCAAGGAGGTCACAGGATATTCTGTACATCATCTGGAGTAGCTAATTTACATTCAAAGACAAGTATTAAACTGAAAGTCAACAGGAGAAATGCAGTCTTTCTTGATAACTCAAGAAACAATGCAGGTTGCATATTGCATTACAGCTGTGCTCTTGCATCAGCTTTGTTACATTAGTAGATTCCTATTGTACCTTTTTCTTCTCCCATTGGGCCAAGTACTGCTCTGACTTGTACTCTGATTTCAGTGGGGTTGCACATGTACAATGGAGAGCAGAATTTAGTGCATTACAATCATCATGAGAGTGAGACATCGTTTTAGTGCTCGGTGTAGTATGCAAACGTTTACCATTTCAGTATTCTTCCTGATTGGCTTGCACTCTATTTCTGCATTGATTTCAAGCTCCTTGCTCTCACCTTCAAGACACTGCACAATACATCACCTCATCTACTTCTCTGCCCTTCTCCCACTTCCCTTTCCATCCCCTATGCTGCTCCAAAGTTTCTCACCTCACTGCTCTTTTGTCTTCTTTGTCCACTCCCAACTGCGTGTCACTCTTAGCCCTCCAGTTAGTGCACTTCAGTGCCCCTCTCTCTTCTTGCATACAAAACTTTCATAATCAACCTGGTTCATGAAGTGTATCAGCCATAAAGAAACACTGTACTCTGCGCCCAGTTCAAAAGTGATATGAATGATAGTGTAAGTCAGTATTTCTCAAATGTATTTGATTGAACCCCCCTCCCCCTTCTTTGGGTCTGTAGTTGTATATGCCCCCCCTCCCCACTGCCGTCACACAAGTGCATATACCTTAGGTGCACATGTATACTACTCTGTGTATGCCAGACAGAGACAAGTCAACGCATGTATGTACTAGTTGAACAGTGAATGTGGCAAGGCTCGTAGATATTAGATTTGGGTGAATACTGCAAATAAGTGTCCACTACTATTTATTCACAATTATAGGTTGAGATTTTCAAAATAGCTTCAGTGAGTTAGGCACCCATTGTCCACTGAAGAGAGTTAGCGTCTAACTCCCATAGGTTACTTTAATCATTACAGCTGGGATTTTCACTGTTAAGCCACGTTGACACCCTGTGTGTGCATTTTCTGTGAACACGCATGCAATCAAGTTTCTCTAGCACAAATACCATGCAAGAGTTATACTCAGAGCTGGTCTAATCAGGGAACAGAAACAATACCATGTGAAATATGTAACCAATCACAGTGAAGCATAAGTACCAAGCCATAAAGTACACAACATTTTACTAACTTTTTTAAATAACTTTGAGAAAAATTGTTCACTAACGTTCCAAAAATAGAAAGAAAGGCAAGAGAGTGTTCAACATATTATTTCTGTAAATTATTCACTTAGCTCTAAGACATAATCCAGAGACATACATACAAATGCAGTGTTTCACTGTGTTTCCTTGCAACAAACTTTATGTCATGCATGCAATGATAAGACTACTGCCCAGTGCATAGACTGAATATAAATAATGCCATCACTGTTGTGTTATGCATGTTAAGAATACAAATCCAGAAGTCTCAGAATAAGAGAAGAAAAACAAATGCTAAGCTTAAAATAAAAAAAGTCCATTTCTTCACTTCAGGTGGATTCTGTTTCAGAAAAAGAACCCTTCTAGAAATAGAACACCCCACCACTCTCCATCCTTTAATAACAAAAAGTGTCTTTCGGAGGATGGAGAGAACAAGTAACCATAACAAACGGGAGTTAGGGTAATTCCAACTTTTGTATCTAAAAACCTAAAATATTAAGGCATTTTAAGACCATTAAGACTCACTCATGAGCCAACATGGCTTGTCAAATGCAATGAACATTTTAATAGGCCAAATAAGAGAACCAGTCAGAGAAAAGGAGCTTTTTAAATTCAAAGGTACCATTTCAGAAGGCCTAAAAATCAAACCTGCTCAACTCCAAAATATCATTGCCATAATTTAAAGAACCATCTGTTTCAAAGGCTTCATAGAATGAATTTGTTTCATAGGTCTATACCAGGGATGGGCAAACTACGGCCCGCGGGACCGTCCTGCCCGGCCCCCAAGCTCCTGGGCTGGGAGGCTAGCCCCCAGCCCCTCCCCTGCTGCCTCTCCTCCCGCACAGCCTCAGCTCGCTCCTCCACCAGTGCAATGCTCTGGGCGGCGGGGCTGTGAGCTCGTGGGGCAGCGCAGCTGCAGAGCCCAGCCTGACCCGGTCTCTGTGCTGCGCGGTGGTGGCAGTGGCAGCAGCGTGGCCTGGCTCCAGCCGGGAGGCATGGCTGTAGCACCGCCAGCCACCAGTGCTCCAGGCAGCACGGTAAGGGGGCAGGGAGCAGGGGGGGGTTGGATAGAGGGCAGGGGAGTTCGGGGTGGTGGTCGGAGGGCAGGGAGGAAACAGGGGGTGGAATGGGGGCAGGGGTCCCGGGGGCAGTCAGGAAGGAGTGGGGGGGTTGGATGGGGCAGCAGGGGGCAGTCAGGGGACAGGGAGAAGGGGAGGTTGGGTGGGGCAGGGGTCCCAGAGGGGCCGTCAGGAATGAGAGGAGGGGTTGGATGGGACGGCAGAGATTCGGGGGCAGTCAGCGGACAGGGACTGGGGGGGGGTGGATTGGGCAGGGGTCGGGGGGGGGGCAAGATAGGAGGTGGGGGCCAGGCCATGACCCCCTCCCCTGACCGGCCCTCCATACAATTTACGAAACCTGATGCAGCCCTGAGGCCAAAAAGTTTGCTGCCCGCCCCTGGTCTATACAGTATCTGGTGATGGTATTTACATATTGACAATTACTCTAATATGAAAGGACACAAAAATTAAATGGAGAGTGTTCTAAAATAAATACATAGACCAATATGTTCTTCCCACAACATTTGGAGCTGGTACTACATTCCTTGTTTGGCATTGGATGTAAACAGGAGTACTGCATGCAACAGGGATGTATTGTCAGGTCCTTTGTCTTTGGTCAGATCTTCCTTTATGAGAATGCCATCATCTTATGGTATATTGGTGCCTAGCAAATTTAGGATGAGCAAGAAAAGAGGAAAGTTCTCTGCCTTGTTTCTCTGGTTACCCACCTGTGCAGGGGGTAGTCATGATCCCAGTGGTTGTATTCCTTGATGCAAGATTTGAGGGAGTCATAGTACTGGCCATGTTACTACACACTGCAAAAAGGGTATGCATGGGTGAGGGTGTGGACAGGACCATCCTGTTACATGCTCTAGTTAATCAAATGAAGGGGAGAGCACAGACTGTACCTCCAAAAAGGAGGCAGAGGTGCTGTCTCCAGCACCACCAGAGGCATTCTCGTTGCCTCACTCTCGTCAGGTAGAGTGGCTGCAGCCACTTCCACTAAGGCTGTGTCTACACTACAGACCTTACAGCAGCACAGCTGTACTGCTGTAAAGTCTCCCGTGTAGCTGCTCTATGCCAATGGTAGAGAGCTCTCCTGGTGGCATAATTAAACCACCCTCAACAAGCAGCAGTAGTGAAACTTATGTCAGTCAGTTGTGTGGGGTTTTTCCTCACACACCTGACCGACAAAAGTTATAACAACAAAAGTGCTAGTGGAGACAAAGCCAAATTGAGGGCACATCCACGCCCCTCCCAAATATGTTGCTGTTCCTTTGAAAGTCACAATCTGGCCCTTAATAATTTCACAAGGTGATGACATTAACAGCTCTCATAGCTATTCTATCGGACTATTTGCTACATTAGTGTGTACTCTTTGTGCAGGATTGTCTCCTTGTCTGGTATTCACAGAAGTGGGTTTCACTATAATGTGATCATTTGCAGCATTAGCTCAGGAAAGTGATTTTTTTTTAAATGAACTGCCTTGCATTTACAAAAAATATATTTGTTACCCGCACGTAGATTGTCAGATATATATAGGTCTTAGATCATTTAAGAAAATAAATGCCTCACTCTTACGGTGAATTCCACACAAGGGCATCCCTTTACCCTCCTGGACCCTCACTGATGTCAGCGCTCTATGCATGCACAACATTCAGCCACACAGATCTCATTGCAGGATCAAGACCTTAGGGCATTGAAGTCAATGGCAAAACAAAAACAAAAAATCGGCTTTGCTTCTAGAGATCTCTTATGGAACATGAGCAAAAAAACAAAAACATGTTAGCCAGAAAAAGGGAGGGGGCGGTTTAAAGAAAAATATACCTACAGCTCTTTAGAAAAGAATTGTGTGTTGGCATCCATTCTTTTCTTTCTTTTTTTTTTTTTTTTTTTTTTTTTTTGCTTTCAGGAGGTATAGCCCATGAAAATGCTTTGGCTCAACCCTGCTGTCCTTAAAACTCTCATTCATATTGAAAATATTCCTACTGGACAATTCAGACAACGACCCGCTTTATCAAACACTCTACAAAAGCAGTAAATAACCCACTGTAGGAGGAGGGGGTCTCCAATGTCTGGTATCCCCATGCCTCAGTTTCCTTAGTCCGTATCTCACATGTCCCCTCCCTCCATGTTTTAATGTTCAAAACCAGCTCTCCCTTCCTGGGGTCTCACTTATTAACACTAATTTACATAGTCTAATTCTTGTACAGGAAACCCTCCCATCCTGAGCCTACTCTTCAGGCTTGGGTTCCCTCAGGACTTCTTCCCACCAAGTTAGACAACTCACAAGGTCTTAAGCTTTCCCATGAAAAGGCTCCCAAGTAGAGAGTCACTGCTGATCCTCCCCCAACCAGGTCAGGCTCCCAACCACCTGCTCTCAGCCACATGCTTTCACTTTTCCAAGCCTCTTAACTTAGGAAGAAAACCTGGCACGGGTCAGAGTTGGGACTTAATCCCCTTAAAGTCCCAAATTCATCCTGTGACGCTCTGTGTTTAATTTATGTAAAGGTTGAGTGTTTCTATATCCAACACAATAGACTTTGGAGCAATTTTGTCTTTTTAAGGTCACATCCTTTGTTTCAGTGTTGGATTAACCCTTCCTGGTGTGTCAGGACTACAGTACTGACACCAAGACCCATCCACTTTGGGTCAGCAAGTAAAAGACATGCCCCTGTTGAACCCCTCCCATGTAGATTGCTTAGGGCACTGACACCAAATTCAGCAGAGCGGGATTTGCAAGTATACATGACAAGGCACTGGGTAGTGTCTAAGAGATCAGAGCACTATCCAGTGGGCCAAGTCAAAGCAAAAGACAGATGGAAGCATATTAGGCAAAACCATGTGTGTCTCTTTTCTCTTCTCTTTGACACTGGACATTTGCCCCTCATTTAAGTCTGGATTCTGCCCCTTTGATAGCAGTGAAAGCGGGATCAGAACACTATGATTATCTGGGCATTACCCCATCCATCATGTTGATAAATTAATATACAAATGATAAATCATGGAAGCTAAAGATAGTTCTTTTTTTTACAAGCTGTCTATGGCCTTAGACTGCAATGGGTAATGCCACACATTTCCCACACAAGGTAAATGTGACACTGATGAAAGGTGTTGAATTCACAAGCCAGGGAGTCTGAAGTCATCTGATTATCTACAGAAGAGGGCAAACCAATGAGTACAAACTTTCCCACAAGCCTCTGCCATTGCACTGCCACTGACATGAAGGGACCACCTGTAAAGGTGGAAGGGTGGGTCAGTCTCAAAGCCCATTTGCACTTTTGCCATTGGGATCAGAGTGCCAATGAATGTCATACCATAACAGACTCATGGCTAATTTGTGTTGTCTTTTTACTCCTTACCACAGAGTAGGCTACTCACATGCCCATGTTGATCCAGTTCATTGTTCGTCAGTTTCACTTTTTCAAAGGACACCATCTGCTTTAATAATTGTTCCCCTGTAAATGGAGAATCAGGGTGCACATACAACCTAAACAAACAAACACAGAAGTCTTACAATCAGATTTGTGTAAATGGTACTGACTTTATAAACATGTATCCACACAAAATTAAAATAAGTCTTATGCCTTCACAATATCCAATGGCCTCACCAAGAGGTATTTTCTCAAATCTTAGGACCACACCGATCTACCAGTAAAGCAAGAGTTAGAGGATTCCCTTAAGCTGCATCCATGAAATACCATAATTACTAATGAAAAATTATAGAAGACATAACTGAGTTCTTCACCCACTGGAATATAATGAAGAATCCATCTTTTTTAAGACTTTATCATTTGCTAAGCATATTATTCTTTTAGAAGCATAACTAATTGTATCTAAGCAGCGGATAAAAATAATCTAAAATGGAGACATTATTTCACTGTTACGTCTTTTTTCCAAATGAAAAATTGATCATGTCTTCCAGCAGCTGTGCTAGTAAGCGCTTAAAATAACGATGACTCCAGCTCAAAGAAAAAGACATACTGCAATGACAGAACTAGTCAGGGAACCCAGATAAGTTGTATTTTTTCTTAGTATTAACATTAAGCTTGGTAATTATTTTCACCTGCACTGGATCACATTAGTTGTGATGACATTAATAAGAAGATAATGGCTGCAGTCAGATACAGTGGTTTGACATGGAAAAAGAAATCATTGCCTCTATGTAGTTAACAAGCTGCTACTTGGGAAAGCTGGCAGGATGAAAGGAAGCACAGAGGATGTTTGAGAGGCTTATGTTGTGACCAGAACAGTTACAAGCGCTGGGCTCTTTAAACGCAGCTAGCATATATAACTTGTATATAACTGAAAATGATTTAACGCTATTATTTGTTTGTGACTTTTAATTAAAGGAAGTTGTCCCAGATCCTCAGCTGGTGTAAATTGGAGTGATTCCATTTAAGTCAATGTCGATTAACACCTTCTGAGGATCTGGCCCGTTCTCTTCAGTTGACTTATTTGGCCCAATCTTGGAATGCTCCCATTACATCTGTGGGCCAGGTCTGAGACCCATGATATAAATTACAGCTAATCTTTTTCAATGCACGATTGCTTCTCTAGATACTTCTTTGCCCCAAAAAGAGTGCTGGCTGTACACCATTGAGTGGTAGGTCCCTGGTATCTGAAAGAGGTTGTGGGATGGCAAAAACTGTGCACCATACTCAGTGTTGTTGACTCTCATGGTTTTATTATGAGACTTGTGATAAATGATGTTCATCTTAAAGCCCCAGCTCTTAGAGTCATGTTATGTCATGAGAATCTCAGCTTTCATTTTAAAAAAAGGTCTTTAGTCCTCATAGCTGTAGAGAAGAGATAAAAAAATGTGACTCCTACTGGCTCAAAAGCCAGAAGGTAAATAAAAAAGAACCCAAAATGTGTTGTTTTAATCTCGTGATTTGTAAGCTGGTCTCGTGATTTTTGGGAGCCTGACTCATGATTCTGAATGGTTGGGTTTGGCAATACTGCACACTATTATCACAGAGAATCAGTCTTACCAAGATATGACTAACTAGGACCAAAGAGCCAAACTCTTTCAGCCGTATGTTTGGAGAGTGAGTAGAGACCATTCTGTGTTTATCTGCTAGGCACAGTTACCTTAAACCAAATGCACGCAGTTAACTCTTGCCACAGCTATGGGGGCTATACATTGGTTGAATACTAACAGTCACCCTGATGGGAAAGTCACGGAGTGAAATCATTCCCCACATCCTACTCATGGTTGCTTGCACATATCAATGTGCACTGTTGGCCATGGGGATTTTTCTTCAGAGATTTTGCCTGTGGCACCATAGATCTCAGCCACTGTTTTGTATTTTAACTCACTGGTAATTTTCTCTTTACACATTTGCATGTGCCTTGCATTGTACAGAAATGTATGACCCTACATGTTTGAACTGTACCGATCTATAGACTTCTCCCATAACCAGATCTGGTACACCAGACACAGGATGATTCAAAATTAGATATAGTGGCCTGCTGGTGCACAGAGAACTGATGATAACATGCATACACATGAACAAATAGATTAGAGAAATAAACACAGACATTCCATTGGAATACACAGTACTCTCACAGAAGTTAGTGAGCACTTTGCTATGAGAAGTTGTTCAGTTCCATTTACGAAGATTTTAGGAGCCACATTTTGATATAAATTTATGATTTATTGTAAGTTATTTTATATTGCCTGCAACAGTAGTCAAGGTTTAAGCTGACTACTTTAGGTTCCTTATAGTGTATTTAGCTTTCATTACATTTTCCTTTTGTTCAGTTTGTTAATATTGGGCCTAATCCTGGAAGCCCTCCAGGCATGTGACTTTTAACTGACTTAATTTGTACTTTGTACAGACAGAAAGTTGGCAGAATCGGGCTCAAATTGCTAGTTTGAAAATGTAATAAAAAAAGTTTCTTTGCTACTGTCTGCTACAAATGCATAAATATTACACATTCAAGCCCCAGACCATTATGGGTTTGTTAGGCTAGCCACGTCACCGAAGCAAAAACATTTCTCAATGCAAAAAAGGGAGAGGAAAGAGGGAGGGTACAGTGTAAAGGTACATGCAGGAATTTTTAGGACTGGTATTTCTTTCAAACGTTCTCTGTAGCTTGTAAGACAGAAAGGAAAAAAAAAAATCTATCCCTGGAAGCACTTTAAAAGCTTTACAAGGATTTTCTGAAAAGTGTTTTTATTCAAGTCACATAACTTGATTTAAATGTTGACAGCAGGAAGAAAAGGATATAATTGTTATTTGTAGTGAAGATCCATGAAGGGATAATCTTCCCAGTGGCATCATATAGTACTTATTAATTTCAAGTACAGTTGTTGTTCTAGTGTTGAAAGTTATTTTTATAGTAAAATAAAGAAAAGCCTTAAGGCCCTAATCCTGAAGCAATTTACACATGTGCATAACTGTACTCCCATGAATCATCTCATTGACGTCACTGAGACTATTCATGTTGGTAGAGTTATGTGTGTATGTATATCTTTGAGGGATCAGCATCTTAATGCCATAGGTTCTGTCTGATCCTGCAAACACTTAAGCACATAGAGTAGCCCCAATTATATGTCTCATGTTACTAAAGTTAAAGCCCAGGTGTGTTTGCTGGCTTAGGATCTTAGAAATCATTTAGGTGAAAATATAACCACTGACTCCTGATATTGGGAGCAGAACTGAACTCCAATTTAAGTCAATAGGAATTTAACCTTTAATTTCAATTTGAGCAGGATCAGGCCCTAAAACTTTATTAGGTATAAATACAGTATTAAAATCTTGATTTTAAAAATAATTTTATATCATGTGCACCCGGCACAAAAATATAAAAAAGAAAAGGTCATTTGTTTACTGCTGTGGGCAGCAGCCGAGATTTATGACAAACCTACATAAGTTGTGGGAATTCCCACTACATATCTACAAAATATTGTGTAAAGTTTGTATACAGTTATCTAGAAACCCCATAAAATCCCGCAAGACCCCATAGCATCTCAGAAAGTACCCGAGGGATTCAGCAGTTTTTAGCTCACAACACTGCAGTCAGATTATTCAGATTTAAGAGAGCAAAGAGAAGGCTGCAAGAAATCAAAAAAAGATATAGATGGGTAAACACCACTTTAAAAAACAACAAATTGTCAATTACTTACTTGCAGCAATAAATTTAAACAGACCTTATTTGATAAAATGTTAGCATTGACACTCCAAAACCAGCAACAGATCAGTGTAACACAAAAACACCAGAGCTTCCCAAATCATGCCAGCCTTTACAGATATTATGTGCCTTCTCTCACAAGGAAAGATGACATTTTTCAATATGAAATAAAACTGAGTAAGCAGCAAATTATAATGTTAACAGAAAAGATAAAAACAATATATAGCCATGGTTTATGATCAATATTGTTTTGGTTAAACCTGGTGAAAATGAAGCAGGGACTGTCATTTACTATATATTTGTACAGATCCTGTACCTGATTGGGACCTCTAAGTACTACCACAATACAAACTTTAAACAATATTAATAATAAAATCATAAAGGGCTTGACCGTGGTCCCATCAAAGTCAGTACAAGTTCAATGGGCGCGAGATTAGCCTCTTCATGTCCACATAATATATTCATCTGAATTTTTTTAATGAGATGATCTATATTACCTAGCTACAAAACCTACATATGGATTATTAGCCTATCCAAAGAGATCCAAAATGCACTGGATGCTTTACAGACAAATAAGAAACTAAGAACCCCACCCTAAGGCCATTTGTGTACTTTCCTGAATTATTATTATTGATGTTATTTTGACAGTAAACTCTTTGGGGCAGGAACCATCTTTTTTGGTCTGTGTTTGTACAGCACCTAGCAAAATTGGAGCCCTTACATGCTACCACACACAAATTAATTAATAAAGAAGAAAAAGAAAAAGAAGTAGTAAATTATTGTTTTCCCTGAAAGCAAACAACTGCTAACTTGCTGAATCTGATGTCCTTTTGTCATCCAAGCATAGACGTTTTTTCACTGATACAAAACCTGAACTACCTACCAGAGATCAGCAGTCTGTGAGATGTCATGCGTTCTGTAGGACTGCTTGCATTTGGCCCCATATTTGCACACAAGAAAATGCTTTCCTACTTAGGTAGTTCTAATATGCCTGTCTTTATAGCGTCTAAGGCTCTGGCTCTGCATTTAGAACTCTGCAGGTGGGCCCCAGTGCCCAGGCAGAGCCCCGTTGACTTCAAAGAGGTTCCTTGTGGACACAGGAGTCCGACCGCATGGTTCTCAGTGCAGGCTTGGGACTGTGACCCTAAACACCCCTGTATTCAGACTCTACACATGGCTGCAATGATGTTTGTACAAAATATACCTTGTAAGGTATCATTTCAAAACTAATAACACACTGGTCATTAATATCATTGTAAAATGGATGTGTTAACCTTACATGTGAAGTTATGTATTCCCTCTGTATAATGGTACTAGAGAATGTTTAAGACAAAGACAATCAAGCCTAAGTAAAGGTGATAAACAGGTTTGTCCTAGAAGGAACATTGGTTTACCTCAATTTACATATTAACCATAAACAAAGCTATCAAGCTAAACCAGTGGAGTTGTCTTGAGCCTGAACTCAAGAGTCAGAGAACTGACATGACTCCTACCCCTCAGGCAGACACAGGAGACTGAATCCCCAGAAGGCCTTCCTGACTTTGAGAACAAAGACAATTCTTTGGGAATGTAAGGGAAAGAGAGAGACTCCATCTTTATCTTTCACCTAAAAAGACAAGAGAAATCAGTACCTCATATTTCTGGGAAAGGTCCTGACAGAGTGACAGTCAACCATGCAGGACAACAAATAATTGGTGAGAGAAACCATCTTAAACAAAGACTGTACCTTGCTACATTAAGTTTTAGACTCTTAGAAGCATTTTCACTTTTATTTGCTGGTACCATCTCTACCTTTATTTCTCTTACTTGAGAACACTTAACCTATGTCAAGTTGTTAATAAACTTGTTTTATTTTAATCGAAACTAACCAAGTACTGTGTTTGAAGTGAAGTAGTTGCTTAATCCAGTTAATGTGGCAAGCTGCTGGGTATTGACTCGTTTGCTCCCTTAAAAAACCTTATTATGTCTCTGAGTGGTCCAGGAGAGGGCAGGGCATTTCAGGGCAGATGGTTTGGGGGAAATTCAGGACTGGGGATATGTTGGGATCACTTGGCTTAGAGGTAACCAAAACTGGTGGAGACCAGAGTGTGGCTGTGGTGTAACAAGCAGGCTGGTGGAGTCAGAGTTGTTGAACTAGGGCTTATCACACAGATACTCAGTGCATGCTTGTATGCTGGGGGCGAACATCCAGACAGGCAGTTACAGCAGCAGCTCATTTTAAGACACTCAGGGTTACAGGACAAGCAATATCACAACCTCTCACTGGCCTGAGTTGCAGCCCAAAACGCTCCAATTCAGAAAATCACCAAGGCATCTGCTTAAGTCTTATTTAAGTCGATGGGGCATAAGTATGTCCTTAACTCCAACCCTATTCAGCACAGACTTAAGGACATGCTTAAATATTTTGATAAATTGAGACCTAAGTGTTGAAGCCTAGCTAGTTCTGCACCAAAGCTGTGGCAACCTGCCTGCATACGTGTTCCACAATGAGTTCATAACCATGTTGTATCACTTACTGTGAGGCAATTGTTTTAGAAGTGAATTGTCTGTTTTGTTCATTGTGGAAAAGGGGTTAACTTGTTTAACTTTATTTATTATTCCAAAGTTTCAGAAATCCTAAATTTCCTGAAAAAATGACCCGTGTGTGTTTGCGCGTTTATATTGGATACATGCACACACTAGGCAACATCAGAGATGAGTATAGTATAGTAGTAAACTCATTAATTAGAAAACATTGGTCAGTGATTAGAAAATAATCTGGCATGTCTACTTTAAGTGGTATCAAAGCTGTAATTTAATATTTCTACTGGCATTGAGCTGAAGGCACCTGGATTGCTTTAAAAAGGAGGCCCAAAGGAAAAAAGTCATAACAAGAGGAAAATAAATGTCTTTTTAAAAGTTTCCTTCTCTTTCGATCGTCAGAACCATTTTCTGTAACTGATCCTCAGGCCAAATCCTGCTTGCCTTTGGAACCTCTAGCATAAGTCAAATATTTGGCTCATGTATGGATACAGGACTGGACAATGCACCACTGAAATTAATGGGAGTGTTGCCATCAGCTCCAGTGGGCACAGACTCAGATTCTTAGAGCACTGTTTGCAAACAGCTTTGAAAGATCATTCAAAGGTACTTTTTCAGCATTTTTTTTTTTTTTTTGAAGAGATCAGCTATGAAATGAACAAACCTTGCAGGAAGCGGAGGGTCAGCTTTTCCAGCTACCAACCAGGAAGATCTGTGGTAAGCGTATCTATATCTCTTATTGTCCACTGGGACTATATCCATTAGCACGATGTACCTGGCCTCAGGATCCACTCCCGAAAAGGAAACCCTAATAGTAGGAAACATTCTCCTGCAATAGAGGGAAATTAGAAAATAAACGTGACAAGGCAGCAGAAAAAAGGAGCTTTTGAAATGTTGCTCCAAATTAAAAAAAAAAAAAAAAAAATTACATTCAAATCACCAGGAAGAAAGAAAAATTTCAAGATACATCTCTACTCCGATATAACACTGTCCTCGGGAGCCAAAAAAATCTTACCGTGTTGTAGGTGAAACCGCGTTATATCAAACTTGCTTTGATCCACTGGAGTGCGCAGGGCCCCCCCCCCCCGGAACGCTGCTTTACCACGTTATATCCAAATTCGTGTTATATCGGGTCACGTTATATCAGGGTAGAGGTGTATTTATATTTCAGTTTGACAGGCATTTAAATCATCTGTACCCCTATAAAATACACATAGAACTGATACCCTTAAATTAGAGTAATTTTTTGAAATAGGAGGAAATATAAATTTCTATATGATATATATTTTCTGCCTGGGAGTTAAAGTATAATTATTCTAATTTCAGAGTATCATTCCTATAGACACAGTGATTTTTTTCATAAATATACATATACATATATATTGGCGCTGGGAAAATACTGCAAAAACTATTTTCATTAGTATTCTGCAAACGTTGAACTTATTTTCTTTTACTCTGATAATGTTTTCCAGAAGTATTCTTGCAAATTAGCTTTACTTACAAGAACTCTGGTGAAAAATGAATTTTAAGACTAAATGCTCCAATATTTACCAAAAATGGCATAGTAAATTGCTTAAGTAATAAAAACGCACACTTCAAATTGCAAATGTTACACCTGACGATGCAACACAAAACATGCATTGCCATTTGATACTTACAAAAATCATATAATCAGATAATTAAACCACTACCAAGTGGCTTACGTAGCTACCAAACATAACACAAATTGTGAATTTTCAAAACTGTTTTTGACTGACCTAAAAAACAACCTATCTTATCTGGAGAAATTTATGAGCAACCTAAAATAAATATGGGGGAGTTGCACATGATTTGTGAACCTAAAAAGGACACATTTGTCAAATTTATATTATGATTTATTTCTCCGGGACTCTCTGTGTGTGTGTACAAATATGCATCTACAAAATTATAACACTAAGTAACAATTTTTAAAAACTATATAACATCACAACACTACATTCGCAAAGATTACCTGTCTAATGTTGCTCTGGTTTACAACTAATTAAGGGCCCAATTCTGCTTCGACTGAAGTCTATGGCCATTATGGCTTATCTCTTGTTATTTCTGCATCTTTTGCACCAGATCCTGCCCAACTGTCAACAAAGGGCTTGAACTTACCCACTGAATCATTGGGAAGTCATGCAATTAATTTCAATGGGATCAGGATCAGCACGACCACAGAACAGACTCTATCATGTGCATAGTCTACAGGCACTTTCCCAAGCAGGGACATGTCCCCTAAATCAGTAGGGCTCCAAATCCAAAACCCACTGAAATCACTAGAAGCCTTTGATGGGGCTGGAGGGAGTTGCTTCTTAAACTATAAAGGAAAGGAGACAAAGCAAAGTGGAAAGCATCTTCCTTAAATCTGCAAACGGGACATTGGAAGCTCAGGCTTTTAAGGTCTCCACAATAATCCAAATGCATCTTAAATTCCTTCCTGCATTTACAAATAGCCTATTAAGATCTAATTCACTGTATCTCTCTCAGTGCTTTTGAGCCTGTCTATCTGGGCCAATGTTTGGGAGCAACCTCTGCTCAAAAGATCAGAACCAACAAGTGCTCAATGCTAATGGCTTGGGGAGCATGCCTCTCCAAAGTGAAAGGCGGGAATCTCCTGCACAAGAACTAAGGGGATCAGTGGGTGGGAGGAAACTGAATGATGCTCTTCCCAACAGCTAACCTGCTTCCCAGGAGCTCTGGGTAGGATACTTGCAGCACCCATTCCCCAGCACAAACTGGTGACACCAGCACCTAATGGGCTGTTGATCGGTCAGCGGATTGCACCAGGCGCTTTCCCCTCCAGGAAGCTCCATGGTGTCTGCGTGACAAATAACCAGCTGTCTCTCTCTCTCGGAGTATGAGAGGGATAGTGTTGGCATAGAACCTGCAGGGGGAGCTAAGGGACTCTATAGTAAACCTAGGGCAAACAATTTTAACATAACTGGGATTCTAAAAAAAATACTTGTTTCGTTTGGGAGTTCGGGGTCAAACTTGTCATTCTAAAAACAAATGTAAAATAGTATTTTAGACAATGTAGCGGGTTGGGAGGGGGAAATGCATGCAGTAGTTTAGCACTGGGTGCAGACAGTGCAAATTGGGAGGATGACCCCGGATGTGAGCATTGCTCAGAGGCCCGGGGGAGCGACCCATCCCGCGGACTGGGGGCCTCTCTTCCCAGCTCAGACGCACACCGGGACAAGAATAAGCTTGTGCTTTGCAAACACACACACCCTCCCCCTTAACACCGGACGCTGCCTGGTAGCCCCAGCGAGTTCCAGGGCCCTTCAGCGCGTGCGGGCTGCTCCCATCCGCCTGTCCCGGGGAGCCCGGCCAACCTGCCGCTCACTGATGAGCCAGCACCTTGCCGGGTGTAGGGCGAGTCCCTCCCAGCCCTACAGCAGCTGGCCGCATAATTCCCTGGGGGTTTCTTTACAAATCCCATATAACAGACCGGCAGCACAGAAAACGGGGCGAGTAAACCAGCCCCCCCCCCCCCATTCACCCCGCATGCTGTTCTCCAGCCTTACCTGCCAGACTTGGTGATGATCATCTCGGTGCCCAGCTCGTGGAACTTGTCCCACAGTTCTTTGGTCTCCAGGCTGCAGGAGATCTTGGCCATTTCCTCACTGGGGATGATGGGGGTGGTGGGGATGAGGGGCTCGGTGCAGAGGGCGGAAGGGCTGGCGCTGAACTCCCCGTGGGGATCCAGGCTGGACAAGTCACTCAGGGGCTGAGCGCAGGAGGATTTTTCAACAAATTGTTCTGAGAGAGGGGGGGGGGGATAACGAGGAGAAACGATCAGTGCTTTGAAATATAAGGCATTTAGGTTCTGAACCGTGTAGACAAGGACTTCATCAGGAGCCAATAATGCAATGGGCTCCTGTCTAAATCTAAACGACGGAATGGGGCCAGGTCTTTTCAAAGTCACTAAAGATTTTTGGGTGTGTAACTTGAGACGCCTTAAAATGGGCCTGATTCTCAGAGTCCCTCTTAAAGGGACTGCTCTTCAGGTGTCACCCGGACACCGAATCCCTTAAACTAGCGGCGGAGGGGGGGGGGGGGGGGATCTTGGTCCCTGGGAATATTACCTACTGGAGACACTGAACATGAACTTGTTTCTGGTGTAGTATTTCCAATGGACGACACAAATGCAGCCCGTTCAGTATCATGCACATTCCCGCATCCCAAATGACAGAGTTCGCAAAAATAGGAAGCCGAGTAAGTCACAGCTCCCAAGAGGGGGAGAAATTTCTCACTCAAACGGACAAAGGACCGGAGGAGAGAAACCCCGGCTTTCCCTACATCTGAATCTCAAGAATGTCGATCATTTATATGCAGTGAGCCCAGAACCTTCCCGAGCCCAGAAAGCATTTCCAGAACTGAGTGTTCAGAGAAGAACATAAGAGCGGCCACACAGGCTCAGACCAATGGTCCATTTAGCCAGTATCCTGTCTTGGTGCCTGGTGCTTCCGAGGGAATCAGCAGAACCGGATTAAGTTAAAAGTTTCAAAAGAAAATAATCAACAGGCGAAGCGACCTGACTGTATATTTGCACTGGCTTTCTACCCTCGTGTGACTAGAGATCTTTGCGCGGAGGGCACCTCAAAAACACAGGAAAGCTGATTGTCCAATATCTCCTACTAATAGGGGATTTCAGTGGAAAGGTCACTTTGCCACTGACCACAAGATGACTAATTCTCATTAAAACAGGAGCATTCGGCTCCAGTTTTGATAAGGGCAGACTGCGCAAGTCAGTGTGATTGAATGCAGGAGGGTTTTCTAATTGTTCCCATTATCATAACCCTTAAAAAAGAAACTACTTGAGTGTGATGCGGGAGATATTTTGTGGGTAGAAAATGTTTTCTGGGTGGCGTGGATATAAATATAAAACAGAAGCCAACATAGTAAGAGGGAATTTTGAAGTCCTTACAGAGATTCATTCGTGTTCTTCCCCCCTTCCCCTTTGTTATAATTACAGCTTTGCGAGTATCCTAACAAGGTTGAGCAAACACTTCGCCTTAAATAATTTAAACGACTGCGCTTACAGTAAAGGAAAGAGAAGAAAAATACAGCTAACACATTCTGAAACCAGTCAGTAAATTTGCCAGAATACATGATTATTAAACAAACGATGCACATGTGGTTGTTTGGAAACAGGCGTCCTCAAAAGAGGTTTTAAAAATAATCTATATCTGGCGTTGGGACATTTTGCCCATCAGTAAATTATGGATAATGTTTTGTCTAGGATAAAGGTATGTACAAACAATTCAAACTATTATTTTCTTACTAAAAACGTACACGTTTTGTAAAGTACATTTAATAGTTTAACTTAATTGTCATCTGAAACGAAACCAATTCTAATAATAATAATAATCTCTTCCATGTTATGTTAGGACTTTAACGACCTTCACTGTCCTGTTTTCATTTTATATGATCTTGAATCAAAAATACAGCAATGTGCTTGTCATACAATTTGAATCTCAGACTCAAACGAACTTTACTTGAACAAATACGCCATTAAAATCACAAAGCAGCGATTTCTCCCCCAAATCCTCAAAATAAAAATATTGAATGAGGATATTTGGTGTACTAGGTGATTTTTTTAATCTTTTTTGGAACATGAATAGAAATCGAATATGACTTGAAGTATTTCCAGTAGACATAGACAAAAGCAGTGAATAATCCAAGACGAAGTTAAATATGGGATTCTGTGTCAAGCACACATTTTATAACGTATCCGGCCTACATGACATCATAAACCAAAAATTAGAAAACAAAAAGAATACTTAAAACACACGAAAGGTTTGTAGATCAGCCAGCGTATAATTTTATTAGATGTAGCAGATATCAAGCGATCTGGCAATGCTGAATCCGTCCAATTTTTGGTTTAATACTATTCATGTAGACCCTACAATTCTGGAGAAAGTCTTTTTTTTTTTTTTTTTTTTTTGGTAAATTTTCCTGCGAGTTTCTGGGTATAGCCATAAAAAGTCTGGACGTTCAACTCGGTCGTCTTGAATCAGATTCACTAAAGGGTTTATATAATTTTAAGTGAACTCATTTACTGAAACTCACAATGACTTACTATTCAAAATGATTATGTACTAAAAATATATAATCTGATTTTTGTTTCTCACAAGGTGCATAGGCTAAGTAATCGAAGGATAACAAACAAAAACTTTCAGAACTGTGTACATAATTTTTATTATTATAGTGTAATAATTGTTTTCGGGTTTTGTTTGTTGTACTTTTTAAAGTACAGGTAATTTACATAACAATTTGAAGTAATGTCTCTTGCATCATTCACGTGAGTGGAGAGAAACGTAACTGCCTTCTGCCTTATAGTCTGATGTTTTCTATAAATGGTAACGGTTGTTAAATAAACACTGTTACTAAAAGTGGAGGAATTTAGAAAATGGTTACTGGTTAATGTTCTAAACTACCTCAACTGAAAATGACGGCAGTAATAAAAAAAGATGGCTTTGTGATAAGGTTTTAGCTTCTGTAAGGAAAATAAATATTAGAATTTAAAACAGAAGAAACAAACGTTATTCTTTGATTTGTGCAACAGTCTAAAGAATTTCGCAATTAAACAGAAATATACATTTCTCTTACTGGTGCTAGTTATTTATTAAAATGACTCATGTTCTCACATTAAATGCAAGTATGCAAATGAAAATATGAATGTGTGTATCATGCAATCTAGCTTTATCATTTGCTAAAACTGGATCCCAGATTGGTTAACTTGCCCTTTTATGTACAAGCTTTGCAATTATTACTCCCTCCAAACCTCAGTTTTCAGCGATATCCATATTGGCTGCATTGGGTTTTGGTGTTATTCTGAGAGAAAGCCTCACCTTAAAAAAGTAATCAGTGCCACAAGGAACCAACTTAAAATACAGGAAAATGGACAGACAATATTGAAATGCGTTAGTATTTCTTTGACCAGACTAAAAAGAATACACAAGAAAAACCAGAACATGGACCAAACTCAGCCTGGATTCTTCACACATCTGCAGCGTACAATTTAAACAATTTCCTGTACTTTCTTTGCTCCGTATCTGTTTGCTTCGCGACACTGTATTCTGACTTTCAAAGAATTAAGTGACACGCAACGCCCCTCCCTCCCAATAGACATTTGACTTCATTCCCCTCTAGCTACCTGCTTCCTGCAATGGATCAGAGATCCATTTGGGCAGAAACGACACAGGATCCAGTCCTGCGGCTGAGAAAGGAACAGCCCAAGAAACAACTTACCCAGAGGTTTGATGGTGCTCTCTGCACTTTCCTTTTCTTTCGAGCTTCCACTTGACATGAGCGCAGCAATGGAGAACGCGTTGGCTCTAGAGGAGAGCTGAGGTTTGGGGGATGCTGTGTACTCCATGATCACAGAGTAAATCCTACAGAAACCAAGCAAGAAGGTCCTAAATTGATCCCCAGCTTCCAGCCAAAAAAAAAAAAAAAATCCTACAAAACTAAGCAGCGGAGCCAACCAAGAGAACGCAGGGCCAGCTACTCGGCCCGGGAACCAAACTTAGGAGAGTTTGGGGAACTGGGGGAGGCAAGGAGACACTGCGGGGGCCCAACACTTTGTGTGTATGGAGAATACCTAGGATTTCACAATGCCCGCGGGGTCGGATCTAAGTCCCCGGACAGGATTAGGTTAAACTGTCACCATCATCTCCCGGGCGCTGCGTTAGATGGCTCGCTGCGTGTGAGAGAAGCGAGTTGGCTCAGGCTGCGGCGGCTGCTCTCTGCGGGTGGGAGCGGGAGCCCGGAGTGGCTCAGAGGGCAGAAGGGTGGACACTGCGATCAGTCGCACACTTTCCTCCGCCTTAATTTGCTGGCTGCAGAGATCCTATCGGCTGCTGGCCAATCGGCTCCGGGCCACGTCAAGGGCTTTCTGATCCTCTTGATAGGACGTGGGAGGAGGGAGCCCTGAGCTCTTTAAACTCCCCTCCCTATGTCTCTAGCCAAGAGGAAAGGAAGGAGCGGAGCAGGAAGAGCCGATAGACTGCAGCGGGTCACACACGAGCTATTCAGAGCAATCGCTGCTTGGAAGGACTGTCTGTCAGAGAGGTTGGATTTTAGGGGACCGCTGCGCGTTCCAACCCAGCCTTTGCCCATGGGCAGCCATGCATTTTCCAGAGCTGGGATGGTCGCTCACTAGTGTGTGGAAGACTGTATGTTACAGAAGCACGAATCTGCCCCTGCATATGTTGTAGTGGCCTTACTGGCCTAGTTTTACTTTCGCTACATTGCACTCTCCAGCCGAAAACGTAAGAGGCGTTCTTATACCCGGATGGGATTTATTAATTACTGGGGAAACAGATTCCAACCTGAAACTTGTCATGCCCAATTTCAATGCAATACACACTTTTCTGTACCAGATACAAATAGACAAGGAGCTTGGTTGTTTCAAAATGATAGATACAATACACAACCATTTCCAACAGCTGACAAATCCACCTACCTGAAAATTAATTCATTAATTTGGAGAGGATCTAATCCATACCATTTTTTTTCATTTTGGAAATAAAGGTGATAAAAATAAAGGTTGCTCTTCTAACTCAACATTTCCTTTTCATAATATTTTTATTTATAAGATATTTTCCATATATTGTTGTGATACAAAGATTAAATATATGTTTTACATGGCAGATCATAAGAGAACAAAAATGAGTGCTAAGCTACTGCAAATACACTGTCGTGTGTGTGCACATATTTACCCTATTGAAAAGTTTCAAAAGAGCCTTTTTGATTTACTGTGCATGTATAATACTTTTAAACATTTCCTAAATACCATGAAAAATGGTTCCCTAGATATCTTGGTTTGTAATGGGTTTTAAATGGGTATTTAAAGACTGGAATAGTGGTTTCCATAAATACTACATGTTTCACAAATTGGTACATTCTTTTGCTTTATTTTTTCCTAAAAACTGGAAGTCCTTGTAAGAAATTAAATTCTCTAAGCATTGATCAGATAATGTTATATGTATTAAATATATTTACAAAAGCAGAGAAAATCAGTGTTACGCCTAACACACATCTTGAGCTCTGTGGTGTCTTTTCTCCAGCTAAGGATTGAATGAGTGACAATCTTTACAATGGATTTCCTGAACTGACACCACCCTTTAGCTCTTTGATTTTATATCTATAGCTATATGAAAACACACATGGCTTGAGTTTGATATGCCATTTAGATATGTATTTCATGAGTGATGCAGCTGCGAGTTATCACCCATAAACCCTCGTGTACGTTGCATTATATAGAATATGTTCTTATTTCTTTATTCTTTTTATTACCCACGCCCCAATAAACCCCAGTGAACAGAATATTTGTGGGAGTAAAGCGAGCAGGATGTTGGTCCACTCTCATTTTAACTGCATGGAGTAGCTGCTTTGTCATTTTGTCCTCTTTGTTGATTGTTTATATGTACGGATGGGATTGGTTAGTTCAGTTTAGACGTGCTATTGGTCCCGATCTACACTACACTACACTAGTCCCAAAATATTATTTGATTGGAGGATATCAGAATCAGGTGTACTCACTTCCAGGAGCCCCAATGAGCAGGGACCATAGTCCCAGCCTGCTGTATTTCTGACTCAGACAAACTCCGATTGAAGTCATCGCCCCAGTGAGAATGGCAGAATCATGCCTACATTCATTTCAACTAACCTGGGTTAATTAACTCCACTAAAACAAGTTGATGTTCATCAGGTGAAGCAAGCAGAGAACATCTGCTGGGTTTTATTATCGTCTTGATGACCTAATCACAGACTTTTGTAGGAGACATTGTTTAAATATAGGTAACTAAAGCTGTTAAAAATTAGTCTTTTAACTATGATCTAACCCCATATGTATCCGTACACTAAGAAACACAGAGAGTTATAGCTAAATGGGTAAATGTAGCTAGTTTCTATAAAAAGTGAACAGAATCACAGGGGCTATGCAATAGTGTAATTAGAGAGATGTTGCTGGTGGGATTATCCATTAATATTTCTTGGGTCCCACCACAATTATGCACTATCTCGTCACTGTTGAAACAATCATAGTATCATTTACAATGCGATAAAACGATCAAAAACGAGTGCCTTGTTGCTTTGCAATGAGCGAGAGCTATTCTTGTCATCATTTATTTCTTCCTGTCATCATTTCAGTTACATGCACCTAAAACAATCATCTAAGATTAAATGCCCTTTTAATTAATTAATTTGAATAGGCCCCTCCTAAAGCTTAGTACTCTTTACTGTGGATTTTAGTGTGGTTAATCAACAATTTGGGACCCAGTCTTGTCCAATGGGAGTTTAGTCTGAGCCAGGCGTGTAGGATCCGTCCATTAATTAGTATTTTTCTTTCAGTAGGTACAAAATGAGCTAAGCAAATCTTACAGCATAAATTGTATAAAAGTCCTGTCCGACCTCCCTGCTTTGCAACTCTTTGGTTTTCCTTTAGCATATCCCTCTTTGCTACATTTTGGCATTACATGTCTTCCTTCGGTGACAGAAGGAAAGCAATAAATATGTGTTTAAATGCCTCTTACCTTTACTAGACCACACTGTAACTAAAGTATTAAAGGGGGACGAGCCTTTTCCCACTGAAATCAGTGCCTGAACTCACCCTGACTTCAATGGAAACAGAACCTGGCCTTTGTTGAGCAGCGAAGACATTTTCAGGGTGGACCACTACATGAGTTGCAGTGCTTGTAAAATTTCGCATATAAACATATATCTTCTGACATTTAAAATCTGGCCTATTTAAAAGACACAGGCGGATAAAGACAACCTGAACAATAATTAGCCTCACACCCTAAATGTCTTGCTCTTTGTTTTTTTTTTTATTTCTGAACAGAAACCACTGGTAGAAGTAACGTCGAAGCGCTTTTAAAAATCAACATGTTTCCATCAACTAGCATGCAGCCAGCAGGTCGGTAACGTACCTGCCCAGGTAGCCTGAAATTCACTCGGGCTGTGGTGGGGTGACAGGCCGGCCTTACTCAGCATGGGGTTGCTGGATTCGCTCCGAGTCCAGCCAGTCTCGGGAACTGTGAGGAAGTGGTCGGACTTTGGGGTGGGGTCAGATACTCCCTGCGTTGGACAGGACTTGGTGGCTATTACAGTTTGTAATGGGTGTTCGTTCGGGGTATCCAGGCAGTCCAGGACATATACCCTTAATCTGAGTAGCACTCTTGCACTAGATTTTGGGGACGTTCATTACAGGCGGCTCGGATGGGTGGACTGGGACGACTGACAGCGGGTATTATTTTGGTCAGTGGGTCCTTTCGGAGAATAAGGATCGTGCGGCGGCTTTCCCTCAGTCCACTTAAACAGCTGATTTCAACGCACGCTGCTGCATCTCTCAAACCTTGCCTCGCTTTTTACTATAATTGGCAATTGTTAAAGTTTTGCTTCCATTTAGTGCTACTCCGGTAAAACAGGGGTTCCCAACATGAAACTCTATAGAGGTGGGAATTTTTACTTCAGTCCTCTTCCTTACAGGGGAAAAAACCAATCAGGAATTACTGGGACTGTTGTGAGCTCTCTCTAGACTGGGGTAGGCTGGCGGGGTTGTTCTGTATGCGCCCTCTGATTTGAATGGAGACAGAGCGTTCGGATTACTGGCGGATACAACCTAGCAGCACATTTTCGGAGGTGACGAGGAGATGTTAATTACATTTCCCTTCTTCAACAGCGCTAGGTGTTAGCTTCTAAGCTTTAAAAAGAAAAGTGACTTTATTCCACCAGGCACGTAGCTCGTGTGCCTGTTCGTGCCTGTGTTTCAAAGCAGGCTAGAGTGGCCCGCTCACACCATAAATTGTTGTACAGATATTTTGGAGGTTATTGAAACTATGGGAAAGCCACCAACCAGCCTTGTAAAGAGCTGGACATAAAAACGGGACCCATCATTTAAATCAGGCTGGAAATGAAACAGGGGAAAGCCAAGGGCCCAGTTAAAGAAAGAGCTGCACACATGCGAGATAAACCGACGCTTGTTTGCTCTATTAAATCAGCTGCGCTTTCGTTATATCCCACCAGAATCTTTATTTTTCTTAGTTTTTCAGCTCGCTTCGCCTCCGATAAGGAAATGAGTCTTGTCTAGACACCTCAAGCATTCCTCCCCCCCCCCAACCCCCCAGTCTTGTGCCTTGTGTAATTAATGAGTTTCGGCTTGAGCGGCCAATTTCTCACTTTGACTTCCTTCGGCGAGCTCCCAGACAAAGGCAGGGTCCAGGAGACACACGAATTCGGGGAACCCGACTGCCAAGGGGGGCAGCAATTATAGGGTGACCAGATGTCCCGATTTTATAGGGACACTCCCGATTTTTGGGTCTTTTTCTTATATAGGCTCCTATTACCCCCCACCCCTGTCCCGATTTTTCACATTTGCTGTCTGGTCACCCTAGCAGCAAAGGAAGAGAGCGGAGTTGAATTTGATCAGGCTTCGGTCCCTTCTCAGCCGAGCCTTCAGCAGAACTCACAGGGAGGGCCCGCTGTCCGTCTGAACTGGCGGGGTAAACTCTACCGTGTACTCTAAGGGCTGAAGAAAGGCGTTTAAACTGTTGCCCTATCCTTGTCTCGAGCCGATTGTTTATCTCCTATCCCTTGGGGGAATTCATCTCTCAAAGCCAACCCCGATTTCCTAGAACATCGGTCTCCCCCGAAAGGAAGAGCCAGAGCCAGCAAACTACCGCCAGGCCAATTCCTGCAGTCCTCACTCGGGCACAAGGCCCACTGAAGCCAGTGCCGGGCTTTTGCCCGAGTAAGGACTCCAGGACTTGACCCGGCCGTAGTATTCATACATTATAGGTTTGTACCCCCGGAGTGGAATTTGCAAGGAAGTTTATCCGTGACCTCAGTGCGTGCGCTTCATTGAATTGCTAGTGTGAACCAGAGCGGCTCTGGAATCCCCCTCCTCCTCCCTCAAGCCATCACTACAGAGCTGGTCACTTTGTAGACGGACACCTCGTTGGAAACCCTGGGCACTGCATTGCTCCTTCGTGCTTTCGCTGCTATTTCTTATATAAAATACCACCCACCCGCCGCCAATCTGGGACTTCTCTCTAATGGACACGTTAGAACCGTGCTGGCCGAGCGCAGGGGCTTGTCCTTTTATTACCCCGTTTAATCAAATCCTTCATCTGTTGCCCTGCGCCCGGCACACAGAATGTGCATTTCCCAGCAATCTGCGGAGGGGTGACGGGGAGGGATTGGGAGTGGAAAGTTCCCCCAGCCCCGATCACAATTTGCCTCCCGAAGCTTTCCTGGCTATCCAAGCACATGCAGGCGTTTGTTACTAACGATAGTTTTAGGACTGACATTTTAGTCAGATCGGTGCACAGTGCCGCTGTCCCGGCGCTTTCTCTGACTTTACAATATAGCTTCATTTCTCCTCTGCAGTTACAAGACCAAGGTGTCTTTTGCGATTCCAAAAGCGAAGTGGCAATATGGTGCATACTCCATGTACCTGTTCGCTTAGCCTGCATTAATTCAGGGACCAGTTTTCCCTGTGCGATTTAAAATCAGAAGCCTTTGCTCCCAATGGTAAATTCTCTCATCAGGGAAAACTGTGGGTGAAACCCTGGTCTCATTGCAGTTAGTGGCAAAACTCCCATTGACTTCAATGAAGCCAGGATTCCACCCTCTGACTTTGAATAATTTATATACTTACTTTATTTAGTTTATCGCAATAATTTTCTACACTAGTTATAATCCCAGTGGGGAAAATGTTAATGATCTCCTAACCTGCGAATGTTAGAACATTTAAATGGGCTCTGCAGTACGATAAAATCTAGGAAGAAAACTGGAATCCTACAATACAACAAGAATGTTTATTAAAAGGGTTAGTTTTGCTTTTCTTAGATTTAGGGCCCGATCCTACAAACGCTGATGTGAGTAGTGCTTACCACTAGTCTTCTGGGTTTGCAGGATCGGACCCTTAGTAGATGACTTCTCAGCTGCACGCTAGCGACACTTGCCATTTAAGCAATTGTTTTATTATTTTAAACTATAAGACAGAGTCAAAATATTTTTTCTTCTTACTTTTAAAAGTAATGCTGCCAATCACAGTTCATTGTCAGTCACACGGAGCCAAATCTGTCCTTACTGGGGCAATGAGTTTCAGAAGGAGTTTCCAACACGACGTACATCGAAACAAGTAACATCTGTTATTTCCCTTGAAATCATACAGTTGTGCTAAAATGATATTCTCCCTCAACCTACCCCCGAGATAATTTGGGATTTGCGTCTGATTCCATCCCCGCGCCCCCGCCCTGCTTTGCTTGTGTTTTCTAGTCGCCTTTAAGCGATTAGCATGTGCCTACAGACAGAATAATCACCCATTATTGTGATACACTATAGCCTGCCTGCCAAAACTACTGCTGCAAAATTCGTGTGCCATTGACTTGTGAATGTCTGTTAAACTTTCTGATCATAATCGCATGTCCCAAAATCTTCCCAGGAGCTGGAATTACACTTTTCCGGTTTTCAGATCCAGTCTATATTATCAGCTGCAAGGTATCCAGTGCCTGCTGCTTGTTTGTGAGGTGTTTATATGCGGA
Organism: Malaclemys terrapin pileata; assembly: GCF_027887155.1. Lineage (NCBI taxonomy): Eukaryota > Metazoa > Chordata > Testudines > Emydidae > Malaclemys > Malaclemys terrapin. Next base: position 198,761,539 of record NC_071506.1, on the reverse strand, counting down.
GAGGGGAGACAAGCATATTTGTCAAGATCAAAATAATGTATCCTTTAATGGGTTATAACCGAAACCTTGCTTTTGATGTGTACTGACACGGACACAATAGAGCACGTTCATGTCTTCTACATGCATTGCCACTTTAGAATAAAAATGTCACCAGAAAACATCATAAATCGCTACAACTCTATTCTTCTGCATCTGGAGTAATCTAATCTCGACAGCTAGCTCTCGATTCATCCTCATCTTTTTTCCCTCGATGTACATAATTCTATATACAGCTCTGTCTTCCGGATTTATTATCCCACTAGATTGTTTGGTTTCGAAACAAAACCAGGCTGAAATCTATTTCTGAAATTGATACAGCATTTCCAGTCCACCGATCACACATCGGTCTGCGCAAGCTCGTCAAAAACCCAGCTAACCTATATCCAATTTCACAACAAAAACACCTCAATGTCACCTACACCGAGAAGGTGGCTTATTGGAGCAAAATGCTAGGCGTTTTAAACCCATTAGGTATCTCCCAGATGCAAATCCAATGGTGGAAAGAGAAAGGCTCTATTAAGACCCGAGGGTTGACAATTAGATTATAGTCCAATTGCCAGTGGATAATGTGCTAAAAGCTTTCCCACTTAGTGTAACTCCTTACTGAAAATTATTCACACTTTGCAGGCTACTGCACTTCTACACAGGAGACGTCTTTGTCTATAGAGACAGTGGACAGTCAACCATCATAGTCTCTCTCTCTCTCTCTCTCTCTCTCTCTCACATACACACACAATTCATTAAACACATATGCAAAAAGCAATAAAGCGAATGTATATATGGTGGATGTATGTCTATAATCATATATGTATATATACATACGCTGTGCATGTACTTATAATTATTTGTATCTGTACACATACACATATATAAATATGTATATGCTCATGTGTGCTCAAACACGTATACACATGGAGATAGAATGGGTGATGTACGGTTTAATGCTCCTTCTTGTGTAGCTCCATTGTTTGTACATTTTATATAAAGTTTACATCTAACATTGAAGTGATGACATTTTTATAAAGCTATTTAAATACAATCCAGCTTTTGCCACTATAAAATCGGCTCTGTTTTGAAACAGTCACTGCAGATGATCCAATATATATCAAAGCCGTGTACTCGGATTTCTCTGTTTCACTATAGAATTAAACGTTCTAAGATTTCGAGTGAAAGTTTAATGTAAATATTAGGATTTTTGTTTTGGTTTAAGAGTAATTATTTGAAAGGCTGCGAGGGACCTATAAAATATGATCTTGCTAAGTACAGACTATAGGTACAGTTTTTTACCTAGAGGAAGTTGTTTTCCCTTTCAATAAAGACAGATTTTTAATCAGTTGAAATGGTTTTTTGAAAGCATTGTGTCAGCTCTGCAAAATGTAAACGACGATCGCCAGTAATACGTGTTTTATATAACGCAATGAATGAATACACACTATACAACCAAAATAGCATTAGGATTACAATGTTGCTGTCTGTAAGGGCTGTGTTAGAGAGCACTAGCAATAAAGAAAAATCCAAGATTTAATTACAGATACTAACAATTAAAACTTTTGGAGTTAAAAAACCCAATTCAAATAATAACTGATCATACCGCAATATACCTTTTTACATCTTAGTTAAAATGTAGTCACATCCACCCCGTTAGTACTTATTTCAACTAGAGTACGGTATTGCTGACTGATAAGAGAAATTCATTAACATAATTTAAACTTCAAATTTGAGTTTTGCTAACTTGGTTTGGTAGGAACCACATGTTCAAAAATGGCATCTGAAATTCATCGTGAAATGTCCCATAAACTACAGAATGTTCCTAATTAAGTAATAGAGCATTTTTCATAAGATTAATGAATTTGTCAGGAACAAATGCGAGACCTTGAATATAGTACATTTTACTCTAGAGTACTTCAAGCGGAGATTCCCCTGAACAAGGACTGTAGGATAAGGAGCCTAAAAATAGTGTGAGCTTCAAAGGAATATGACCATGAATTAATATTATTAGTAACTGCTTGAAGTATAGAGAGTTTTAAGACTTTTTTTATAATACACATTTAAATCAAAATCTCTTTCTTCATTTTAGATACTTTGGACTTAGTAATATTGTATGATTGATAATCATGTTTTTAAGTTAGTTAAACAACTGTGAGACTTGTGTATCTTGTGTCCATTTTGTGGTAAAACTAGGTTTGACAGGTGTTTAATAATCTGTCTGTTCATCTACCAATTTAGGATACCCCCCATCAGTCAACTCGCTCATAATGAAAGGCAGGTTACGTGCCACGTTTTAAAATCCCCACCAGCAACTTACCTTTCGGTCAAAAAGTCACAGCACATAAACCGTTGGTTTCATGTGTGCTACAAAGTATTGGGAAAGAAAGTGTGTCTGTGGTGTGTCCATTAGACTCGTAGGAAAAATGCATTACCAAAATGCACTAAGCTCATTTTTATTATATAACGTAACTTTCCTCTTCCTAACTCTTTATATATTGAGGATACAGCAGAAAGAAAGCGACAAGCGAAGAAACAAAGCCATAAACATCACCACCCAAACTGGTTTTGACATGGGCTGTAGTTTGAATTCCCTGCTCTCCTTGTAATTTACAACACCCATGAAACCCCGGACTCATTAACCAGGGTCTACGAGCACGTAAGCAGAGCTGGGTAAGATTTCAAGAGGGTAGAGGATGCTAATACAAGGCCCCGTACCGCAGGGGTTTCTCCCCTCCTCCCCCCTTCACTCCAGCAACATTCCCATTGACTTCCCGGGGAGTTTTGTCAGGTTGAGGGCCGGCGGATCGGGCCTACTACGTTGTAGCACAGATGGGATGTCACCATGAGGTAGCCCCCGTTGGAGGATCCTAATTCCCCTGGCTACAACTGGCGTGCTGCCGGGGGTGGCGGGGTGGGAGGAGCGCCGCCTCGGCCCCTGCATTTCTGACAGGCAAATCCGACCCCGGATTAGCAAATCCGTGCCAGGACCAGCCGGCCCCTCCCCAGCCGCCCGCTTCGCCTTCGGCCCAGGGATGTGCCATGGACCAGCCTTGGCTTCCCGCTCTGCAACCGAGCAGCTGCGGCGACCACCCGGCTTGCGCCGGGGAAGACGCTGCCGCCGCTAATGCTCCCAGCCCCGCTGCCTTTGATGTGCCCAGCGGCGGGTCCCCGGCCGCCCTTGCAGCAGGAAAGCGGCAGCAGGCATCTCCCCCCTCCAGCCCCGTTAGCCGAGCTCGCGGACAGAGGGAGAACCCAGCCGCAGGCCGCCAACCAGCGGGGAGCCATCGCTCGCCTCCTGCTGCCCGAGCAGGTTAGAAGCGCTGCGGAGGTGTCCTCCTGTCCCCTGCCTACTGGTAGGACAACCCCGCACTGATCGCAGGGGCAATGAGCCAGGGCGCAGGGTGCCAGCTGTTTCAATGGCACATGGGCCTCTCCCACGAGCGAGGCATCCAGGGGGCGCTGGAGATCAAGACTGGGCTGTTCCTAACACTGTGAGGCAACAAGAGCCTAGGCCAGTGTTTCTCGAAGTGGGGGTCCCAACCCAAAAGGGGGACACAAGACTATTATAGGGGGTCTCCAGAGTCCAGCTACCAGCAGCAGCAAAGAAATAAGGGTGGGGCGGTGTGGGGGGGTGTTGTCACTTTTTGGGGGGATGAGAGGTTGTCACAGCCTGAAATATTTTAAAAGGGGGTCCCAGCAAAAAAAGTTTGAGAACCCTTGGCCTAGGCCAAGGGATGCCTCTTGTGGATCAAGGGCCTGACTCCTTGGAGTCATTAAAGATCCCCTGGCATGTTTTGTAATTGGTGGCATGTTAGTTAGGGGCCTGGTCAAATTCCCAGTTAGGTAACCCCTAGAATTAGTTGAAAATTGTGCAACAAAGAAAAACGGGGAGAATAAATAAAAGCTATATTTTTCACTAATATTTTGTCAAGTAATCCCACTTTGGAAAACTGAACCAGTTCTAACCACATTTTACATTTGACACCCACACACACCCTCAGTTGGGTAGAGGGCTGGTTGCCAGACAAATGGTTCCTGGAGCCCTTCCTCCTGGGGTGCAGAACAAAAACATTTAAAGGACTGTTCAGGAAGGGGCTAGCGTTTGGGTGGAATAGGTAGGTCTGGATGTTATTTCCCTTTCCAAGTTCCTTACACAAATAGCGGGATACAGTATTCTTCACTCCCTGTCCCAAACTCCTGAATACTGTTAAACAGCTAGAGGTGGTTACATTTCAGTGATGGGTAAAGCGATCCCTATGTAATCTTTATATATCAGTTTACAAGACACATTGGGATCCTCCTGGATGAAAAATGGTATACAATCATATACTACTGTGTTGGTGAGAGAATAATTAAACTTCAAATGTGTATGTACCCAGCTAGAAACAGACCTCAGTATTGTCGCATCTGTTTTATATCTTTAGATTTATAAAAATATAGACAGAATAATTAAAACCAAAGGGCCTAACTGTAAAGCTTTGTCCCTTTCTTAAGATACTTTCCTCTACTAAATCTCATTCATTTGAGAAAAGGATATGTATTTATGTTTGGATAAATTTTAAAGTACCTGTCTCCGGTGCAGAAGCTGCTTGCTGGAGTATTTAAATGAGATTTAAAAATCTCATCTCATTTATGCGTTTTGGAGGGCTCAGTCTGTCATGTCTGGGCAGGCATATGTGTGTGCCTCTTCTCACCATGTTTTTCAGGATTGGGCTCCCAATTGTTTTTTAACACAATAAGTCAGAAAAGCAGATCCTTTTTGCAGGGTTATGTTTTTTCCTTCTCCGATCAGATGCCTGGGCATTTCTGGGAGTTTGTTTATGCAGCTGCCAGATGAGCTGCCCCTGGGACTATCGGGTGGACTATCTGCTACTGGGTCATGTAGTTGCACAGTAGGGCTGGTTAGAAAATGTGTAAACAAATTTGGAATGCTTTTCATATATTTTTTATTAGAAATGTTTGATTTTTTTGTGTGGATCTGTTTTAGTTGCATTTTCCCCTCAAGGTTTCTTGAAATTCACTTATTTATTTTTTATCATTTTCCATTTTCAAAGTACAGTTTTGTTAGTTTGGTCACACGGTGGGATTTTTAAAAAATATTTCAAAATTTAAAAAATGATGTTTGTAATTCTTTCTATAAAAATAAGTGACAAACCACAAATTGAGACATTTTTCAAAGCTATGTTTAGAAAGCCTTTTTTAAAAAATCAAGTGGTATTTTTGATGAAAAAGTTGTTCTTAAAGTTTCAGCCAGCACACTTGTGTAGGGTCTAAGCTTGTGCCCATTGAAGTCTATGTCAGAGGTCTTCCTGTTGACTTTAATGAGCCTTGGAGCAGACCCAATAGAAGTTTGTGCTGACCCTGCAAAAAAGATACAACAAAGACTGAAAGGGTATTAGAAATAGGATGATGCTGGCAGGCTGGTGTCCGTCCCCAATGATTCAATCATCGGCCTTTTTAAAACAAGGGCCCGCAACTGCCAGAAAGCTAATAAAATAATCCATGGACAGGCATTAAGACAGATGTTCAAAAGGGGCCTCTAATTTTGGGTGTCCAACTTAAGATACCTCTGATTTTCAGTGGTGATGGAATGTTGGGTGCTCAGCACTTCTGAAAATCTGTCCCCAAATGTCTCAAACTGAACACCTAAAATTAGAGATCCCTTGGAAGTTCCAAGGTTCCTTGGCCCGTGTTTCCCTCCCCATGAGTACGATGCAGCAGGACAAGTTCCAAAGACAGTGCAGTTTATTTTGCTTTGAAGGCAGCTGTAGAAAGTATTACATAAAACAACCAGCCAGTTTCGAAGAGCTTCAATGGCATCTAATCTTTTAATTTTTCCTAAGGGATTGAGAGAAAAGGTATTCCCCTGCTCTGTTTTCACACCTCTCTCCCTCACTCTCCCCTGCCTTCCACAATCTCTCCTGGTAGAGGAAAGGGACAATGATAGATTTCCAGGATGAACATATATTAATTAAAAACCATGGAACCATTATATGAACTCAGAATGAAGGAGGTCCTGGCCTAGAGACAATAGAGTGAAAAAAAGCATTATGATTCACAACTTTCCCTGATCATACAGAACACTTTGTAATTAAGTATGTTATATGGTCTAGGAAAGCCACTGCTGCTGCTTCTGCCACCAAGAAACTACTCCAGCAGCCTTCCACTGTCTGAAGCGTTACAGTGATGAGCACAATACAGAGATGAGTTGGAGGACCAATTGGACATGGCACGGGGGAGTCCCACACATCCCCAGCTTGTTCCCTCAGCACGGGCACTCAATAAGCAGCATTCTCACACCAGGGTACAATGAGAGGAATCAGCTTTTGCTTATTTTAACAGGATGAGGAAAAGGGTTGGCGATTACTGCCGTGAAGAGGATTTTCCCCCATATATGGCATTAAGGCTTAAGATTTTGAAAGTATTCAGATTTAGGTCTATAGGAACACGTTTCAATACCAGTAATACAATGTACTGTTGACTTATCTGGCAAATTTTCTAAGCACTTAAGGAGGAAACAAGTCTTATTTTAAATAGCTTGCTCATAAATAACATTTGGGATAAGGCAGATTGGCACTGAAACAGAACTTCATTCTGAGTTCATTTTCTTTTCAGTGGTGTGAAGACAACCGTACATGCTATGTACTTCCTGTTCATGCTCATTTCCAAAGGAACAAAACATATAATAAAAAGTCAGTTCCGATATTTATACATTGGGCAATTAAGACAATTAAATAGATGATGTACTTGTAAAGCTCAACCATTCCAAGGGCAAAAATATTTGCTCTTCAGAAAAAGAAGTATTTTTATGAGCCACAGAGATTAGTCCTTAGTAGAAGGGAGGAGTTGGAAGTACCCAGAGAGGGAATGAACTCCAGTGACAGAAAAATCACCCCAACTCTTCCATTTTGGGGCAGAATTTTTAAAGTAGCAGTTCCCAGGAGTCTCCCACCTAATGGAAAGCAACTGTTCCATTTCATGAAACCTTTCGAGGTTTTGAAATATGTTTTTGTTCTGATGTGGAGCCAAAATGACTTTTTGAAAGATTTTGCAAAATGGGGAGTGGAGGTCTTAGCTGGGAAAAACCAAAACCAAAAACCCAAATCCTGTTCTTAACTCGGGTTAAATCATAATGAAAACAAGGCAACTAGGGCATTATGTCAGGTTACCAGCTCAGGTTCAACCCCAGGCTCCAACTCAAGCTGCTAACTTGTTACCTTGCTGTCAGCTACAAGCATGCAGAGGATTTTTTTTTTTTTTGCTCTGAAGACATACCCAAAGACTCTATAGCCTGTTGGTTAGGGCACTGCCCTAGTATGTGCCCAAATCAGGGCCTTCAAACTGGATCTTCTGCTTCCTAAGCTAGCACCCAAACCACTAGGCTACAGTCTACCTCTTAGTCTAGCTCAGGAACGCTTCCTGAGGAAATTGTTGCTGGGACGGCTATATTTCGGCAAAACTTTTTGGGTTAGACTAGAAACAGTTTTGTCAAAAGTATTTCGACCAGCTGTATTCTTACTCTTAAGCAGCACCCCAGTATGTAACTGCCTTCAGGTGTTGCCCACTCCCCCGACAGAAGCAGTTTCTTCAGGGTGGACAGTTCTCACAATTTTATCATGAGTGTCATGCTATTTGAGGTTTTTCTTAAGCCCCCAGCTGTTGGAAACATACTAGCTAATCTCAGCTTTTATTAAAACCAAAAACAACCCCCCACCCAAGCCCCCAACCTTTCTAGCCCTCATAGTTGCAGGAAAAAAGCTTGAAAAGTGTGACAACCCCTGTCCACCCAGAGGCTCCAACACCAGGAAGCAAAGAAAAAGAACTTTAAATTTATTATATTTAACATCTGATGACTTTTAAGCCAAACTCATGATTTTGGGGGCATGGCTCATGATTCTTAAACACTTGGGATTGACAATACTGTGTTTCACAAAAGACAACAGATCTCTGCAGAGACTCCGGGGGCCAGATCCAGACCGCTGCTCTCTCCTTTTGCTCTGCTGCAGTAGCACAGAGTGGCTAGCACATTTTTTAAAACAGCCAGCTGCGGAATCCTGCTGGGCAAGACAAACTCCAGGTGACAAATTCATGCGCCCGGTCTGTGCTACTGCCCTCTCCCTATCAGAGTGACAGGACAGCCATGAGTGTGCTCTGACAACCCTCGCGCAAACTAGATGGCAATTCCTTCAGGGCAGGTATTGGCTCTTTTCTGTTTGTACAGCGCCCAACACAATGGCACCCCATCATAACATAAACATTTACTCCTAATAGCAAAAACTTCCCTAACTTATTCCAGCAACTGACTTGGCTGAAATCAATGAGAGATTCAACTGTGTTGAAATAATAGGAGTCTTATTTAAAAATCCATGATACAGCATGGCCCTTTATTACACATGGCCAAATCCTGATCTTCTGACTTTCAGTGGGACTCCTTTTGTGACTACAGACAGCAAATTTTTTCTCCACATCTTTTATTTTTAAAGCCAACTGATGTATATCTGGGATATTTTTCTAATACTGAAGCTTTTTATAGACTATAATTAATACCAGGGGTCGGCAACGTTTGGCATGCGGCTCGCCAGGGTAAATACCCTGGTGGGCCGAGCCAGTTCATTTACCTGCTGACGCGGCAGGTTTGGCCGATCGCGGCCCCCATTGACCGCGGTTCGCCGTCTCGGGCCAATGGGGGCGGCGGGAAGCGGCGCGGGTAAGGGATGTGCTGGCCACGGCTTCCCGCGGCCCCCATTGGCCCGGGACGGCGAACCGCGGCCAGTGGGGGCCGCGATCGGCTGAACCTGCCGTGTCAGCAGGTAAATAAACTGGCCTGGCCCACCAGGGGGCTTACCCTGGCGAGCCGCGTGCCAAACGTTGCCGACCCCTGATTAATACTATGGGGCTGGTGCTTTCCAAAATAACCCTTTACCCTAAAATATTGTGGGTGGGCATAAATAGTCCTATGGGAAGTGACATTAGCCTGTATATTTCACCAAATACTAAATGTTCCCCATGATTAGCACTACTAACTTAAAAGGGCCCAGAGTAAATGAGAATTGAAAATGAAAATCCGTTTAGCCCTACTAGAATAAATTATGTGGATTTACTAAGTACGTAGTAAAAGTGAGGCTGGCACTTAAAAAGAAAGATAACAGTTTTAAGCCGGCTTTAAGATGCGGAGGCCTGGACCCAATTAGAGAGCATTTTACAGCAGCTATTTTATAGCAAAAACAGAAACACACGGTTATTTTTGACCACAGAAACAGGCATATTTGACACTTTCCCCAATAATGGAAAGAAAATTGAGAACGAAAGCTAAACATTGAAGACAAAGGGATTGTAAGAAAGCCAGTAGGATTTGATGCTAAATCTCAGCAATAGGACTGCATGTTAGCAGGGCAAAGTAGTTTCAGTAAAATGGAAAATTATAACTTTAATGACAGAATTGTCATTCCTTCTGAAGGAACCCCACTTTTGCTTTGAGTCAGCAGGGTGTAGTGAATAGAACACTAGACCGGGACTCAGGAAAGCTGAATTCTATTCCTGCCTCTGGGTGACCTTGGGCGAATCATTTCACCTTCCAGTGCCTCAGATTTCCTGTCTGTAAAATGGGGCTAATGATATTGACCTCCTTTGTAAAGCACTTTGAAATCTATTGATGATAAGAGCTAGGCATTTATTATTATGATGACTTGCAAAACCGGAAGTTTAGAAAATATACCAAGCTGTAGACTTTGCCTGATTTGTGGTAAACAAAACAGCCACACTTCTATTTTTAAATCTGGTGTTGCCACTCATTAAGGGCTGAAGAGTCCAACTCAGTCATTTATGCCTAATTTAAAAGATTAATCCTATTTTTAAATATGTCTAATCAAACCTCCCCTCCCCCCCTCCGGCCTTTTCTTAAACTCTGTTTGTAAAGTGGCCTGAGCCCTTTACTCTCAGTTGTTTCTAAGGAGTGAGAGGTAAGGCTGTGTGTACATCAGAGAATAATACCCATCGTAGTTCCAACAATAATCAAGGCCATCTGAAATCTGTCACTTATTATTTGCTAACTGCATGGCATCCTTTTCTTCAATTTGTCAATGTAGATTATGCCCACAAATAACTATTCCCAGTAGTATAATATGGCTCACTACTTAGCATCTGTCAAACAACTTGCCATCAGCTTTCTACAATTGATGTTTTCAGTAGATTTCTGCTAAAGATTGAAAAAGTTTTTCTGACCTCTTCACTATAGAGGATTCAAAGACCATCTGAGGCAGCAGTCCAGTACGGCAGTATGCCATAAGAGAATGAGAATTAACTGAGCAACAATTGAATTTGGAAATGGATTTAGAATAGCCACTGATTGCTGCAGGAGAGAGAGTATTTCTTTATTCATAGATTATAGATTATAGGACTGGAAGGGACCTCGAGAGGTCATCGAGTCCAGTCCCCTGCCCGCATGGCAGGACCAAATACTGCCTAGACCATCCCTAATAGACATTTATCTAACCTACTCTTAAATATCTCCAGAGACGGAGATTCCACAACCTCCCTAGGCAATTTGTTCCAGTGTTTAACCACCCTGACAGTTAGGAACTTTTTCCTAATGTCCAATCTAGACCTCCCTTGCTGCAGTTTAAACCCATTGTTTCTGGTTCTATCCTTAGAGGCTAAGGTGAACAAGTTCTCTCCCTCCTCCTTATGACACCCTTTTATATACCTGAAAACTGCTATCATGTCCCCTCTCAGTCTTCTCTTTTCCAAACTAAACAAACCCAATTCTTTCAGCCTTCCTTCATAGGTCATGTTCTCAAGACCTTTAATCATTCTTGTTGCTCTTCTTTGGACCCTTTCCAGTTTCTCCACATCTTTTTTAAAATGCGGCGCCCAGAACTGGACACAATACTCCAGCTGAGGCCTAACCAGAGCAGAGTAGAGCGGAAGAATGACTTCTCGTGTCTTGCTCACAACACACCTGTTAATGCATCCCAGAATCATGTTTGCTTTTTTTGCAACAGCATCACACTGTTGACTCATATTTAGCTTGTGGTCCACTATAACCCCTAGATCCCTTTCTGCCGTACTCCTTCCTAGACCGTCTTTTCCCATTCTGTATGTGTGAAATTGATTTTTCCTTCCTAAGTGGAGCACTTTGCATTTGTCTTTGTTAAACTTCATCCTGTTTAACTCAGACCATTTCTCCAATTTGTCCAGATCATTTTGAATTATGACCCTGTCCTCCAAAGTAGTTGCAATCCCTCCCAGTTTGGTATCATCCGCAAACTTAATAAGCGTACTTTCTATGCCAATATCTAAGTCGTTGATGAAGATATTGAACAGAGCCGGTCCCAAAACAGACCCCTGCGGTACCCCACTCGTTACGCCTTTCCAGCAGGATTGGGAACCATTAATAACAACTCTCTGAGTACGATTATCCAGCCAGTTATGCACCCACCTTATAGTAGCCCCATCTAATTTGTATTTGCCTAGTTTATCGATAAGAATATCATGCGAGACCGTATCAAATGCCTTACTAAAGTCTAGGTATACCACATCCACCGCTTCACCCTTATCCACAAGGCTCGTTATCCTATCAAAGAAAGCTATCAGATTGGTTTGACATGATTTGTTCTTCACAAATCCATGCTGGCTATTCCCTATCACCTTACCACCTTCCAAGTGTTGGCAGATGATTTCCTTAATTACTTGCTCCATTATCTTCCCTGGCACAGAAGTTAAACTAACTGGTCTGTAGTTACCTGGGTTGTTTTTATTTCCCTTTTTATAGATGGGCACTATATTTGCCCTTTTCCAGTCTTCTGGAATCTCTCCCGTCTCCCATGACTTTCCAAAGATAATAGCTAGAGGCTCAGATACCTCCTCTATTAGCTCCTTGAGTATTCTAGGATGCATTTCATCAGGCCCGGGTGACTTGCAGGCATCTAACTTTTCTAAGTGATGTTTAACTTGTTCTTTTTTTATTTTATCCGCTAAACCTACCCCCTTCCCATTAGCATTCACTATGTTAGGCATTCCTTCAGACTTCTCGGTGAAGACCGAAACAAAGAAGCCATTAAGCATCTCTGCCATTTCCAAGTTTCCTGTTACTGTTTCTCCCTCTTCACTAAGCAGTGGGCCTACCCTGTCTTTGGTCTTCCTCTTGCTTCTAATGTATTGATAAAAAGTCTTCTTGTTTCCTTTTATTCCCATAGCTAGTTTGAGCTCATTTTGTGCCTTTGCCTTTCTAATCTTGCCCCTGCATTCCTGTGTTGTTTGCCTATATTCATCCTTTGTAATCTGTCCTAGTTTCCATTTTTTATATGACTCCTTTTTATTTTTTAGATCGTGCAAGATCTCGTGGTTAAGCCAAGGTGGTCTTTTGCCACATTTTCTATCTTTCCTAACCAGCGGAATAGCTTGCTTTTGGGCCCTTAATAGTGTCCCTTTGAAAAACTGCCAACTCTCCTCAGTTGTTTTTCCCCTCAGTCTTGATTCCCATGGGACCTTACCTATCAGCTCTCTGAGCTTCCCAAAATCTGCCTTCCTGAAATCCATTGTCTCTATTTTGCTGTTCTCCCTTCTACCCTTCCTTAGAATTGCAAAGTCTATGATTTCATGATCACTTTCACCCAGGCTGCCTTCTACTTTCACATTCTCAACGAGTTCCTCCCTATTTGTTAAAATCAAGTCTAGAACAGCTTCCCCCCTAGTAGCTTTTTCAACCTTCTGACATAAAAAGTTGTCTCCAATGCAGTCCAAGAATTTGTTGGATAGTCTGTTCCCCACTGTGTTATTTTCCCAACATATATCCGGATAGTTGAAGTCCCCCATCACCACCAAATCTTGGGCTTTGGACGATTTTGTTAGTTGCTTGAAAAAAGCCTCATCCACCTCTTCCACCTGGTTAGGTGGCCTGTAGTAGACGCCTAGCATGACATCTCCCTTGTTTTTTGCCCCTTTAAGCCTAACCCAGAGACTCTCAACACTTCCGTCTCCTATGTCCATCTCTACCTCAGTCCAAGTGTGTACATTTTTAATATATAAGGCAACACCTCCTCCCTTTTTCCCCTGTCTATCCTTCCTGAGCAAGCTGTACCCATCCACACCAACATTCCAATCATGTGTATTATCCCACCAAGTTTCAGTGATGCCAACAATGTCATAGTTGTATTTATTTATTAGCACTTCCAGTTCTTCCTGCTTATTCCCCATACTTCTCGCATTTGTATATAGGCATCTAAGATACTGGTTTGATCTTTCCTCCCAGTTTTTTCCTGACTCTCCTTTCTCTCTGCCAATATAGCCCACACTCCCTCTTGTTTCCGACTCATTTCCCCGGTCTCCATGTTCCCCACTTACCTGTGGGCTTTGCTCACCTGTCCCCGTCGAACCTAGTTTAAAGCCCTCCTCACTAGGTTAGCCAGTCTGTGTCCGAATAGGGTCTTCCCTCTCCTCGAAAGGTGAATGCCATCTCTGCCTAGCAGTCCTTCCTCGAATAGCATCCCGTGGTCTAGGAAGCCAAAGCCCTCCTGGCGACACCATCTTCGCAGCCAGGCATTCACCTTCATGATGCATCTGTCTCTGCCCGGGCCCCTACCTTTAACAGGAAGAATTGAAGAGAATACCACCTGCGCTCCAAACTCCTTCACCCGTGCTCCCAGAGCCCTGTAGTCACTCTTGATCCGCTCAGTGTCACACCGCGCAGTATCATTTGTGCCCACATGGATGAGTAGCATGGGGTAGTAGTCAGAGGGCCGGATAATCCTCGACAATGCCTCCGTAACGTCTCGGATATGGGCCCCCGGCAGGCAGCATACCTCCCGAGATGAAATGTCAGGGCGGGGAGGGAAGGAAGAGGACTGCCAATGTCATAGTCACATAATCATGGCCAGTGAGAGCTAGGAGAGGCAGGTCAGATCTCAGGAACAATCTCTGTGTTGGGGAACCAAACTCACTTTAGGGGTTTAGGAAACAATCATCATAAGTCTTCCCTATGCGGTGCTTGCTTAGCAATGTGCCATTCCTATGTGTAACTGCCATTGCTGGTTGGCACGCACACATATGCATACAGTCTACTCAGAGCACTTGTGGAGGGAGGGAGTGGTGTGCCAAAAAACACCCCCCCAAAAACCAAACTTACCAGAGAATACAGGGGCGGTCCAGCAATGGAAACCACCAGCATGGCAATATCACAACCACCAAGCGCCTCTGCTAGTGCTTTACATTATGTGTAGCAAAACCACAGCAGTCTATCTTTGTAAAAACTGACTGGAAAAATCAGGAAGTCAGGGGCTGTGGGAGGGATATGAATAAAGGGGTTGGGTTACAGGTTCTTGTCCATCCACAGCACCTGCAGTTAGCAGGGGCATTCACTGTTGAAGAGGAAGATCCCTCTGTCGATGACTCCTCGTGGCAGGCTTCTCCCAAGTGAGAAAGTCACCGATGAGGATATTGATAACTGGCACTGTGCTAGGCTGATTGAGTCCTAAGGGCCAGGATAGAGATGAGGGTTTCTCTATGGAGCACCTGAAAGCCGGTGAAGAAGCTGTCTGTAATAGGATGCTGACATGTTACTTTCCCATTGTCTCAAAATTAATCAGATCTACGCTTCATGAGAGAAAGAAGAGGCCCATAGTACTTGTGGGATAAGATCACAGGAAGCAGCAGAGGTAATGGAGCTGCCCAGGGTATAGTTTGTCATACTTCACATAGTCAGCCAACTTCACCAACAGCTGAAGAAAAAACTGGACACTGAAATTGTACGTGTGGGAATATTTTTCCCTTGACAGCAGTGATGAAATCCATGCAACTTGTCTAATATGTCAGCAGATGGTTAGCAACAGACTTGACCCTGACTGTGTGGGTACCACATCTATGCAAAAGCACAGTGATAGGGAGGTACGTAACGAGAACCAGGTTGAGCGGCAGCATGGCTGAGACAGAGAAGAGTTTTCCTCGTGATCACTGTGGTGTGTCAAGAAAGCCTTATGCGAGTCAGAGTAAAAGCAACATCACAAGTGTGACCAAAGTATTCCATAGGAGATCTAGTGTAAAACAGATCCTGGACAAGAGTTTTAAGGGCTAAAAAATATGCTTGTATATAGGCTGAAGCCTTATTACTGAATATTGCCTATGCAAAACATGCCAATGATTAACTTACTGTTACTTCCAGGGGGCGGGTCAGGGATTTTGGGAACCAATGGCTGATGCTGCTCTTTATCTCCCCCCAAAAAGGCATAGTTAGAGATCTGCACATTGCTAATATAGCGAGCAGAGAGTGAGAGGGAAGGTACAGCTGATCTTGAACAAATGGCCCATTGATTGAACAACCGATTACAAGGTTGTGTCAGCTGTAGCAAGAGCACCAAGATCAAACTACCATGGCATCACTGTATGCATGTGCAGATTAGAGAAGCAACACACTGCCACTGATATATTTGATAAACTGCACGATGTGATAGAAGAACGGCCCACTCCCTTCCTTCTTTCCCAGCCCAGGATTGTGGCCCCAGACAGTGGGTGAGATGTGAAGAAGGCAGTGCATGATGGCTGTTTCCCACAAGGCTCACTTTGTGCAATGCCTGATCCTAACAGAAAGGGAATGCGACAGCGAGTGCTGTCTGCACTTACTGGGGACCGACGCTGCTGTGATCAATGCAGCGGGGGTCGATTTAGTGGGCCTAGTGAAGACCCGCTAAATTGACGGCAGAGCGCTCTCCGGTCGACTCTGGTATTCCACCGGAATGAGAGGGGTAAGGTACGTTGACAGCAGAGCGTCTCCTGTCGACATAGTGCAGTGTAGACACTGGAGTAAGTCGACCTCAGCTACGTTGACTCCAGCTACGTTATTCACATAACTGGAAGAGAGTAATTTAGGAATAGAGTAACTTAGGTCAACTTACCACGGTAGTGTAGACAAGGCCTAAGATCTGTAGCCACATCATCCAGTGTTGCACAGGGCATTGTGTTTCCAGAGCTTCAGTTAAAGCCCGAGTTACCACATAAAGCAAGACGTGATGCTGTGGCACTCCACAAGTAGAACAGGCTTTATGTGCAGGAGGCACTATTTAATGTTTCAACCTACATTCCTTCAGGCAGGTGCAGGAAGGCAGCAGCCTGCACTATGCACTGCCAGACTGGCCCCTAATAAAACCTCTGGGCAACAAATACTCTCAGGTCTTTGGATGATGCCATGAGTTTTTTTTCAGTGGGGATGAGACTTACTTGTATTAGCCAGGTCACGCCATTGAATTATCTGTTGGAATAAAATGCAAGCTGTATAGTTGAGCAATACAGCAGGTGACCCACAACTGCAACAGTGACAGGAAAAATGCTGCACCTGTGGGAGAGGTTAGCTGCTACCTCAGAGAAACACATCAACAAGAATATGCCATTGTGACTACAGATATGAACCCCAGGCTTTAAAGCACTGTGGGTTTCTTGGGCCTACCTGCAGAGTAAGAGCTCCGATCCAGCAGAAGAAATGCTGACATCTATGCCAAGGTTGTACGGCGCATGGGGGTGAAGGGCTACACCAGGGACACACAGCAGTGCCATGTGAAAATAAAGGAGTTTCGGCAAGCATACCAGAAGACAAGGGAGGCGAACAGTCATTCTGGTTCTGCCCCACAGACATTCCGCTTTTATGAGGAGCTGCATGCGATTCTCAGCAGTGACTGCACCGCTATTCCAAAATGCTCTGTGGATACCTCCCAGGAGCCCCAGGCGACCTTGAGCAACAATGAGGAGGACATTGTTGACGAGGAAGAGGAGGAGAATGTGAGGCAGGCAAGCAGAGGATCCATTCTCCCCGACAGCCAAGAACTGTTTTTAACCCTAGAGCCCATCCCTTCACAGGACCAGTTGGCGGTGGAGCATAATGCCAGGGAAGGCACCCCTGGTGAGTACACATCTCCAATCAAACTGTAGGGGTTACATGCTATTACTTTTTATGTTTAATCTGAACAAAAAAGGAGGTGTGGTGGGTATCCAGCTATGCAGAGAGTGCTCTCTGAAAAAGATTGTTTATGTGCACAGCAATGGCCTGGGAATTCTCCATGGAGATCTCTAGGAAGCTTTCCTGGAGGTACTTTGTAATCCTTTGCAGAAAGTTTCTGGGAAGGGCTGCCTTACTTCATCCACCACAGTAGGACACTTTCCCGCGCAACTACAGTATTAACTCTGCTGGCATCATTGCAGCGCACAGCATTGCAGCATAAGGACCAGGTCTGTACCCAGATCCTTGCAGCATCTGTTTCCTTGCTGCCTCTGTTGTCCTCAGAAAAGTCATATTGCATAGGGTCACCTAGGGGAAACAAGGGAAGTTTCAGTGCTAGCCCTTAAACCGCAAACAATTCAACAAGTAATCCGCCCCCCGTTTGGTGAAATCTGGGTCACACAACCACACTTTCCCAAACGTGCCATGGTTGTGGTTGCAAGGGATCACCGTGTATTGCAAGCAGCATTGAAAAAAAGGGGGGCCATGGCAGCTTCCTGTTTGTCTCCCTTCCCCCCATCCCAGTGCTGCTTTTGTAAAAAACAAACTATTTGGGGGGCTTTACATTGGTGCCTGTCCTCAAGCACTATCCAGGTTGCTGGGGGAAAGGGGTTTTTTCTCAAGTTCCAATCTGTGATCCCACGAATGTCTTCACAAAAACAGCAACACAAGACCTCTCACCCATGCCTCATGGCCTTAATCACCAGGCTGGAGCAGCAAACCGACTCTTGCAGTAGCCAGTGGTTGTGGCTTGCAGTGAAGTGCATTGAGGGATTTTTTTTTATAAAAAAAAATTAACCTTGCACCAGAAACAATGTATGCACTGTCAATGCTACCCTTGTGCTTTGCATTCCTTGCAGCTGAAACCTTGTCCGTCGGCACATCCTCCACACTGGGACAGATTAGGTGGTGAAAAAAAGAAGACTCGGGAGGACATTTTCAGTGAGTTAATGCACGCCTCCAAGAGTGACAAGACGAAGCTCAGAGCATGGAGGATCACACTGTCCGAGAACCTGGAGATGGACAGGAGAGTGCAGGGAACAAGAGCGTGCCATGCAGGAAGAGATGCTGTGGATTATGAAGGAGCAATCAGACATGTTGAGGCGTCTGGTTGAGGTTCAAGAAAGGCAACTGGATGGTAGAGTCCCTCTGCAACCTATGCTGAACCTGCTGCCATCATCGCTCAGTTCTACATCCTCCTCCTCCAAACACCCTGGGGGCAGGGAGGGGGGAGGAGTTCGGTATCCCTCACAATCAACATCAGGTGAGGGTATAAAGACCAGAAGGCACCCATTCCCACATCTTTGATTGTTATTGCAGTGCATCTGTAAGCAAGCTTTCCTTGTTTCTCCCTACACAGTGTTATCAGTCCTTTTGCCCCAGGTAATCTTACTTGTCTTTCCTGTCTCTGTGTGTTTGTGTGCACAATAAAACTTACCAGATTGAGGAGAAAAGGTTCTTCATTCATTCACCCTCCCACCCCAGCGGAAACTTTTCTCCTTTTTTTCCCCACAGTTATTATAGAGCAGCTAGCAATAATAATGAGGATATTGCTTTCACTGAGGTCTAACCTAGTAAGCAGAAAATGCCAGCGACATTTTAAATGTCCAAAGGCACATTCCACCCCATTCTGCACTTGCTCAGCCTATGGTTGAACCGTTCCTTACTGCTGTCCAGGCTGCCTGTGTACGGCTTCATGAGCCATGGGAGCAAAGGGTAGGCTGGGTCTCCTAGGATCACAATTGGCATTTCAATATCACCAATGGTTATTTTGCAGTCTGGAAAGAAAGTCCCTGCTTGCAGCTTTCTGAACAGATCTGTGTTCCTAAAGATGCACGCATCATGCACCTTTCCCGACCATCCCGGTTGATGTCGGTGAAATGGCTCCTGTGATCCCCCAGCATTTGCAACACCGTTGAGAAGTACCCCATTCAGTTTATGTACTCTTTGGCAAGGTGGTCTGGTGGCAAGATAGGGATATGCGTTCCGTCTATTGCCCCACAGCAGTTAGGGAACCCCATCGTGGCAAAACCATCCGCTATGTCCTGCATGTTGCCCAGAGTCACTACCCTTCTTAGCAGAAGTCTGTTAATGGCCATGAAAACTTGGATCACAACAGATCCCACAGTAGATGTGCCCTCTCCAAATTGATGCCCCACTGAGCAGTAGCAGTCTGGCGTTGCAAGCTTCCACAGGGCTATTGCCACTCGCTTCTCCACTGTCAGAGCAGCTCTCATTTTAGTATTGCTGCGTTTCAGGGCTAGGGAAAGCTCCTCACACATTTCCTGGAAAGTGGCCTGACATATTTGAAAGTTCTGCAGCCACTGCTCGTCATCCCATAGCTGCATAACGATGTGGTTCCACCAGTCAGTGCTTGTTTCCCGGGCCCAGAAACGGCACTCAACTGTGTCAAGGTGATGCGTGACTGTCACCAGGAACTGCAAGTTGCTCCGCTCTATGTCTTCCAGCAGGGCTGCTTGCATGGCATCACATTGTTCCACACAGTGGCTCCTGTATCAGCTGTGTAAATACTGCAGGATAAGGAGTGAGGTGTTTGTAATGCTCACAACAACAGTGTACAGCTGAGCGGGGTCCATACTTATCGTGCTATGGCATCTGCGAGGGTAACCCAGGCTTACAAAAAAAGGCGTGAAAAAGGCTTGTTTTGTTTGTCATTGATTTCAGGGAGGGAGTGTGGGAAGGAGTGGGTAAGTGCATCATGGGAGGCTAACGCCATGTTCCCATAATCACCTGCACCAGTGTTAGTGCCATAAGCCATTGCAAGCCCATCCCAAAATTCCACGTGGATAGCTACCCACAGTGCAGTGCTCCATGTGTTGATGCAAGCCCCGCTAGTGAGGATGCAGTCCACTGACCCAATAAGCGTAGTGTGGACACACAAGATCGACTTGCTTAAATGGGAAACTCAATGTCAACTTACATAAAGTTGACTTAACTTTGTAGTAGGGTTGTCGATTAATCGCAGTTACTTCATGTGATTAACAAAAAATTTAATCGTGATTAAAAAATTAATCGTAATTAATCGCAGTTTTATCACACTATTAAACAATCGAATACCAATTGACCTCCCCTGAGCACCCCGCATTCCCACTCCTCCCTCCCAGCCACGTGAAGCTGCCCGAGCGCTACTGGCTTCACGGTTTGCTGGGCAGCCCCCAGATCTCCAGACGCTGCGCCCCCGGCCGGGCGCTTCCCCAGCGCAGCCGGAGCCCAGGAGGGGAAGCGCCCAGCCGGGGGCGCAGCGTCTGGAGATCTGGGGGCTGCCCGGCAAACCGTGAAGCTGCTGGGGCAGCTCGGCTCTTCAGCTACGCAGAGCTGAGGTGTCTGGGGGGAGCAGCAGCAACCACCGCTGCGGGGGAGTCTGCCTGCAGCTCACAGCCTGCCGGAGCCAGGTAAGCAGGGGACTGGGGGAGGGAGGGGAGTATTTTCCTGGACATGTTTGGCTTTTTGGTAATTCCCCCCGGACGGGGATTTGAGTACCAAAAAGCCGGACATGTCTGGGAAAAACCGGACATATGGTAACCCTATCCAGTACAACTCCTAATGTGGATACAGTTATATCCGTGTAAAGGTGCCTTATACTGGAATAGCTGATTCCCTTACAGAAATAAGTTGTATCAGTAGAGAAGGTGCCTTATTATTACCAATATAACTGCATACATACAAGTGTGTGTGAGGGGTCTCTCTAACTATATCAGCATTGTTAAAGTGGCAGATCATGTTTTGGACAAGCCCTTATTGCAGGATTGGGGCCCTAGATTGCAAGATTGGGTCAGCGACTGGGTCTTACTATGCATTTGCATAGTACCTAACACAGTGGGGCCCCAATCTTGGCTGGGGTTGCTAGGCACTACTGTGATGCCAAGTTAACAAATAAATAATAAATAAAAATAGTAATGATATTAGGGAAGCTTTCACTGCTACGTCCCTTGTTTTCCGTATTGTAGGGATAAATATGAGGCTTTGGTCTTAAAGGCTGCCAATACAACATTAAAGAAAGAAAAGCAGAAAGAGGGTAGAAATATGCCGCCACTGAAACAACACAGTTCTCTGGGATTAGAAGGATCTCATCCGGCTTTCATCTCACATTTTTCCATTGTGCTCATTTTTCCATCAAAATAAGAAAAGTTATTAAAACGAGAAGATTAGCGCTAAGAACAGTGCCAATTTTTAATTTGTTTGGAGAAGAAGGAAATGCCCTGCAACTCAGTTGCAAAACAAGTGTCTGGAAATTATCTTGCAAACAAACATGTTTGCATAGAATTACGTTTTGCAGCAATAGATGCTGTTGTTTAATCAAGCTATTCAAATGGGGCTACCTGTTCTCAACCTAATTTCAGTATTATGTTAGAGAGAGAAGTCTTTTTGTACAAGATCTGACAGGCATGTGTTCTTGAGGAAGTGGAGGGGAAGCCCTCAGTTCATATGACTAATTAGACAGACTTCATGCTGGGTTGCTCTTTTTTGATGCTGATCCCTGTACTAATTGTCAGTTTATTCCTCAGGAAAGCAAGGTTGAGTTCAAATGCTGCAGTGCCTTGTTCCCTATTAGCTTTCCTGACCTTATACTGATGTGAATTGACAAGGAACAGACCAAGAGGGAGAGGTTCATTCCACTTAGAGTGCACATTTTAGAGTTTATTCATAGAAAAACAGGAACACAATTAACACACTTTCATAGGCTGCAGTTATCACTTAGATAAAGTAGCCAATTGTATCCCTGCAGCAACTGGATGAGGAATTCTAGGAGAAGGAGGTTTGTGTCTCAGTGGGCGTCCACGTAGATGTATTTATGTAATGAACTTTGACACTGGCAGTATTTTAGATATTGCAATTCTTTTTTAGAATAGTGTAAATTTTTATTTTCTTAACTGGATTTCCATGAATGTTTTTTTTTTTTAAACAATAGAGGAAAAACCAGAATACAACACACACAGAAGTTAGTTGCTGGGTTATTTTTCTTCTCCATTAAATTTGCAGGCAATCTAGGACCAGATTCCATAAACTCCAACTGAACTTCCAAACTAGACCCCTCAAACCTTTACCCTCTGCCCGCCAACCAATTTTATAGGGCTTTTTTGGCTTTCCACAGGCTTTCATGGTGTGCGAGTTGGATTGAGTGTAATCAAATCAGACATATAGGGCTTTCAATCTTACACAATACTGAGCACTCTGGCCTCAGCTCAGCAAAACACCTTAAGTGACTTCAATGGGACTACTCAGATGCTTAACGTTAAGTACATGCCTAGGTACGTTGCTAGATAAGGACCAGAGTGGACAGCTCTTTCAGAGGGTTAAGGACCTTTCTATGGGCTCAATCCTGAATTACCTGTTTCTTATTTGATTCACTTTAAAAAAGCATAAATGAGGCATCAAACCTAATGTAAACAATCACTTCTTCCTTGCCTAAATGCCTTAAACCTAAATTATAATTAAGGCATTATGCTGTCAAAATATTTCCAGGAGACTGTGCCCTTTTTTGCTTCTTTAAGATGAGTATCCAAGGTCTACATTAATTCCTTCCCTGTTTTTATCTCAAGGGGAAAAATGAAGTCTTGCCTTTCCTGTTTTGATGGGAGACTCTCTGACGATTGTAAAGAGCATTTTGAGCTTTCCCAGTTTCTAACTGAAAAAGTAGGCATATTGATACTTTAACAAACGGACCTTCTGTCCCACTGTTTATAGTGCATTTGAGTTAAATAGGTGTTAACAAAGAACAGAAGAGTATTTTGGACAGAGTGAATAAAAATCATTTACCCTCAACTGGATTTCACTTGCTCAAGATGTGTTAATCCTACTAGCTTTCCAGTTGCCCATTGCACAGTCCAGGTAAAACAGGGTAAACAAGACCTGAATTTATTATCTTAAAAAACAAGCAGACAAACCTCAAACAAGTGGACATCAAGATTTGCATAGTTCCAGTGCTTAAATTGTGCCAGGGCTTGCCAGAGCTGAGCCCTGGCACCTCTAGGCTTGGCAGTTCATAGCCCTGGCACATCTGGGCTTATTGCGTCAATTGTGAAAGTAAAAAAATTGCTTGAACCTTGGCACCTCTTTCATTACAAATTAAGCACTGCATAGTTCTCTATAAGTTGTTCTACAGGGGGAAAGCCCCTATTTTAAATAGGTCCATCAAGCCTCAGTTTGATTCCACTGCATGGTAAGTTATGTGGAATATTTTAATTTCTGGATATGGCAGAATTAGTACATCCATCTGCGTTACTGCATGGAAAAATGCATGAGAGGAGGAGGAAGATGTAGACAAAAAACTCAGCCTCAGAATAAAGTTGATCATGCTGCAACTGACAAGAGTAAGGCTAAGAATTGAATGAAGAAGGAGACTCAGTAGGATGTCCATACGTCCTGTTTTGGCCAGGACAGTCCCTTTTTTAAGCCCTGTCCCGGCTGTCCTGACCTTTTTTCCCCAAAAGGAGGCATTTGTCCTGTTTGCTCTTGCTGACTTGATCTGTTGGCAAGAGCAAACAGGACAATGCCCATTTTTGTCAAAAAAGTGGGGTGCAGTGTGGAGGGAGCAAGCGGAGATGCCAGGGGGGAGAATGGGCTGCAGAAAGCAGCATTCCAGCATGTGGGGCCCCCGCAGGGTTCCAGCGACCTTGCAACAGCCTCTTGCACGGTGGGGAAGGCGGCAGGGTTCCAACAACTGACAACAGCATGTGGGGGGGTGCCTGCTTGGGTAAGTGGCTGGGGGTGTCCCATTTTCTCTTTGGGCACTCCCTCCAGATCAGCGTTGAAGCAGGGGACAGCGTGGGGTTGCTGCTCCTTTGTGCTGCATTTACTTGTTTGATAAAAGAGGACCTCAAGCCTTGGAAAATTTAGCATGGGGAGGTGGTACTCTCCACAGCATCATCCTTTTGTAGAGCCTAGAGCTTTCCATGCAGAAATCCTGTAGGAGGCGGTGGGGGTGCAGTGAAACAGCTGCTCACCCTAAAGGCGCCTTGCTCTGTAGAAAGGAGATCCTTGTGTAGATGAGTTTCTCTTCTCTGGATCTCCATGCAAGGTTGCAGAGGAGAAGTGTCCTGAATCATTGGGCTACCAAACCCCTCTTGGAGGGGATGATCCAACAAGGTGAACCTTGCTATGTTTTCTTCCTCTCTGACCAACTGGCATGTTTTTTTTCCAACGGAAAGAGCCAGACTGACCACGTATTTTTACCCTTTCTCAATACACATTTGCCAAAATGCACCAATCTAAAGGGGATTTCATCTTCATTAGCCCTATCATACATTTTTGTGGCTAGCTCAGATTTTGAGTAAAAATCTTTGGAACATGCAGCAAATTTGCTTTCAGCCCAGAGGTTCGGTCCTTTGCTCATGATTTCTGACCCCGTTTGGAAATGAATATCTTTCCTGAAGAGGGCAGTCACACTGACCTCCACCAAACCTTTTTAAAAAATGAAAACCAAGTGCAAAAAGAAATCTGTCAACTAGCTAAAAAGTCTATTGCCAAAAGCCAAAAACAAAAATTCAGAGATTCATTTTAATCAGAAATTGCCAGCAGATGTGTTTCCTGTGGCCACCACAGTGAGGGAGAGGAAAAGTCAGTGGGACTACTCGGAATTGCACAGAGTTTGCAGAATAAGGTGCTTATTCAGTGGCTCAGTGGACAGGGATCCATAAGAAGACTTGGGTTCTATTCCTGGCTTTGCAACTGTCCTGCCCTGTGATGTTGGGTAAGTCATTTCACCTCTTTGAGCCTCCACTTCCTCCCCCACCCTTTATTTTACTTGTCTCTTCAAACAGTAAGGTCTTCAAGACAGTGGCTCTTACTATATGTTTGTACAATGTATAGCACAGGGGTGGGCAAACTACATCCTGCAAGCCAGATTCGGCCCACGAGCCATTTTGAGCCAGCCCACAAGCTCCTGCTCAGAGCAGGGTCTGGGGCTTGCCCCGCTCCAGCCGGGTTGCCGGAGCCGGGGCCGCACCACGTGGCTCCTGGAAGGTACGGCATGGCCCCAGTCCGAGAGTTGGGGGCCGGAGAAGGGACATGCCACTGTTTCCGGGAGCCGCTTGAGGTAAGTGCCACTCGGCACCTGGACCCCTGAGCCTCTCCCCACGCCCCAACCCCGTGCCCCAGCCCTGATCCCCTTCCCACTCTCCAAACCCCTCACGGAGCACCCTCCTGCACTCCAAACCTCTCATCCCCACCCCACTCCTGAGCCCACACCCCTAGCCAGAACCTGCACCGCTTCCCACACCCCTGCCCCAGCCCTGATCCCCGTCCTGCCCTCCAAACCCCTCGGTCCCAGCCCAGTGCACCATCCTACATCCCAAACTCCTCATCCCCAGCCTCACCCCAGAGCCCTCACCCCCTCCCGCACCACAACCCCAATTTTGTGAGGATTCATGGCCCACCATACAATTTCTATTCTCCCGATGAGGCCCTCAGGCCAAAAAGTTTGCTCACCCCTGGTCTAGCACAATGAGGCCCTGATCTCACTTGGGGCGTCATTCTCCTTAATACAAAACAACTACCACAAGGAAGAAGTCAACATTTACCCATAGTGACCACAGTGTATCAGTTGAGTTAGATTATGGAAAGAGCTGTGGTATCACAGGTACTACTCTGTGGTTTCTTATTTATAAGATTTTCTAGTGTGGTGCTCATCTCTGTATCATCTGAGTACACCACATACATTACAGAACATATCCTACCCTGAGAAGTAGGATAAATGTTGCTTTTCTGATGTCAATCACTGCACTGTAAGTACTTTCAGTTATCTTACACAATGTGTATGATACAGTTTTCAAGTTTCTCATTCAAACAGCCCAGGGTTAGCATTCTCCTGTTTTGAATACAGTCGTCCCATCCCAGGAACTTTTCAGATGAGCAAAGGGCCGTGAACTTCATAATTAGGATGGAGAAACCAGAAAAAGGAGAGATACTTAGGCTGAACAAACAAGATACACTAAGGGTCCATTCCAGCTCAAGGAATATCCGAGGGAAGATGGGACACAAGAGGTGAGTAAAGTTTTAAAAGCTTCCCAAATTCTGTTCTCGCCCACGTTAAAGCAAGTCCAGATTGCCCTGCTTTTAGCCCCCTCTAACCTACTTCATTAGCACAGAATATGTAGATTATAGTGTACTTTGTCAATAGCC
The DNA here is from genome assembly GCF_027887155.1 of Malaclemys terrapin pileata. NCBI lineage: Eukaryota > Metazoa > Chordata > Testudines > Emydidae > Malaclemys > Malaclemys terrapin. Next base: position 198,735,393 of record NC_071506.1, on the reverse strand, counting down.
CCTTCTGTTCCTTCTTTCCCTGTCTTGAGACTACCACTCATGCTCCATATTCCAGAGGCCGGCATCAGTCTTGTACCCACTCTATACTGGGCAGGGTAACCCCTTGTAACAAGGTGGAGCGGAGTCATTTTTGCCTCCCTTGCAGCCTGTTTATGCTGTCAAGCTCCATAAAGGAGCCACAGAACAGGGCAGAATCTGACACCATGCATTCCAAAAAAATTTTTTTTATATAAAAATAGCTTTTTTGTCAAAACAGAAATTTCCACAGGAAGCATCCACTTGATGAAATTTTTACCAAGCCCTAAAAATGGAGGGGGTTGTGATTTTTTAGCAAAACTATCCCAAAAGTCAGTTTTCAGTTGTAATTGTTCAGTTGCCAAAAACCAAAACAAAATTCTGATTTTTAATATAAATCCAAAAGCTTTTGAATAAATTCTTATATGAAAATGGACATTTTCCTTTTCGTTGACATTTTTTCACAGGAACAACCCTCCTCCCCAAACATTTGCCAATATAAAATAAATCCAGAGGGGGACACAATGACTGTGCCAAAGACCTTGCAATCCTAATAGATTGCTTCTGTCTTCTTTTTATCTATTATTTGTATTATCATAGTATCTAGGAGCCCTGGACATGGACTAAGACCCCGCTGTATTAGGCGCTGTACAAATACAGAACAAAAAGAAAGTCTGCATACAGACAGACCAATGGATTGTACAAGGAAACAATGACAGTACTGGTCAGCATGATCGGCAGTGGTATTGGCACAGCTCAGCATAAGGCCTGGTCTACACTTAAAAGTTAGGTTGACATAGCTATGGTGCTTTGCGGTGTAAAAAATTCACACCCTTGAGCACCACAGCTATGGTAATCTAAACTGCTGGTGTAGACACAGAATGCTTCTGCCAACCTAGCTAGCTTCACTCAGGGAGATGGAGTTACTACGGCAATGGACAACCCTCTTCCGTTGCTCTAGTGTGTGTCTACACTATGGGGTTATGGCGGCATAGCTGTGGCACCGTACCTATGCTGCTGCAGCCACTGTGGCATACACAAGTCCTAACTGTTGTCAAGTTTTTTTTGCAGGCAACATAGTAACAGAGAGTTTTTACGAGGGATTTGAAGGAGGATAAGCTTTGTGGATGTTTACAGGGAGCTCCTCCCAAGCATGAGGGGCAGCCTGGGAGAAAGCATGAAGGCGGTTCTTTGATAAGTTAACAAGTTAGGGATATAGGCTGGCATGATTGGCCAATTGGACGCAGGAGTACATTTTGACATTGAATGAGAGATGAAAAATAGGTTGAGAGTAGGCCAGGAAGGGCCTGTCCAGGGGGTTTTCAGTCTAAATAGATTGCTCTCTCCTTCTATTTCCTGCAAAACAGAAAATGGAGCATGTGGTGGATGGAGAGAGCTTTCAGGGCCAGGATGGAAACACACTGCATGACTGACTCTAAGTTAAAACTGTCTGATGTATTGTCAGTCTAGAATTTACTTCACACTCATGCTTGGAGTAATTGCCCTTACACAGTTATTCCTGATGGATGCTGAAATCAGGACATACTGGCACTGTACATACAGATATAATATCTCTTAGATTAGGAAAGGGACATGCAGTTTCAGGGCTCTCATAAAAATCTATGAGACAGTCCCCCTTCCATTCCACCCATGGCTAGTTGGAGCAGGCTGCCAAGCTTCTAACTGCAAAGAACAACACAAGCATAAATAGACACTACCCCCTCTCTCCCCGGCACCTTTTATGCATGAGATTGGCATGGAAGTAGAGAACAGCCTTGTTGTCACCGATCCCGAAAGCAGGGGGTGCTATTTTAGCACAGTAGTAACTGAAGAGCCTAGTTGTCATTGATCCTGACAGCCTTTAATTTAAATCATGGGTTTTCCATTTTTAATATGGTCTGGACCATATGTCAATAGAGGGCTTTGGTTTCACAGACACCTGCCCTCCCATTCACAGTGGCACAAATTACCTTTCCTCCCATTTGTGATCACATATCCCTCTGGGATGGAAAATGTGTACTGGGAAACTGGTTAAAAAATTAGTATGCAATAATGGAAAGGCATAAAATGTCATGCCCGACATATCAACTCCCTGGCACCACATAGCCCTTCAGACCAGAACACCAGCCTACCCTATCTAGCCATCACATCCCTTACCCACCTCCCTCACCAAATGCCAACGAATAAACAGGAGACTTGCAGTATGCCAGAAGGCAGGATCCTATTCAAGATAAGGACATGATCTAAAACGTATTAAGTCAATGGAAAGACTCCCATTGACTTCAGTGAGTTTGGGATCACGACCTACATGCCACTCTAACTCCCTCAAATGCGGTCTTTAATAAAAGGTTTTGTTGGTTCCCTGGGGCATGATGTCCTATATATCTGTTAAAGAACTTGATTTACAACATGTTCCCATATATCCTTATCTGTATTTCTGACCTTGCTCACATATCATACCATTTAATATATAGTTACAAAATAGGACTAAACTATTTTATAGACATGTAGGAAAAGGCATGTAAGCAGCAGAGCTCAGTGTAATCAATGTAATTAAACAACTAAATGAAGATAGATGAAAGTTGGATATTTTATTCCCCGTCTTTCACACATGAAAATACAAAATGTGAGGAAAGCATTGCAGGAGAATATTTCAGAGGAACTGCTTAGTTCATGTTGTTGGGGCATCATTAGAATGCACATTCATCAAAGGTTTTGCCAAGATCATTACACAAGGAATGTGTTCTGGCATTATCCATGTGCGACCCAGGTCATGTGGAATACAAAAGAACAGCATGAAGTCCTTGCTGTGATAAAAGGTCATTCTCCAATGTCTACTGAAGCAAGTCCCATGAAAATAGTGATCTTGATATTGCAGAGAACATCAATCCAGTGCTTGGTTTGCCGACATAGTAGTAACCATACTACAGTAATTAACTTAACCATACCAGTAGAAGTGAGCACCTGGGTGGTAGAATCTCCAACCTGAAGTTCTCTCCTTCAACCTCATTGTTCAGAGATAAAATGGCAGGTTCAATAAATGGGCTACAGGGTCACCTAAACCCAAAGACGCTATTTCTTTCATTGCATAAAATGCTGTACTTAGACTAAACATTAGATGATATTTCACATTTTGTGCAAAGCCTCAACTGTGCAAGGGAAATGGGTGCTTATTAACTGCTTTTGCCGGAGACAGACAGACAGACACCCACACCTCTTTTCCTATTTGGAATTAGTTTCTATCATTTTCCCTTGTTCACTATAATTAGACTCGGTTGGGCCAGATTTTTCAGCAGTGCTCAGCATTCAATAGCTCCCATTAAGAACAGCTGAGGGGACTGAACATTTCTAAAAACGTGGTCCCTTGTGTACAGATACAGATCATCACTGCAGGGGGAAAGAAGACTAGAAACTCTCTTAGGGTTGGTTCAACAGACAGCAGAGGAGATACTTGAGAATTCTGGTCAAAGGTTATAGTGATGGAAAATAAGCAAACAATTCTGTCCTTGGTATTCCTTGCATGGATGTAACAGAGGAGAATTTGGCTCTGTATTTTCCAAAAGAAAAGAAAAGAAGATTGTGTAGTCCCAAATATACTTGTGACATTTCTAGAAACCCTATAAAATTTGGCCAAAGATTTCAGATATTCAGACTTTGTAACATAAATTTGTATCAGATTACAACATGTCTTACCATACCACCAGCATATATTGTCCAACAGGCCAAATTCAGAATTCTGACGTGTATAATTTTAAATTGTTCTAATTTCATTTTGGATTCCTTAGTAGATCTTGCTGTGTATTTGAACATTGATTTAAATACATACTTTGAGAGTCACATTCCCATTTCTTTGAAATACTGTATTGCACAAGTGGGATAAAACAGTTCAAATAACATTGTATTACAATTTTGAGGTAAGATGAGACCAGGATATAAATTTTAATAGGAGGTGGTTCTTGTGTTCTAAGCAAAAAAGACAGCAGATAACTAGAAATTCTATGAATTTTGGGCTGTCAATTGATTCTCAAGTTTACACCCTTGCATTTCTGTGGTTTTGCTCTATGGGTTTGTATTTGGGCTTCAGGAGTGGGCTTTTAATGGACCCATTGCAGCTGTGATAATGTGTGGTCCTAATTCCACACATAAAATTATAATAACTTTAGTGAACAAAAAACATGGAGCTAGTTACAAAAAATTGGAAGAGGGGAGAAAAGAATCATGAAAACCTTTGTGAAATTTAATTTTTTCCAAAATTATCCTTTTAAACTAATTTGCTGCCAGCTCTAGCATCCTGTAACAAATAAAAGCTGAAATTAGCATAATACAGCTGTCAAAACAATAAATATGCCTGTTTGGGCCTTGCAGTGAAAATGAGCATGTGAGTGAGGGTGGGGGAGAGCAAATGACGAAGGGAGGGGGATGGAGTGAGCAGGGGTGGGGCCTCGGGAAGGGGCGGGGCAGTGGGTGGGACAATGGTGTTTGGTTTTCTGGAATTAGAAAGTTGGCAACCCTAAATCCATCTCCTGTGAAGGACAATGGTAGTTTAGTCATCCATTTCATTGGGAACAGAATCCCGCCTCATAATATGGTAACGTAGACTCCTAGAGCAACTGACAAGTCCTTCCTGCAGCCACTGCCACCCTCGCCCAAACACAACACAGTCTTTTTCTTTATAAATGCAAAACTATAGTTATATATTTTTTGAATTAAAAAAAAACAGTTTAAAAGCAACAAATAAAAGTACCCAATACCACTAGCAAAATGGGTCAAAAACAAGATTGTATGGTGGATCCAAATATAAATCAGTAGTCATATAATATAGTCAAGGCGCAGAAATCTGGCTTGCAACTTTGAGCATACGTAAACATGTAAGGCTCAGCTTTCAAACACACGTACCTGAGATGTATACGTGGAGCAAATTATTTTCTTGAATAAGGTATAAAATACTTCTGTAGAAGTGTAAAACAACATTTAAGCTTAGGAGAATCAGGAAAGCCTTTATGTCCCCTATCTATTTACATATACAATTTTTCACTTCATTGCCCCTTCCTGCTTGCTTAAAAGTTATCCTATAAAACTGAAGTCCATAATATTAGAGTGCATACTGCCTGAATTACATTAAAAACTGAACTATTTGAGTAAATATAGGCCAAAAAAGGGATAAACTGATTTTTAAAAATATATTAAAAAAAAAATGCAACAGTGTACCCTCTATAACCCTATAATGCATCAACTCAGCTGTGTTCTCTTGATTTTTATATTTGTCACCCTCTCTTTTAATACTTATGCAAGAAATGTTTTTGTTGTAGTGTCAACAATTCTGTTTAACGTTTACATCCAAAGTTAGTTTTAGTCTCATTGTAGCTACTAAATGCAATATTTTTAAATGGATTCCCCAGCTGTGTGATAGTATCCAGAGGTCAAAGAAAAATATATTTGCACAGAAAAGAATGAAGAAGATAGTCAGATTTGAACAGTATGCCAATCTAGAAAACAAAAATAACTCATAACAGCAATTAAGATGGCATTTGTATGATTTTATAAAATTAAGTCCTAACATGGAAGTCCAGAAAATCAGTTATTCTTCTGGCTAATGGAGCTCCTAAACTTCAATACTACCTAGATATTGACAAAAAGTTAACAACCAAGCCGAAAACATAGCAAAGAGATTTTAGAAATGTTATCCAAATTCAGCCTTATGTAACTTTTTCGCCAAGCGTTGCTAGAAGCAATAAGGTTTGGGTTCAATAGCTAGAAGTCCCTTTTAAAACTAACTCACACCCCCAGTTTGAGCCCCCACCCAGTTTCTGGGATCAGACCTTCCCCAGATGCCCTTAATAAGCAATATTTCCTCTCTTGCAAGCACTGAGGCTGTGTGTGAAACAAGAAAAAAATTATTGGGGGCGGGGGAAGGAAATATAGCATCAACTTGGGAAAACACCGCAACAAAAACTTTAAATGAATAAGTAAAACAGTAACTTTGGCTGTAGATTGTTGAGTCTCTTCTCTCCTCCCCTCCCCCATGTGAATGTCTAATAGGTTAATGTCTCTTTAACATATCACTTCCCCCATCTCCATTTGCTAAAGCCCCTCATGCTTTGGTATCAGCCAGTAGTATAGTCCCAGAATCCTGAGGTGCTTTTGGGCAGGCCTGTCTGCAATCTCTTAGGAAGTGCTACTTGGTCTTGTCTTGAGACTCACCACCTAATCCAGCTATAGTGATTTCAGCTTTACTTAGTGGCTCAGTCGGTTCTGTCACTCTACTGTTTCCTGCATCCTGTCCTATTGAAGAGTTGTTCCAACAATACCGGGTTCTCAGAAGAGATAAACCAGTAGCATATAGAACTCCTGAGCAAACTCCTTATCATTAGGGATGCATTTCTTTGCACAGATTAACCTGGCCTTTCTAACTTTTTTAGTTCACTGTCACTTCCCAACCAGTTCTGAGTTTGGGTAGAGTTGTGGTGGCTCTCAAAAAGTGTCACTGGAAGAATTCTGGGTAGAGAGTTTATGCAAAGGACTCTCTCTGTAGCTATACTTCCCCCTGTTCACCGTGGAAGAGATGTGGAAGAGAGCTCCTCCCCTTCTGGAGCTTTTGTCCATTTGGAGTTCTGGGTAAATAGCTGGTGTAGATGGCTGTTTTTCCATCTGTTCACCAACAGATGGGAGCAGAGAGCTCCTTAACCTCTAAAGTTTCAGGCCACAGGGTTTATATTTGCTAAGATTAGAAGATATTTTGTAATCATCAAACGCAAAGAGGTTACATAACCCAACATGCTACATGACACCTTCTTAGCAACCAGTTTAGCACTGGTGGGTTCCACTTAATCAAGTTACATCTTTTAAAATTACAGAATTGGTTGGAAAAGGTAATTTGTCTCCCCCCCCCCTAAATTTTCAATCAAAATATTTGGTTTTTCATTGAAAAACTAAACCACTGATTTATTTATTTTTTCTACTGAAGTGAAATATTGTTTTTGTTTGGAAATGAGTTCTTTATATATCTCAAAAAAAAATCCAATTTTGAAAAAAATGAGTTTTCACCAAAAAATCCTTTCCTTTGAAAAACCATTTTTGTAAATAAACTTTTGATGAAATATGTTAACAGCTGTAGATTTAACATTATGTGGCAGATTGCACAGCTAAACAACATGCCAGGATTGGGGGTGATATAAAGCTGACCTGATCGTGGGTTAGCTCTGGCAGGCATTTTACCCTCTGAAATGCCCTGGAAGACCATGGGAACATGTTTACTGCACATCACCCTAGGTAGGGTCAGCATTAGACTCCCATCTGCCATAGCCTCACCTCCTGTCCATCCCCCTTGGGGTGGATAGCTTCTGTGGAATGGAGAAGGAATTTAGTACCGATCAAAATCATGGCCTTAATTAACAGACAGTATCCCCTTAACATTATATTTTATGTTGTGCAAACTCCTTTATTCTTTCAGGGCTGAATCTAAGGCCCATTGAAATCAGAGTCTCCCAGGTGACTTCAGTGGGCTTTGGATCAGGCCCTTGTTCACAATTCCCTCCTCCCAATTTTATTTGATTTTTTTAAAAGACAGATGCTTGGGCCATATCTGTTAAAATCTATATTCTGCTAATGGAGCTCAGGTTTCTGCAAAAGGAAGTGTTACCAAGTTCCCCTAATGCCCATTGCTTGGTGACTCTAGAAGAGAGACTTAGTCCTTTCTGCAGGGGAGAGATAAGAATCATCTTTTAAAATAAGCCACTTTTAAATAAAATTAAATAATTCACAGTGTCAACTGAGGATACTATTGGCCTGTTGTTCAAAAAAAGCATGCTTTACATCTCATTTCTAAAGGTTTGGAGCCCGATTCTCCCCTCAGTCTGGTGAGAATCAGGGGGAACTCCAGTGAAGTCAGTGGAGTTACACTTGAGTAAACTAGGGTGTGAGAGGAGAATCATGCCCTGAGTTTCTATATAATTTATGTTTTAATCACTTCCAGATTAAATAGAAGAACAGGAGTACTTGTGGCACCTTAGAGACTAACAAATTTATTAGAGCATAAGCTTTCGTGGACTACAGCCCACTTCTTCGGATATGCATCCGAAGAAGTGGGCTGTAGTCCACGAAAGCTTATGCTCTAATAAATTTGTTAGTCTCTAAGGTGCCACAAGTACTCCTGTTCTTCTTTTTGCGGATACAGACTAACACGGCTGTTACTCTGAAACTTTCCAGATTAAATGGCACACTCGATATACATTGGTAAAACCTCTTGATCATAGTCCTCAGCTGGTTGTGTGAAGCATGGAGTCATTCATGCAATGTTATACCTGAGCTTGAAAAAAGAACATCAGGAAATGGGTTATGAGAAATGATTGCTGCTGGTTAAACATCATCCCACTGGTGCTCATGTGCTAAATGCGACGTTACACACACGCCATGCAATATTCTGGACTACAGAGAGGCGGGGCATTTAGAGAATGATGCTGTGTCCATGGGTAACATTATGGACAAGCACACCTGGGCTATTCTTTGGTTAAAGTCACTCACAGATTAGTAGAGAAAAAGAAAACAGTAGATCCATCCGCCCATCACAAATAATGTGATAAATTTAGCCTCTTTGTGTAATGTCAGCAATTTGCAATTTCCTCCAGCATATTTGTTATTCCAAAGTATTTGACATACTTCTCCCCTCCCCCCCCAAGATTTTATCTCTATGAGCTGATCACAAACAGTTCTTGGAGAATAAATGATACTCAATATTTGAGCTGTATTGGTTAGTTTGGTCAGGTAAGCCACGTGGCATTGTTCTGTTCCCTGATTGGATGAGCCTGCAGGCTGTTCTGGCACAAATGCTCATGCAATGTGCAGGTAAAATTTGGTTTCTACAAATACGTATGTGAATTATTTTGATTTCCTATGAAGATATGGATCAGTAAAATCTGATCACTTGAGTGTTCACAGAAAGCAAACACAGAAGGGAGTTTAATATGACAGAAGAGAATTTATTCAAAAACTTCACAGGAATGTTTATAGGCTTTCTTGCACTCTCTCACCATGTGCTAGAAACAGCAAAGCTACATGTCTGAGATACTAAATGCAACTTTTCTGAGCTGCTATATTAGAGACTGCACAAGTATCCTGAATGTAGTGACCCCCTCTTATTTTGAATAAGCTATTTGTATCAGTTTGAACCTGTTCGTGATATGCATCCTTGTGGTCCACATAAGTGTTTGCATTCCACTTGACAGAACATAAATGTTAACATATATCCTCCAGATATTACTTAAGGAAAATTCCCACTGAAATCAAATCATTGGGCCTTTTGTCTCAATAACCATCAAAAGTTGGTTATTTTACCTCATAGTTCTTCCTTAGGCACCTTCTATTATGTCATTCAGAATTTTGGTTCTCTGTATTAATTAAAAAAAATGACTTTCTATATCTGATAATCCCACAATATCCACCAAAGGCATTGAAAATGATCCAGATGAAGAGTGGGGAGTTTAGAGAGATAGACAAATGATTTGGTTCTTGAAGTTTTGATCACATTAAACAGAGGAGCAAACTAACCAGGGAAAAGCTAAGTGAAGAAAGTACTGGAAGAGGAAGTGAAAAAATGTGAATGATCTCACTCCATTATTTTCAGTGGGGTCAAACCCATTTTGGGCCCTGATACTGTAGGGAACGGCAGAGCGGTATTTTATTTTCACACACTGTTCACATGTGGAATAAAAGGCAAAATGAGTTCTGTGGAGGATGAATACTCTGAGGAACGTTTGGGTCTCCAACTCAGCCTCTGCTTTTATCCCCTGCTGCAATCCTTTCATTTCAGAAAGCTCCTCATGAATAAATATGACCTCTGATAAGAGCACAAACTGTTAACAGGAGGCACTAGGCATGTTTCCTTATTGCAGCCACAGACAGAACTTGAGTAAAGCTAATGATCAGCACATTACACTTCATTAACAGCTACCATCTTTTCACCTGCTTTTAGTTTTTCCATTTGGTCTTCCGCAATCCCAGGCTTTTATCGCCAGGCCAGCTTGATAAAAGTCCTGCTCAGCTGTGTCACACTGCAAAAAGGATCGTACGCTCAGGAACCTTCTCACCATTTCTAAAGAGTCCAATTTTTGTCTCACTTGTACTGAAGGATACTTGCCTCTGGGGGTGTTTCAACTCCACTTGAGTGCTGCAGTTTTACATTAATACATTTATTCCAATGAAAATGTTAATAAATATTTAATAGGTACTGTCAAGCAACGCATTTAATCTTTTTTTCCCTCAGGGTTAGGGTTAGATGAAGCACTGTCAGAAGACAGACATCATTTACAAACAAAATGATGAAGTTGTTCGTATCGATCACCACCATGTTGGAACAGGAATACCTGTGACTTATTTATAAGATTAGGACGGTCTTTCTGTGTTTGGGACCTAAGACAATAAATTCTGTCAGCCCTGCAAATACTTACACACATGAGCAACTTTGCAAATGTGAGTTGTCCCACTGAAGTAACTGGGACTACTCACATGAGTAAAGACACGTACTCACCAGGGGTTTGCAGGATCAAAGACTTAGAGGTTCGTTTTATAGCATCATAAATAAGACATGGAAAGTCCAGAAAAAGTACCAGTCAATCTCTAGCATTTATCCTTGTGTAGTATAAAGCGTTTCTGAACATTAGTGATGGGTGAACCTCTAGAAGGTCTGGAGATCCAAGCTTAGATAAACAACAAGAATCCAGAAGTTTATTCAAGATTGAGCTGTATTATACGAAACCCTTGAATCTGCAAAACTGTGGTGGAAAACGAAATACTTTTTTTTGTTGGAAAAGGGGCTCTTTGTAATGAACAATGCTTGTTTTAGAATTCACAACCATTTTTGTGACAAGGAAGAAAAGTATTTAAAAATTCAAGATGATTTTGTAGAATATTTCTGTCATTTTCAGAACTACTACAAAATTGTGGTGAATTTTTACTTTTTTGCATTTTGTCTAGATCATTTGCAACTGGTCAAATCAGCTATGTGATGTTGTTTCTAGTTTCCTGATTGGCCAAGCCTGCACCAAGTAGTCAGGCTGGTTAGCAGAAGCCACTTTCACGCAATAAATAAATAAATAAATAAATAAATAAATAATGTTTGCCTGTTGTGTCTCAGAGACTTTGTTTTATTTTGTTTTTTAACAAACCTCAAAACCTAGCAGTGGTAGCAGCAACAGGGATGCACTGTTTTCCACTGCAGGATGAGAGGAGGAAGTCCACTAACTAATCCTTTCTTTCTGAAAACATCCAGGATTTTAGAAAGCTGTGGCTCTGCCTGCTGCCTCTCCCCACCAAGCAGGGCCGGCTCCAGGCACCAGCTTCTCAAGCAGGTGCTTGGGGCGGCCGCTCCGGAGAGGGGCGGCACGTCCAGGTATTTGGCGGCAATTCGGCGGACGGTCCCTCACGCCGCCTGGGAGTGAAAGACCTCCCGCTGAATTGCCACTGCAGATCACGATCGTAGCTTTTTTTTTTTTTTTTTCCTCCCCGTTTTGGCTGCTTGGGGCGGCCAAAACCCTGGAGCCGGCCCTGCCACCAAGGATGCTGAAGGTGGCAACAGGCCCACAATCCTTTTCAGGTAGCATCAAAGGGTGGATCAGGGCAAGGGGCAGATGCCAGTGGAGCTGATAGACACACTGAAGAGTTTATACATAGATGTGACTGAAAAAAGGTAGCACTGTCATCTTGTTTTACAGTTGGGAAACTGAAGCACAGAGAGATTAATGACTTGCCCAAGGTGGCAGCACCCAAAATTGAACTCTGATCATCTATATCTCAGCCAGTGCCTTAACTATAAGACCATCCTTCCTTTGTCTTTTATGTAGTCCATCTGTTTGTTACCGACTTTTTTTCCATTAGCTGCTAGCCCCCCATCCTCCTCTTTGCTCCTGATTCCCCTCTCCTTCAAGGGTTGTCTTTCCATTCCAAAGCCCCCTAGGCTTTCCTATTACCACCTGACCTCACTGCTTGCATACTCAACCATACAAATGCCAACACACAACCATACTATTTCCAAAATGCTTCTGACAGTAACAAATGCCATTTGATTGCTACTTGTGCCCTCCCCTTTTCTCCTCATATGCTGTCATTCAGCTCATCTTATAAAAGCAACAGGTTGACTGATAGCATAAGGTCTGAGTTTATGCTATGAAAGTCACTAATCAATTCAAATCTCTTCATCCTAACTGGACTTAGCAGAACGGCTTTTAAAATCATTTTTGAATTGAACTCCAAAACATTTAGTTCCTCTGGAAAGTTTAGAATCTACCAACCATTTCCAAGTGGTTTCTAGTGGTTAGGCAGTTTGTTCTCCCCGCCCCCGCATTGGGCATGGCTATTGCTACACTCTAGAAGTGTGCAGAATACAGCTGAGTGGGAACAACAACAATAAAATCTTGGAATTTTTCACGGAGCAGCTGCCCAGCTGACAGGTCAACCTCAGAGCCAGAGACCCTGGGAGTCCTGCCTCCATTGCAGTCCCCCAGATGGTCCTGCAGAGATGCTGGTCTGGTGAGCTGGTAGGAAACGGACCTGGTTTCCATCTGAACTTTGTTTAAATAGACAGAAAAATGTTCCCATGGAAATTTTTCAACCAACTAGCTCTAGTGCAGAACCCAGCAGTTTCAGTTTGCCAGGTTCATATGAATATTTGTTTGGATTCATGTGGGTTGGAACCTTTGGAAGCTGAAGCTTCTGAGCTCTGCACAACTCCTGTCCTAACCCAAAAGTAAGTCCCACAGATGGGATAGAAAGAACGTTACAGAAAATCCAGAAGCCACTTAGACATTCTGCTAACGTTACTAGTGCAAGCAAGAGCAGTAATGGCATTTCATATTGTCTAAGTCTTTAAATATTACCATATAAAAAAAGATGTGTTTTGTACACAAATGTCATGCAGATGTTTCATTAAAGGTGCTTCATTATTTGTTACAGTGTCTCGGTTTTCAAACACCTAGGAAGCAATTTCTGCCTCCTTAGCAATTCTTTAAACTGTAACTGTTAAAAGGGGGTGGGGGGAAAGTGCCAAAATCGCTACTTTCCTAGGGACAGTGGCTACAGGGCAAGACTGCCCTGAAATTAGCAGATAACAGCAGACCTTAGCTGAGGCTTTTATCGGCTGTTTGTGCTCACCGAGGCCAGATGATTTTCAAGGAGCTGCTTAGAGATTTAAAGCGCTGATGTGACAGGAACCCTTTGATTCTAATGTTCCTGCCTTCGTCTTGTAGCCAGTGTTTATGTAAACTTGAGAAAAACTGCCACTACTGTTCATCTCCCTCATTTTTCAGCCTTAATGGTAATTACATTCCACGCATGACAGGAGATTTAGCATTGCACTCAAGACTGGGGTTGTAATACTATCTTTGACATGCCATTGCTATGCATTAGGTCACAGTTTCACAGAGCTTACCCGGAGCAGAGATGGAAGTAGAACTATGTCAAAAGTTTGGGGTGGTGGGTGTTTTAAAATATCTTCTGAACTACTTAGAGTTTTAAAGTAAATCACTTTAGGCTGAAATTTTCAAAGCGGCCTAAGGGAGTTAGGCACCCAAATCCCATTGAATTTCAATGTGAGCTGGGGACCTAATTTCCTTTGGCTCCTTTGAAATTCTAGTCTTAAAATTTTTTGTTTTAAGTATTGAGCCATTTTCCCCCCAAGGACTGACTCAGAAAGCAATACAAACTATGGTGTATGTGTGTATATACAGACAAAGCATAGAGATATACCCCATCTACTTCCCTCCCTTGTTTCTAAGCCCCCACCTCCATGTTCACTTCTGCATAGAGGCCTCTGCTCTTTGGCTCAAAGTTCTGTATCTATGCTTGTGATCTCAGGGCCTCTTTTGGCCATCTCTCGATCTGCAAGGACTTCCTTTTTAGTGGCCAAACTCCTACTCTTGACTGCCAGAGTATCATCAGCTTCTTCCTCCTCTGCTCTCAGATTCATTTCTCTCTCAGCTGCCACACTCTTAACTTTTTCTGCTCCACATCCCCTTTTCTCCTGCTCCAGTCCTCTCTGCTAAACACCCTCTTTTCCTTCCACTTCTCTCTGTAATACAGGCCTTGCTGTTCCCCCACCCCAAACTCTAACTTCATCTCCTGTCTACTACAGTGTGAAAAAGATGGTTTGTTATCTTAATGCCATACCTGCTTGTAGGATAATTAACCTTTGTTCCAGTCTTTGTACCATTTGGTGCCCCCGCTACAATCTGATGGTCTCAATGCAGAGTGGGGGAAGATAAGTGAATTGTCACTAACTTATTCATACCTTCTAACACAAAGTTGTCTGAACAGAAACTTGAATGATTAGCTTGGAGGTCACAACTTTAGAGGCTGCTTGTGAAAATGGGACAATCTATATTGTCCCTCTCCCAAAGAAATACCTTACTCCTCTTTTCTCTAAAAACAGCCATACATCACAACATGCTCAAAAACATAATCCCTGTCGCCCAGCAGTCCTGGGCAAGCCTATGACAGACCAGTGTGAGTACAATGAAGGGAAGGCATTTTGGTATGAAAACAAACTTCATTCTCAAGCTTCCAAGTATTGCAACACATACAAATGGGACTTCTCTCAGGCACAATCGAAAGTAAATGTACCATATGGACTTACTTCAGCCAAGTCCCCACATAAAAGGGTCTCTGCTCCAGGCAGCAGTTCTTCCCCAGCAGTTTTGTCTGAGCCTTGGCTTCAGGAGCTTTGCAAAACCTTTTCCCTCCTGGACAAGCAGAGGAGAAATTCTGCTTCTATCATGAGTGTCAAACAGCTCCCTCTTCTCTATTCCTAAAACTTAATAGGCCCATTCTGGAGGACTCTCCCTCCCTGATTAGCAGCTCTGCCAGTTTCTATGGGGTGGGGAAAAGTCCTCTGCAAGTTTTTAACCCTTTCCTTGCCATCTGGGTCTGAAGAAAGGACAACCCCATCACAGGGGCACCTTGGTTAGCAGTTTCAGCATAGGGGCCTGGAACCAAACCAACACAGAGAAGAAACTAATCTATAGAGATGGTACTTCCAGATCTGAATTGAGTGCATTGATGGGGAGTTATAGGGAAGCCTGAACTGCTGCTGCCCATGTTCTTCCTCCTGGGAGAAGTAGAAGACTTCTGGCTGTCTGGCTCTGAAGCCAGCACCTTTCACAAGCGTTGAATTCAAACAACGGTTTAAAACACATCAATTAAAAACATTTTTTTTTAAATTTGGCTGAATGGTGTCTTTGTTTTTGCTCATCTCATGCTCCATCCAGAGAAAAGCCTATAACATGCCAAAAGCCACATCCGGTTTGTTTCAAACACAAATTCCTTGGGGGTGGAGGGGTGGGGGGGGGGAGGAGTGCATCTGTACTTTTAATCTTGACTACCCGGAGATGAAATGACTGAGTGGTCTCTGAGTTTTAATGGAAATGTATTGTACACAAATCACATTAGTTTTCATTTTTAAAATTACAGATTAGATTTTAAAATTCCATGCTGCTTCCAAATTCATTTCTAACCGCCTTTGCAGAGTTCTAGCTCTTGGCCCTTGCAGAACCTACTTTAAAAAAAAAAGGGGGAAAAAGAAAAAAGCATCGATTGATTCCTGTAATGGAAATGGAATCCCTGCTCGTCCTTATTACCATGAGCATTACTACCCTTGTCATCACTACCATCATTATGCCATGAAGCTTTATTCTCAACGCAGCAGAGGTGGAGGTGGAGCAGCAGAAGTGGCCCACGTACACCCTCTGTCTCTATGCTCATAGCATTCTGTGCAGAGCTTCACAGTCATCTGTCAGTGGTTTTCTTAAGTGGCACTTATCTTTTCTGCCTAATGAGTTACAGTGTTATTGTTTGTATCACAGTAGTGCCTACAGGTCCCAGCCAAAGATCAGAACCCATTGCATTAAAAGGCTGCACAGACACATAGCGAGAGAGTGTCCCTGCCTCGACATGCTTCCAATTTAAATAAAACAGAGAAAGGGTGGGAGGGGAAAACAGAGATGGGAACTGGCTTACCTCAGGTTACTGGAGGGCTTATCCTGCACCTCCTCTCAGGTGTGGAGTCCCATTGGTTTCAGTGGAGCTCCACATGGGATAAGGTCCCTAGTCTTTGATAACATAAACAGTAATTAGTTCACAAAGCAGAGCACACAAGGCACTTGTCAACCAACAGCCAGGTAAGCAATGTTCTATTTATAGTGCCCGAGATCAGATTCTGGAAATACGTTTTCTTGGAAGTGGCACATATATGAATACATTTCATGTAGTTATACAGAGCCATATCGGGCTGCTGTTTACGCCATTGGAAATCTGGATTAAATCCAGCAAAGTTAATGGAAAGGCTCTGGATTGACATCAGGACATGGCCCAAAACAAATGACACCTATAATAAGAAATGACATATTACTGACTCACTCTCTCACAGCGTTGGCTTATAGGACAACAAATAAGCAAATATCTAAGGGCTTGTCTACACGGGGAATTTTACCAGTATAATTATACTGGTATAATGATACCACTATAGCTGTACTGATAAAACTCTCCATGGCTGGGTCTACACTGCCTGAATCGGCAGGTAGAAATCAACCTCTCGGGGATTGATTTATTGCGTCCCGTTGGGACGCGACAATCGATCCCCGAATCAACGCTCTTACTCCACCAGCGGAGGTGGGAGTAAGCACCGTCGACGGGAAGCTGCGGAGGTCGATTTTGCCGCCGTCCCTACAGCGGGGTAAGTCGGCTGCGATACGTCGAACTCAGCTACGCTATTCACATAGCTGAATTTGCGTATCTTAAATCAACCCCCACCCCGTAGTGTAGATGTAGCCCATGTAGATACACTTATTCTGGAATAAGAGTGCCTTTTTCTGGTTTAGCTTTTGCCCCTTTGAAAGTGATGTAAGCTAAACCAGAAAAAGGCACTCTATATACCCCAATGGGGAGTTATACCAGTGTAACTATAGCAGTATGATTCCGGAAGTGGATTTCCACATCTAGACAAACCCTAATAGTGTCAACATTTCTCCAGAGTTCCTGTCCTGACATTCTGCACAGCAGGATAACAGCTATAGTGGGAGTGAGCTTCCTTAACAGTGAATTATACCTCAGTAAGAGTCAGGTGTGCTACGGAACAAGTGCTTTTTCCACTCTAAGCAGTGTTCCCCTGCACTAGCAGGATGGCTCAGAGGCCCAAAGCCCTTTAGGGACTCATTCAAACTGTATCTGTCTAGGGACTTATCTGGCTCCTATTAGCACAGTAAATGAGCACTTCACAATCTTCAATGTATTTATTCCCAGCACTCCACTGAAATACTACTGTCTGAATTTTACAGAACTAAGGGAATGCCTACACCACAATAAAACACCCACAGCTGGCCTGTGTCAGCTGACTCGCACTTGGGCTGTGGGACTATAAAATTGCAGTCTAGCTGTTTGGGCTCAGGCTGGTGCCCGGGCTCTGGGACACCTTCCTCCACACAGGCACATTCATAGAAGTACTATTCTCCCACTTCCATTGGGCCATACAAATTCATAACATAGGAGCACAAAATATCCCTGACTTCTGTTGCCCAGGTGCATCCAGCTCCAGCTGTGGGAGAGGCACTTCCTGGCTGAGTGCACTGGTTCAGCAGCCCTCGCTGTCATAGTTCCATTCATGGGGAAATGGCTTAGCTTTAGCTCCACAAAGATCGTGAAGAGCACAGCAGGCCACAGTAATGCTCAGAGCACTGACGATGCTGGAATCCAAACAGGCCTGTAGACTTTCAATCTGGTAATTAAACCTTCTTTTACCAAGGCCCCTGATATCAGGGTACAGTTTCAAAAGCTCAGGCAAAAGGGGGCACTCAGTGTCCCCCAAAATAATGGTGGGGACAGTAACTCTGTTTAGGACACTGTCATTTGGTGGGAATAGTGTCCCAGCCTGTCCATAAATGTAGACTCCTGATCAGCGAAAAACCCCGCTATCATGAATTTTTCCAATGCAGCCCGCATTGACATTCATAAATCGGCCTCTGTGGTCCATGAGGGCCTGCATGACAATGGAGTAATACCCTCTACGGTGTATGTACTCATGTGCTCCTTGAGGAGAGCAAACTATGGCAACATGAGCCCCATCAATGGCCCAGCACAGTATGGAAACCCATACTAGAGGATCACAAGGGTCCCTTCCAACCTTGAAATCTATTAATCTCCTTTCTCCTTCTGTTCCTCAGCAACCCTTTCATCTACCATCATGCCTGGTCACTCCTTGCCACCTTCACAAACCAATACGTGATATAATGTATATATATAAGCCTTCATATATAAACACAAAATTAGTCAAAAATTAAATTCACTCAAAGTAATCAAAGCTTTATTGTTTCACTTTTCTATTTCAATTCTGCAAATGAGTCAAATGGGTATTAATTTCATGTCACTGGTGAAGTCTTGTAGCTGTTTGAATAGATAACTGATATATGCAGCATGGCCCAACTCTGCACCCATTGACATCAATTGCAAAGCTTCCACTGATTTCAATAGTACAGGATTAATCACTATGCTTGGAGGAATGTCAGTTAAACTAGCCCATTTAAGCGCAAGGCATTTTGCAAGCTATAATTACAGCATTTAATAATTTGGTCAATATAGGAGCTTACCAGTTTCTGTTCTTTAAGTGGAATAAAAACATGCCCTATGGCCTTACCGGTTTTGTAAAGTAGTCGGGTGATACGCCACATCTCCAATATCACCTTTTCCCCCCCTTCTATCTTAGAATTAAATGAAATATTTCTTTCAGGACTATTAGAAATTCCAGCCAACAATCTTTTACCAGACTCACTATTACTCGATATTGTAGTGACAAATCAAACTGATTCCAATTTTACTGCTTTTTTAAAAATGAAACTACAATATCCCAAAATTGGATACAGATAGAAATGTCATGTTTGAACAATAAGAGAATAATAGTAGTAACATACTACCAACCACTTGCCCAGGATGGTGATGGTGATTGTGAAATGTTCAAGGAGATTAGGGAGGATACAAAAAACAGAAAACCTAATAATAATGGGGGATTTCAACTATCCCCATATTGACTGGGTACATGTCACCTCAGGACAGTATGCAGAGATGAAATTTCTAGACACCATTAATGACTGTTTCTTGGAGCAGCTTGTCCTGGAACCCACAAGGCGAGAGGCAATTCCTGATTTAGTACTAAGTGAAGCACAGGATCTAATCTAAGAGGTGAAAATAGCTGACCCACTCAGTAACAGCCATTTTAATGTAATTAAGTTTATCATCTTTGTAGAGGAGAAAATACCAAAGAAACCCACTACAGTAGCATTTTACTTCAAAAAGAGAAACTACACAAAAACGGGGAAGCTAGTTAAACAGAAATTAAAAGAAACAGTCACAAGAGTGAAATGCCTGCAAACTGCATGAAAACTTTTAAAAAACACCTAAAGAGAGGCTCAACCTAAAGGTATACCCCAAATCAAAAAACACACACAAACAGTAAGATGACCAAAAATGCCACCATGGCTAAAACAACAGAGTAAAAAGACAAAAAGGCATAATTTAAAAATTGGAAGTCAAATCCTATGGAGGAAAATAGAAAGAAGCATAAAGTCTGTCAAGTTAAGTGTAAAAGTATAATTAGGCAGACCAAAAAAGAATTTGAAGACAAAAAAACTAATAGCAAAAAAATTTTTAAAAAAATTTAAGTACATCAGAATCAGGAAGCCTGTCAAACAATCAGTGGAACCAATAAATGACCAAGGTGCCAAAGGAGCACTCAAGGAAGACAAGTGAAGCTAAACAAATTCTTTGCATTAGTCTTCTCTGAAGAGGATGTGAGGGAGATCCCCTGAGCCATTCTTTTTGGGTGACAAACTGTCCCAGACTGAGGTGTCAATACAGGAGGTTTTGGAACAAACTGATAAATTAAACAGTAATAAGAAGTCACCAGGACCAGATGGTATTCACCTAAGAGTTCTGAAAGAACTCAAATATGAAATTGCAGAGCTACTAACTGTGGTATGTAACCTATCGCTTAAAGCAGCCTCTGTACTAGATGACTGCAGGATAGTTAATGTAATGTCAATTTTTATAAAAGGCTCCAGAGGCAATCCTGGCAATTACAGGCCAGTAAGTCTAAATTCAGTACCAGACAAATAGGATGAAATTATAGTACAGAACAGAATTATCAGACACATAGATGAACCCTATATGCATGGGTGCTTTCGTAAACATGGCTTTCGTAAAGGGAAATCATGACTCACCAATCTATTAGAATTCTTTAAGGGTGTCAACAAACGTGTTGCAAGGGTGGTCCAGCTGATATAGTGTAATTGGACTTTCAGAAAGCCTTTGACAAGGACCCACAACAAGTAAGCAAAGTAGGTAGTCATGGGATAAGAGGGAAGGTCCTCCCATGGATCAGTAACTGGTTAAAAGATAGGAAACAAAGGGTAAGAATTAACGGTCAGTTTTCACAATGGAGAGAGGTAAAAAACAGGGTAATCCCCAAATAATCTGTACTGGAACCAGTGCTGTTCAACATATTCATAAATCATCTGGAAAAGGGGGTGAACAGTGAGGTGGCAAAATTTGCAGATGATGCAAAATTACTCAAGATTGTAGTCAGCTTTGGTCTTAACTAAGAGTTACAAAGGGATCTCCCTGAACTGGGTGATGAAATGACAGATGAAATTCAGTGTTGATAAATGCAAACTAATGTACACTGGAAATCATAATCCCAACTACACATACAAAATGATGGAGTCCTAATTAGCTGTCACCACTCAAGAAAGATATCTTGGAGTCATCATGGATATGTCTCTGAAAACATCTGCTTGATGTGCAGTGGCAGTCAAAAAAGCTAACTAAGTTAGGAACCAATAGGAAAGGGATAGATGATAAGACAGAAAATATCATAATGTCACTTTGTAAATCCATGGTACACCCGCACCTTGAATACTGCATGAAGTTCTGGTCGCCCTGTCTCAGTAAAGATATATTAGAAATGGAAAAGGTACAGAGATGGGCTACAAAAATGAGTAAGGGTATGGAACAGCTTTCATATGAGGAGAAATTAAAAAGACTGGGATTGTTCAGCATAAAAAAGGAGATGATTAAGGGGCAATAGGATAGAAGTCTATACAATCCTGAGTGGTGTTGAGAAAGTGAATAAAAAAGCGTTATTTACCTGCTTCACGTAACACAAAAACCAGGGGACATGCAATTAAGTTGTTAGGCAGAAGGTTTAAAACAAACATAAGGAAGTACTTCTTCACACAAAAGTCACAGTTAACCTGTGGAACTCATAGCCAGGAGATGTTGTGAAGGCCAAAAGTATAACTGAGTTAAAAAAGGAATTAGATAAGTTCATGTAGGATAGGTTCATCAATGGCTATTAGCCACGCTGGTCAGGGATGCAACCCCATGCTCTGGGTGTCCTTAAACCTCTGATTGTCAGATGCTGGATCACTGGATAAATTGCCCTGTTCTGTTAATTCCCTCTGAAACATCTGGCACTGTCCATCATCAGAAGACTAGATGGACCTTTGGTCTGATGCAGTATGGCCATTCTTATGTGAAATCCATGCAAAATCAAGTGATCCCTTTGGAGGTTGGGAAGCAAAACCACCTGGCTACACCAGGGGTTCTTGTACTATTTCATGATACCATGGCCTGTACTTCCCGCTGCATGGTTTCAAGGAGCTGCTCAGGTATAGAATCATAGAATAATAGATTATAGGACTGGAAGGGACCTCGAGAGGTCATCGAGTCCAGTCCCCTGATAAGTGGCATGGTATGTGGCATGGTATGGCTTTACCTCTGGGCTGGTTTGGATCTGACATTCCATAAGATGTGTTCACCCTGGCTGGGTGGAGAACATAGTATCGTAGTGGGTCAACACATTCCTGGCTTGCCAGCATAAGCGAGGAGTAAGACTTTCAGCTACTAGCATGTCTTCAGTGCCTGCTGGCTCTTGTATCTGGGGGCCCAGTCTCCAGGGAGATCCCTGGGATCTATGAACAAGCTTTTTTGAGCTAACCAGGGTTTTAACATATTTACATGGAAATACTTGTGTTTCTTCTTTTTGTCTGGACAGTGACTTTCAGAATCATCCTTTCCAGCTCACCAGATAACCCCCAAAAGGCAAGGTTACACCAAACCTGAAGTGTTCTGGCCTGGTTCACTATATTCAAATACACCTAGGCCAAGGGGTAGGAATGAGCATCCCCATGGACACACATTATGTGCATTGGGTCATCCCCTCAGGGGGGTCTGGGAGCACCCAGAGTCTATTAGTTGCATCACTGTTCAGCCTCCAAATGCTACTGAACCTACTAATTCCCAGGAACAGCTTTTGTCTGTTCTGCCAGAGAGACCCCACCATTCTACAAAGGCACACACCATGCAGTCACACTGTACGAGGGGACATAAGTGGCTGACATACCCTGGCTTCCCACATCAGAAACAATGATTGGCCTATCAGGGGAGGCTTCCAAGTCACCTGCTCGGACTGCTCCATTTCCCCTGTGATGGGTTTTGATGTGGTGTTGCCTGGTGCCTTCTGGGTTCCACTGGGAGGGTCCCCCTCATTTCAGTGCTTTTCTTGGAGCCTGCTAGCCCTTTTCCGGTACCTCCAGTTGACTCCTCAGGAGGTTTGGGCTGAGTTTCACAAGACCTGGGCTGTTCAGCCTGGCCACTCAGCCTGTCAGCGTGCTGGGGTTCTGTTGGAGTGCCCCGGTTTGAATGGTGGTTGACAAAATATCTAGATACTGTTCAAGTACCACCAACTACAGAGTCTCATCCAGCGTCAGTGGATGGCCCAGTCCTTTAGTCACTGAGCCACAACCTGGGATCATGTCCCAGTGGGAAAGGCTCTGTCTGGAATTGGTGCCATCTCAGGTGATACCTCTAGTCGGTCGAGGAGGGCTGCTTTTACAGCATCATAGTCCTTTGCAGTTTCATCTTCTAAGGCCTGCTAGGCCAACTGTCCTTCCCCTGTCAAAAAGGGGACCAGCCATGCAGCCCAGGTGGTCTTCTCCCATTGGGTGGTAGGGCCTACCCATTCAAATGTAGCAAAATACACCTTGGGGTCATCAGTGGATCCCAATTTGGAAAGGGCAATAGCTGGTGCTCATGGAGTCACTTCAGAGTGGGAGTGGCCGGTGATCCACTCTAGCATCACCTCCTGAAACTGCTGCTGCCACCATTGTTGCTGTTTCTGCAGCAGCAATAGCTCAAGGGGCACAGCTTGCTGCCGCTGGGTAGCTTGCCAAACTTCTTGCTTCCCTTCCAGGAAAATCTATTGGGCCTCTCCTGAGTTAGTAGTCAGATGATCTCCTCCATGGATCCCTGTAACAGTGCGGGACTCACCCCTGCGGCACCTCCTGCTGGTTACTTCTGGGAATGAGCTCTCCAGCTTCCGGAGCGCCCTCTTCAGGCCCGGCTCTAGGATTTTTGCCGCCCAAAGCAAAAACAATTTTGGCCGCCCCCCCGGTTCTTTAATTACCCCACCCCCGACCCTGCCTCAACTCCGCCCCTTCCCCAAATCCCCAGCCCTGCCTCCTCCCCCCAGGCTCTCAAGCCTAGGAGGGAGGGGGAGAAGCGGCGCCCGCACCGCGGCCACTCGGAGTCTCCCCCCATCCCAGGTTTGAGAGCCTGGGAGGGAGGGGGAGACTCCGAGTGGCCGTGGCGCGGGCGCCACTTCTCCCCCTCCCTCCCAGGCTCTCAAATCTGGGAGGGAGGGGGAGCAGCGGCACGCGAAATGGCCGCTCGGGATCTCCCCCTCCCTCCCAGGTTTGAGAGCCTGGGAGGGAGGGGGAGCAGCGGCGCGTGAATCAGCTGTTTTGCGCGCCATGGCAGTAGCAGCGGAGGTGAGCTAGGGCGGCCGGGGCACGGCCAGCGCCAGAATGCTGCCCCTAAAAATGTGCCGCCCCAAGCACCAGCTTGTTTTGCTGGTGCCTAGAGCCGGCCCTGTTCAGGCCGGTGTCTCGCCGCCACTGCTGGCCCCCGTGTCCCTACCGGACCCCGGTGCCCCTTTACCTGGGTGCTGCCCCCCCAGCAGTACCCCCACAATTCTGGGTCTCCCCCTCCCAGGGGAACTCCCACCCACTATCCCCACTTCACCTCAGAATACGGCTACTGCCAGTCACTATCTGGTCCCCGCTCACTGGGGAAGACTGCAGTATACATGCCATTCATCACTGGGAAAGGGGGGTTTGGACCCAGGGCCGGTGCAACCCATTAGGTGACCTAGGCGGTCGCCTAGGGCACTAGCATTTGGGGGGGGGGGCATTTTGGGTCCTTCGGCAGCGGCCGGATCTTCGGCTGCCCCGGTCGTCGTCGGCATTTAGGTAGAGGGAGCTGAGGCAGGGGGGCGCGGGGAGGGCCGCCTGCAGCAAGTAAGGGGGGGGGTGGCACGCAGGGAAACCACTCCCCGTCCCAACTCACCTCTGCTCCGGCTCCTCCCCTGAGCACACCACCACTCTGCTTCTTTCCCTCCCAGGCTTGCGGCGCCAAACAGCTGATTGGCGCCGCAAGCCTGGGAGGCAGGAGAAGTGGAGCAGCGACGGTGTGTTCGGGAAGGAGAAGGAGCAGAGGTGAGCTGGGGCAGGGAGCTGCCGCACGACTCCCCGGGCAGGGGGGAGCTGCCGCGGGGGGGGGAGGGGGCACCTCAGGGCGGAGGGGGGGAGCTGCCACAGGGGGGGTGCCTCAGGGCAGGGGAGGTGGGGAGCTGCTACGGGGGGGGCCTTAGGGCAGGGAGCTGCTGCGGGGCAGGGGGCGGGGCGTAAGGTGGAAGTTTCACCTAGGGCGCGAAACATCCTTGCACCCTCCCTGTTTGGACCTGCTGCCTTTGCCTACACCAAGCTACCCCTCTGTAGCCCCAGTACCTGACCTGGCTCCCCACCTCCTCTAGCCTTTTCCCAGCCCTGCTCCACTCTAGGTACCTTTCCTAGCATCTAAGCAGCCAGACCCTTCTCCCTCAACAAGCAGAGGGAGATGGTCTGTCTGCCCCTGGCTTCCCTGCCTTTATAGGGCCAGCTGAGTCTGTTTAGGGCGTGGCCCCAGCTGCAGCCACTTCCCCCAATCAGCTCAGCCTAAGAGCTGCTTTCTCCAGCCACAGCCCCCTCCCAGGGCTGTTTTTAACCCCTTTGGAGCGGAGCGAGGTGACCACCCCACTACAATCCCCTTTATGGAAAAAAGGGGGAAATTGATCCCACTTCTGGTACCAAGTATCAGCCAACCAGGCAGTATAGCTTAGTGGCTGGAGCAGGCAGCAGCCCTAGTGGCCATAGTCAGGACTCAAAGTCAAGGGCCAAACTGGAAGGCAGAGTCAAGGATTGGGAGATGGAATCCTGTAGTCAGGAACCAAAGCCAAGGGTGAAAACCAGAGATCAGGAACTGGAGTGAGCAGGCTAGCAGGCAAGGAGACGTTTAAGGCAGGGGCAGGACAGAGACAAGGCTGGGTGCCATGCAAGAGCAGCAGGAACAAGGTAATACAGGAGTGGGCACAGTGGTGGGCGTGAACATTAAGAAGCCAGAGAGCTGCTACTGCTGCTAGCTTAAGAGCCAGCCTGCTGGGCCCTGCAGCCAGTCAGGTGGTGTGGCTAATCAAGCATCCTGTTGCAGGCCAGCTGTGCTGATGAGGCTGCCCAGAGACTAGCTCTGCTGCAAGCCCTGATTCCTGACACCAAGTTGTGGGACGAGGGGCTGTTCTGTGATGGTACTGCAGGTGCTCCCCAGCTTAGGTTGCAAGGTTTGGCCGCTTGCTTGGATCAGGGTACCCTGTGCGGTAAGTTTGGCATCAGTCTCTAAACACGTAACAAAATAGCAACTCAGGATTCAGCTGTCTGTGCCTTTAAACAAAGGGGAGAGGGGGAGAACAGCTTCAAATGCAAGTGTCTAGCTGCAGCACTAAGCACAAGGGCTTGGCCTGGGTTCTGGGTTAGCCCTGAGGCACTCCTCTTCTGCCCCAGTCTCAGCCAGCTTTACCTCTGAGCCAAAGCAGGCAAGCCTTCTTAACTGGCCTGCTGGTTCCTGATTGGTCAGAATTTACTACTGGCCCTTCTAGGCTTTTGGAGGACTGTCTTGTTGCTACCCTGGTCTGAGTGGCCTTTTCTTGGGAGGGGAGTGTTGGTGTACTGATGCCTCCAGCAGGGGACAGAGAAGGCTTGATAGACACTGTCACAGAGGGGAAAGATTGCATTTCTTCCACGGCAACAGTACTGTAACAAATTTGAGATCAAATCAAACCTTCAAAATAGAATTCAAATCCTCCTGCTCCAACAACAAAGGCCTCTACATCTTAAGCTAAAGAAGATCCACTTGGATTAGATGTGTAGAAGTTCTCATTCCATCCAGCAGAGGGCAGTGGTGCACATGCACTCTAGTCTACCCAATTTATTATACTATTGATGTGCAGTTAGTTTCAGGGAAACTATTGCCCCTGGGGATTGAAAAGGTAACCTCCAGTCATTAATAGAGATGGACCCAAATCATGATGGGCGAGAATGTGATGCCCTTACTCACACTGGAAAGCAGTTAGTCACACGAGTAGTCCAGATAACTCCAATGGGGGTACTTATGTGTGGAACTGCTCCCCAGAGTAACAGGATCACAATCTGTTGGATTGTGTGCAATGTTTGGATGTGATTTGCTGTCCAGTTCTAGGTCCATCTCAGGTTTTTAATACCCCCAAAAATGCATCTTAATGAGACTGATTTTTCTTTATTCTTTGTGTTTACTAATGACTACTCTGGTCACCAAGTACAATCAGCTTGTTTGTACAATGGAGTCGGAACTGGCCAAGGAAGCAGAGACATTGCCCATTTGACATATTGGGTAACATTTTCAAAAGCACCTAAATGACTGCTTATGTCTCATTTTCAAAAGAGACTTTGGCACCGAGGGCCCAGATCCTCAAAGGCACTTAGGGATCTATGGGAACTAGGTGCCTCAATACTTTTGAGCATCTGGGCTTTAGGAATCTAACTATAATTGAAAGTCAATGGGACTTAGGCTCCTAAAACACTTAGGCCTTTCTAAATATTTTACCCATAAGCCAATATTTTCAAACCTAAAGTTGAGTTACTAAATCCACACTTAGGTTCCTAAATAAAAACAGAGTGATTTTCAGTGGTGCTGAACATTCACTGAGTGCTTGCAGCTCCCACTGAAGTCAGTGGGAATTGCAGTACTCAGCACTTTTGATAATCAGACTAGTTTTATTTAGGAATCATATATGGATTTAGGCGCTTTAAGCACCCAGGTTTCAAAATGTAGGCCAGAGGCTATTTGCCTAGATGCTGTGTTTGCTGAAATACATTAGTGGAAAGTGGATGAAAGAGGGTCAGTTCAAAGAAAGTTGTCTTATTATGTTACCCTCCTCTGCCCACCAAGTCAGAATGAGGGTTTCAAGTTATAACAAAGCCGCACCTGTTTTGATTGCACTTATTTTCCACAGCCAGAAACTGCCTTCCCCATTCACTATATGAAGTCTGAAGTGTGTTGGAAATTAAACTGCTTGTTTAAAAACTACTACCTGGCAGTCACTAGACTGCTGGGAAGTGTCATCATTTGTGACACCAGCAAAAAAAAGACTTGACATCCCAGAGTGCAAACAAATTTTAAACTGATCTAATGATAAAGAGTTTTTTCACATATTTTTAACTATAAAGATTTTACTGGGGTTGCAGAACAATGCAACTAATTACAGTGTTAAAATTTTGTATCCACTAGGGTCCTTGTGTTTCCGCAAATATTTCAATGTACTAATGTGGTGTGACTGCATTTGCATCTAAGGAAACATATGAGCCATCTACAATTCAAAATATTTTTCTTGCATGGTAATATGACTAGAAGTCCTTATGGCATCTTAGAGACTAACAAATGTATTTGTTAGTCTCTAAGGTGCCACAAGGACTCCTTGTTGTTTTTGCTGATACAGACTAACACGGCTGCCATTCTGAAACCTGGTAATATGACTGAAAATCATAATAGCAGATTTGATTCTTTCTTTAATCCTTCCGAGAAATTGAATCAGCTCTGGCATCTTTTCCTTTTTCCTAAATTGTGAAAACTTTGAATCAATTTTTAATAAGATTGTAATTGACAAACCCATTGGAACATTAGTGAACATTTAAATACTAATTAGCTAAGCCACTGCTAATCTCCCCTCAGCAGAGCTCGCAGACACAAATGTCAATTAAACCTGAGTTTGTCCCCAAGGAAGGAAAGGTCAGAGGGTAGTGTTCAGTCAGCTGTGAGATTATGTTAACACAGATTTAGAAGTAATAATCTCAACAGAAAAAGCTAAACTTTCTTTTACTTATTTAAAATAATTACATTAAAGATAGGTGTGTAGGGTTGGGGGAAGCTCTAAAGTGAGTCAACAGTGTTGTTGGCACTTTAGCAGCAGCCAAAGTCCTATCAATTCACTGCCTAAAGAGTTGAACACCACTTCTTTCCTTATTTATGGCCAAATCCTGGTCCCACTGAAGTGAAGAAAAAAACTCCCATTCATTTAATCTGTGCCAGGATTTGGCCCTTGATCAATTTCTTAAATCCTTTAAAAATGTTCCAAAATTGAGACAGTTCTTTTTTCTTAAAGAAACCCTTCCATTTCTTCTCCGTCCTCCCCAACTTTTTAAAGTCCATTTGTTCTAGTGAGTCCAGGAACGGCACAATAATTAAAATGGATTCCCTACACTGGATTGCTTTTGCTTCCCTACACACCTGGGAGCTTTACGCTCAGATTCATCAAGCACTTAAGCATGCATGTAACTTTAGGCATGTGAGCAGTCCCATTGAAGTGAATGGGATTACTCATGAGTTTAGAGTTACACATGTACCAGTGCTTTTCTGAATCAAGGCCACAGAATTGTAAAGAGGCAATGTAGTGTTTGAACCTACAATCACTGCTCACTTAATGATCATTTTAACCTATAAAGCCCTAAATGGCCTGGGACCTACCTATCTAGAAGACAGCCTCCCTCCTCATGACATACTGCCATAGCTGTAGGTCAACCAAAGATCCTGAGCTGAAGCCACACCGGTATAAAAAAAAGGGTTCAGATGGCAACCTCCATGAGGGACCCATGGAGTCCAAGTTTGTCAGATTTCAGAGCCTGCTGCCAGGACCATCTTTCCCCCTGGCCTATGAGGAGATGGGTATGGGCAGCACCAGGGATGGGGTATGGATTGTGCATGGGAGTTGATTAATGTCTATTGTATTTACATTGTCATGGGATTATTTGATTTGAACTGGGGAACTGACAGGCTCATTTATTTATTTATTATTTTTTGAAAGATTGTCAAGGGGCCTGGGAAGACAGAAATCTTTCTGCTGGGTACAGTCCAGTGTTATAAGGAGTCTTGTTCCTCCTTAATGTGTCAGCCTCATAAGGAGGTGGATTTGGATGCAAAGTGAGAGATTCTCACCCCCCCCCACTCTGACCCCTTTAAATCACGTAAAAGTTCAGAACCAGCATAAGGGGGCTCTGAAAGCTCCGTAGCCGGTTGAAGGAGGATTCCTCTGGCACAAACCCTGTGGAAGACAACCATAAGTGTGCCTTCTGAGGACCCCGTTGGAAGCCCTGGCATAGTGGGTGTGCCGGGGTGGAAGGTTTGTCACAGGCAGGATCAGAGCAGGCACCACTGTTGACATTCCAAGCAGCACTGCCCCCCATAGGGTAGCCTGGGGAAGCTGCCATGATTTATACATACCCCCAGAATCATGTCACTTATTCCAGGGGCCTCTCTCGGCCCCAGAGCAGCCCAGAGGGTGCAAAGGTGGTTTAAAACCACTTTTGCCTCTCTCCCTCTGAGCTGCGAGTACCGCACTGTGCCTATAAGGGGTGCAGGACAGAGTCTCATCCGCTGAGCCAAGCTAAGAGCCTTGGCATCACTCTGACCGTGCCCTTCTATCCAAACATGCCTTTGGATTAATGTCACTCCCTCCTCGCAGGTCCACCAGCAGTGCTTACGCATTGCTTACTCATGCCCCCTGCCTTTAATGGCTCTCACCATTGCCTTTTAGATCAGCAGGCGACTGTGCCTTGGCAATGGGCAACTTGTTCCCTCTTGACATTCATGTCATTTTATCCAGACATGCTTTTAAACACCTTAAAGCTTCCTTTCAAAGAGCATGACCATTGTTGGCTCCTTGTTTATAACCTTTCCATTTCCCCCACTCTCTTTCCTTGTCCTAGTTTTAGATGAAGATGCTTTTTAGGTGATATCTAGACTGTACTTTAAGAACTGCTGTTTAGAATCTTCTTCATCTTGTTAGGACCCCTTTTAGAAATAAAGGGTATGATTTTAAAAGGTGCCATATGCCCCCTCTGTGGTGTTCAACTTCCTCAGCTCACATTGGCTTCAATGGGTATTCATAATTTCACAAGTTGAGGGTATTCATAATTTCACAAGAACAGGCCCAAAATTGTTATACATTAGTGAGAGATCATTGAAAATTATTACTGAAGTCAGGGTTTGAGCATAAAGTGATTGCAGGATAGGCCCTTATTGGTTTAGGCAATTCAATAAAACATATAAGCACATAATTAAGTTTAAGCCCATACTTATGCACTTTTCTGACTGGAGGTGGACTTAAGCATGATCTTAAAATTAAGCATATGCTTTGCTGAATAAGGGCCTCAAATACCTTCCACTCTAGTTATATTTACTGTGCTTTCTTCTCATTCAACTTTCTAAGGATAGGCTACTGCAGACTGTTTCCTGAGACATACAGTCTCAGAAATGTAGCATTACTGATAACCCAAACAGCAAAATCAATCATTTCAAACAAGCAAAAAAAAAAAAAAAAGAAAAGAAAAGAAAAAAAAGTGCATGACTGGTGGGTCGTGACCCTGAGAGCAGTTTTGAGAAGTATAGAATACTAAGCTTCTAGGTATTTGAGCTCACCCATTATGAGAATATACAGCTCTCCAGCATTCAACACATTGGAGCACTTTTTCCTCATGATATTTGTGACAGTCTGAAGCAGAGTACAGTTTGAGGTAGGGTTGATGCTGGAAGCTAGTGTGCACCATGCCACAATCCTCTTTAAGAGTCAACGGCATTGATGTGACCTAGCCTACTGAGACCTAATATGCAACACATAGGCTTTCTCTACACTCTTGGAATAACCACCCAACTGTGCCTTTTGTAAAACTACACAAAACTGCCTTTTTTAAAATGAAAAAAGCATACATTTGAAATGAATGTAAGAAACGTGCTGGTGAGTCATTATGGTTAGCAAAATAAAATCAAGGAAATTCAGTCAGGAGACTTGAGGAAATCATAATTGAGGTTATAGTATCATTTGGGGACATATTTTCATACAAGTTAAATGTATAAATATTGTTATCCTTATTCAGTGCCATATGTGTATGGTGCTTTTGCACATAAGATAAAGATAGACACCCTAGCTGATAAGTTTGCCGTCTAAAGCAGTGGTGGGTAACCTGTGGCCCATGGGCCGCATGTTGCCCCTCAGAGTAATCTGACTGAGGGCAACGAGACATTTTGCTGACGTTAACCATCCGCAGGCACAGCTCCCCGCAGCTCCCAGTGGCCACGGTTCGCCGTTCCCGGCCAATGGGGCCTTAGAGAACACTAAAAATGTCAGAAGTTAAAATCCACTGTTGAGCAAAAACAAAACAGGCATGTGTATCCCTGCAATACTCATGCATACATTAACAAGTCAGTTGTGGCTCCAACACTCAGTTATCAGCTCTTCTCCCACATGAATTCCATATCCCATTAGGGAACCTTTATATATCCTATTATGCTATCTATCCAGCTACAGTATCTTGCTGGGTTCCAGACATTTTCCTTATTACTATCACACTCCACTTCCAGTCACTGGTTCTGCCTCACATTTCTCCAAAACTGATATAATTTGCAATTCTTAAATGTCAAAAAGTATGTTACATAAGGAGGGGGGAAAGCCCATATTACTGTGTCTGATAAAGGCTCCATTTGCTCCAAAATTAAAAGGATGCAGATGTATTTTATACTGCATGAGAAAGAACACAGCTCTAAGGTTAACAACTGCAAAAAAATCCAGACTTCTACTCTACTGACTAGAGAAATTTTGCTATATAATACGTATGTTCAGGCAACAGAACTATGAAAGGGAAAAGGTCAAAGGTACCATCTCTCCCAAATTATATTCTCATATAAAATCTGTTAAATAATCGTCCAGATCCTCAGTCGATGCAAATCAATGAAGAGATGCCAATTTATGTAATCTGGTGCAAGAGCACGTGTATATACAAGACTCACTTATTTGGCTTAGCTTTCACATAAGTAACAAAATGAAATAATTAAAAAAAAACTTGTCTGGGTACAGAAAAGGGGAGACATTTGAGCTAGACTAAGACACCTGTTATACTTTTAAATTGCAAAGTGCCTAGAGACCATGGTGATGTGCTCAGTATAGAAATTTAGATAGATTAGATATCTAATCTCTCTAGCGTGCCTTTCATTCCCAAAATGGTTTACACACTTTACTATCACAGGCTTCTTTCCCAGCTGCCCCTACCATTATACACTCACTCTTATGATGCAGTCAGAAACTGCTAATGGAAGTCCCAGAATACATAGCAGAAGGGCATATCTGCTGGCTTTTTACAAATATAAACCAAAGGGACTACTTTCGCTTTGAAAATGTGATTAAACTATCTCAGTCACTTAGAATTTGCAACACTGAGTGCAGCAATGCCTAGATACCTTTATAAATTTGGGCCAAGGAACCTAGCAGAACCCATGGGCATATTCAACCCCACTGAGGATAATCCAAATTTCAGGAGTCCAGCAAAGCCTAGAGAGCACAATCTTATTTTGAATATCTGCCTGTGAGTGATATCTTGTGCTGGTGAGTCAAGTGAGCAGAACTTGTTTTGTGGGAAGAACTTGGAACCTTCCTCCCACCCCCATTTGACCCCTGCTACTCCCCTAATAGCTCATGGAGCAGCAACTGTTTGCTAGCACTGTGCACACGGTAACAATTAACTAAGCTGTTTGAAACCAAGAGCAACTGGTGTCTTCTTGCTCAACCAAGAAAATACATATTCGCCACAGCTCATTAAGCAGCATTACCAACATTCATGTTCTGATGACCCAATGTTCCCCCAGGCACAGTAATGTCACGGTCAACCACTTCATCTTCTCTACAAGGGGGGGATGAAGAAAAAGAGTGACATGTCAGATGGGACCTTGTTATTATTCTGCCATCAAACTGAAGATTGGGGTGATACCCATGCCTTGACAGAGCTCACTTCCCTCTCTGGATATGGCTGACTCATTTTCCAGAGATGATTTATCTCAGGGCCTCAGAAAAATACTTCTGAAGAGCAAAATTTGTGGCCTTTGGAATGCATCAGATTCCACCAACTGTCAGTTATTTAAAGAAGTATTCTAAAGGAGGATGTCTCCCACACCCAACCCCTACTCACAAAGTCTTCACACACATGCTGTAAATGACACAAGCTGAACAATGTGCCAACTATAATTTTTATTACAGAAACGCCAAGAAGCTTCAAATGAAATCAGGGCCCCATTGTGCCAGTCATTGTGCAAATGGGTATCAAGAAACAGCCCATGCCCTGTAGATCTTATAATCTAATTAGACATGGAAAGGCCTGGTCTACACTTAAAAGTTTTGCTGGCAGTACTATGTCAGTTAAGTATGGGGGAGGGCAGGAAATCAGACCCCTGACATAACTATGTTGGCAAAAACTCTAAACCAGATGCTGTTATACTGGCAAAAAAGTCCTTTTGTCAGTGTAGCTTATTTCATTCTGGGAGCTGGTATAAGCTATACCAGCAAAAGAATTCTTCTGCCAGTATAAGCTGTATCTCCACTGGAGAGTTTACAGGTATAGCTAAATCTAGGCTAGCTATGTGGTCCGCCTACCAGCTTATTTAAACTCCCTCAGGCTTTTCAAATGCCTCTTGGCTCCTGCTAGCTGGCCGACCTTCCTTCTCCTTCGCGATAGCATAGGAGAAATGTTTGCAGGTCTGAACAATTGCCAGTTTTGGATCAAGAAGGAATTTTTCTCAGTGGACCAAATTAGCAGAAGTCTGCTGGGTTTTTTGGCCTTCCTCATAGCATCATGGAAGCACAGTTGGGTTGTAAGCAATAGGACTTGAATGTTTAATGTTAGGAATGGTAAGACTTTAGCTCATTATAACTTGTGGCCATTGTCTAGTAGGGATAAAGACTAAAAGGGCCAGCTCCCACCGGTAAATAAGAACCTGGGATTTTACTGGTGGAACTTGTGCCTACACGAGAGAGAGAGACCTGAAGTTTTCATGGACTAAAGTTCCCCCTTGGTAACCTCTGTCCCCTTCTCCCCCTTCATGCAGAGGAAGGCAGAGAGGATTCAGAACCAAACTAAATCCTAGGGGTAGGCCTTGGCAGGTCTACCCAAAGCTATTGTTTGTATGGTGGGAGCCCTATAACCCCACATGGGAACCGTTAAATACTTGGTATGTGAGAGCAGTGTTTAAATTAATAAAGTTGTGGCCTGCTGTTTAGATCCATCTCTGTGTCTGTCATTCATTCACCTGCGTGACCTGGTAAATGTTTGTTTGTTGAATGGGAAAAACAAATGAATAGATTCTCCAGTCGGTTACCC
Organism: Malaclemys terrapin pileata; assembly: GCF_027887155.1. NCBI lineage: Eukaryota > Metazoa > Chordata > Testudines > Emydidae > Malaclemys > Malaclemys terrapin. The sequence goes on along the minus strand of NC_071506.1, from coordinate 198,700,753 downwards.
CTCTCTCAGCTCCCCACCCTGCAGTGCCCATTTTAAAAAGGTGTTGATGTGAAAATTAGGATAGACCAGTTACCACAATCAGCTGCTTTCACTCCTCTGTCAGCATAGGACTCAGCTGCTTTTCATTTATTTATTTTATTTTTTATTTCCAGTATCAACCTTAAAAGCGACTGTCTCCTTCCAAACTCATCATTCAACCCAACAAAAATCACCAAGACACCACTGTGATTAAACAAAGCCAGGTGATATTATATCACCCCTTCCTGCCCCCTCCCAGAGACAGGCGATATTAATAGATGGCAATCGGACATTACCCGGCCTACTGAAGCCTTCAGCTTAACAGAACTGTCCTTCGGTTTTTGTTTTCTTATCTTTAAAGCTCTGCTTTTCCACAAGGGGTGGGGAAAATATCAACCGCTAATCAGTAAACATGCTCACATAACACTGAAAATGGAAAATGTGCAGCAGTCAAAGTCCCTGGGTTTATATAACTACACTGCTTGTTAGTGGGATGATGAACAGAGAACAACATAAAGCTGAGGAGTGGGGAGGAGAAAAGCGCTGAGAATCTGCATTTTGCTTTTCTTCTTCAGATTGAGACAAGATGCCCACATGCCCCAGTGAGAGCCTACTATTAATTATTCCTTTGTATGGCAGTGGTGCCTAGGAGTGCCAGTTATGGACCAGGACCCATTGTGCTAGGGACTATATGGACAGAATAAAAAGACGGTCTCTGCTTCAAATGGTTTACAATTTAAGTAGTCTAATAATAAACAGGGCCTAGAAATGAACATTGCTTCTTATCTCTTGTTCTTTCTCTTTGGGTTCTCCTGATCCAACTGTGGTTATTATAGGTGTTAGTTAAGATGTAATTGAGGTCTGCACTCCTTTTTTACCTTGATTTGTACCACTTAAACATATTTTTACCTCAGAGGAATACCACCGATAATCTGACTGAAGTCAGCAGTAAAGAATCATTTACTTCAATGAACATTAGATAAGACCCTATGGACATAGAGACCACTGAAGTCAATGGGAATATTTCCATTGATTTCAGCTCTGCTGGTTAAGACCCTATGTGAGCAGTGTACATACTTTCTGTGCTAAGAGACTGATGAGGGTTCAGCAATTTCCTTCTCTCAGAAAGAACAGTTCCTTTCTGGAATCCTTTGCAGTAGTTCTGCATGAGGTACTGTAATAGAATTGGATGGTTTCCCCAAAGGCTTACCTTCTATTTTCTTGTCCACATACAGATCCATGTACATAATTATACTTCAGGATATTGTCTGTTAAATAGCAACCGCAGCAATGATTCTGGTTAAAGGTGTAGGACAGTTTCAACATATAAAGCGCCATGTTCATACGTTCTGCAAAACTCGACATTGGTCCAGAGTGTTGAATAGTCTGGACTAGTAGCCTTGGGAGAGATTCCCAGCAACTAAAGCAGGATAAAATTCTTCAGCCAAAACTTTTTTCACCAAAAAATGCAGTTTGGGTCAACCAAAATATTTTGTGAATTTGTGTTGAATTCACCAAATTGTTTTGGTCAAACAAAACCCAACAAAATTCCCTCCCAAATCAAAATGTTTTGGCTTGGCATTTTTGAAATATTTCAATTTTTCAGTTCAAAACGACTGTTTGTTTTGAATTGTACTTCAATTTTATATTTTTTTAAAGGAGGTTTTAAAAAACCCACAGAAATGGTATATTTTGTTTGACTCCAAATAATTTTTATTTCCAATTTTTTTTATTTGTCACAAATGTCACAACATTTTTGGTTTGAGTAAACCTGGAACAATTTTTTTCACCAATTTTTTGGTATGGCCAGTGAACCAAAAAAAGATCAGTTATATGCACAGTCTACCAGCATCCCCATAACCTGGTTGTAGGGAAGGAAGGTGGAGTGGTAACCATTAGAGTAAAATGCAGTAGTACTTAAAATGAGGGTGGAATCCCCTGCATGATGCAGCACGTTATTTGAGATGCTATGTCTCTCCCTATATCTGGTCAAAGCATGTAAGATCGACCTGCTTTCCAGGACCGGTGGCAAAGTGTTCTCAGCTGAGAACCTTTGCCTTGGAAACTCACAGCCCCTGATGATCTGCCAGAACCCAAGTTTGGCAACCTACAAGCTGTATTATAAGGTTTTTTGGCTTAATCACCTTTTGATTAAGTTTTATTTTTATTTAGTTGCCATCAGAGCAGGCAAGCCCTTAACAGGGATTGATTTTATTGAGCCATTTCTAACAATGACTCAGATATGTTTGTTTGTTTTTAATGCACTCAGCTACCTCTGCAGTAAGTCCAGTTATAAGTAGATACATAAATAAATAACCCCTGAGCTGCCCACTGACCCTAATAGTTCCTTCAGTTATTATTTCAGTGTGCAGAGAGAAGACCATTGAGATGGGAGCTGGAGCAAGATGAGAGAAGTAGGAAAACCTGTTTATAAAATGGTAGAGTTAAGGCTCCCATCAATATACTATGTGAGGGCTTCACAAACATTAATTTGTTCTCATGGCATCTTTGAGAGACAGGGAGGTATGGAGCCTAGCACAACCTGGTTGGGGCCAGTAGGGCTTCCACAATACAAATGTTAAACAACAGTAGTATTATCCTCATTTTACAGATGAGAAACTGAGGCACAGAGAGATTCAGGTCCTGTTTTTACAGAAATGCTGAGCACCCACAACTCCAGCTGAAATCAGTCAGACCTGCCAGAGCCCTGTACCTCTGCAAAAATCAGGCCCTAATGTGATTTGCCCAAGGTCACACAGCAAATCATTGGTAGAGTTGGCAAACAAACACAGGCCTCCTGAGTTCTAACTCAATGATCCTTCGTGCCTTCATATTTTCACCATCGTTCCAAATTTTCCAAAATGTTTCTACAGACATCTATTAACCCTGATCATAAGGTAGTTACATGTTGATGGTCAAGGGCAGAGGCAAAAAGACCGACAATTAATCTGTGCTAACAAATCTTTGATTTCCGTTTCCCAGCAAGATATAGTATGTGAGCATTAGGACAGCAAGGTTGCTTACTCTTCAGTATCTAATTACCCACATCATTCTGTATCACCTCTATTCTTTGTCACAAACTGTTAGCCTTTTTGTTTGTTACCTGCTGGAAATGGGATAATCTGGAAAAAGGTTTAAGCTTTAGAATTAGATTTGGAATGTCACATTCTGGAGGCTCGAAAATCATTTGAAACTTTAAAGGGAAAAAAATTCCATGAAAAATTACTGAGAATCGAGTAGAAAATATTTTTCTTCCTAAATTAATTTGCATCTCATGGTCTGAAACAATAAATAAAGGCTCATTCTCCGTTTTGTCTCCCTCTCAGCCTCTTTCTAATTATATCCCTCACAAAAGCTAAAATCTTCAAACTGCAAATCCTGGAAATATTTTTCAGCATGTCAATCTTACTATGTATTTTCACTTTATCCTTTATTAAAGCCCCATTTATCTTCTAACTAATATACAAAATGTTCCTGTGCTAGGGTACATGTGAAGTATGCAGCTATGATACAGCAATTACAAATTAAAATAACAATCATTATATTCCTTCTTCACCCACCCAACTCACTAGCACTGGCAATTTCCAGCCCCCAAACCATCTTCAATTAACCTCCTCTTTGAAAGGCAGGGAGAGTAGATGGCTCTTGTAGCTTGCTCTCAAGGTAAACAAGTCTGAGCTTTTTTACACCATCTTAGAGAGAGGAAAGGGAAAGCAAGTTCCAGAGTGGAAGACATTAAGCACTCCATTCTCCATTTACTTTGAATGGGAGTTGTGTGTCTAAATATCCCATACAATACTTTGAAATTATCCTGGGACCTGATTCTGCAAACACACACCTGAGTTCAATGTGACTACTCTGACGTGTAAAGTTACTCACTTGTGTAAGTATTTGCATGATCAGGGCCATGGTATGAGACTGCTGGCTTGAAAGACACAGTATATAATGTGGTATCAAATCAACGGCTGCCTTTTTCTTCTGAACTTAAGAGTTTCTTGTTATTAAAAATCAATCCATCACTTACGGCACTATTCTTAAAAATAAAATGCTTTGAGCCATAGCATGGGAGACAGATATTTTGTTTCCCCTTTCTCCTGCCCCAACCACTCTGCTCACTTGAATTGTAATAGAGGGTATTTTAATCTGTTCTTTTTGAATTTGTCATACGTTTACAAAACTCCAAAGTGAGAACATTCCATTTGGTAACCAATCCTCCATAGTGCTGCTTATCTGTGTATTTACAAGAGTTGATTGTAAGAGAGACAGGGCCAAGGATTTAGCAATTCTCTTGCTGGCCCCATATAAGAGAACTTGAACCTTTTAGATTTTTTTTTGTGTGTGTGTGTGCTGGCAGATCAATTTTTAATATAATGTAAAATTTTTTCAAGATGCATTCTTCCTTCTCATCTATTCCATTTAATATTATTTTAGTGGAAAGGTGAATTTTTTATTTGTTTATTTTGGTAATCTGGTGGCATTGCCCTTTGAATTAATCTATAGTGTTTTATAATTGACAATCTACAGGACCATATATTTACACTAGTGTAAATCAGGAGTAACTTCACTGAAGTCGGAGGAAGGACACTGATGTGAATGAGAGGAAAATGAGGTCCAGACTATTTTAAAAAACTGTAGTCCTATATGTGTGTGTATATGTATGTATGTGTCATGCAATAGCTTCTGTGGTATTTGAAAGGATAGTAAGCCCTGAAGAGCCTGTATGTTCACAGAGGATCTTATCAGTTGTTGATGAGGCCCTGTCCAGTCTTACAGACAGGCAGTTTCCTTCTGCACTGGGGCACTAGCCTGCTGTGGAGCCAGCAGAAAGGTGATAAGCCGCAGAGAAGATTTTTTAGGAGTCTTGCCTATCTTTCACACCAAGTGGCCAGAGCACATTTTCCACAGTTGCCACTTACAGATATGCAGGCTGTTTTCGGATAAGGTCAAGAAAGAAATAGGAAAAGGGAGCAAATGGTTTCCAGTTAGCTTCCTTTCAGAGTCCCATAGGAATCTGGAGACCTGGGGTTAGACCTAATTTCTTTTTTTTTATATAAGTCTCTCATGGCTTATAAGTGCAGCCAGACAAGGTAGCTATGGAGTCACTCAGAGAAAGAGACAGATTTCAGACTAGCTATCAGTAATTCACTGTCTGCAACTGCCAGGCAGGAAAAGGCTGAGAATTCTGCCAGTTGATAGGGAAAGCGTGAGCTAGGCCAAGTTGCAAAACCTTTCAATCCTGTTACAGGAAATAGGTTTGCAAAATTTACCTTTAGCCAAACTCTTAGTGACTCTTTCACAGGTCAAGTACCAAGGCAATGCAGCCCCAGAACAGAAATATGTCTCCGCTTTCTTCGAAAGTGGATCCAAATACTGGAAGAGAAAAGCCTCATCTCTCAGTGCTGTTTCTGTTACTCTAGATCTCTAGGGGAATGTGAATGCATTAGGACTGAGTTTAGCATTTGTGTAAGATAACATTCGGAAACTCCATGGGAGGCTTAAGTTGATGTCTGAGGTGGCTATATCTGCGAATCTGATTTTTTATGAGGCATCATCTGACTGTTTGACCCCTAGCCTTTTCTAAAAATGTTTTTTTAATTATGTTAAGAATTGAAAATGCAATAGTGTCAGAGGAACATATGTAGCACATAGAAAAGATTTTACAGTGGTTTCATTGAGCTAGAATGGATTGAGACTTAGTCCTTGAACTAGTGTTTCAACAAATATGTACCACACTACCACTGTCTCATCCTACAGAACAGGAACGCTTCCACACCATTTTATTTTTTCAGTTTCTGCAGCACCTGGCTCTCCCACTCTGTTGAAAATGGAAAACATTTATTGTGGGCTTTTATAGAACTGTCAACTCATGCAAGTAGTTAGAAGTTTACCCCAAGTTGGTGGTGGCGGCAAGAGCATCTCTGGGTACTTTACAGTGGTTATCAAACTTATTTGATCGCACCCTCCTTCTTTGTCGCTGGAGTAGTTTAGGCCCCCCGCCTCCTGCCACACAAGTACATATACTGATTTAAAACAACAACAACAACAACAAAAACCATGCAGCTCTCACTAAATATTAAAAGCAGTAAGGCATTGATTCAAACAGAGCCAACAATCCATTGTAATAAGAGCAAAAGCAAAACTGTGATTGTGGTCGATGCTTACAATTAAATGTGCACACTGCGTCGTAGCAAATGGATTAATGTACAGATGGCAATGACTTTGTATAATGCTACGCAAGCTTAACAGAAATCCGTCAAAATGCACAGCGCCATCTGAGGACCTGATATGTCCGGAGCAGGGCTGGCTCTAGCTTTTTTGCTGCCCCAAGCAGCAAAAAAAAGCGCCGCCCCCCGAACCCTCCAGCCGAGCGCCGCCAGAACCCCCCCCGAGCGCTGTCCCCCCCCGCGCCATCCCCCCGCCCGAGCGCCAGAGGCTGCCCCCCCCTGCGCCGAGCGCCGCTGGAAACCCCCCCCGAGCGCCGCACCGCCAGAGCCCGCCGCCGCCCCCTGCCGAGCGCTGCCGGAACCCCCCTCCAGCGCCGCACCCGCGCCGCCCCCCGCCGAGCACTGCATGCCGGAGCCTGCCCCCCCGTGCCGAGTGCCGCCAGACACCCCCCCCCTCGAGCGCCGAGCCCCGCACTGCCCCCCCCCGCCGAGTGCCGCGCAGCACCGCCGGAGCCCGCCCCCGCCGAGCACCGCCGGAACGCCCCCCCCCCCGCGCCGCCAGAGCCCGCCCCCTGTCCCCCGCCGCCGGAGCGCCCCCCCTTCCCCACGGAATGCTACGCCGCGCTCCCCCCGCCGCCCCTTACCAGGTGCCGCCCCAAGCATGTGCTTGGGTGCCTGGAGCCGGCCCTGGTCTGGAGGAATCAGCTTTGCTAGTTATTCATTGCTGTGGGTAAAATGTGTGCAGTACATTTATTTTTTCCTAAAGCTTCTCACATACCCCAAATATACATTATGCACTCCCGGTCCCCACAGCAGGCCCACCCCCTAGTTTGAGAACCTCTGCTTTAAAATATATTTGTCTGACACTCCCTAGTGGAGTGGATTATTTTAGCATGCAGCATAACAATTACATATTAACTCTAATTCTGGTTTTCCCTGTGACGCAATATCCTCACAATCCAACAGGTAAGAATGTTTACTTCTACAGTGCAGAGAAGTTCATTACATTAATTCTGTAAGATGCATTGTCAGACCCTTTAAAGATTAATTTTATTTAAGATTAGTACTTCTCAATATTACAGTTGACTAACCAGCCTTAACCTTGAATAAAAGGATGCTATAGCAAAGTGCACATAATTCTGTACAGGCAAATTTAAATCTCTGCTCCTCTAAAAATTGGGTTTATCTTAGCAAAAAACAAACAAACCCAAAAAACAAAACCAAAGAAAAAATCAAGAACTGACTTCTATAAATGTAGCTGTCTTGTTTTGCTACACAACAAAAAGAGAACTTCCTACACCAAAATGTTAGTTCAGGGGAATCACCCATAAGTACTAGTGTTTAGCATCTTTGAAAGATGGATACAAATTACATGTGCATTACTAAGTGAGTGGCTGAAGCTTTTGAATCAGTTTGCGGGTTCTCAGTTCAAACTAAATCTGAACACTGAGGCTTAAATTTTCAAGATTTTGTGTACTTCAGTTTCTGATGCCCAACCTTAAACACCTTTCAGGGCCATGGCTATGCAGCACTTCTTGAAAATCAGGCTCCTTTACGGTGTCTCAAGTTGGGCACTACAGGTACAAGGAGATAGTCCATTTCCCCCACACACACCCTGTGATGGAAGAAATAGGGGTAAGTTTACTGAGCGTGCACCCTCATGCCCCAACTCTTCCTTCTACCATCTCTGGTTTGCCATTTCTTTAGAACTAACAAGATAAGGGAATACCGCTCACTCACCCTCGTTATATAGCTCTGCATTACAACTGTCTGTCTCACTCTCTTTTTGCTATTCTACAGCACAATGAAGGTCTCTTTGTCACCAGCCTCACTAAACTCACCACCTGGATAATACCTCTGTAAATGAAAACCTTTCAAAGTACATTTCCCAGAGATTTGATGTCACAAAGATGGAGTGTGTTGAATCAATCATTAAAGGGTTCCCGTGGCTTTCGCAGCATGTTTCCAGGCATTAAAATAGTCTGATTACTTATCTTTGGTGAGAAAATCCAAAATATGGTCTTTTAAATATAAACCAAATCCCTTGTAAACTCTTTGGGACAGGGACTGTCTTTAAGTTCTGGATCTATACAGTGCCTAGTACAATGGGATCCTGGTCCAGGACTGCAAGTCGTAGGGGTTCCAGTAATACAAGTAATATATAAGAATTTGCCTCAGCAAGGGTTGAGCAAAAACCGAGGAAAGACTTCAGAATTTGGTCCCATATTTATAACAGAGTTTAGTCCCATCTTTACAGTTTCCCAACCTTTTCTCTGCAGGCCTCTAGCGCAAATGTTGAATGCATAGAGGGCATATTTTTATTTCCTTTCATCGTAACTGTAAACACCAGAATATTTCCTAATTCCATATAGCATTATAGCCAGGAGATTTGGTTCTTCTGTTAACACAGGCAAGCAGGAACCCTTGCAAACAGGCTCCAAGATCTTAACTGACTTCAGTCAAGGCAGTTTGATCCTGTGATGTCCAAGACATTTAACAGAGACTTTTTCTGTGCTCATGTTATTTCTTTGCAAAGTGATAATGCTTCTAATTAGTGCTGAGACCTCCTGAAACGTTTGATAGGATTTTAGCTATTCTGAGTGGGGGGTGGGGATTGGAAGGATGTGGGGGTAGGCTTGGCCTGCCAATAGACTCCCTGGGTTACTGTTGGTGGGGGTCCCAGCCTGGATCCCAGACTGGAGTCTGAGCCACTAGGCTCCCAGCAGTAATGAGGCAGGGAGCTGGAATGAAGAGAAGCCATTAGATAAGAGAGGGCAAGAGGGGAATGTTTTGCTGACAGAAAAGAAATATACTTGGGACTAACTTCTAGTGCCAGTGATATTTTAATCTCATTGGCAGAGAACAGCTCTTTCAGGCAGGCAGAATTAATTTAGTGTTTTCAGTGTTCTCCCTCCAGTGTACTTCCAGGCTGACTGTAAATGGCACGCCTTCGCTGCTGTGTGCAGGCTATGCAGGACCTTTGTAGAATTCCTATTATGTGACCAAACCACCTAAAATGTATATAGAAAAGAAAAAAAGGGGGAGTCCAATTCTCCTCCGACACCAATTTCATGGCAGTGTAACTAGAACTGCAGTGGAGTTACTCCAGATTTACACTGGTATAAGTGAGAAGAGAAACAAGCCCATAGACTCCAGAATACCAAATCTTAGTGGTGACTGGTAATGCGGATCCAGTGAGATCCAGAGGGACTTGAATGAGAATTCCTGTGTTTCACAATTCATGACATGCACTGTTCAGTTAGGCTCAATCCTGCCCTCCAGTAATTCCCACTGCGAGCAATGTGGGTTAGGCAGAATTTCCTCCTGGCTGATTCACAGTGCATGAGGGTATAAATCAATGCAAGTTATGGCCCTAACAGTGTAGATGGCAGATTATATTATTCTAGTTCTTCCACTGCAAGTAAAATTACAAATATTATACTCTTGTCATTTCTTTCCATATCTGAGCATCCAAAACATGACAAGTACACAAAACTAAGAGTTTAGGAAGAGGACAAGTAGTGTCATCCCTTGTAGTATCAGTAATGACACACTATGCCACAGATATATACATTGTAACAGGCATAAACCACAGCATTTTTCTATACACTAGTATGTTAAAAATCTGTCTGTTAGAGTATCTTGGTTTGTCTATGTTGTCCTGGTACAGTATTCCAGATTGTTTTATTCTAGATTTTGACCTCTGCCCTGCCTTGTCGTACATTGGACCTATCACCACCATCAAATAGAAATTTTATCTTATGAGAGGATTTTTTTTCCTGTCTGATATAGGATGTTGATGATTCTAGGTCTTCATTTCCTAAGTTTGCTAATGAAATAGTTTAAAATGTGAAAAAGATTAACTTCCTCCGCTTAAAGTTGTACATTTCATATGGGACAAAGGGATGAAGTCTTCCGTTATATCTGTACGGCCACATTGACTTCAGTGGGGTTTCACAAGAGTTACTGAGGGCAGAATTTAGTGTTTTACCACTGGATCATGTGTCATCAACCTGACCAATTCCCCAATGTATTTAAAAGTTGCAATTTAGCTAGATGGATTGGGATTCCCATCGCTGATGGGTCAGAAGGAAGAATCTGGCAATGTTCTATCTGGTTTAATTCCCAGAATGTCAGATGAGGGCAGGGGAAAGTGGGGTGTGAATTATTGCTCACAGAGCAAAGGAAGTATGTCTGAAGATACCCTGCCATAGTAAGTCAGCGTGTTGCACACGTCCACTGAGAGGTTCCACTATGAAGGGGCTCTTAGTGTGGTTCAAAGCAATTACAAAGATATCTGCCAGGCAGTCAGAACACTCTGCAAAGCAGAGGAGAAGGGTTGCTCTCTCAGTTTATTTATGGTGCTGGACACATTTCTGGAACCGAAATGGAGGCTGGGCAGTGGGGAGACATCTCAGCCTTGGAGACCCTGGCTGCCAGTCTTTGGGCGAGGGGGGATGGAGGGGACAAGAGGGCTGCAACTTACAATGGATCATATTTTGTAAATGTATTAAAAACACAAAATTCTTCCCCACTCCTATCACTTGTTTACAGCCTTTGTTTAGATTCCAAAGGGCTTTTATTTTTCCTTTTGATTTGTGGGTTTATATTATTCAGAAATGCTTTGCACTGCATATTCCTTTCCCTGCCATTCAAGAATATAAAAAGTATTCAGATAAAAAAATTAAGACAGTGGTCATTCGAAGGAAGAGATACTAAACGAGTACACAAATAATATGGACATTCAAATGGAAACACACAACTTCACAAAACATAGTGGAATCAATATAAACAAAGACAAATTAAATTCACAATCTTGCATATAAACAACAAATATTGCATGTGCTGGGCCTGGGTATGTGTGTGTGTATGCATGCATGCATTTTAAAGGGTGCATTATTGGCCCAAGAAAGTAAGCTGTAGCTCTTGATAAAGATTCGCTGGCTTGCTGAAAAAGTCTTCCATTGGCAGCAGCATAAACACTGGGCCACTTGTCACTGAAGGCTGTAGTATACGAGTTGCTCAAGAAAGCATCACTCAGACTGATGGGGCTTACCCAATGTATGTGTTTGCCTAAACTAACAGCTAATTGGAGGTGGGGAGCGACTCAAGAAGAATTCTTTTCCTGATCTTGATTAACTCCCTTCTTATTGTGGTTTACAGAAATATGTCAGCATTCTCCATCAATCTGCCAGCAAGTCTTTTCTCTAACATATTTCAGCATGCCACTTTGCCTTTCACTGTGGACAGGTGCTGCCACAATTGATATTGCTCCTACATGACATCAGACAGCTTTACCTCCTTCGTCGGGCTGAGACTTCACAACTTCAAAAAATCAGCATCTTCAAGTGTGTTGTTGCAGGCTTGAAAGTCAACATTTCTCAAATATCCTTTTTGTTTCATTCCTTGAACTGAGGAGAATAGACATAGGAAATACATGATGGTGTGGGCATCACTGACAAGTAATGCAGCCATCCCAAATGTGGGTCAATACACTGTATATACCAAGCCAGTATTTTGTATATGCCACATTTTTTACTAACAAGCTATTTTAGGAATGTTTTAAGGAGTGTTTAAAAGTTACATTGGGACTATTTTTTGTAACTCTCTACCTTAGTGAGTCTTAGTTATCATGAATCAACTGTACAGGGTTCAGAGGGGAGAAAAAATGATTCCATATAGCTTATCTGGCCATAAAGCTGAGAGACATTTTTCAAGTCTGATATTTTCCATTGCTGAAGTGGGCTCTGAGAGAGTATTCTGTATCTCCTTGGGAAACTGGGAATCTTCACTTTTCAATGTCTAAAGCTCTCATTTCTAACCTTGCAGGATGACAAGATATTGAACTTTAAAGTCATGACTACAGCTGGTCGGAAAGTGAGATTTTTTCCCCCCTCCATAGAAAAAACACTTTTACTTTTCATTTAAAACAAAAAACCCCCACACGGAAAACCAACAGTTTCAGCTAAAAATTTTCTATTTTTCCATCCAAAATTTTTCCAGTGAAAACTCAATTTTTTCTACATACAACAGACACTTTTCATGAGAAAAAAAATCTCATTCTGTCAAAAATATTTTGATGGATAATTTTCAACGAGACCTAATCTTGACATATTTACATATAGAAAAGATGTTACTGGCTCAGCATGGAATCCTGTCCATTGTGGACCTGACGCAAGGGCAATTTTGAAGGGAAAGCCCAAATTGGGGGATAAAAGCGTGGAAGCAGAGAAAGAAACATTTTTCTGGCAGATTGATTTTTTTTAAATGGCAACTGTTCAAGGCTGTTCAGCAGTCTGAATAAGTCCCAGGGGAGATGCATTAGTGGGCAGGTGATGCCACTACTTTGAAATATGACTTCCTAAACAACAGGACAGCTGCTTGCAAGCAGAATTAAGTGCATGGTTGGGCTGGTCGAATAATGAAAAGTTATTATTTGTGAATAAATTATTGGTCAACTGAGGAAAAAAGTGTATTAAATGATTCACCAAATACTACTTGAATATCTCTAGAGTTGGTCAAATATTTTTTGTTCACGAATGAATTATTCAGAAGAAATGTCAACATTGAATGGATAAATTACTTGCAACGAGTAATTTGATCAACTCTAGTCAACAGTATATTTATTGTCTGAGTATCCTCTGGCATCACAAACCAGCCAACCAACAATAAATTGTTTAATAGAAGTATGTCACTGGCTCTCCCTTCTCTATTGCATCAAACATAAGCTGTTTGTATTCACTTTCAAGGCCCTTCATAGTCAATTCCCACCCTACCTATCTCCTCCCATTCACTATCATGCTATTGATGCTCCTACTGTAATACAAATAATTAACAATACAATAAACCCACTTGTGAAGAGCATACCAGCAAAGATTTTAAATGGCTGAAGTTATCTGTAGGTTTTTCAAGTGGCATGTTCCCCACAACAGAAAGGGGCTGCCATTTTGGAATCACTCTGTCAGCTTGCACTCTTTCAGGGGGTGCAAATTGTATATTCCCAGAATCCAAATGCTTCTCTCTCACTGGGACATACTTGAGTTGGGATTAAATCTTCCATGTACACATTTCATGGGAAATTACATGGGAGATCAGTAAAAGCACTGCAGGTGTAACAGCAATATCTTGATACTGGCTATATTTAATAAATACTGGATGCTGGCAATTTAAAGTTTACCTTGTTTCCACTTGGTATGGCTTGATTCTTTTACATGTTGATCAAATGAAGGAGTTTATTCTATATGGGTTCTTATGTCATCCTCATCATCACAATATGTGAGCCCCTTCAGGAGTGCATTAAGTGATGTGACTGACTTCTGTCGTGTGTAGGTTGAGCTCTCTCATTCTCTTCTCAAGGGGACCATTGTACATGTGAGAACAGCCTGTCTGCTGCACTCTGGGATCAATATGCGGCACACCTCTAGTGGTACACTGAGAAAGAGATGAACAAACACGTAACACATAGGAACTATGTTGCAGTTTGCAAAGCAGCAAACTGAGGGATTTACACATTAGTGGAATATGTAGCTCTTTAACATTCTCTGAACTTCTATAAGTGGTATGAAGCATTGAACCCCCACTCATAACAGTGTTTTCTTTGTATCTCCATTTATGTATTTATTCTTAAGTGTATTTTCCCTTCTGTGTGATTAAATCAAAAAGATCATTAGAAAGACTTGGTACCTCTATCTTTTTACCCCTTTGGTGGTCAATCAAGAAGCAGGAAGAGGGTTTCTTTTACAGAAGGACGAAGCAAAGACTTGAATTCATGATGTACCAGCCCATACATGCTGCTCTGATTATTTTTTTTCCCTTAAAGAAGATAGGATGGGTTAATTTCCCAGTTCTTCACAATTTATCTGTGCTGAGTTGGAAGAGTGTTGAGTGGGAAAGGGTTTCATTGTCCACTAGGGCCTTATGGCTCTTCAACACCCACCACTTCTGCCTCATGTCAAAGAAAAGCAAATAGGTTTATTAAATAGCTGTCAGGCCGAATGAGGCTGTACAGAGAACAAACAGAAGGGAAATTGGATTAGAGGCAGAGTACATGCCACACTAAACAAGGGTACAGATTTACAGCTTTTACTGTACAATCGGACAAAGAACTTTCAAGGTGGATGCAAGAGTTTTGGGGAGGGGAGAGCACACTGAGTGGTGTATCACTTCAAGGATTAAAGGTCATATTCATCACTAGTCACAAGACTCTCTTCAAAGTTCCTAGAGAAATGACTTTGGCAGCGTTGCTTAGTTTCCTAGTAGACCATTCTCTGCATGTCGCCATTTCAATTTGCAAATGGGAAGGTAGCATTGTAAAAGCCAGAAAATGTTAACAAGGAAATCACCATTTGAGAAAAATGTTAGGTACTTTGTTTAAAAATAATAATAGTAATAAAAAATCCCATTTTTGGTCCTAACATGGCAACACTAATTTGCTTGCCCACAGTACAGTCAATCGATCCTTAGGGTTTTTTCCACTCTAGTCAAACTGGAAAACGTATATCCCTGCCTCCAGTCACTTACCTAATAAACACAGTGTCATTGGAGTCAAATGAATAAATGTAAATGTCCACATCTTTCTTTTATGCCACATGAATTCAAAATTCAGTAGGATTGCCTGTGTGCAACACCACACAATTTACCCTACATGAAGGCAATGACAGGGAATCATGCACTTTGGAGTAAATAGCCTGGCCTGCTTAAGGGCTGGGCAGGATTCCATTTCATGTGAGAACCTCTGCTCCTTCCCTACTCCCCTGAGACTGCAAGGAACCCTTAACTTAGCATCCCCTGTGCACTGGCCAGCAGAGTTATCTGGCCATACAGGGGGAATGTAGCAGTGGGCATGCAGACTAGAGGTTAGAGGAAGCACAGTGTCCCCGAGAGCTCACCCTGGGGCAGGGTGGTTTCACACCAACCTTACTGAGCCATGCCTAAATGATAAAATCTAGTCCAGAGTAGACAACACAGTGTAGAAGAATTAACTTCAGAGCTACAAGGCACTAGTTTTCCTTGATGAGGCATCATCTCACAAACAAGCTCTGACAGGTTGAACTCTTTTTAAAAAGTACGCTAGCTATCCTCGTAGACATCCCAACCAAATTCTCTTGGCTCAGTGGAAAGCGCCGACATATTTTCAGTCATTTTCAGCTGGAAGAAAAATTTGTACTTTACCAGAGGGACTGCAATTGTATCATAATGCATTGAGCAATACACTAGAGGATGGCCAGAGAGGTGACCTGGCTGGAAAGCAACAGACTTCTGTCAGTTGCTGATCTTGTGCAATAACTGAAAATGACTTCCACCCATGTTGCTACAGCAGCCTCAACTTTTCTTCCACTGATCGAAAAGCATCATTGCAGAATAATACTTTGAAATGAGGCATGAGGTCTTGTCTCTTTACCTCTCTCTCTCTCTCTCTCCCCTCCTGGCCTTGTTCTCACATTTCGCGCTCTCGCTCACACTCTTTTCCAGACCTTTTATTTCTGTCTTGCTGAGGCCAGGACCAGATTAAGAAAACCTAGGTCCCTAGGCACATCCTCACATTGGGTGCTGTGGCCTAGTCCCTGTTTGTGATGTTAGTCTTAGCAGCTCTCACACAAGAGCCATCTGTGGGGTAGATGGACTGCTCATGACCTCATCTTTGTGCAAGCTGAACCACCATTCCATGGCTTCAGGCAAATTGGGCTCCATCCCAGAGGAGTGACTGAGACATGACCAATCCAAGCAGAGGACACGCCATGCTGGGTTGATAGAAACAAGCATCCCCCTGCCCCACACACAGAATCCTCTGCTGGTGTCAGGAGGGATCTCCAAAGCAGTGGGTTTTCAGTGTTAGCGTCTCATTGAGATAAATGGGGTAGTTCACACCTCCAGGAGCTCTTGTTTCTGGCTTCTGCAGACTCAGGCAGATATCACTTCATTGGTTTCAGTTGGGTCAAGTTGTCAAGCTTTTGTTTGCAATGGTAAGAACTGGAAAAAAATGTTTTAAATGAAAGCTGAGATTCTGATATCACCACAGGACTCCTGGAGTCTAACCCAAGTGATTAGGATAGATTGAAACAGGAGAAGGAGCTCTCACTTCACCAAACAAAAAAAAAGGGGGGTGCTACTGACACACACTCAGTCTCCCTATCAATTGATCTAATCTGTGCTTCAGATAGCAGAATTTTCAGAAATTCCTAGCCCACAAACTCCTGAATTCTAATCCTGATTCTGGTTATGACTTACTTTCTGACCTTGGGGAAATTGCTTAACTTCTCATCCTCTATTTTCACCCTTCATAACTACATTACAGCGGTAGTGTCAGGTTTAATTAACGTGTAAGGAGCTTTGAAGAGGAAAGACACAATGTACACATAGTAAGCATTTTTGTCTATTCTTCCATGTATTTCTCTGACACTTTTAAAGATGTTTTTACCCAAATATTACTTTGGAACCTCTCCTGTAAATCACGGTACTTTATAAAATTTTGTGACTTCATAAGATATGGGTCCTATCTTCCCTTGTTCCATGTATTGGAGACTATATACCCTTGCTAGTCTGTTAAAAACATTAAATGTGTTGCATAAGAGTATAACAAAACACTAGCTAATCCAATTTCAATTTTCCTGATATATAACATCTGAAATATAATCCTTGGCTTTCCTCTTCTCCAGCGAAATCTTGAAATCCAGCAATTCAACAAATTAAATACCTTGATAGGTACGGAGATAGAGCTAGAGGGAAAATAGGTCAAGGCAACACATCTTAATGAAGTAAGAGGTGCTTGGATACTATGGTGATGTGAGCTAGACAGATGGACAAACTGACAGAGGAGAGACAGTGCCATATGTCTGTACCATTGGTCTCTGGCAACAATCAGAATAATTTGTTTCACATTTTGGATGCAGTTAAAATTCCTGTATCAGAGGGGTAGCCGTGTTAGTCTGAATCTGTAAAAAGCAACAGAGGGTCCTGTGGCACCTTTAAGACTAACAGAAGTATTGGGAGCATAAGCTTTCGTGGGTAAGAACCTCACTTCTTCAGATGCAAGTAATGGAAATCTCCAGAGGCAGGTATAAATCAGTATGGAGATAACGAGGTTAGTTCAATCAGGGAGGGTGAGGTGCTTTGCTAGCAGTTGAGGTGTGAACACCAAGGGAGGAGAAACTGCTTCTGTAGTTGGATAGTCATTCACAGTCTTTGTTTAATCCTGATCTGATGGTGTCAAATTTGCAAATGAACTGGAGCTCAGCAGTTTCTCTTTGGAGTCTGGTCCTGAAGTTTTTTTGCTATAAGATGGCTACCTTTACATCTGCTATTGTGTGGCCAGGGAGGTTGAAGTGTTCTCCTACAGGTTCTTGTATATTGCCATTCCTGATATCTGACTTGTGTCCATTTATCCTCTTGCGTAGTGACTGTCCAGTTTGGCCAATGTACATAGCAGAGGGGCATTGCTGGCATATGATGGCATATATAACATTGGTGGACCTTCAGGTGAATGAGCCAATGATGTTGTAGCTGATCTGGTTAGGTCCTGTGATGGCGTTGCTGGTGTAGATATGTGGGCAGAGTTGGCATCGAGGTTTGTTGCATGGGTTGGTTCCTGAGTTAGAGTTGTTATGGTGCGGTGCGTGGTTGCTGGTGAGAATATGCTTAAGGTTGGCGGGTTGTCTGTGGGCGAGGACTGGCCTGCCTCCCAAGGTCTGTGAAAGTGAGGGATCATTGTCCAGGATGGGTTGTAGATCACTGATGATGCGTTGGAGAGGTTTAAGCTGAGGACTGTAGGTGATGGCCAGTGGAGTTCTGTTGGTTCCTTTTTTGGGCCTGTCTTGTAGCAGGAGGCTTCTGGGTACACGTCTGGCTCTGTTGATTCATTTCTTTATTTCAGTTTCTCCTCCCTTGGTGTTCACACCTCAACAGCTAGCAGAGCACCTCACCCTCCCTGATTGAACTAACCTCGTTATCTCCATACTGATTTATACCTGCCTCTGGAGATTTCCATTACTTGCATCTGAAGAAGTGAGGTTCTTACCCACGAAAGCTTATGCTCCCAATACTTCTGTTAGTCTTAAAGGTGCTACAGGACCCTCTGTTGCTTTTTAAAATTCCTGGTATCTAAAGGCCTCATCCTGCACCACCGATGTAAAGGGGACTTTTGTCATGGACTTCAATGGGAGCAGGATCCAGCCTTTAATCCCTTCTTGTTGAAGTGTAAACCCTTGTTGATGTGATCTTTAGGTCCATCGACAGGTCCCATTTTTCATCCAATAGGTTCGTTTTGGAACCAGAGTGCCTATGGAACTACTTTATTGTGGACACAACCAGAGTAATGAGGATGTAGTCTGAGCTAGAGATATCATTAATAGCAAAGGAAATGTGAATGGTCGTTTTAACTACTTTAACCCCTTCTTTGTCATATCCCACATGATATTTATGGCGAGAGTATCTATGCTAAGGGAAAATAAAGGCAATGAGAGAGGACACCATGGCTTAGAACAAACTTCTAGTTTAAAGTAAATCATTTTATTCTCACCTGTGCTCTCACAGCCGGAGGTAGGGTGTTCATCCAGAATATCATTTCTACCGTGAAATCAAGCTGATTGACAATGTCTGCTATACGTATTACGTTATATTTTTCCTCCAGAGTTCCATGGGTTGTTGGCTGTATTTAATGTTGTTATAATCCAAAGATTAGCAAAAACATTTGTAAATGACCTTTATCGTATCTAACGATGACAGCTGATATTAAGCTATACAATCGGGCGTAATTAGAATAGAAAACAACAAGAAAACCCCCACCGCAAATGCTGTCAATAACAGAGAAAGATTTATCGCGATGGCCTACCCACTGTCGTGACCCAATTTAGAAGCGTCAAATGGCAGTAATTCACTGGGCAGTGCAGGTGGCAATTTGACAGTTTTAGGGCTAACTCCCATGTCCTCTAGCCACATGTGTAACCCCACTCACCCCAGTGTGACTACTCCCAGGAGTAAAGCAAGCAAGATTTGGCCCTTAGCTAGGGAAAAAGAGCCATTTGTTTAATTAAAACATTCATGCTTCCTATCTTACATTTCCTGATCTGAGCCTGGTGTAGTCTCCCGATCACCCAGCCGGAACAATGCTGTGGGTGAGAGAGAGGGAGATCTGCTCGCTGTCATTCTGTGTGGATAATCTGCCTTCTGAGTGACAAGCACTTTTCATCAGCAGTGACGCAGGCCGGGCTGAAGTGTTGATCTCTGGGTCTGATTGAGGCCTGTCTGGCTCTCTGAACGGTCGCACACTTCAGCTCGTCAGTGAGGCCAAGAAATTAGTCACTTGTGCTTTGTGCACAAGTAGGCTCCTCCTGGACTTCACAGAGGAGAGCAGGTGTTGTCATTAAAAAGAAGTTTAAAATAATTTTCCAATCTCAGAGAAGGTACCTAATGTACCAGTCACCTGGTGTTCTGTTCTAGGGTCAGTGTGTTATTTTATGCTGTAATGGCAATTAAGTCCAGACTAAATCCACCTTGGGATATCTTGAGACCGAAAACCATAATATTTTAATTGATAAGAAATCACATTTATTTTGTATTGCCTCGTATGTTATAACACACAAACAATTCCTTTCATTCTCCCCACCACTTCAGAAGGAGACTGGTCTATTGTTCCACTACAGAGGAACCAAAAGTTCCATTGATATACTGCAGGAGTTCTAAGTGGAAGGTTGTTTTCGAGTGTATCTTTGCAATGATTCAATTACTCTGCTTTAGGATTCTGTGGCTGTGGTTATTTTTATGGTCATATTACATGCTGATAGATCTTACTTTCTAATTTCACTAACATAAAGCAACAGTACCTCACCCATGAATTATCTGAGCTGTTTTAGCTCTCTCCATAATAAAACATAAATCAGACAGGAAATGGACCAGCAGCATGCCTGTAAAATATTGCACAAATGCTAGAGATTGTCAAATAGGCATCAAATCAAAAGTTTGATGCATTTATAGGCCTTTTTGTTTGTTTGAAAATCATTCGTGCATAAGACAGGTTGTGTGTGTGTATGTGTGATTATTAATTTTTTGTATTGCAGGAGCACTTAGGAGCCGCAGCATGGGCCCAATCCCCAGTGTGCTACGTGCACACACATATGGAACAAAGTCCCAAAAAGCTTATGTAAAATACGTAACTGTCAATATTTATATATTTTTCCTCTCTACGTAGGGCTCGGGTCCATGACTGCAACTCCTAAATGCTCCTGCAATGCAAAAAATTAATAATAATACACACACACACATACACACACACACATATATGAGAGAGTGATTTTCAAAAGTGCATAGTGTTAGTCTAACTCCCATTGACTTTAGTGGGGGCAGATTTAAGCCAACCCTTTTTCAGTGGGAGGAGAGCTAGATTAACAATGAGCACTTTTGAAAATGGCACCCCTAATTCATGCACACATATTGAGTGAGTTAGAGCATTACAGTAAAAATCACAATAAATAACACAATGGCACAAACATACAAAGCAATAAATTATACAAGACACAAGAAAACTCATAATGATAAACATGACATTAAGCAGAAAATGAATGTAATTGAAATCACAGTAGTGCCTCCCTAGGAAGAAGAAAAAAGCTGCAAAACTGATAGTATTAGAGTAACAAAACCAGGTTACATGTAAAAGCTGCCAGAGCTTGCTTTTTCTATACGGCGTAAAATCAACAAAGGATTAAGTGTACCATTACTTTCACTGACCAGAGGTTTTGCCTTGAGCAAATTTCCTGCACACTGAAGACAAAAGAGGAGGAGAGAGAGAGGTTGGCAGATAAGAATGTTGAACAAGATATGGAGAGTAGATAGGATCAACAAACATATAATACAATTGTACGGTTGTTGTATTTAGTGTGCAGGTGGCACTGCTGGCCTGTGATATTCAGGAGATCAAACTTGATGAGCTGGTGGTCCCTTCTGGCCTTAAACTCTATGATACAAGTAACCATTAAACCCTTTGGGTTATTGCATGTGATGTGCTTCAAAACAAACTATACCCACCAACCCAGCCTCTGCTGACACAGTTTAAGGCCTGTCAGTTTCCACAGCCAATGGTACACAAGGGAGTGATGTGGCCAGCATTTTGTCTCACTGCCTTTTACTTCCTTAACCCGATGGATCAGGTATCCATTTTGCAAATGGGTGAACTGGAGGCAGCCTTTCAGCATGAGATCAAGTGAGACTCAAACCCAAAACTTCCAGGATTGTAGTCCAGCGTCTTAACATGGGCCGGCTCCAGGCACCAGCTTGGCAAGCAGGTGCTTGGGACGGCCGCTCCGGAGAGGGGCAGCATGTCCAGCTATTCGGCGGCAATTTGGCGGACGGTCCCTCACTCCAGCTCGGAGTAAGAGCCTAGGGGGCAGGGGTGGGGAGAATCTGGATCTAGCTCTGAACTTCGGATCTTCAGCTCATCTCTGCATTAAATAACAGACCATGGCCTGATGGAAGGACTCCTAGAATAAAGGAGAATTGTGCTGTGTGGGTGACCCTTGGAAGCTCATACGGTTGTTGATTAGTGGGATGATAATGATTTGTATAATTTACCTATATAACATGAATATGAACAAAACACCTAAAATAAATAAGGCTGTCTCTTGAGTCATAAGTTAAATAAATTAATGGAGATATCCCATCTCCTAGAACTGGAAGGGACCTTGAAAGGTCATTGAGTCCAGCCCCCTGCCTTCACTAGCAGGACCAAGTACTGATTTTGCCCCAGATCCCCAAGTGGCCCCCTCAAGGATTGAACTCACAACCCTGGGTTTAGCAGGCCAATGCTCAAACCACTGAGCTATCCCTCCCCCCCAGAAGTTGCTTCTGGGCTTTCACTGACCAGAGGTTTTGCCTTTTCATAGAGTGTTGAACCTAATTTTCTCTACTGTTAGGTTATGGCAGAGCTTTTTAGATTTATTTATAATCTGTCCAACACTTTCATACAGAAATTGTCCTGAGGGACCATATGCCAACCCTCCCACAATCTCATGGATCGTTCCCCTCATAATAATGATGGGTAGGTAGCAATTGCCTACAATGGAGGTGTCTGAAGCCAGTTCAGCAGCTGGAAATGAGAAGGAGCAAGCACTATATGACCAGCCAGCTGTTCTTGGACCGCCACAAGTTTACCATGAGCCAAAAGTGGTCCATGGACCACAGTATGGAAACTTGGGGATTATGGATTTAAACTTCTCAGCATTGTCTCATCAATTTGCTCTAAACACAAAACTTTTTGGCTCAAGACTGTTTTTTTTCCAGTTATTTCTACATTAAGATAAAACTAAGGATGGGAATAATGGACCATATTGTGATCTCCATTACACCCCTATAATCCCACTGAAATTGTTGCAGAAGTTAATCGCGTTATGCTGGTGTAGCTGAGAGCAGAACTTGGCCTAGTCTATCTGTTTGCATTAACTTGGCATACAAGGTAAATCTGCCTGTTTCTTCAGAAACAAAGGGGCAAAACTCCAGCTGGTGTAAACTGGAGCAGTTCCACTGACTTGCAGTTATGATGGCTTACACCAGTTGAGGATCTGGCCCTCCCTTCTGTTTCTAAGAATCTACATCTCTTATGATGAAAGAGGCCAATTGCATATTTCCACTCGTTGGTTGTAGACTGTCTCTTTAGGTCAGTGTTTCCCAAACTTGGGACGCCGCTTGTTTCGAGAAAGCCCCTGGCGGGCCATGGTCTGTTATTTAATGCAGAGATGAGCTGAAGATCCGAAGTTCAGAGCTAGATCCAGATTCTCCCCACCCCTGCCCCCTAGGGTGACCAGATGTCCCGATTTTATAGGGACAGTCCTGATTTTTGGGTCTTTTTCTTATATAGACTCCTATTACCCCCCCACCCCCATCCTGATTTTTCACACTTGCTGTCTGGTCACCCTACTGCCCCCCTCCATGTTCATAGGTGTTTGGATCCAGGATTTTGACTTTAATTTTCAGGTGATAGTCAAAGACCCTGAAGAGTACCACACTAAACACAGTGTGTCATTAACCTGTGACTCCAGAAGAGCAGGACTTGTAGTTGATTGTGAAAGCCTGAGCTAGAGACCAATGACCTGAGATAAGATAGACAATCAACTCTGACTCTGCCAGTACAGACTTCTAGTCTACTTATAAGAGAAGACAGGTCAACATTTCTTTGACAGTCCTCAGGATTTCAGGAAAGTGTCTCTGCAGAAGAAAGGTGGGGGGGGAATGAAACCAAGTCTCTTAAGGGTGAATGAAGGTCCTTAGGAGAGCGGGAGATGCCCAATTATTTTGGGCAGAGATTGGGCACCAGCTCTGACAGGGCTTACATGCACCTATGCACACTGCAGCACTTCAGAAAGTTGAGCTCTAAGAAGTGGACACAGTCAGCAAAATACCTAAGAAATGCAAATTCTGCTGTTCCAAAACTCCTGTAAGTGAGGTTGCTACAGGAGAAGAAGTGAAGACACCCCTGAAGTGAAAGGAGTGAGGTCAGTTCCCTTTGTTTTCGATTAGCATGCTGCCCTCTATAAGGATTACCTTCCCAATCTCTTCAGCTACTTCTCACATGCACAGCTACATGCGGGTCATTTTACTGCAACAAGCAGGTTTTCATAGAAATTACAGGTGGGAAAAGATCTACAGTATTAAGCCATCAATCCGTCTTCTGCCAGTGCACAGTCACTCCCAATGAAACACGCAGTCTAATATTGAAATACTGAGGCTAACAGGGTTGATCTGGAGAGACTGACTGTGAGGCACACTTCTTGGCTAAAGTGCTCATTATTATAACATCCCTAATCCAACCGGTCATAAGTGGCACAGAACTCTGGCTCATAAGATCCAAAGTGCATGCTTCTAGCATTTGCGCTATCAAAGAGTAACTCCATTTTCTAGTTTTCTACTACTGAAAACAAAAGGGCTGGTTAGTCAAGCCACATTATAAAATCCCATCTTAAATATTTCTCATCCAAACAGCAGCTCATAACATTTATGAAGTGGTGTGCCTGAAATTATCAGTGCCCTCAAAAAAACCTACCTGATCTCTGTCACTTAACAGGACTATGCAGACCCAGGGAAAGCACAACACAGCTCACCAGATTTTGTGTTGTCACCAAGGAACTGTTAGCACTGTACACAGTGAGGGGCCTTCACTGGGAACTGGCTTCTCCTGTGGGTTCTCTGTTTTCACTCTTCGGAGAGTACTGCTAGCAGGTATTTGGTTGACTAGTAAAACCCCCTATTTGTCACAAGCACAGAAACTGGCTTTCTATTTATATTATGTTCCATATCAATGAAGATTCTAGTGGAGCCAATTGTTATTGAAACATCTGCACCCGTCCCTGATGCTTTTTATTACCTTGTTCAGCACACACTAATTGAATTGAAAATTATTCACAGGAGGGCTCCCTCCCCTCCATTGCCCCTCCTCCTGCTTTCTTCCCTTCTCTGACCTGAGTGAAATGACATGTCTCTTTCTGTGCTAATATTGCATCTTTAATGCTGATGCCCCTCACAGAAACATTACAAGAACCGATGAGGTGGGGAATTCAAACGTTCACTGCTGAAAAGCCACTCCTTCCTTTACAATAAAGCAAAATGCACAGAGTTCTTGCTTTGGGAAGCACCGTTCAGATCAGTTCGCAAGCAGGCATATTATGTATGTATATGTTTCATACAGACACACTTTCTTTCCCTTTCCTATCCCACTAACAATGGTAAAACACGCTTTTACCATAACTAATAAAGACCACACAGTATGAAACGTCCAGATGACTTTTTAAAACAAAAAACTCCTTCTGCATACATTTTCTTACTTTGTCAGGCATTTCCTTTTTAATTATTAAAAGACTTGGCAATTGGACTTCCTGGGCCAGTGCAAATATAGCAATAGATATTTTTAAACCAAACAACTGAACTCCCCCTCTCCCTTCCGTCTCCCCCCAAAATCTCATATGACACGAGCATCTCTCTCTCCTCTTTCTGATGGCAGTAATTTCATTATTTTAAAAGCACTTATGCAACCAACAGAGGCGACACAATGAGTGTGTGTGTGCAGAAGCCTCTTCTGGAGTCAATCTGATTGTGCCCTCTTCCCTCCCCACCTACTCCTTTCACTACCCATTACCAATATTAATCATTTTATTTTACATTTTTTTAAACCAGGCATAGGATGATACCTTTCTAAAAAAAAACCAAACAAACACATTAGCTTCTATAGTACAATCCTAAATCCCGGCAGGTCAGTGTCTTGGGCGAAACACACACATAGTGCCCTTGCGATGACTTTATGCAAGTCTAACTTATAGAAGTCACTGCCTCTTAACTAAGTGAAGATCCCCTGGCTGTTAGATTAACCCTTGGTGTGCCAATTTCCTGTGCCTTCTCAGGGACTTTGCATATTGTAACAGTCCGGTTTACTCTACAGCATGTTAACAGTGCTGTGAAATATTTCCCTCTGGTTTTGCACTTGGAGTGAAAACATTTAGATTATGATTAGGCTTCCCATTTAGACCCTAACAGGATGTTTATGGCTCACGAGAGTTATAAAAGATTTATTTCTACTAATATGCCCCAAACTTGATAAGTGTGACATGTACAGTGTCCAGCATTTACTCATTTTACTGTGTTTGTCATGGAAGTGAGTGCGTAGATACTATGTTGGTGGTAGCAAGTATATAACCCTTACAATAAGGTAGGTCGTGTGGTCTAGTGGACAGGGAGTCATAAGACCTCAGTTCTAATCCTGCCACTGCCAGAGACCTGTTCTGTGACCTTGGGCAAATCATTTGATTTCTCTGTGTTTCTAGTTCCTCTCCCTCCCTCCCTCCCTATTTAGACAGTAAGCTTTGTGGAGCTTTTCCCTCCTATTCATTTGTACAGTGCCTAGCACAATGGGGTCCCAATCTCAACTAAGGCCGCTACAGTACAAGATCTAAATGATAACAAGATGGGGCTTGTCTTTCCACAGGAATGGTGTTGGATTTCCTCTTTGCAGGATAAATATGGTGTACTGTATGTCTACTAGCATTGGGGGAGGGGGAAGTATATATAGAAAAAATATTTTTGTTTAATTCAAAATTTTTCATTTTTCAACAAAATGTTTTTAAACAGCTTTTTTATGTTAAACTTTCCAAAAAAAATCATTTCATTTTGGTAGGGGAAAATCCCAAACATTCACAATCCATTTTTTAAGAAAATTTCCCCCTCCCCAGTTTGATTGGGAAAAGTGTGTGGGTGGGTGGGATTTATAAAGCTAGAAAGTTGGGGGGGACCCCTTACTTTTTACTTTTCCCCTTTTTCCAGTGGAAAAAAGTAAAAGTGGAGAAAGTGTTTTTTCTGTACCAAAAGAAAACAAAACAATTTCAAAAAGTAATACTACCAATTTTTTCATTTTCATTTTCAATTTTAATTTAATTTTTTTTGAATTGCTACATTTTTGCAAAACATTTGACTTAATCAGAACAACATTTTTGTTGTTGTTGAAATATTTCAACCAGCTATCTTACATATTGGTCTAACGGGGCCTTATTTGGTTGGCCTCTGTCTTTAGGATCACTTACAAAATAACTTTGCAAACTTCCCATGCTTCAAAGACAGGCAGATGAGAAAAAGAAGAAATACAAGGAACAATTGTAAACCAGAGATATTTTTTCTGAATGGCAAGTGTGCCATCAGAAGCTTTAAGATGGGCCCCCACTGTGGAGCCAGCCTATGGAATTACAGCAACAGTGTCATTGGGAAGCCAACATTAAACCTCAACTAGTCACTACACGAGGCAGCAGATTCTGGGTGGCAAAGGTGATGCATTAAAACTTGATGGAAGAGAACTCCTTTCAAGAAGAAATGTCAATATTGTTAACTCCTGTCCAACTACTATTCCATTAGCCCATTTTACAAAGAGAAGAAGAAGAGGAAAACTATTCTGTGGTGTTATATCAGGAAAGGTAAGAGACTGGGGAAGTGAAGGAGAAACAAATATAAAGAACATCTGAATACAGTTCAGGTAGATTCTCTCTTTCTCTGACTTGCCAAGGCTGCTGATCTAGATCTCAGAATATGCTGCGGATTAAACAAAAACAAAAAACACCATCATGAATCTGTAAGAGTCTGTAAGCCCTCCTTTGGAGCCTGCTATCATCATCCAAGCTCCAGCAGAACATAATCTGCGTGAGGAGGTTAACGTGGCTGAATCAATCTGATCCCTGATGAAAATTCAGCTGCTATTGATTCCCTTCTTACACTGATTGCCCTTCCCAGGTCAAAATAGAGACCCAGCCCATTGTTTAGTAAATACAGTATTCTGTTCACTACATCAATTATCCTGACCCCAGGGGCTCTGAAAGCCTCCCTGCTCGCCCATTTACAGTGACAGCTGTCATGCTAATGAATCCATACTGACATTGTAATTAAACCATTATACAAAGTGAGGCCTCGCACTCTGCTGTACAGCAAACATACACAGGCCACGCCAGAGAGGTTTCTTATTAGAGATAGAGCTTAATAGGGTAGGATATTAGATAGGTTTCAGAAGAGGCAAAATACACTGGTGTGGGAGGAAGAGGCAACTTTTGGCAATAACTAAGTGTATCCTGAATCACAGGGTGAAAGGAGGTCTGCATCTTCTCCCACCTCTAAAGCTGTAGCAATCCCATTAATTCAACCCCTCAATAAAAAGCTCCTTTCAGAGTAGAACCTGGCCTTAAAGAGGAAAAGTAACACTTTTCTTAGAAAAATTAGAATTGTTAGACTTCCTAAATGACTGAGGCCACAATTCTGAATTCTATCTCCACAGTAGAACCCCAACAGCTGAGCTGCATGTCACAAAGTTCCTTAAGGATGGGGCAGAAGGAATAATTCCCTCTAGGCCTCAGAATGGCAGCGAAGATGTTCTAGTACCATTACTCCAATATTAGGGCCAGAGTGTCCTCTGTGGTACTTGTGCTACTGCAGAGAATGGTTGGGTGGGTCGGTAAAGCAGGTGATCCACAAGTCCCAGTCCCAATGGAATGGTGTCCTCTGGAGATGGCACTGTGGCAGGCATACACCTCTTGCTTGGGCTCATCAAACCTGACCCTCTCCAAGGCAGTGGAATCACATTCAGTTCCTTTGCTGGCAGAGCCCTCTGTGCACACTGAAAAGGGGCACATTTTGCCCCTAACAGAATAAAATGAGTTGAAAAGCTTTGCACCTGCCAAAGCCTGTACAGGAAGGAGATGAGGCAAAAAATGTAATTTCAGTAGTTTTGGTGATGCACTGATCATGGGAGTCCCTTGTTATTTTAATGAATTTTTTATATGTAGCAACTTCACTTATATATATATCTCACTGTACGCTGGAGTGGAAGGGTGGATGCTTAGTGGCTGGAAGACTTGCAAGAAGTAGTCTAGCACGCGAGTGACTTGAAGGAGAAGAGCAAGGAGGAATGGATCAAGAAGAGCATTCCGGACAGAGAGTCGCACAGGAAAAGCCATAGAGATGCAAGTGGAAGATTGAGACAAAGGATCCTGTGAGACTGGAGATGGTGACAGAGTGCAGAGTAAAGGCAGAATGTGGAGAGAGACAAGGACAGAGTCATTGGGTGAAGCAGCGTTGTGGGGAGCCTTGATCAGGATGCAGATCAAGCAAAGAAGCTCATGGAGGGATGTGAATGAAAAGGGGGAAGGGAGACATAACATGATCAGAGTTATGGGCAAGGAGGATGAGGACTTAAAAAGGAAATTATTTTTTAAAAATAGGATTTTGCCTAGATGGTCTCAGCCTCCTCCCCCAACTCCCAGTCCTATTCTCCCACCTCCAGTCCCAGTTTCTGCCCCCCATTTTTCCCAGGCTTTTTCTCCCAATCTAATCCACCCCCACAAATCTGGCTCTTGTCACATTTGCATTTGAAAGAGGAAGTTTTTTCTTCCAAGCTGCCTAGGCCTAATAGGAGGGTCATTAAGGGTACAGGAGTGAGTCTCCCTGCTCTCAGTTCAGGTGCCCAGACCCAGCATAGTCCACAGTATCCCAGGGCTGCAATTATAGGGAAAGTTCTGCTCAGACCCAGGCTAAAGTATGGTCAGTGTGGATAGAAGCTTTGGAGAATTTAGCTGCTAAAATGTAACAAGTCCGTACTGAGCATGTGCGAACTGCAATTTTTCAAAGAATGCAGAGAATACTTGTCCAAACTTGGTCGTGTTTTCACCAGGATGGCATGGTCCTGCTCCAAAACATGGGGATGCTAAAACTTTCCAAAGAAAGTTGCTAGAGTTTTTTCATATGGACAAAACTCCTTTTTCCCCTAGATTTGTTCTCAAAAACAGCTGAACTGTTTTGGCTGAATTTTTTTAAAACATTCAGCCTGAGATAGACCCCCAGCATGGAAAATTGCAGTTTAACTGGTTAAAGTTTGGCAAAGTTATGAGCAACTGAAAACAGGGTCTTATAATGAAAAGTCTTGGGCAACATTAGCAGTAGGCTGCACTACCGGCCCCACCTATAGTACTGTGCGTAAACATATAGGGCAAGTTCCTCAGCTGTTGTAAATCAGCATAGCTCCCGTGAACGCAATGGAGCTATGTCAGTTTATACAAGCTGAAGATCTGGCCCCCAGTGTGTGCTGTGTTCTACCAATCCGTATGTTGAAATGATACATTAGAGGGCTGAGGCAGCTGATAAGAATTCTTCAGGATGAGACATGTAAACATGTCCCATTAGCTCATTTGAAACTGCATGGTTTGCATGTTATGTGACTGGTGTGCAAAACATGTCGTCTCACAACAGCATCAATCCCACAGTTTTAAAAGCATAGTTCTCTCTGAAAAAACATCAGTCTTTGAAGAACTTAAAGAAAGTTACAATTGTTGGAGCTGAAGCTCTGTCTTAGTGCTATGTATAAACAGGTCTGGTCTACACACTGTTTTTGTACTGGTATAACTATTTCAGTTAGGGGTGTGATAAATGTACCAATATACTTAGACTGGTACAACCCCTTGTATGGATGCAATTCTGTTGGCATAGAGGTGATTTGTACAGGTATAGCTTATTCCCTTTCACATACAGGAATAAGATTTACTAGTATAAATAAGCTTATGCCGATATAACTGTGTACACACTATGGGGATTGTACCTCTTTATCTATAGTAGTGTAGTTATAGAGATATAACTTGTGTGTGTAGACAAGGCAGTAAACAAATCAGTACTGAACCACATTAATCTACCTAGAACGTGTGTTCTTTTTAGAAATTTAACAGCGGTTTACAATGTTTTATAATTTATATATTTTTCCTCGATAGCTGTTCCAACTAAATAAAGATTGACAGGTTTCTGATTAGCTTCAAGTTTATTTTTTTGAGATCAATCTAGCATTCTCAGACACTTTGTCAAAGGGTCCAATGCCCCATGACTTCGAAAGAGCATCTGCAGTAGAAGTTAAAGAGCTTTAAAATATGCATATAAACTAATGTTGAATTGGACCTTTGCTGTTTTTGGTCCTGATTCAATAAAACTGCTCTGTTTTGGAGGGTAGACCAAACAGTTTTACTGAGATGAACACAGCAATTTTAACCTATCTAAAGAAAAAGAAAACAGTCATTTAAAAAACAAACAATAAAAACAAGTAGGTAAATTTAATAAAAATTAAATTAAATGCAAAAAATGTACCTAAACTCAGGCCCTGAATCTAAAATCTTAAATTCATAGAGTTTAAGGACAGAAGGGGACTATTATATAATCTAGTCTGACCTCCTGTGTATCACAGGCCATTACATTTCATCCAATATCTTATTTTGGGCTAAATTATACAAAAGATGAGAGAGAGCTAATACAACTCCAGAAGTTAAAAAATGTGAAAATAAGCCCCACATTGACTTGTAGGTTTATTTTCTATTTATACTAATATATTCTATGAAGTTATTTCTGAATCATGCTACATTTGCTGTTACTGTGTGTTTATACAGTGCCTGATACAGTCTTTGGACATTCCTGTACTACAAAAACAAAACAAACTACCACCATCAGATTGGGCTCAAGAGGGAAGTAATAGAGAATTCAGAAAACCTGGTTTGTTTGGGTAAAAAAGTTACTTCTTTCCATCCATTTGTGTTGATCTTTTTAGCAAAGATAAAGTCCCAGACAGTGGCTTTTTAGAGCCCCATCCCCACTACAGATGGGCCCTGAGGATCCCCCAGTGTAATCCTCACGGCCTGAAATTCTGCAATATCCCCACGGCTCTTCAATTACCTCCCTTGGCCTGTCAAGACTCCAGCATCTCAAATTCAGTTAGCTGGTGTTTGGGCCTCTGCCAAGGGCCAGCCTTTGCTCCTAATGACAGCCAGCTAAGGGGACACTGAGAGGGGCTGAATTCAATTTGCAGGCCCTCTAATCTGATTAGGGGAGCAGGGTTTTTATTTTCTCCAAAGTTTGCAGTGGCTAGGATGAATGATGGCCAAAGGATGAGATGTCAATTTCAACAAAGGCTCAGAAGGGGGGGAGAGAAAAAGAATTTTAAAAGAGAAAGAGATGAGTCCTCTCTGATGGACAGCAAACCGAGCTGCTGAGTGAATTGTTCAGGTGACAATGTTTTGTTTGCAATGTCACTCTCTCGTGTATGGGCTGTAAAAGTAGGAATGGATCCAGCTATCAGGCAGATGTCAAACAGACAAACTCCCAAGAGATTTAAAAAAAAAAATAGTATTTTAAATGTCTAGCATCCAGTTCTTCTGTAATAATAATAAAAATACTGCAGCATTCTGTAGTAACGGTCCCAAATATTGGGTGCTATTTTGTCTTAGTTCATTCCTACAAGATACTAAAGTAGATTTTTAAAAAAGAATAAGAGAAGGCTCAATATTTGAGAGAATGATTTGAGAAGAGTTTGGGGAGGTTTGGGGAGATGGGGAGGGAGGTTTGCCTCACATTTGGACTTTATTTTGATTTGACCAAAGAGAAAGTCCTATTATTTAAAAAGCTCTCTCCCATGGATAGAAAATATTTCCAGTATTATGAAATTAATAAGCACAGCACCGAAACGGGGTGGTTTTTTTTTTTTTTTTAGGTACTAACACTTTAATAAAGATTAACTGAATTGTTGACCATGCAGATTGTAACCCTGTCTTTAAATACCTGAGGTAAGAAAACAAACACAGAAGGTAAAAGGATACAGAAGCCAGAGGCATTCTCCCTGGTCTATTGTTGTACAAGGGTTACCCTGCACACCACTTCCAACAGGATTAGGGCTTCCCTGGCTGACTGCTCTTTAGTTATTTATTATTGCTCATAATATTACAACAGAGTTTGGGATAAATACATGATAAGTAAGAGACTTCCTCTGGGGATGCAACATCCTTCTCAACAAGCACAGCATAACCTGTCTAGTGCAGAAATTCTCATCCACTAGGGAAGGACATACGTGGATTCTGATTTATATTGGGATGATATTTGTAGCCACATAGCCCATTATTCACACGGTAAGTAATTAGATTTGGGAAAACAATAAAAACCGAGGTAAAATGAGAATTATGGGCCTGAGTCTGATCTCTCAGAAGTTTTACACTGATATAACTCCATTCACTTCAACAGATATACTCCTGATTTACACTGGTGTAACTTAGGACAGGACAGGGCCCTATGCTGGGTTAGGCAGCAGCAGACAAGATTTTTAAGAGTGACTGGTGATTCTGGGTGTTCAACTTGAGATGCCTTAAAGGTGTCTAATTTTCTAGAAGCTGGACTTTTGAAAAGTGTGCCCCAGGTTTGTACCATGGCAGCAATCTGTAGGTCCCTATTACAGAATCTTACGGTGATCCATTGATTACTGTAGGAGCTAGCACAGATGCCGTGTAATGTTCTCCAAGTTTCTCTATCCAGTATTGTCCACCCATTAAAAATAACACTACTGCTTCCTGGGCATTGACAAGCAGCCGGGGAGGGGACGACAAAGCAATGGGCAGCATTAACAAAAGCCCTGGGCAGCAGGGACTCTCGACTACAAGGCCGGAAAGAGAACTGGCAGTGGCAGCTGCAGTACAGACTGGAAATGGCCCTGACATCAGCACAGCAGCACAGACACAGAATGGCAGAGCTGGACTGACGCATTGGTCATGCATTGAGAGCCAGTCACAGTGACGCAGGAGGAAGGAAGTCAGACATGCTGCAGAGAAGCAGCAATATAATCTCAAGAACAGGTAGGAAGGGAGCAACCTTTTTATATAAAACTGTTGTAGTGTTGAAGATGCAGTGCCTACCTTCTGAAAATGAGAGGCTTGTGACAAGGCAGCTTAGTGGAGGAGGCAAGTTATAAATGAAGAGCAAAAAAGCATATATGGCAGACAAAAAGTGAGTCAGTGGTAACATCCCAAGGCACAGTGTAGGTCTGGCTACAAAATAGGAATGGATAAACAAGCAGGAACAGAGTTATTATAGACAGTGCAGGCAGAACTGCCTGTAGATAAGGTTGCCTGACAAGTCCCATTATAAGACCCTCTTTACATTGCTTGTAACTTTGCCAGACTTACCATTTGGGCTGAAATTTTCCATACTGGGGTGGCTCCTCAGGTTGAAGTTTTGGGGGAAGTTCCAGCTAAAAATGATTCAGCCACTTCTGGGAACAAGAGTAGGAGGAAGTCTGTTGTACTGCCCATGTTAAAAATAATTCTGACAACATTTTGTTGAGAAGCGCTAGCACCTCCATGCCTGGGAGCAAAGGTTTGAACTTTGCAAAGGTAGTCTCCCTGAGGTCATGGATGCACATTTTGCCATCCCTGTGAAAACCTGCCCTAATCTGAAGAAATGCAATTTGCACATGCTCGGTAGAGACATGTTAATTGGTCAGATAAATTCTCTGAAGGTCCTGTCTGCACTGAGCATGCACCATCCCTTCACCATTCCTACACGTTGACCGGCCTGTGTGTGCATCATCCCCACATTGTGACTGAGCAAATCTCCAGCCCAGGGCTGCTGGGGCGGAGCAGGACACTCCCTGCAATTGCTCTTCCTGGCCAATGTGGAGCTAGGCATAGGTATGGAGAACAGGGAGACTGCATTTATTGTGTTCTCACTGCTCCCTACTGGTGCCTAAGCAAAAGGAGAGCAGAAACAGCCTGACTGGAATGCAAATGAGTGAGGAATGGGGGGGAGGGGAAGAGACATAGGGTGGGGGTACAGGGGGCAGGAACTTGGGTGATGGGGAGGAGGCATATGAGCCTGGGGGGGAGAGTGAGGAGAAGAATGGAGGTGGAAGGGACAGGAGTTGGAGATGGGGCAGTAGCTAGGGAGGGGGAGCTAGGAGCAGAAAGGGACAGAAGGGTCTATAACCACTAAAGGACACTCCCCTAAAGAACCTCAAGATTTCTGAATTTCAACACTCCTCTGCTGTCAGCAAAGGGCCATGAAACCAACTGGCAAATTGTGTGTCACATCCCTCTAGTGGCAGGTCTGCACAGAGGATAACAGTCTGCTACTACTATCAGTTACCCCACCAGCTCAAGTAGTAGAGAACTATTCTATGGATCTAAAGACCCTAAGCCTGCTGTTGAACCATGTGTTGGCTCAATATGACTCCACAAGGTGAAATTTTTGTTGTTGTTTTTCCAGTTTGCTAAAAGAAAAAGAAAAACTCAGAAATTATGTCCCAAAAAAGCTACATGATTAAGTTTGCAAAGTCAGCCTCTGAAAATTTAGGAAATGCCAGAATTAAAGTTGCTAATTCTGAGATTCAATAGACCTGTGCCTTTTTCTGATTTGCTGATGCCACTGCATTTGATATACATTGTGTCTTAACATGGTCTATTAAGGTCCAAGGCTGATTCTGTTGTATTTTATTTGTAGGGTTACCATTCGTCCGGATTTACCCGGACATGTCCTCCTTTTGTGTGCTAAAAATAGCGTCCGGGGGGAAT
Source organism: Malaclemys terrapin pileata (assembly GCF_027887155.1). Lineage (NCBI taxonomy): Eukaryota > Metazoa > Chordata > Testudines > Emydidae > Malaclemys > Malaclemys terrapin. Next base: position 198,665,712 of record NC_071506.1, on the reverse strand, counting down.
TTTTAAAGCACTCACAATGTCCGGGATTAGCAGAGCGAGCGGCTGGGAGGGCTGCAGGGAAGTCCCGGGCTGGACTCAGGAGCAGCTGTAGAGGAGCCGGATCCGCCCTGCATTCTGAGCCGGCAGCTCCCTTGCAGCCCAGTCCAGCAGCACTGTGCAGGGCCAGACCGGGTTTTGTTGTGCAGGGCCAGACCGGGTTTTGTTGTGCTGGGGAGCTCAGCCACGTGTCCGGCTCGGCTGCACAGAGCCCAACACTCTGTTCTGAGCAGCAGGGTAAGGGGGACCGGGGGCAGGAAGGTTCTGGAGGGGGCAGTCAAGAAACGGGGGGGGCTTTTTGGGGGGAGTGGAGAAAGTTTTGGGCAGTCAGGGTACAGGTAGGGTCCTGGGGGGCAGTTGGGGGGGGGGTCTTAGGAGGGGGCAGTTAGGGGACAAGGAACAGGGAGTCTTAGGTAGGGGGTGGGGTTCTGGAGGGCAGTTAGGAGCAGGGGTCCCAGGAGGGGGCAGTCAGGGGACAAGGAGCAGGGGGGGTGTTTGGGAGTTCTGGGGGGGGCTGTCAGGTGGCAGGGGTGGGGAGATGGATCGGAGCAGTCAGGGGACAGGGAGCAGAGGGGTTTAGATGGGTTGGGAGTTCGGGGGGGGGCTGTCAGGGGGTGGGGAGTGGTTGGATGGGGCGTGGGAGTCCCAGGGGTCTGTCTGGGGGTGGGGGTGTGGATAAGGGTTGGGGCAGTCAGGGGACAAGAGGCAGGGAGGCTTAGATAGGGAGTGGAGTCCTGGGGGGCAGTTAGGGGCAGGGGTCCCAGGAGGGGGCAGTCAGGGGACAAGGAACGGGGGGAGGGTTGGGGGTTCTGGGGGGGCAGGAAGTGGGAGGGGCAGGGGCGGGGCTAGGGCGGGGCTCCTCCCATCCTCTTTTTTTCTTGCTGAAATATGGTAACCCTATTATTTGTGGAATGAGTCTTTTAAAAAAAAAATCTGTAGACAAAAAATGCACAACTTGTCCCTAGTACAAGTTCACTCCCTGCTCTTCACTCCTGACCCAGGCCTAAGCCACCTCTCAGGTAAAAGACTGTGTAAACAGTAGCAGAGGGCCCTGATTAAATAAAATCTCTTGCTCATAAATATCAAAACAGTGTTTTAGGGGAACAGAAATCCTCTGTTTTGTATAGAGCAGATACTGTACAGCAGGTGCCACCAGGGGTGCTGAAACAATTTTTTCTAGTGGGGGTACTGAGAGCCACTGAACCAAAAACTGTCCTGTATATCATGGAAACCACTTCAAGCCAGGGGGTAAAGCACTCCTAGTTCCAGTATCTATGTGTGCCACATAATACCCTGCAAAGATGTTTCAACCCAGTCCTGAAGGTATCAACATTAAGGGTGAGACAGGAGCTTGGTCTCCTAAAATCATTTGATACTTTACCTCTTTGCTGAGACAAGGGTCCCAATAATTAGTGCTTTACTTTTACACAGACACCTGCCCATTAGAAGTTTTACAGAGAACAACAAATAATCTTATAGTAGCCAGTAAAGAGCAGTCAGATGGCAGCAACTTTCTATCAGTAGTGATCTGAGCAAGATTTGAGCTGATCCCAGCCTTCCATAGCTACATGACATATCAATCTTTTCAAAACACTTCCCATGTAGTAAATTTCCTGTAAATGTAGTAAATACAGGTTCCAAAGGCACTAGTGGAGCATACAAAAAAAAAAGTCAATTGGCAAAAAAACTGCCCAAACTGGGAAAATATGTATGATAGGCCACAGTTATCCCTAGCGTGAACCTCTTAGAAGCAACATAGTTACATCACAGCTGAGTCTGGCCCATTAGCAATAAAACCCAAGTATGAAGAAGAGTAAAACACTGAATTGAAATCCTTCTCAAAGAGAGAATTAGTTCTCTTCCAAAGATTTTCCATCAAGCCATCTCTATGTGTCAGACAGGGACAGACTCAGCAGAATAGCATTGTGAGTTCCAGCTACCAAGGGCTCTGTTATATTATCTATAAATAAAGAACATGGAGGAGGCCAAGATACTCAGAGCTGTGAAGAATAGAGGCTAGCCATACACATCAGTAATGCTAAGAAGCCCCTCTTCCTCCCTTTCCCATGCCCACTTTTTGCCCATAACTACTTCCTGTTTTCATCCACTGTGTTTTGCATAGTGGTAAGAACTTCTCCGGAGAGAACAATAATAGCTTGCCCAGCATGAGGGGCACAGTGGCATGGACAATCCTGTCTGACAGAGTGAAGTGTGTGCGCTAACACATCTAACTCCAGGACTCTGTCAGAAGCCTTGCTGTGGGATACCACTCACGTTTGTTCAGTGATTGGCATTGTCACTCTCAACCCACTGTCTCATGCTTGACAGACGGTGTTCATTCAATTTCTAATTTTTTCTAACAAAAGGCCTCCAACTGCCCAGGTACTTATTCCCCTCCCCCACCGAGAGCAGGCCTTGGAACTTTACTCTCTCACGTGCCTGTAGCGTCTGTTACAGGCCCCCCGTTTACCACATCTAGGGCATAGCTAAAGTAGAAAGAGAGACCCCTGGCTTTTTTCACTTGCGCCACATTATCACAGAAAGGTGGATTAGAAGTTATCTCAGCTCTGCTTTCTTTCAGAGCTCCTTGGCAACACAGCCAGCGAGATATAAATATGTACAAAAAAATTTTTTGCAGAGGGCATACACACACAAGCAAGGAAGCAGCAGCATTCAGAGGCATGGAGGAGATATGGCAAAGGCAGCTGAGGACTTCTGGAAATCATTTTTGGGGGGTGAAAAAAATTGAAAATCTCACCCTTTTAAGGTCAAAAATAGCAACACTGAAGAAATAAATGCCATCACAGTTCTCCCAAGTTTCATAACCACCACTGGAAACCACTAATCTGCATACAAATGGAAAGGGCTCTCCAAGTTCGCAAGCCGAGGTTGGTTGAAATCTAATTTAAATGAACAGATCTAATCCCCAATAAAATTAGAACCGATTGGTTTGACCTGGTGGCTTAGAACTACAACAGCTCAGGAGTCACACTTCGATTCTCAGCAGGCAGGGACATGGAGCACTGTCAAGGCAGCAGGCTCACCCCTGAAGAGTGTGGGGAAGCAGAATCTAATGACAGATCCTTCCCTACCATGAATTTTATTTAGTCATTTATGCTTGTGCAAGAATGAGCGCAAAGTGGGAGTCAAGTGTTACCTTTATGATCTACACTCACTTTTGGCCTAGCTATAAAAGGACTACACTCAGATGAAGGCAATGGAAAATAAGACCCTGTTTCTTTGCAGTATCCCTTTTGGTCATTTCAGGAATAGCATTGACAGGTTCTGGAGGGAACAAAGTCCATCCCTTCTCTGCACGAAGGAAGTTTTACATGTTATTGTTGCTATTACATTAATGCAGAGGTCCCCAAACTGTAGGGCGCACCTCCCGCACCCAGGGGAGCGCAGAGGAATGTTCAGAGGGCCGTGGCGGGGGCCATGGCTAGCCCCAACACACGGGCAGGAAGGGAGTGATGCCCTGTTCCACTCCTGGCCCCAGCTGCTGGCTCCGTTCCCAGACCCACCCCCAGAGGTGGTCCCTTAGCCCATCCGCATCTTCCCCCTCCCCGCCCCCCCGGAGCCATGGCCCCAACCCTGACTCGGGGGCGGGGGGCACGACAGGGGTAAGGGGGCATGAGGTAAAAAGTTTAGGGACCGCTGAATTAGTGACTAGAGGCTCCAAATGAAATCGGGACTCCATTGTGGCAGGTGCTACACAAACACATGGATAATCCTTGCTCTGAAGGGTTTTCAGTCTAAGTAGATCAGTCAGACAAGAGACGGAAGGGGAAACAGAGGCACAGAATGTAGTGACCTGCCCAACTTGTCCATGGCAGAGCCAAGATTGGAACCAAGGATTCCTGAGCTGCAGTTCAGTGGTGCACGAGACCACATTGGGTCTGTGGTGTTTAGTCTGCAATTGCAGGGCAATAAGAAGTAAGGAAGGCGAACATGGGGAAGTTACAAAAGAAGCTTAGACAAATGCCCCCATGGAAAAGAATATTTACTGTTCCCTAAAACATTTAATGTTTAACGCTAGTGTATAGTAAGTGGTATGGTTTTAAATAAGTATGTTTTTAATTAGCCAATGTGTATTCATGTATGGAACTTCAGGAGACATGTAAAAGGAGACCACATCTGAGGCATGATGGGAAGGTGGAGATGATCTGCAAGTCTCACAGATTCACACTTGTTCACACCAAAACAGCAAGCTGGTAGCAAGCCTCGTTTGTGATGCTTGTTCTGGATCAAGCAGAAATGACAATGTGTGGCATAGCCCAGAAGTTAGACTCATAGACTTCAAGGTCAGAAGGGACCATTATGATCATCTAGTCTGACCTCCTGCACAACGCAGGCCACAGAATCTCACCCACCCACTCCTGTAACAAACCCCTAACCTATGTCTGAGTTATTGAAGTCCTCAAATCATGGTTTAAAGACTTCAAGGTGCAGAGAATCCTCCAGCAAGTGACCCATGCCCCACGCTGCAGAGGAAGGCGAAAAACCTCCAGGGCCTCTGCCAATCTGCCCTGGAGGAAAATTCCTTCCCGACCCCAAATATGGTGATCAGTTAAAACCTGAGCATGTGGACAAGACTCACCAGCCAGCACCCAGGAAAGAATTCTCTGTAGTAACTCAGATCCCACCTTAGCTAACATCCCATCACAGACCATTGGGCATATAATCAAAGATCAATTAATTGCCAAAATTAGGCTATCCCATCATACCATCCCCTCCATAAACTTATCAAGCTTAGTCTTGAAGCCAGATATGTCTTTTGCCCCCATTACTCCCCTTGGAAGGCTGATCCAGAACTTTACTCCTCTAATGGTTAGAAACCTTCATCTAATTTCAAGTCTAAACTTCCTAATCTCCAGTTTATATCCATTTGTTCTCAACATTTTTCTTTCTGAGGCCCCCCTCAACATGCTATAATAACTCCAGGGCCCAGAGGGGGCAGAGGGGACAACTCGGGGCTTCGGGCCAGGGTGGGGGACCTAGGACATAGGCATAGTCTGACTTCTATTTTGGGGTAGGGTGACCAGATAGTAAGTATGAAAAATCGGGACGGGGGTGGGAGGTAATTGGCACCTATATAAGAAAAAGCCCCAAATATCAGGACTGTCACTATAAAATCGGGACATCTGGTCACCCTAATTTTGAGGGAGCAAGGGCAGCAGGGCTCAGGCCAGCTCTGCATAGTGGGGCCCAGAGAGGGAGTGCCACCTCCACCGTCTGACTCAGTTCAGCAGGCCACCCACCTGTCGGGGTTGGGGGGGAAGACAACCAAAAAATATAAGTCAAAGTGGGGACTCAGCTCAAAAAGTTTGAAAAATGTTCATGGTGCAGGGAGGGGGTAGCTCAGGGTGCAGGAAGGGAGTAGCTAGGGGCTGTGTGCAGGCAGGGAGGTAGCTCAGAGTGCAGGGAGGGGGTAGCTAGGGGCTGTGCAGGGAAGGTAGCTCAGGGTTCGGGGAGGGGAAGTTAGGGGCTGTGTGTGGATGGGGGTTAGTTTAGGGTGCAGGGTTGGATAATCTAGGGGCTATGTGTGGGCAGGGCACCTGGACTCAGTGCTTCAACCCCACAGCTCCCAGCTTCAGCCCCACAGGGAGGTACAGAACCCTGGTTGAGAACTGCCTTTACACATATGATGGCATATATAACATCGGTGGACGTGCAGGTGAATGAGACGTCCACCAATGTTATATATGCCATCATATGCCAGCAATGCCCCTCTGCTATGTACATTGGCCAAACTGGACAGTCACTACGCAAGAGGATAAATGGACACAAGTCAGATATCAGGAATGGCAATATAGAAAAACCTGTAGGAGAACATTTCAACCTCCCTGGCCACACAATAGCAGATGTAAAGGTAGCCATTTTACAGCAAAAAAACTTCAGGACCAGACTCCAAAGAGAAACTGCTGAGCTCCAGTTCATTTGCAAATGTGACACCATCAGATCAGGATTAAACAAAGACTGTGAATGGCTATCCAACTACAGAAGCAGTTTCTCCTCCCTTGGTGTTCACACCTCAACTGCTAGCAGAGCACCTCACCCTCCCTGATTGAACTAACCTCGTTATCTCCATAGTGATTTATACCTGCGTCTGGAGATTTCCATTACTTGCATCTGAAGAAGTGAGGTTCTTACCCACAAAAGCTTAGGCTCCCAATACTTCTGTTAGTCTTAAAGGTGCCACAGGACCCTCTGTTGCTTTTTACAGATTCAGACTAACATGGCTACCCCTCTGATACTTGACCTGGCCTAGAGACAAAAAATTCCCACTGCTTTCTTTGTGTGGATTTTTCCTTTCTGCAACCTCAGAATCATCAGTTTTGGCATTCATTCCAGGTTCTGAACACAGTATTTTTATCCAAATATGAATATTGGTTCTGAGCGTGATATGGTAGAAGACAGTTATTTCAAAATTTAATATTTTCTTCGTAGCCCAAAAAAGCCTACATGAAGCCAAAATCAAACAGCAACAACAACCAAACCCCTAGCTATTCCATGAAGGACTACGAAGGCAGTCCTTCCTAACGCTATCTCCTCATAGGCTAGGCACCCTCATTGATGCCCTTTTGCACCTTTATTATTGACTTTGCCGTCCAGTGAGCCACTTTCTGACCCTTTACTTTCTCTTGGCTTTGGTCCCCAGTTAAGTGAACATCCAGCTCAGAGTGATGCTTTGCAATCCCTTTCCACACCTTTTAATTTCCGTTGTAAGAGCCAACATCTTGCAGTGCTGCTGCCGCGGCATGAAAGGAGAGCAGAACTTTCCTTCTCTTGCAATTGAATTGCCTTAATGAATTCATGTATTGCAACAACCCTTTTGTGTTCGATTTCCATAATTATTCTAACAAATATGTTTACTCCCAGGAACGTTTGCTGATGCAGCTAATTTTAAGTGAATATTGCGGAGTATTCACTGAGCACACTTCAAGCTTTGTAATAGTAATTGAACTGGAAGCCTGATGGTGCTTCCACGTGGGTCTGGATGCGCCAAAGGAGTTAGCTGCTGTGACAGAGTATCGCAGGGCCTAACTTTCAGCCTCTGGAAAATCACTGAGATTCACAAAGCCGACATCTACCCTACGAGCTAGGGGTGTGATTCCCCTGCTTGTGTCCACATACTTGTCTTAGCCCATCTAGCTAGCACGAATATAAATAGCAGAGTAGCTGCACTAGCATGGCTAGCAGCAACAGAGGCATTGCTGAGCCGGGCCGAGTACAAATACACCTGACAGTGGTGTGCAGGGCTGGCTCTAACTTTTTTGCTGCCCCAGGCAAAAAAGAAGAGCGCCGCCCCGCCGTACCCCCCGCCCCGCGAGCACGGCCGAAATCCCCACCTCCCCAACCCCCGCCCCCCAGACCCCACCCCCCCAAGCACCACGCCGCCCAAAGCCCCCGGCCCCCACCTCCGAGCATCATGCCACCCGAAGCCCCACCCCCCCTCCAAGCACCACGCTGCCCGAAGCCCCCGCCCTCACTCCGAGCGCCGCCCGAAGCCCCCACCCCCTCTCCGAGCACCGCACCGCCCAAAGCCCCACCCCCCCCGAGCACCGCCCGAAGCCCCCCTCCTCCGAGCACTGCTCCGTCCAAAGTCCTGCTCCCCCCTCTGAGCGCCACACCGCCCGAAGCCCCCCCTCCGAGCACCACGCCGCCCGAAGCCCCCGCCCCGAGCGCCGCACCGCTCGAAGCCCCCGCCCCCACTCCGAGCACCACGCCGCCCAAAGCCCCCGCCCCCCTCCGAGCACCACGCTGCCCAAAGCCCCCACCCTCCCTCCGAGCACCGCACCGCTCGAAGCCCCAGCCCCCACTCCAAGCACCACGCCGCCCAAAGCCCCCGCTCCCCTCCGAGCACCGCACCGCTCGAAGCCCCAGCCCCCACTCCGAGCACCACGCTGCCCAAAGCCCCAGCCCCCCCTCCGAGCACCACGCCGCTCGAAGCCCCAGCCCCCACTCCGAGCACCACGCCGCCCGAAGCCCCCGCCCCCACTCCGAGCACCACGCTGCCCAAAGCCACAGCCCCCCCTCCGAGCACCACGCCGCCCGAAGCCCCCGCCCCCACTCCGAGCACCACGCTGCCCGAAGCCCCCGCTCCCCCTCCGAGCACCGCACCGCCCAAAGCCCCCGCTCCCCCTCTGAGCGCCGCACCGCCGAATAAAAAATAAATAAATAAATAACAAATCGAACGCCGCCCTGCCCCAAGGTGCCGCCCCAAGCACGTGCTTGGTCGGCTGGTGCCTGGAGCCGGCCCTGCTAGTGGGTACGTACTTGGTGTGGCTCAGCTGTGTCTCTACCCAGGCTACTTCGGCTCCACTACTATTTTTAGCACACTAGCTCTAGGAGAGCTACCACTAGTACATTTAACACAAGCTGGGAATCACACTCCTAGCTCTAGTGTAGACATACCCTTACAGAGACAGGCAGCTAAGTCCAGGCTACAGGGAAGTACCTGTGTCTGCTAGCAGTTCACAGCTGGGAACCCTCTTTTGAGTTAGGCACCAAAAGCCAGAGGAGAAGGTGGTGGTGCCCACCGGATAACTTTTAGCCCAGTGGTTAGAGAACTCAGCAGGGATGTGGGAGACCCAGGTTCAATTGTCCCCTTTCTACTGGAGGGATTAAAAGGATGTGAACAGAGGTCTCCCACCTCTCAGGAGAGTGCTCTAACCCGTGGGCTATGGGATATTCTGATGTGGGGCTCCCTCAAACTCTGTTGGTGAAGCTGTACCACTGTGGATAAAGAATGAAAGAGTGATTTGAGCAGGGGGACTGGGTCTCCCACCTTCCAGGTGGATGTCCTAACCACTGGACTACAGAGTCAGTCAGTGAGGCTCCCTCTCCCACCCCTCAGACTATTTAAGTATTTATCCACAGAGGAACAGCAGTGCACATGTTTAGAGGCTAAAACAGACACCCAGGGAACTTTTACTCTGAAAACTTAGGTGTCAAGTGTGTTTAGGTGCTTATAGCGTTAAGCAGGAGATTTGTGCATTGCAGTGGAGACAAAACTGGGACACACATGCCTAAAACAGGGATTTAGATGCCTAATTCCTTTTGTGCATTCAATGTGGTTTACATGACTGTTCAAAATAGTTCCTATTAAAATAATCCAAGTCATTGCAATGAACTTCTTCCCAAGACAGCTGAAGGCCAAATGTTATTCACAAAAGTTACTTGCCACATAATTTCAAACAACAAATAAATTCAAGAAAATCTCATTGTGTTTGCAGACCATTTGAAATTACACAAAGAGGCACACTGATTTGAACTATTATTCAGTACTAATGACTGGTCCAGAACTGGTCATTACTCACACAGTTGTAAATTATATAATTCCAAACTGATCATGCAATTAACTGTTTCACACCCTCAGCTTAGTGTTGAAATATTTTTTCTGCAAAGTTTTTTCATCAATGTAATTTTATTAAAAATGAATTATTTTGTGAAAAAGATCTTCTTTTCAATGAAATATTGTGTTTTTCAAAATGTTATTTAAAAGAAAAATGTCAGGATAAAACCCTGAAGTTTATTGGTATGTTTGAAACTTTTAATTTCAAAATTGTAGGAAAATACCCATTAGCACTCAGGTTTTTTGTTAGTTAGTTTCCTCTAGAAAAACAAGAGAAAGCAGTAATTAAAAAAGTTAAAAAGATAGAAGAAAGTAACACTTTCTTTTTTAAAAATAACACTTAAAGTAGCACTTTCTTTCATTTTTTCACTTTCATTTTCTTAGAAAGTAACACAAAATATCACCGTGTGACTTTTTCCCCCTTTGGAAAAGTCAAAAAGTGTGAGAAAGTGGAGAGAAATATTTTTTTACATTTGGTATTGCTCTTCCAATTGGCAAAAGTTGGAAAATAGTAAGAAAGTGGGATGAAATAGGGTTTTCCACACTTTCTTACTATTTCCACACTTTCTGTTGCGTCTGACGAAGTGGGTATTCACCCACGAAAGCTTATGCTCCAATACATCTGTTAGTCTTAAAGGTGCCACAGGACTCTCTGTTGCTTTCTACAGATCCAGACTAACATGGCTACCCCTTTGATACTTCACACTTTCTTAATTCTTCTAATTTTCCAATGGGAAAACAGTTCATTTTGGGAAAATTTCAAATGGGGATTTTTCCTGTAGGAATTTTAATCATCAAATTCCCCATTTTCCAAACAGTTCTAAATCAGCTACATATTGACCCTGATCTAACGCCTAAAGTCAATAGAAAGAATCCCGTTGAATTCAGTGGGTATTGAACCAGGTCCTAAAAGGATAACTAAGCCACCATTCTCACTGCGGATTGGAAGTGGCGTAAAGGGGAGTGATGGAATTGTTGTGTAAATAGTGTGGGTCATTATCCCTTTCCCCCTGCTTTGAGCAATCCAAGTTCTTCTCCTTGAAAATGTAGCCTATTCTGAAGAATATGCCTTTTGTTATTCCACACTAAACCACTCAGAAAAGTAAGACTTGAACTCCAGTATTGGAAGTGGTCCTTATCTCTCAAATTGCACCCTTTCTTCATTAACATTTAAATAGGCTTCTGGGTGCGACAGGACCTTCCCAATCCCCTTCAAGAGTGTGAACTCCAATGTTTTCATTTTTTTAGTACAGCTAAATAAAATGTTACGGATTTCAAGTTTTGACAAAGATTTTCATAAAAACAGTTCAACATTTTTCTCCCTGGACTTGTTTTTAACAAGAGCTAATCACATTTCAAACATTACTTTACACATATGGAATTAAGGCCCCGAACCTGCAAATTACCATGTATATAGCCCTACATGGAACCACACTGACTTTAATAAAGATCTTGTGGATTTCAATGGACTCCTTGCAGGATTCCACCCAAGTGGAGTAACTTCCAGGCTAGGGGCCTAAAAATTCCAATTTCAAAGGCTATAAAAATAACCAACTGGTCAGAGGGACACTAACTTTTCCCAGCAAGGAATTATGATATTTTGTATCTTAAAGGTAATTACAAGACTGTGTGTTTATTTGATTTTGATTGAAATTCTAGTGTGGTGAATTATAGGAAACATGACTCTTGCTGTTTCCTGGTGCTCCCTTCAGTCTTACAGGAAAAGTCAAGGTTATTATCCATCTTAATACACCATGAAGAACTTCCCTAATGTTCAGCAATAATGCTTCAGTCATTTTTCTGCCACCTTAAACCCTGCCACTACATTTTTTTCAGGCAAGGATAACTAATAAGCCCATTAGTTCAAGTATTCGCAGCCTGGGTCAGGGGAGCTGCAATATATATATATATATATATAAAGAGAGAGAGAGAGAGACAATTTCTCAGTGGCTCTTGGAAGAAAGCTCTTCAGTGATGAAATTTTTACTTAAGAAAAGCTCCTAAATCAATTGCTCTCTGAGCTAGGGGATGCTGTGTTTTCTCCACTCAGCAGTTTCATATCATTTGCTCTCCCCCACTGGCTCAACAGGTTGTAGACCATATAGCCTGCAGATTGGCTTCCACAAGAAGGGAAGCCAGTTCTGCATTCAGAAACCCCTGAGAATAGTCCCAAAGCCAGCACTGGGAAATATTCCAGGCATTGCCCAATTTTGTTTTGTTATTCTGATGGGAAAATGTGGGGAGGTGGGGGCCTTGAATGGCAAATGACAACAAGCAAACACAGTTTTCTTTCAGCAGTGTTTGTCTCTATAGCGCAGTAATAGCTGAGCTCTGATATCTTTTAACATACCAGAGACTTAAAGAGGCTTACAAGACTGGTCTGTTTAGGAGGATAAAAGATGGGCATTTGGCAAGAATGAGCACATTGCATAGTTAGTCTGTTTAATTCTCTGTGGGCCTGATTTTCCTCTCATGTTGAATTTACATGAGTGTAGCTTCACAGATTCCACAGAGCTAATCCTGATTTACATTGGTGTTAAGTGAGATCAGAATCAGGTGTTATGTATCTAGCTATGTCACTGTCCTTTTTTTTCTGTGTATGTATGTCCAACAGTCATTCTGATTCTCCCATATCTGGACATCCAGCTATTATTGTATTCTTTTGTCTATAGTATGTAATCACCGATCTCCTGTGATATTGCTTAGGCTACATTCATGAGAAAAACATGGCCTCTGCATGACTGCAATAACAAAATACATAATTAATTAACTAGATTGTCAACTTCTTGGGGCAGGGCCCATTTCTTATTTGTTTGTAAAGTTCCAGATGGCACTTTCGGCATGCAGGAAACAGAATAATATAGTTTTGGAGTGTGATTAGATTACCAACTAATTTGAGAACCTTTGCACCTGGCCTCTTAATCCTTAGCTCACCCTGAATCACTTACTTCAACTAAAATAACTGCAAATCTAGACAGGGCACCTGGGCAGACGTGTTGTCTAATGGCTTTCACTAGGGCTTGGGTGTCCCTGAGTTGGAGATCTATTCTCAGCTCTGGCAAGTCACCTTGGCTAAGATTCTCAAGAGTGATTATGATTCTGGGTACCTCCATTTTGGGAGTTCCAAGTTGGGACACCTTGAAAAGGACCTAATTTTCAGTGAGTTGGCACTCAGCATTTTCTGAACATCAGACCCCCCTTTAACATGCGTCAAGTTGGGCACCCCAAACCTGAGGAACTAAAAATCACTACTCACTTTTGAAAAGCTTGGCCTTTTTCTCTATGTGCCTTGTTTTACTCACCTGTAAAATGTTATTATAATGTTTATTATCTGTATTACTAGAATGCCTAGGCGCTCCAGTCATAGCTCAGGACCCCATTATGCTAGGTTCTGTACAAACACAGAACAAAAAGATGGTCCCAGCTTACAATCTTGCATCATCATGGGGATATAAGAGGGTTACTTAAGTTTTGTTTGTAAAATGCTATTAGAGGCTCAGATGAACCCAGTACTAACTAGGGTAACCAGATGTCCCGATTTTATAGGGACAGTCCCGATTTTGGGGGCTTTTTCGTATATAGGTTCCTATTACCCCCCATTGCCTCTCCCGATTTTTTACACTTGCTATCTGGTCACCCTAGTACTAACCGTTACCAATAAACAACTTTGTTCAAATAGCAAAATACACATTTACAAAGGAAAGAACTGTACTAGTGTTTACAGTTTCTTTTGGCTTCTGAATCTGCCACTAAAAAGGATAAAAAAATCCAGCAGTGGTTGCAAGATATCCTCACAGTCTCTACAAAACAACTGCTCAGCTTTACTAATTAATGTTTGCTGTTATTATAACCAATGCATTTTAGACGTGTAAATGTAAACAACAGTTTATCTCACAGTCAACACTGCCCGTAGCAGCGTCTGTTGTATCTCAATAGGAAACCCATTGAGGGCAAAGCCCTCCTGGCTTTTTGGGGAATTATTCACCCACTCAGTCTTGTGAGTGTGATTCAGCTGAAGTCACTGCTCCCCAAGAAAATGAAAGGGCCCTTACAGATGTTTGGTAGCACATCAACACAACTTAACACAATGTAATGAAATTCCCCAATCTAGGTCAGACATTACCTAATTGATAAGGTGGCCGCTATGGGCCTCAGCTGCTCCGCTTCCAGTATGTGTTACACACAATCAGTCTCTGTTCCCTTTCGCTATGACATCATTCTGACAGACCCCTCCCATGCATCACACTGGCTGCAAACTTCCTTTCCATCTGAGATAAACAAAACTGGAGGCAAACTCTCTCATTAATAAAAAATACAACTTTCTGCAGCTTCCACCCTTAGCTAGCCCATATTTCCTGCCCATATTATTTGTCAGAATTCCTGAACAATTCCTCCCTCTAGGCCTTTCCAATATTGCATCAAGAGCAGCTGCAGCCTGTCGGGCCCTGTGGGAGCTCAGACTTGAGGCACCAGACTTTCAGTGTCAATACACTTATATATGAACCATTAAAGCATTGAAGGATTCCCCCAATCTCTGCTCTTATTTATTTATTTATTTTTAGTGACTGTTCAAATAAGCTAGTCTGTTCCTTTTGGACAACATAGTTATTAGTTCACTTAGTGGAGCCTCAGGAATAATAGGAAACAGAGAGATGCAGAACTGAACAAGGCCAAGTTACCAGCAGCTGAGAATGATGGCACCATCACAGCCTTGTACCTTGAGTGTAGAGGGACAGGAAGAGACAGACCCTCACACAAAGCACAGGCTCAAGCCATAGGCGCCAACTTTCCCCGATGCCGGTGGGTGCTCACACGCCCCCCGCCCCTGGCCCCGCCCTGACCCCACTCTTTCCCCTCCCCATCACCATTCCAATCCCTTCCCCAAAGTCTCCACCCCAACTCTGCCCCTCCCTGCCCCTATTGGACCCCTTCCCCAAATCCCCACCCCAGCCCTGCCTCTTCCCCGAGCGCGCCGCGTTCCCCCTTCTCTCTCCTCCCTCCCAGCTCTTGCCATGCAAATCAGCTGTTTTGTGGCACAAGCACTGGGAGCCAGGGGGAAAAAAGTGGGCATGCGGTGCACCCAGGGGAGGAGGCGAAGGCAGAGTGGAGGCGGAGGTGAGCTGGGGCGGGGAGCTGCCAGTGGGTACTAAGCACCCACCCAATTTTTCCCCGTGAGTGCTCCAGCCCCAGAGCACCCGCGCAGTTGGCGCCTATGGCTCAAGCCACACTGAGCATTCTCCACAGAAGTAATGTTTCCTGAAAGAACATCCAGGCAAGCACAAGAGATTTTGTTCCTGATTCTGATCTCACTTACACTAGTGTAAATCCAGAGCAACCGCACTGCAGTCAGTGGAGTTATACTAGTGCCAAATGAGATCAGAATTGGCCCCAGGGCTCAGATCTCAGTTACATGGTAGAAATCTGCTATAACTTGATTTACAGTTATGTAACTGATATCAGAATCTGGGCTTTCATTTCATATTAAATTCAGACAGACAAATAGTGGTACAAATTACATATTGGCAAAAATGGGCATAAATTGGGTATAGCAAGAAAAGCACAAACCCTCATTACATCTTCCTTCTACATCTCCCACTGACGTCTGTCCCTATGTAACTTACACTGACTTTCCAATGTGCACCCAGCACTATGATTTAAGTCACCTCTGAAGCCCATTCATTGTTTAAATACTGGCATCATGGAGTGGGTGGCTGCAAATCCCTCACTAGCTGTCTGAATCCACAGTACCCTTTGTTCCCACAAAGCAATGGAAATTCAAGCTCTAAAGTGACCTGTGCATATGAATAAGGGAAATGTTAAGTTTCTGAGCCTAAAAGAAAAACCAATGGATAACAGAGGTTATTGTTAGTTAATCTTTAATTTACAATTAATGCTTATTAACATGGAGCATTATGAAGGACTTTGTGCCCTTCAGTGAATTGAGTTGCTCAGTCAGTTGAACATTTCTAAGCCTATCATTTTGCAGAGAAGCAGCTTTGCATCCACGACCTGTTTGCTGGAATGTTCCATTTCTTTTGTTCGCTGAAAATGGGAGCAGAGGGCTGGGACGTTGATAACGTTTACATGACAAACATTTAACTATTTTATTAAGTAATTTTAATGAAAGAAAATTTATTTCAGCCGTTTATAATACATGTAGAGTAAATGGTATCTGTTTTAATGAAACAGGACCTCATGTACAGATCCCACCCAGGGCAGCACTGCTAAAGGAAATAGTCTGACTCTAAAATGATTATAAGGCCCCCTAAAATGGAAGTGCTATGAGAAAAGGCACCGTGTATGCTTACACTTTAAATCACTTGACATTGCTTTCTTCCATCCCAGGAACACAGGAAAGAAGAAATACAAACAAAATTTGATTTTCATATCTTACTCACTTGAAGGGAACAGGGCTACAATTCCACAGAGGATAAACATCCCCATGGCTAATCTTCCCACTCCGTAGGACAGTTTGTTGAAATTAGTGAAAGGATGCAGACGTTGCACAGACTGCTTGATAAGAATTATAAGCACTGGTTTGTTATTATTAAAGAGAGGGAGCATAACTTTGCTGTCTCCAATGATTTTAAAACACAACATTCCCTCTTATAGCTATCTCTCTACCTACTATATTTACATTATATACATATATGTGTGTGTGTGTGTGTAAGTATGGTGAATAAATTACATCCAACTGCACGATGTTTTGTCTATTGTCTACACTGAAGGCTGTAACAATATAAACCACAAGATCAAAATTAGAATACTTTATACATATCAGCGTAGCCCAAGACACAAATAATACAGCTTTCTGATATGAGCAGTTTGGTGTAGTTTAATATTGATACCAATAAAGAAAAACAGACACCAAATATAAAGTTAATAATGTTTATTTAACAATAACTGAAGATTCAAACACAGCTTTATCATATGAATGGTTTAGTCTTGATTCTGTTCAGGTACCTATAAAGAAATCCAGACATTAAATATAAAATTAATTATGTTTATTTAACAATTTTATTAAGATACTAGGTTAAAAGAAGAAATTATGGGATACTCCTTAAATATTATCAACACGACTGCTAAGCTTTGGCTACAGCAATCCAATACATATTGTAAGTGTAACATTCAGGCAGGGACCATAAAATGTATTGGGCATGATCAGTGACTCCTGTGGGAGTTGAATGCATGTAATTGATGGGATGATCAGGCTCCTGGAGCCAAATTCAATGTGATGTAAGTGAAGGTGTAAGTTATAGGTACTCTCAGTATATGCTTTTTGGGGAAAAGAACTCTTTTGTTCTGTGTTAGTACAGAACCTAATGCAGTCGTGTCCTGGCCCATGACAAGGGCTTCTAAGTCCTACGTTAATACAAATAATAAATAACAAGAATAATACTCGTCAGGTAGAAAATGGGTATAAGTGGTGAAGTCATTTGACTTGCACTGATTTGGAGTTTGTACATCCACCAAAGTGAATGAAAAAGTGACAGCTGAGAGGATGGCAAGATGTTAGGAGGAAAAGCAACTAACAAGAGGGTATAAGATAAAGCAGATTCTCCCCTACCTGATCTGATATCCTCCTGACAGTTGCATTTCTTCTAGATTCTCCTTTCTATCCCCTTGGAATATCAATTGCACTTATTTTGCCACACCCACTAAATGTCATATTAGTGAAGTTATACTACTCTACCACTAACACTTGTTCTCTGACCAACTTACACCCAACATGGGACTTACACAACCATTAATATCACCACAGAATTTGGCCCAATTTGTTAAAATGTCTTAGGCCCAGGGTATGTCTACACTTTAATGAAAGCCCAGATTTAGTAGAACTTGAGTTAACAGACCCTGGGTTTGTTAACCAGGGGCGTGAGTGTCTACACTTATTTGTTACCACAGGTTAGGAATATTGGAACTGCCAGCCTGGGTCACCAGCATCTATACTGCATTATGTGGGCCAGAGTCCAACCATCCATATCCCAGACTTCCTAATGCCCTCCCAAAATGTGGCCACTCTAGCCCTTTGTTTTCGGTGCAGTGTGAGAAAATGTGACTGTCTACCAAACTTGACTGTTCAGAGAACAAAGAAAATCAGCCCATGGGATTGTGACACTTTTGACAGACTCCCAGAGCAGGAATCTAGTGAGGCTATGTCTAGACTGCAAAGCACTAGGGTTTGAACCCAAGGTCCTGACTTGGCTCAGGCTCGGACCCTCCACCCCCGTAAAGTCCTGAGACCCTGATCTGAGCTCCAGGTTAGCGCAATGTGTGTATAGATGGAAGGGTGGTTAAGCTTGACACGGAGTTCGAACCCTGGGCTTAAAAACAAAACAAAAAACGCAGTAGCAAGTCTCAGAGCCCAGGTCAATTGATTTGGGCCTGCAGGGCTTACACTTATGGGGCTAAAAATGGCAGTGTAAATGTTCCCATTCATGCTGGAACCTGGGCTCGGAGACCCTACTCCTTGCCAGGTCTCAGAGCCAGACTCCAGCCTGAGCCTGAAGGTCTACTATGCTATTTTTAGCCCCACAGCACACGCCTCATGAGTCTGAGTCAGTTGACCAGCGCTCTGCAACTACTGCCATGTTTTTTGCTGTGTAGACATACCGTTACTTAGCTACAGCAACCACTTTACAAGATAATATAGGACATATATGCATAAGATTTAGTCTCAGACAAAAATCTTTGTTAAGCTGCAGATCAGATTGAAAGTACATATCAGTAGTGTAGGAGTGAAAAAAATCTTACAAGAACATTCAGTTTTTAGAAAAAATGCAAGAGAAAGCCACGGAATTCAGAGTTACGATTAAAATTATATAGACACCTACATTTATGAAAGTCATGAAAAGCATCGTTAATGTGGTGTATGTAGCTACGTAACAGTTACTATACCTTTAAATGCTGATGAATCTTTTGGAAAGATACCATTTTGTATTCCAGTTCAGTTGCATAATGTGGAAGAGTGAGACAATGATCTTTCTGTAATAGAGACTTTGGGTTTGTTTCCTCTAGTCTCTTACAATAATTTTATGTCACTGTGACCCCATGGAAACTAGTATAACATAGTGGAGAAATAGGGTATTTTTATTTGTTGTTTGTTTTCTTTTCTTTAATGTGAAAGAAAAGTAATCTAGGTTGAAAATACAGGTTTTGTTCTTTGTTTCTGAACAAACAGAATAGTTAAGGTCACCCAAACAATCATAATTCTGCATAGAGGATTTTGGTTTAGCTTGTTATCCAGCAACAAATTTCAGATCTGGATATGAAATTCCCAAATCCTTAAGTGTTTAAATCTGGAGTGCTAGCTGGGGGGGCTCTCTCTAATTCATGTTTTCTTTGATATATTCTAAGACATTGGTTCCACACAACTGTACACTGTTAACTTATACCCATACTCGGTTATTTTATTTTGCAATCTTCTGTTGAAATCAATCATTCTTAAGAATAAAGAGGAAGAGTATTTCACAATAAATAATCTTTTTGTACACAATAAGCTGTAACAGCCACATTAATCTTGCTGTAGTACTTGTTAATAACCAAAATAGTTATGCAGGAAAATTGATTTTGGTTGATGAAATACCTTCATCATAGACCACTTCCTGGTCTAACACGATCAAGTTTTCTGGGCCTTGTAGTCATGTGTTTGTAATCAAATATCTGGCACTGAAAAAAATACAATTTCTTCTCACCCGTTCCATCTTTTTACAAAAACGAGACTTGGAAAAGCAAGCTTTAAATAATGGTAACTTGATGAATCTTGCATAACTAGCACACTCCAACTTGAAAATGGTTTCTGCTTCTGCAAGTAACAGTTGATTTCCCTGGAGGTTCCCTTTTCACCTTTCAACTACATGCTGCCTTAGACAACTAATAGCTTTTGGAGTTTGTAGCTATTGTACAAGGATACAAATACATACAAACATTTTTTGTGGTATATAGTTACAACCAGTGAACATGTTCTCAGTAAGATGGTAATTGAAGAGCTTAACAGTTACAGCACGGGGCATTTCATAAAAGAGAGTCCTTGTAACTAAAGAACAGATCTAGGCATTAGGAATTATGAACCTACATTTTCAAAAGTGACTATCAATTTTGGGTGCTTAACCTGAGACCCCTTAAATGGGCCTGCGCAGAACCTCTGAAAAATCATGTCCCTTTACAATGTCTTGAGTTAGGCACCCAAAATTACTAGTCACTTTTTAAGCCATGAGTTCCAGTTACGGGAACAGGTGATCCCTTGTGGATCATCCATGTAAAGATTTTTCCATACAGTGCTGGAGGGTGGGTTGGGTTTCCCCTCTCTTTGGCTCTGCAAAGTATGGAAGTCTGTGGAGTTCAAGAAGGAAGAAAGGGTTGGAACATGGGGGATGCTGCTCTCCAAGGCATCATCCCCTCCAGACATAATACTGCACAGTGTTTAAGACTCATTGATGGGTCCATTGACCCCCCCGTCCACTTCAAATCCTGATGCAATCATTCACTTATCAGTAGACTAATATTTAATAGCAATCATTATTACTAATGTAATTTTAAAATGCATATTCCTAAAAAGAGAGGGAGATTTTTTTAAAAATAAGTGTCCAAGTTGTCATGGCTAACGCAATGCATATATTCACTTTCACGGCTGCAAAACACAAATACCACGTTGTCACAGATCTCTCTCCATCACACTGTTCCAGTTGTAGATAAAGAGAGTTCCCTCTTGTCTTCAACTGATGTAAACTTCCTGGAATGCAAGGATGACCAGCAGATGGAGTAGTCATTCTGCATATGGAGGGTAAGATTCTGATCTCAGAAACATCAGCATGATCAGGAGTAACTTCATTCTGGAGAGCAGGACCAGGGCCTGCTGTGTATCCTTAGCTGGGCAAAAAGGAAAGGTGCTTTCCATAACAGCCAAAGGAAAGTTAGGCAAAACAGATATTTGGGAAGAAACAGCTGAACTTTCTCACCTAGTTCTGATACCGTATTTCAATCTCTTTCCCCCATCTTTCTCTTATTCTTCATCTTAATGTTCCTTTGCACCTGGCCAACATTTAAAACATTTTTTGGGCAGAGCAGATATGCTAGTCCAAGTCATAAAGTTTAGACAAAGGCAGTGGCCTGGGATCTGACTAGATTAGGAGAGAGAATTGTATGTCAGTGGAAGTATAGAAAGGGAAGAGGGAGACAACAATTATTTGAGTGTCCTGAAGTAGGAGCTTCCATAAAACCAACCTCCAGCCTCCATCATGAATATGACTGCTTTCCTCATTATTTTCTGCTTTTCTGTGTTACTAGTCACAGCCCATGAAAAATCACATAAAAATAGAGCTCCCATCACTCTTATTCTTTCTGGCTTGTAAATCTTTTAGAACAAGAACAGAGAAGAATGGGAAGAAGAGGGATGTATTGAAACACCAGAGACAGACAGTCACATTAGAGAGATAATTACCCACTACCTTTACACGCTACAGTTGGGGGGGGGAAAAAAAGCAAACATAATTCTGGGGTGTATTAGCAGGTGTGTTGCAAGCAAGACACAAGAAGTAATTCTTCCACTCAACTCAGCACTGATAAGGCTTCAGCTAGAGTACTGTGTCCACTTCTGGACATCACACTTCAGGAAAGATGTGGACAAACTGAAGAGAGCAACAAAAATGATTAAAGGTCTAGAAAACATGGTGTATGAGGAAAGATTGAAAAAAAGTGGGTTTGTTTAGTCTGGAGAAGAGAAGACTGAGGGTACATGATAACAATCTTCAAGTACATACAAGATTGTTATAAAGAGGAGGGTGATAAATTGTTCTGCATAGCCACTGAGGACAGGACTGAGGTGAAAGTAAGCCAGTACACCCCGGTACGGCGTACCGGAAGAGCCGGGGCGCCATACCGGGGCGGCCCGGCTTCCCCAGGTGGCAATTTAAAGGGCCTGGGGCTCCCAGCAGCGGCTGGAGCCCAAGGCCCTTTAAATTGCCGCCAGAGCCCAGCTGCGGAGCCCTGGGGTAGCCACTGCTTCTACGGCCCCGGCCCTTTAAACTGCTGCCGGAGACCCGCTACTACTCCAAGGCTCTGGGGGCTATTTAAAGGGCCCAGGACCCCCCTGTTTCTATCACCCTGGCCCATTAAATAGCCCCCCGGAGCCCTGGGGTAGCAGCGGCGGGGCTCCGGCAGCTATTTAAAGGGCCCAGGGCAGTAGAGGCAGTGGGAGCCCTGGCCCTTTAAATAGCCCCCGGAGCCCCGCTACTGCTACCCCAGGGCTCCAGCAGCGCGGCTCTGGCGGCAATTTAAAGCACCTTGGTCTCCAGCCGCTGCTCTGGCAAGCTCCGGCAGCTATTTAAAGGGCCCAGGGCGGTAGAGGCAAGGGAGCCCCGGGCCCTTTAAATAGCCCCTGTAGCCCTGCTGCCGGAGCCCTGGGGTAGCAGCAGCAGCCGGGGGCTCCGGCAGCAGTTTAAAGGGCTGGGGCCGTAGCAGTGGCCGAGCCCTGGGCCCTTTAAACTGCTGCCAGAGCCCCCAGCTGCCGCTGCTACCCCGGTGGGGGAGGGCACTTACCGGTACAGGGCGGGCCGGGGTTGGCTCTGACTCCCCCCATTCCCATCCCTTCCACGCAAGTCCCCGCCCCTTCCGGGGGCCAGAGCTGGCCCCAATCCAGTACCGGTAAGTCCCTATTTCTACTTTCACCCCTGGGACAGGACAAGAAATAATGGGCTTAAATTGGAGAAGGGAGATTTAGGTTAGACATCAGGAAAAGCTTTCTAACTGTCAGGGTAATTAAGCACTGGAACAAATTACCTAGGAAAGTTGTGGAATCTCTGTCACTGGAGGTTTTTAAGAAGAGGTGAGACAAACACCTGTCAGGGAGATAATACTTAGTCCTGCCTCCTCCTCAGTGCAGGAGACTGGACTATATGGTCTACTGAGGTCCCTTTCTGTCCTACTATTCTATGACTCCATAATACCAAAAAAAAAAAAAAAATCGCATCAATACCATTTCAGGGAACTGGAGTGGAAAGAGAAGTTTCAGACAGCAGGGAGGCCACAGGATCGCTCAGAGAGAACTGGGGAATTTGTAAGTAGACACCATCCGGGGAACAATAGATAGTACAGCCAAGTTTACATAATAGATCCTGACCCAAAAGGTTTACCGTAGTGGAATCAGAGAGAAGGAATGCATGATCTGTGGAAAGGGGACCAACTTGGACCGGTAGAGGTTTTGAAAGGAGATAAGGGGTTGGGACTCCCATAATATCCACAGCGGACATGTTTTTTTCCGAGCGGGGAACCGCAGGCAGATCAGTAGTACGAACTGCCGAAAGCGAAGCTCCCGTATCAACAAGGAAAGGGAGAGAAAGATCATTAATAGTCAAAACACACTCACCCGTGGGAGTGAGAGGTAGTAAAGGAACTAAAATTTCCTGAGGTTCCCCGTCATTGTTGTGGGACAAAGTAAGGCTGGGGATTGTCGGGCTGTGCCGACAGGGGGTCTAATTGGTTATTTACAGAGCTATCAAGCCGGTTCGGACACTCGTTCTTCCAAAGTCTGGGCTGCTTACAGTAATTACAAACATCCTCAAAACCCGAAAATCCAGTTCCACGACCCCCGCCCCCGCGACCACATCCCCGGAACCTTCCCCGTCCCTGGTATTGTTTGCCCTGCCCTGAATAATGTTGTATTTGCAGGGCCATTAATTTTTGAGAGGACTGTTCCTCCTTTCCTTTCAGAGTGCGTTGGCAGTGCTCTGCCACTGTTTGCAATTTGTCCATGGTTTCGGTCTCCCACCCAACACTTATTCGCTTTAGCATACTGCCAATAGCAGGTAGGAGGCCATTAACAAACGCATGAGCCAGGGCGCTCTGTCCGTTTTTATCCGGTTGCTGTATACCAGAATGTTGCAGAAAAACATCAGTCAGCCGGGTGCGATAGTTGCCTGGGTTTTCTCCCTGGCGCTGTTTACAGCAGTGTATGGCCATCCAGTTGATTTTAGGAGTCCATACTCGAGGGATGGCTTCAAGTAGATTTTTAGCTCGGTCCTTACACTTTTTCCGGTATTCAGCGTCAGGACGGTGTCTGGCAAATTAGAGTGGCGTTCACTGACGGGCCAATTTGCTGCTGTGAGCCATTTTTCATGTTCACTAGGGGTTACAAGTAGCTTACACAGCTGCAGGAGGTCTGCCTCAGAGGGTTCATAGGTGTCGCATACTAACAAAAATTCCTCTGCGAATTTGGTAGGATTTTCCAGGGGCTTCAGAAAGCCTTTTACAATTGAAAGGAGCTCTGTGCAAGTCCAGGGTTAATAGCTCCAAGTGGGACCCCTCTTGGCCCCCACTATGCAGGATTTGGAGGGGAGCCTGGACAGTTTTAGAGCTAAGCGCAAGCAACGGGCCCCATCCTTATTGAGGCTATCTTTGCATGTATAAGAAAAAGCAGAGGAGTCAGGCAGACTGGGGGGTTCTTTACAGGCCTGAGCGGTACCAGAGGAATGGGTCTGGGCGGCATTGGACGGTCCAGACTGGTCTGAACTGGTGACCTCTGAGAATTGTTCCTGAACTGGGGAGGCTGGTGATCATCCATTGATCCAACGCAAGGCTGCCAAGCCAATTAGTGCGTCTTCCTCATCGTCATCCCCAGAATTTAACAAGGGGTTTTCTTCGTCCTCTTTCACAATGAGATGGGAGTATGAAGGGGCTTGCGATCGATCTGAGTCTGCTTGGAGAACGGGGTAAAGGGGAGCGCTCGGTCTGGTGGTGGGAGAGGAGGCTTCCAATAAAGCTTTTAACTTATCATTTGAATCTTTGAGAGAGGCGAGTTTCGATTCTGTCCACCTACGATTTGCCTCTTCCCACCACTGCATGTAACAATCAACCTCTCCTCTGGCCAATTTAGTTTTAGATTGGCCGAGTTTGTCTTTTAAGACGTCCACTCGGTCTTTGTCCCAAGATCCTAACAGTGGCCACTGAGTTTTGGGATCTCCATGAGTTAACCTAGACCATTTTTCCAGAAATTTACAGGAGTCCGGACCCTTCCTAAAATACATAAAATGAGTTGGCTTTCCTTTAGGGAACTGTCCCGACTTAGACGTCTGGTTACCCATACAGGAGGACTTTACACACACCAGTCACACAAGAAGGAAATTCGGGTTCATCAGAGCGATGCCTGGTGCAACACACAAAAGGCCTCAATCGCACTTGCTTTCACACCAAGGGTTTTACCCAAGGTGCGGTGCAGCTGCAATTGTGCAGATTTCACTCACTTAGACCACGGGGACAGGAACCTCTGGCAGAGACGGCACCAGACTCAAACACTCCACAGAAGGACGGATAGACACAGAGACAGGACAGTCCTCAGTCCGGACAAAACACAGAAATAATTACCTGACCAGATTCCTGATGTCAGATCCCAGGATCCCTACCAGAACAGAGTGGGAACCAACAGGTTTGATGGTGTAGACTTCACTGTGGTCGTGCACCCTTCCATTCAGGAGGAGGACCGCTCGGGCCAAATGCCCAGGTGCCGATTGCCACGGTCGTCCTACAAAAACGATCAGGAATCACACGGCCCCAGTGAAGATGGTTGCCATCTCGGTGGAACCTCCAAATTGTCAAAGTTAGATTCAGGACTCACAATTTGTTAGACCACTCTGTTTATTAGCACAGCGCTCTGCTAATACATTCAGATAATGTGAGCACCATGCAAGACCCACACTACCTTATTTTATACAGATAAAAAGGACACGAACTTAACAAGAGGACAAAGAAAGCAGAACTGACAAGTTTACCTGAGGCTAGACATACATATTCAATTTCCTTACTAACTTTTACAGATCTCCGGCTAATGTTCCACCATTAGCTTAAGTGGACTCATTGTTTATGCCTTAATATTCCTTTTCCTGACACCTGTATTTCAACATTCCTTATTTCTGCTTAAAGGTACATACAGCATTTCTTTAATCCATTCTATTTTTACAGTATAATTCATTCTACTTTCACACTCCCATTGGTTGCAGTTGGAATTAGTTGAGAACATTCATTTGAGGATCTGGGTCCTGGTCACTAATTTTATGCTCATTCATGTAGGGAAGAGATAGTTTTATTCTTTAATTTAGTCAGAAAAGTTATAAAATGATAAAACAAATCTGAAACATGGCCTCAGAGAGGCAATGAAAAGTCATTAGGGCAGGATATTGGATATTAAATACCATTTAGCTGCAGACTTGGCAATACAATTAAAGCCTTAATTAACCAAAGTCACACACTTATCACAGCACATAACTGAAGTTCTCTTCTCTCAGTTGCTTCATAATCATCAAGTGGCTCCTTCAGCCATTTGCCTTTTTTATGCAAGCAAATGACAGCTCTGGAAGTAAAGATCTCTTGACTCAGGTTAAGATTAGTAATGAAATTGAGGGTTTTTCCTTTTGTGAATCCTGACTGGCTCTCCTTCAAGAAGAAGCATTTCTTTTGCTGCCATTTACTAGATCCCTATATTCCTCTTTATATAGGACCACTTCAACATCACTATTGCCAATTCCTCCCTTCCATCTCTATTCTGCACAAGAATCTTGAGATCGCAGAATCTAAATGCTTGATTAGTAACCATTTGTATTAACCCTTTTTCTTCTGTAATCTCTATTTCAGGATTTGGGAGGAGAGATGGATTGGGGGTTAAGACCCAGGCCCGGAAGCCCAGGGATGCGAGTTATAATTCAGGCTTTGCAGTGTAACTGTGAGCAAGTTTAGCACATAGCACTGTGTATTTTACCTCATTTTTTTTCATCTTCAAAAGGAGGATATCATAGAAATTGCCATAACAAATCAAACCCACGAGCCACACAGTCCAGTGTCCTGTTCCCATAGAGGCCAGTGTTAGAGCTTCAGAGAAAGGTGCAACAAACCCAAAGATGGACAGTTATGGAATAACCTGCCCATAGGAAAGAGTTCTTCCTAACCCAGACAGCCAGTGGCTGCTTTATGCCCTCCTGCATGAAGGTTTACACCCTTGATACATTTTTCTAGCCTATCTAATCACTGTGAATGTTGGCTTTATTCTGTATAAAAAGTGACTAATCCTTATGTTTACGTTTCAAACATGCTAATATCTTGGCCTGAGTGATATCTCAGTTGAATCGCACTGTTAAACGTGTTAATTATGTATCATGTTTTACAAAAAAAAGTTTCCTTTTTATCCATTTTTTAAAATGTTGCCTATTTTCTTACCTTGCTTAATTCCCAGGAGTGATGACACACTAAACTAATTACTGTTTGTAAAGCACGTTGAGATCTTTAATATTAGTAGCCAGCATAATGCACCTGCTTTTGAATGAAAAAACAAAATGTAGATCTTGAGCTGGGTTAGCTTAGCATTATTTCTTTAACATGCTATTTCAACTGTTTATTCAAAACTGTATGTATTTGCTCTATTGCTACTGTAACTGACTGACCAGACTGAATCTAATGAAGGCTCCTCTTACAAGCAGGGTCATTTATCAGGTTCTCCTTAATGACTGTATCCATTCATTAGCACTCTCTCCAGTGATTTTTTGATTCTAGCTAATAATCAAAACTTCCAGAGTCCAGGCTGGATTCCAACCTCATGCTGGTTTTCCACTGCTGTGTTGCCACTGACTTGAGGAGAATTACTCCTGATGCACACCAGTGTAAATAAAGGGGCAGGGAATGAGGCTGCCTGTGCTTCTCCTGCAGGATTCAGTGTTTCTTAGACAGGTTCCCTTTGATCTTTACTATTGTTTTCTCACAGCCCTGTGGCATCTAAGGGTAGGTCTATACTTACCTCCGGGTCCGGCGGTAAGCAATCGATCCTCTGGGATCGATTTATCGCATCTTGTCGAGACGCGATAAATCAATCCCGGATCGATCCCGGAAGTGCTCGCCGTCAATGCCGGTACTCCTGCTCGGCGAGAGGAGTACGCGGCATTGACGGGGGAGCCTGCCTGCCGCGTCTGGACCTGCGGTAAGTTTGTACTAAGGTACTTCGACTTCAGCTACGTTATTCACGTAGCTGAAGTTGCGTATCTTAGTTTGAAGTGGGGGGTTAGTGTGGACCAGGCCTTAGATTGTAGCACTTCTCATTAAGGCTAATAGTGTTCTTTGTTTCTTAAGGACGTTCTTACTTTTCCTATAGCAAGAACAAAATACTTAGCTTCTCCATCTCAAAGAATATTCCCAGTGCAGGTCAATTTACACACATCACATGCTTTTAAATTGGATAGTTACATTATACTCATTTTACAAGGTGGGCCCTTAGGGACAGAGAAGTCAAGTGACAGGACTAGCATCACAGTGGGATTGTGTAGGAGTGCCTTACCTCTTTCTGCTGGGTACAGTTGCTCCCTCAGTCTCCCAGTTGTTCCCAGCTTGTCTGGCAGAAAGGTCAGTTTTGTGCTCTAGGCATACTGGAGAAAGCCAGGGTACACAGACTTCCACATATGAAAGTACCTGGGGGTGCGTAAAGCCCACTCTAGAGTTTCATTCTCTCCTGTCTCAAAAAGGGTGGTCTATGAAAACCCAGTCTTTTTATTAATGGACCCTACCTGACCCACTGCCAATCTCCCTCTGACCTGAATTAACCCCTTCCCTGCTCTCTACTTGTATAAAGCTTCTACTCACCATTAGAGGGAGTAAGGGCTAGATCTAGAATTAGAACTCAGGAATTCCTGGTTCCATGTTCAGAGCAGCATCTTGTACTGCTCTCAGCATCAGAAAAATGAGGTGCATTGTCAGGCTTTACAAAAAAAACACTCTTGTATTGCATTAGCACAACTCCACCACAGCAAAATGTTGTTGCATTCAAATTTTGCGGTGCAATGGACATTGCTCGTGTGCTGTTTTTTTTAGTGTAAAAAGTAATCAAAATAAAAATAAATTATATAATAAAATACAGAAGAGAATATTTGGATTATTAAACAAGAAAATTGGCTTTAAACACACAGCAGCTTGGGTTCCTGCACCTCCTCTAGGAGCTGGCCCAAACTGTGTTTCTGCCTTCAGAGTCAGAGTGGGGAGGCATATTTCTATATTCAGATATACCCATACCATTTGTGTACACAAACTGTACCTGGAACTTGGTTCTAATGAGCATAACCTTCCCGTAAGGGTACCTATTATATAAATGAACTGGTATAAAATATGATTATTGGTTAATATGTATGGACCAGAGATTTAAAGTCAGCTCCCTGAAAGGCAGTGAAACCATCTAATTTGGTCTCTTAGGATACGTCTATACTTACCCGCTGGTTCGGCGGCAAGCAATCGATCTTCTGGGATCAATTTATCGCGTCTTGTCTAGACGCGATAAATCGATCCCGGAAGTGCTCGCCGTTGACGCCGGTAATCCTCTCCGTGAGAGGAGTAGGCGGAGTCGACGGGGGAGCCTGCCTGCCACGTGTGGACCTGCGGTAAGTACCTTTAAGTTCAAACTAAGATACTTCGACTTCAGCTACCTTATTCACGTAGCTGAAGTTGTGTATCTTAGTTTGAACTGGGGGCTTAGTGTGGACCAGCCCTTAGCCCTGTAAGAATTCAATCAGCTGCCTTGCAGAACTGTTGAGGGGGATACAGAAGAAGGGTACGAACAACTACAGCAGGAGTTGCAGTATAGAGCACTATAGTAATCAAGCTAAAATTGTCCTAGTTAATGTATGACATAGGTCTAATTCCCCCACAAACTGATACACATCTCCCTCATATATGGACTCTGAAAGCCTGGCATGCCAGGCGCACTGCTCTCAGTTCTCCGACATTGATATGCAGAGCAAGGTCCACCTGAGACCAGAGGCCTTGTGTTCTGAGGTCTCCCAAATGTGCCCCCCCATCCCAAATCTGACACATCTGTTGCTAACGAGAGGGATGGCTGTGGGCTGGTGAAGGGGACCCCTGCACATACTACCTGCAGGTTGAACCACCACAGGAGGGAGTCTAGTAACGGGCAAGACAGGGTTATGATACTGTCTAAAGCGTCTCGAACTGGTCGATATACTGACGCTAGCCATGACTGAAGCGGGTGAAGCCTGAGTCTGGCATGTTGTATTGCGTAGGTACAAGTGGCCATATGCCCCAACAGTTTCAGGCAATTCCTTGCTGTAGTGGTGGGAAACTGCCTGAGGCCCCGTATTATGTCACCCAGTGACCAAAACCTGGCTTCTGGGAGGTATGCCCCGGCTTGAGTTGAGTCTACCACTGCCCCTATAAACTCTATCCTCTGGAGAGTGTCGATTTGGCCTCGTTTAGAGGGAGACCCAGTTCATCAAACGTCCTTCTTATGAGGCCAGCCTGCACCTCCACTCAAGATCTGGAGTGGCCTTTGATCAGCCAGTCATCGAGATACAGGAACACCTGTATCTGCTGCTTACACAGGAACGCTGCCACCACTGCCATGCACTTGGTGAACACCCGAGATGCCACCGACAGGCCAAATGGGAGGACAATAAACTGATAGTGGCTGTTGTTCACCACAAACCTGAGATATTTTCTGTGGGGTGGAATTATCGCTATGTGAAAGTATGCGTCCTTGAA
Organism: Malaclemys terrapin pileata; assembly: GCF_027887155.1. Lineage (NCBI taxonomy): Eukaryota > Metazoa > Chordata > Testudines > Emydidae > Malaclemys > Malaclemys terrapin. Next base: position 198,635,804 of record NC_071506.1, on the reverse strand, counting down.
GTTGAAGGCAGCATACCAATCTCCTGAATCCAGTGAGGGGATAATGGAGGCCAAAGAAACCATGTGGAACTTGAGTTTTTTGATGAACTTGTTGGGTTCTTGCAGGTCTAGGATGGGCCTGAGCCCACCCTTGGCTTTTGGTATTAGAAAATACCGGGAGTAGAAGCCCTTGCCCCTTTGCTCCCGAGGAACCTCTTCCACTGTCCCTACAGAGACGAGCGAGTGCACCTCCTGTATAAGAAGTTGCCCTGAAGAGAGATGGGAAGAGGGGTGGAAGAGTGGGAGGGCATAGAATTGGATGGAATATCCCCTTTCTTCTGTGTGGAGCACCCAGTAGTCTGAAGTGATATGGGACCATGCACGGTAGAAAGAGGATAGTTGGGATGAAAAGGTAAGTAAGGTTGGATCCAGTTCCAGCACTGGTGTACCATCCTCGATCACACCCTGAAAAAGGCTAGTCTGGGGCCGGGTGGTGGCTTGGGCTGGCCCAAGCCCTGGCCTGAGGAGGGGGTGTTGCCTTCTTCTACCACTCCTATTCCTCCTATGAGGAGCGTCCTCACGGTTCTGAGCTTGGTAGAACCTAAAGGGAGACTGAGGCCAGAAATGCCTACGTTGAGTGGCGGGGGTATGGAGCCCCAAAGATCTGAAGGTGGCCCTTGAGTCTTTCAGACTATGGAGTCTTTTATCTGTCTCATTCCCCTTGAAGGGGAAGTCCTGGATTGTTTGTTGGACCTCATGGGGCAGACCAGAGACCTGCAACCAGGAACTCCTCCTCATTACAACCCCCGTGGCCATTCTACGTGTGGCTGCTTCTGCTTCATCCAATGCTGCCTGTAGGGACACTTGGGAGACCAGCTTTCCCTCCTCCACTAATGCCGAGAACTCTGTGCGAGAGTCCTGCGGCAGGAGCTCCGCAAACTTGGCCATCGCAGCGCATATTGTGTGCGTATCTGCTCACAATGGCCTTTTGATTTGAAATGCAGAACTATAGTCCCCCCAGTGGAATAGACCTTCCTGCCAAAAAGGTCTAGTCTTTTTGGATCCCTATTCTTAGGGGAGGGGCCCTGGTAGCCCTGGCAGTCTTGCTGATTGGCTGCATCAACCACCAGGGAGTCGGGGGGTGGGTGTATGTACAAATGTTCATATCCCTTAGAAGGGACAAAGTACCACCTCTCATTCCTTTTGGTCGTAGGGGCCAGAGATGCAGGGGTCTGCCACAGGGTTTTCGTTGTCTCTGTAATCATCTTTATTAAGGGCAAGGTGATACAAGAGGTCCAGAGGGCGCAAGGATGTCAACAACTGGATCGGATTCCTCCACCACCTCCTCCGCCTATATGCCCGAGTTCTGGGCAATGCAACATAACAGCTGTTGGAGGACTCTGTTATCCTCCAAAGCTGGGGCCATCGACGTCCCTGCCACAGCTTCATCGGGGAAGGATGAGGAGGAGAGGCCTGGCAGCGGGCCCTGCTCACTCCCTTCAGCGCCCCAAGGGTCTCACAGCATTGCTGACCCCCTAGGTCAAAAGCGTGCAATGCCAGGGCCACTGGGAGCGGAAATATCGGTGCCGAGACAGGCGGTGCCAAAGTTGTTGATTCCGGCGGTGCCAATATCGTTGACACTGGTGGCACCAAGGATGAAGTTGTCAGTGGTGCCGTTGTTGGGAGGGTTGGTGCCAGAACTTCAGGGGACAACAACGGTGTCAACAGTGCTTTGCTGGTGGTTCCGCTGCCTGCAGGGGGAGGAAGGATGCTGAGGACAACAATCCCGACCTGGACCTTGAGCCCTGGATCTGTCCCTGGCTCTGGTGATACACCCAGGGTGTCCAAAAGGGCCACTGCATTGAAGGTTGCCACTATGGAGGCCACAGTGCAGGGTAGGGCTGGTCATGGCGGGATCTGGACCTCTTGCTTCTGATCCTATCGGAGCAGTAGGATTCTGACTCCGAGGTCTCCAAGTAGGAGGACCACGGAGGAGTGGTACTCTGGGCCGCCAGAGAGCGATGCAGCTCCCCAGCGTGGGTGGGCCATGCCGGGGAGAGGTGCACCAAAGATGGTGATTGGCACCCTATCATCACTGGTTTGCCCCTTGATTGGAACTGGGGCTGCACAGTCACTGGCGACTTGTCTCCCCTCTGCAGGGAGGAAGGCACCGTGAGGTGTATAAGGTCCTTGGTTGCCTCAAATGCCTCTGGCATTGAGGGGAGCTGGAGGTGATCCCCTTGGTGGTCCGGGGACCGTTGAGGGTTCAGACTCAACTGTACCCGAGATGGGGCAGGAGTCAACGAGACCCTGGAAGGTGGGAGAGATGAGATGGCCTGGCTCAAAATGTGCTTCAATGTTGCAGGTCCCTTGGTCTTTGGAGGGGGAGAGCGACTCCTATCCGGCCTTTTCTTCTTCTGTGACATCAGGGACTGAGAACGGTGCCAGACAGAAGAAGGTTTCTTTTGGGCGGAGCTGTGGCAGTGCCATGAGTCCTTAGGGTCCTTCTACAGCACCGGCTAGTGCACCGACAGCACCGGAGCACTGCGGACTGAAGAGGAAGTGCTCGGCATGGATTCTGCCAACCCCGAGTCAGATTGCGCTTGGAATGCTGCTTCCATTAGCAGGATTTTCAACCTTTGATGTCTTTAAGAGTTCTAGGGAGAAATCCCTTGCAGATTCTGCACTTGTCCTTCTGGTGGCTCTCCCCAACACACCGTAGACAGGAAGACTGCAGGTCACTCTTCGGCATGAACTTGCCAGTCTTCGCAGAGTTTGAAACCTAGGGACCGGGGCATACCCCAGAACCAGGGAAAACGTTGCTTGGGGGGGAAGCCCCCCAGGAACTCTTAACAACTACAACAACTATGACTAATAACTAACTATTTAAAGTATGAAAACTCAAGTGGACACTGCCAAAAATGCTTGCAATGCAAGAGCAACAGTTGTTCCAGCTAGCCATCACCGGCGGTAAGAAGGAACTGAGGGGATGGCAGATCAGCAGGGCTGCATATTGGATGCCAGGAAGGTGCAACTCCAGGGGGCACCCAGGCCGACCCTACAGACGCTGCTAAGAGGAAAATCTTCTGGCTGGCGTGCATGCGGTGCACACACACCTGATTAGAATGGACATGAACAAGCACTTGAAGAAGAATACTATTTCTTTAAATAAATAAAAGATGCTGTGATGAGGGGTTCCACGCACCGCTAAGATGGCACCTCCTCTTGGAGGTTCTGGAGAATAGCTTGCAAAAGCATCACCTTTTTCTGCAGTTGCCCACTGTCTCTCCACCTCTCTTTGAGTCTGCATCCTGTCTATCACACTATGAGCTGTTGGTGCTCTTTATGATGCCAACCATTCACTCTTCTTGTTTCCCTCTCCTGGGGTATCAAAGACTTCCTTCAGCAGTCCTAAGCAGTCTTCCCATTCACTGCCTTGTAGTGCCACTCCCTCAATGGCTGGCAAGGAAATATGGGCCAGCCCGTTACACTGGGTTCTGGCTCAGGGAACCTCTAGCCAGCAATCAAAGCCTGTTCCCTTCTAGACTTTACTGCCTTTCCCTGAGCCCTGTCCTGGCTTCTCCTCTCACTGGGTTTGCCAGCCCAAATATACCTCCCTTCTCCCAGGGAGTGACTACAGACTTTCCCTTCCTTTGCTGCCAATTTCCAGCCTTTATAATCCCCTCCTCATCTGGCTTCCTCATTCAATCAGTGGATTGCTTAGTCACCTGATTCCTCTCCGCTGTGGCCTATTGGGTTAATTAGCCCTCTTGTCAGTCTGCATTAACACTTTCAAGGAAAGTGTGGGGTGAACACCCCATCCCAGTTGCATTTATTTGTCTGCTTTCTTTATTGCCCTTCTTGTCCGGATTGTTCACAATCCTCCATTTTGTTGCTGCCTTGCTAGGAATTGTCCAAATAGAATTTTTAATTGTTTCTATTTTTCTACATATCCAAGAAGGTACTAAAAGTTAACAGATGCCAAGAAATAATCTCAGATGCCATGACGCAATAACTGTTAACAAATGCTTACATATGAATGGCCATCACTTTCTAGGTGCAAGGTGTACAGTAAGTCCTCACTTAACATTGTAGATATGTTCCTGGAAAATGTGACTTTAAGCTAAACGATGTTAAGCGAATCCAATTTCCCCCTAAGAATTAAGGTAAATGGGGGGGTTAGGTTCCAGGGAAATTTTTTTCACCAGACAAAAAACTACATATTATATAGATATACACACAGTATACGTTTTAAACAAACTATTTAATACTGTTCACAGCTATGATGATTGTGAAGCTTGGTTGAGGTGGTCAAGTTAGAGGGTGGAAGAGGGAGGGATATTTCCCAGGGAATGCCTTGTTGCTAAATGATGAACTAGCACTTGGCTGAGCCCTCAAGGGTTAACCCATTGTTGTTAATGTAGCCTCTCACACAAGGCAGCATGAACAGGAGGGTGGGGAGACAGCATAGCAGACAGAGACAGACACACACCTTGTTTATGGGAGAGAGAGAGAGATGCACACTGCCCCTTTAAGTAAGCTGACCCACTCTTAAGTGCATTGTCTTTTTAAGTGGATCCGGAAGTTGAGACAACAGCTGCTGCCCCAAGCACTCTGTCTCTCTCTGTCCATGTCCCGTCCGTGCTCTATATGGAGAAGGGGTAAGCGGGGTGCAGGACAGGGGGAGCTGGGGACACCCTGACATTAGCCCCCCATTCCCTCCCCCCCCCCCCCCGCACAGCAAGCAGGAGTCTCTGGGAGCAGCTCCAAGGCAGAGGGGGAAGGGACAGCTGAACTGCTGGCAATTGATAGCCTGTAATCGATAGCAGCACCGGGAACTTAGGGGAGCAGGGAGCTGATAGGGGGGCTGCCGGTCCACCCTGGTTCCAAGCCACCACCAGCTAGCTGCAATGGGCTGCTCTTCCTGCAAGCAGTGGACAAAGCAGGCAGCTGCCAAACAACGTTAAAAGGGAGCATTGCACAACTTTAAACATGCATGTTCCCTAATTGATCAGCAACGTTAACCAGGACAACTTTAAGTGAGGATTTACTGTACCAAGAAGTGTTTCTAGGAAAAGGAAAGTGTCCAAAGCTCACCACTTTTAGCACTGCGCATACATTTTTCTTACTGTTCTTATTCCACTGGTGATCTGACTTAACCATTTCATCCTGGTCTTCCTGAAACCACTGGAGATAAGTTTATTCCATAAGTGCTGGAAAAACTCTCAGTATTTTGGTTCTTTTAATTTATTTGTATTTTTGAATTTTTTGTATTAAGGCAAAGTTACATTACTGGTTGTAATCATACTAATTATACATTACTTATTATTTATTCAGGATCAGATTAATATTCAGAGAACCTGGCTAAAGATTCTGGTTTGCTGACTGAGTTCTCCTCTGAGTGTGTTAAAAAGGATGACCAAATTTCTAAAAAACTATCCTCTTTCTGGAGTTTCGCTTGTGTAAGTACTTGGTGTGAAAGCTTTTCCACTACAAGGACAGTCCACTTTTTACTTTCTTATATAACACACCCTATTTATATAATATAATTCCATAGGAGGAGGAGTCACATTTTTCCAGTAATGTGCAATACAAAGTCTAGCTGCTAGCAATAAGAAAAAAATACTTTGTCATTCTGTTTAAAATGCAGATCCTTTACTGGAACTTTAAGTAAGGAGTCAGGGGATCTCTAAGAAGCCAGCATTTTGTCATAAGATGAATCTCTTTAATAATTTCCTCTCAAAACTTTCTAATTCCTGGACACAACTACCACATGTGCAAGTATGTTCCCATTTCCCCCACAATCTCTCTAACAGAGCTTTTCTCTAGCAGCAACAATATGATGGATCTTAACTGAAGTCTAATGTCATTTACACACTAAATTTATATACATTTTATTTATGAGCTACACAAATTGAAGATGTATATCCCCTTTCCCACACATATGCGCACTCGTGCAGATCAATTTCTTTCTCCAAATCTCTCTCCCATCTTTTCTTCTGGGTTGTTATCTTCTCAACATCTTTTTCAATCAAAATTGTTTATATCTTAGAAATTACATTTCTATTTTTCGTAAAGGCTTTAATTTTATTTATTTATTAATTTATATCTATATCTATACACACACACACGTGAATACATAAATATGTAATGTACCTGAACAATACAGTTGTACTGTATGTTGAGTGCTTTGGTAGGGAGAAAGTATCTGATGAATACTATTGTTATAAAGTTAAAGGGATTAATTTGGATACAAACAAATTTGGTTATTTTTAACATAACTATGACCTTTCTATGACTTTTACTAAAATTTGCCATGATGCCCACATCGCCAGATACACAAATCTCTTGCCAACAGCAGTTAGTAATAGAGAACATTTGTTTATAATCTATTAATATCGAGCTATTCTGATGAATGAGTTGCATACTGCCATCTTCCCACTTCCACAGCCATCAGTCATTCTGTTTAGTTTGTTGTTGAATTAAAATGTGTTAAGTTTTTCAGCATGTTACCACACAAAGTCACTCTGTAAGTTCACATGACTTGGATATCTGAAAAAGCACACAACTACAACAAATATGTGCTTTCAGGGGTCATGTGCATATCTCTGCAAAAGTGACAAAAAAAAGTGAAAATAAAATTAGAAACTAAAAACAATGTAGAGTCAGAAAAAAGAATTTAAAAACTAGAGAGAGGAAGCAGTACTAACAGCCTGTGAAATTACTAGCTCTGTCGGACAGTTCATACTGTGCTATCAGGGATTTCATGTTCTTTTTTGACAAATATTAAGTTGTGATAGATAAATAAAATAGACAAGTTTTTTCTTGCTTTCTGTGTTCTTTTCAAAGAATATAAATAAATAATAAACTAGGATACTGGGAGAAAGACTTGGAGAAACTAAGAGAGGGAAGCATTATATCATTGATTAATGTACATGTGAATATGATAGTTCTATTACATGAGATACATAAAAAGTGTTGCAGATAAATAAAAAGGTGATACACTTCATGTTTGATATTTAATAGGCTATTTATCAGTATTAATTCTCACTGTGCCGCAGTTTATCCATCTTTAAAATGGAGAGAAGACCTATCTGCTCCACACTGTGTTTTGCGACTAGACTAAATGAACATCTGTACTTACTTTCCTGCACAGAAAGAAGCAGAATCATCTACTACATGACCTCGGTTCTGGCAGATAAGGCTCTTTACCAGCCACTGCTTGCAGAAGCTGAGGGCACAAATTAGGACAAGCACTTGTGGGAATAACAGCTCCCAACACACCAGACTGCTGAACCCTTTGAGGAAAAACCCCTTCTAAGAATCCAGCCACAACAATTCATCTCTTTCACCATCCAAGTTCTGGAACACTCCTGAAACCTCTGTGTCAGCAGCTCCATGGCAACAAGTTCTACTTCAACAGTTTCCTTGTAATCACTGCAGAACCATGCACCTCTGGCTTTCAGAACAGCTAAGGCAGGGCACTAATGTTTAGCGGGGCTCATGTCTTTGATCACACCCATCATGTTCGGCAATCTCATATGTGGTGCTTTCTGGCAAGAATGTAGAAATCACATCAGATCTTTTTGTATCTTCTGGTAAGACCCATAGCAGCAGAGACCAATGCTTAACTGTATGTTTTAAAAAGCCAAAAGAGAGACACTCTTGCTACAGCATTTCGTGTAGCATACCACACTAAGGGAATTAGAGTGAATGACAAATGGCCAAAGGAACTTAAGGTAACTGAGCCCTTTTGTACATAGTAGTATTACATATCTACGTAGTATGTGCTAAGTAAAGTTTGAGATATCACGTCCATGGAGCAGTTTTATTTTTAAAAGTAAGGTCAGTTAACCTGTAGTCAGTAACACAAAATGTCTTAAGACCATATCAGTGTTTTTTAGTAGTTAGAGCAGGGGTGTGAAAGTCAAAACTTGAATTCAGTTCCCACCTCTGTCACGGACTTCCCTTACACCACTTACACTCACTCCACCAAAATGAGGTTAATAATAATTAATTACTTCACAAGGGTGTTCTGTTGCTTAATTAATGTTTGGCATTTCAATATTTGATGATGAAAGGATCAGAAAGAGTTAATTAGGGTATTGCTTTAATATCTGATATTTAGAGCAGTTGTCAGTTTATAAACGTATTTGTACGATGTATAGCTTGATGAAAAAGATATATAATGCTTTTCTTCAGCAGATACTTTACTTAAAAAGACAAAGTAGATAATTAAATATTATCTGTAGTTTGTCCCTGGGGCACAGATGTTAAGCAATTTCTACAAGTCACAGTCAGTCGAAGCAGAACCATAAAAAGAACCCAGATCTCCTGATTCTCCTGTTCTATCTTCCTCTCTATAGCTACCTGTCATGTGATGAACTACACCTTATGTGATGAACTACTTTTACTGAACCAGAGCTGACTTCAGACAGACACCAGAGATGCCAGCTGTTAGCCAAGCATGGGAAGCAGAACTTGGGATCTTCAGCTCCAAAAAGGCTTCTGTCACTTGAGCAAAAAGAGAATTACCACCAGTCCTGCCTGAAATTGGAGCTTTTATTTATCTTTTTGGGCTAGACTCTAGAGAGGGCATATACTCATAAACAAATGGGCTGGGCAGGCAGGGATGCACACATACATAACAGCCACTACATCACCCCCTTTTTGTGAGTTAACACCGGGTTATCATGGCAATTGCACCACATCCTTCATTGTGACATCCTCTAGCCCAAGCAAAGCTATTGAGACAATGGACAAAAGTCAGTGCTCAACTTGGCCTCAGAGAGAGACAGTTGGTGCTGTGCTGTACTGCAGTAATTTTGACAGTTTTTTTACATAAGTTCAAGATTTGGCATTCAGACCTCAGAAGTAAGTGAATTTTTTCATGTACCCAATATAATAGAACTGTGTGAGATTTTTTTTATGAATGGAGTTGTGGGGTCACAGGAGTTTCAGCCTAGTTCTTCATGGGCATTAGATAGATTATTCCTGTAACTTTGAACCTAGATGATTCCAAACGAAAACAAAGCTAACAAAGAAAAGCCTGAAAAGAATCTTAACCTAGTATGGCAGGAATGATAGAAAGAATGCTGAATCAAACATCAGCTTTGACTTTCAAGACATTTCAAGCATACCTGAACATTACTTGGTGTCTATTCTTTTTTAAACTGTCTGTTGTCTACTTACACCAGTGATTTCAACTCCTTCAGTCATGGGGGTTTTAACGTGGATCATTTGTTGTTCAGGTGGATATTTTCATTGTAGTTAGTGCTGGCGGTTGAGAGCCAGACTTCTGAGATCTAGTCCCCAGCTTTGCCATTGGCTTGCTTTCAATACTGATCTGGCCCATATAAAGAGCAGTGTTCTCAGGATCAATCCCCTAATCCACTCAGTTCTCTTCATAATGTATTTTATTCACGTCAGTTCTACTTCAAATTATGAGATCTTAAAAGACTCAGAATAAAATCCATCCTGCTTGAAATAATCCAGGAAAATAAATTTATGGCCCTTGAATAATTCTCCCCATACTAATCCAGGAGTCCATGTCATGTATTGTTATGTGTCTTATAAATTCATTATCAGTGAGGCTCACTTTATCCCATATATGCACATATTAGTGGTATCAGTGTCCATTATAAAATGGGTTACCCCTTGCAAGTTAAAATCTAGTTGTTTCACTATCCCCTCACTTGTGCCCACTCCCTGTTTTATGGATTGAAAAGACATTGATTAGGTGACCTAAACCACCTCCACTATAATCCTAGTGCAGTAGCCTGTGTATTTTCCACTTCTGTGGGCACAATGGATAGATCTGGTAAAGGATTGTTCAAGGAGCATGTCTTGCCCTGCAGCACGAAGGGCTTCACAGTCTGACTTTTCTTTATATTGAAGGACTATTAACTTCATTATAGAAATAAGGACTCAGGATATGTCTACACTACAAAATTAGGTCGAATTTATAGAAGCCGGTTTTATAAAAATCGGTTGTATACAGCCGATTGTGTGTGTCCCCACATAAAATGCTCTAAGTGCTCTAGTCGGCGGACCACATCCACAGTACCGAGGCTAGCATCGACTTCCGGAGCATTGTACTATGGGTAGCTTTCCCACAATTCCTGCAGTCTCCGCCGCCCATTGGAATTCTGGGTTGAGATCCCAATGCCTGAATGATGCAAAACAGTGTCGCGGGGGATTCTGGGTATATGTCGTCAGGCCCCTCCCCCTCCATCAGAGCACCGGCAGACAATAGATTCGCGCCTTTTTACCTGGGTTACCTGTGCAGACAACATACCACGGCAAGCATGGAGCCCGCTCAGATCACCGCGGCAATTATGAGCACTATGAACAACACGTGCATTGTCCTGGAGTATATGTAGAGCCAGAACATGCCAAAGCAAAACCAGGTGAGGAGGCAATTGCAGCGATTGCAGTGCGGCAACGAGAGTGATGAGGAAATTGACATGGACATAGACTTCGCACAAGGCACAGGCCCCAGAAATGTGGAAATCATGGTGTTACTGGGGCAGGTTCATGCCGTGGAACGCCGATTCTGGGCACGGGAAACAAGCACAGACTGGTGGGACCGCATCGTGCTGCAGGTGTGGGACGATTCCCAGTGGCTGCAAAACTTTTGCATACGTAAGGGCACTTTCATAGAACTTTGTAACTTGCTTTCCCCTGCCCTGAAGCGCCAGAATACCAGGATGAGAGCAGCCCTCACAGTTGAGAAGTGAGTGGCGATAGCCCTGTGGAAGCTTGCAACGCCAGAAAGCTACCGGTCAGTCGGGAATCAATTTGGAGTGGGCAAATCTACTGTGGGGGCTGCTGTGATCCAAGTTGCCAGGGCAATGAAAGACCTGCTGATATCAAGGGTAGTGACTCTGGGAAACGTGCAGGCCATAGTGGATGGCTTTGCTGCAATGGGATTCCCAAACTGTGGTGGGGCCATAGATGGAACCCATATCCCTATCTTGGCACCGGAGCACCAAGCCACTGAGTACATAAACAGCAAGGGGTACAATGCTGCTGCAAGCCCTGGTGGATCATAAGGGACGTTTCACCAAGATCAACGTGGGATGACCGGAAAGGTACATGATGCTCGCGTCTTCAGGCACTCTGCTCTGTTTCGAAAGCTGGAGGAAGGGACTTTCTTCCCGGACCAGAAAGTAACTGTTGGGGATGTTGAAATGCCTATCGTGATCCTTGGGGACCTAGCCTACCCCTGAATGCCATGGCTCATGAAGCCGTACACAGGCAACCAGGGCCGGCTTTAGGCCAATTCCACCAATTCCCCCGAATCGGGCCCCGCGCCTAAGAGGGCCCCGCGCCCAGTGGCAGGGCCGCCGGAGGGAAGGGGAGGGGAGGGGAGGGGAGAAAGAAGTGGCCGAGAATCCCTTCCCTGGCTAGAGGCTCCTTTTTAATTTTTACTCACCCGGTGGCGCTCCGGGTCTTCGGCAGCGGGTCCTTCACTCGCTCCGGGTCTTCGGCAGCAGGTCCTTCAGTGCCGCCAAAGACCCGGAGCGAGTGAAGGACCCGAAGACCAGGAGCGCCGCCCGGTGAGTACAAGCCCCACATGTTTTTTTACGTGGTTTTTTTTTTTAGTCATCCCTGCCGGGGCCCCGTCAAAACTGTTCGAATCGGGCCCCACACTTCCTAAAGCCGGCCCTGCAGGCAACCTGGACAGTAGTCAGGACCTGTTCAACTACAGGTTGAGCAAGTGCCGAATGGTGGTGGAATGTGCATTTGGACGTTTAAAAGCGCGCTGGCGCAGCTTACTGACTCGCTCAGACCTCAGTGAAAAGAATATCCCCCTTGTTATTGCTGCTTGCTGTGCGCTCCACAATATCTGTGAGAGTAAGGGGGAGACATTTATGGCGGGGTGGGAGGTTGAGGCAAATTGCCTGGACGCTGATTACGCGCAGCCAGACACCAGGGCTGTTAGAGGAGCACAGCAGGGCGTGGTGCACATCAGAGAAGCTTTGAAAACGAGTTTTGTGACTGGCCAGGCTACGGTGTGAAACTTCTGTTTGTTTCTCCTTGATGAACCCTCCGCCCCCCCACACCCGGTTCACTCTACTTCCCTGTAAACCAACCACCCCACCCCTCCCCTCCCCACTTCGAGCACCGCTTGCAGAGGCAATAAAGTCATTGTTACTTCACATTCATGCATTCTTTATTAATCCATCACACAACTAGGGGGATAATTGCCAAGGTAGCCCAGGATGGGTGGGGGAGGAGGGAAGGAAAAGGACACACTGACTGCATTTTAAAATTTTAACTCTTATTGAAGGCCAGCCTTCTGATGCTCGGGCAATCATCTGGGGTGGAGTGACTGGGTGGCCGGAGGCCCCCCCACCGTGTTCTTGGGCGTCTGGGTGAGGAGGCTATGGAACTTGGGGAGGAGGGCTGTTGGTTACACAGGGGCTGTAGCGGCAGTCACTGCTCCTGCTGCCTTTCCTGCAGCTCAACCATACGCTGGAGCATATCAGTTTGATGCTCCAGCAGCCGGAGCATCGACTCTTGCCTTCTGTCTGCAAGCTGATGCCACCTATCATCTTCAGCCCGCAACTTGCTCTGTTCATCCCGCGATTCAACCCGCCACCTCGCCTCTCGTTCATATTGTGCTTTTCTGTACTCTGACATTAACTGCCTCCACGCATTCTGCTGTGCTCTATCAGCGTGGGATGACATCTGGAGCTCCGTAAACATATCGTCCCACGTCCTCCATTTTCTCTTTCTAATGTTCACTAGCCTCTGTGAAGGAGAAACATTTGCAGCTGGTGGAGGAGAAGGGAGAGGTGGTTAAAAAAGACATTTTAGAGAACAATGGGTACACTGTTTCACGTTAAATTTTGCTGTTCACATTACACAGCACATGTGCTTTCGTTACAAGGTCGCATTTTTCCTCTTATAGTGAGGACCTGCCAGTTTGGTGTGAGAGATCACTCACGCAGTGCCAGGCAACAGATTTCGGCTTGCAGGCAGCCATGGTAAGCCACAGTCCTTTGGCTTTTTTAACCTTCTTAACATCTGGGAATGGTTTCAAACAGCAGCGCCCTTATTTCCCATATCAAGCATGAATTGGGTTGGCCATTTAAAATGGGTTTGCAATGTAAAAGGAGGGGCTGCGTTTTCTGGGTTAACATGCAGCACAAACCCAACTAACCCTCCTCTTCCCCCCCACCCCAATTCTCTGGAATGATCACTTCACCCCTCCCCCCACCGCGTGGCTAACAGCGGGGAACATTTCTGTTCAGCAGAGCAGGAAGGGGCACCTCTGAATGTCCCCTTAATAAAATCGCCCCATTTCAACCAGGTGACCGTGAATGATATCACTCTCCTGAGGATAACAAAGAGCGATAAGGAATGGATGTTGTCTGCATGCCAGCAAACATTGGGACCATACGCTACAATGCTTTGTTATGCAATGATTCCAGACTACGTGCTACTGGCCTGGCGTGGTAAAGTGTCCTACGATGGCGGACGGGATAAGGCAGCCCTCCCCAGAAACCTTTTGCAAAGGCTTTGGGAGTACTTGAAGGAGAGCTTCCTGGAGATGTCCCTGGAGGATTTCCGCTCCATCCCCATACACTTTAACAGACTTTTCCAGTAGCTGTACTGGCCGCGATTGCCAGGGCAAATTAATCATTAATCATTAAACACACTTGCTTTTAAACCATGTGTAATATTTACAAAGGTACACTCACCAGAGGTCCCCTGTGTGCCCTCAGGGTCTTGGGTGAGTTCAGGGGTTACTGGTTCCAGGTCCAGGGTGACAAACATATCCTGGCTGTTGGGGAAACTGGTTTCTCCACTTCCTTGCTGCTGTGAGCTATCTACGTTACCTCCATCCTCATCTTCCTCATACCCCGAACCCTCTTCCCTGTGTGTTTCTCCAGTGAGGGAGTCATAGCACACGGTTGGGGTAGTGGTGGCTGCACCCCCTAGAATGGCATGCAGCTCCGCGTAGAAGCGGCAAGTTTGCGGGTCTGCCCCGGACCTTCTGTTTGCTTCTCTGGCTTTGTGGTAGGCTTGCCGTAGCTCCTTAATTTTCACGCGGCACTGCTGTGCGTCCCTGTTATGGCCTCTGTCCTTCATGGCCTTGGAGATCTTTTCTAATATTTTGCCATTTCTTTTACTGCTACCGAGTTCAGCTAGCACTGATTCATCTCCCCATACGGCGAGCAGATCCCGTACCTCCCGTTCGGTCCATGCTGGAGCTCTTTTGCGATCCTGGGACTCCATCACTGTTACCTGTGCTGATGAGCTCTGCGTGGTCACCTGTGCTCTCCACTCTGGGCAAACAGGAAATGAAATTCAAACGTTCGTGGGGCTTTTCCTGTCTACCTGGTCAGTGCATCTGAGTTGAAAGTGCTGTCCAGAGCGGTCACAACGAAGCACTGTGGGATAGCTCCTGGAGGCCAATAACGTCAAATTCCCTCCACACTACCCCAATTCCAACCCGCTAAGGCTGATTTTATCGCTAATCCCCTCGGAGGTGGAGTAAAGAAACCGGTTTAAAGGGCCATTTAAGCCGAAAGAAAGGGCTTCGTCGTGTGAACATGTCCAGGCTTAATTCGATTTAATGCTTCTAAAGTCGACCTAAACTCGTAGTGTAGACCAGGCCTCAGAGAGTTAATGCCATAAGAATTGCTCAGAAGTTATTTGACTCTTGGTTTACAATGCTGGTTTTTAATTTATTTCATGATCATATTAACTGCATTGAAAAGGCAGTTGCTAAATGCCTTTCCAACTGCTACAAACCTAATTTTGAACTTGTCCTAAAGAAAGTAGCGGAGCCTACGCCACTGTTGCATTAGCTTACTGGGTTTGTTTGCTGGAAAAAAAACTTAAATAGGACTTAATTAGTCTCTTAAACAGAGGGATATTGTATGAGATATGGGAACAGTTTTAAGGCCATCTTCAGCTGCAGAGATCACCTCATTGTTTAATTAATTCCTTTGCCCTATCACTAATGAGATGAGTACCAACCTGAAAAACAGTCCTATCTTCAAAAGTCAATACTAATCCTCTGTCTAGCCAGTGAGCCTAAATATATATATCCAATCAGCACAACATCTCTCTATCCATCTATCAAAGTAGGGAAGAATTATTTACCTCTCACATAACACAAGAAAAAGGGGTCACCCAATGAAATTAATAGGCAGTAGTTTTAAAACAAAATGACGTACTTCTTCACACAATGCATAGTCAACCTGTGGAATTCTTTGCCAAGGGATGTTGTGAAGACCAAAAGTATAACTGGGTTCAAAAAAGAATTAGATAAATTCATGGAGGATAGATCCATCAGTGACTATTAGCCAAGATGGTCAGGGACTCAATCCCCATGCTCCAGGTATCCTAAACCTCTAGTGCTAGAAGCTGGGACTGTACAACACTTGAAATTGCCCATTAATGTTCATTCCTTCTGAAGCATCTGGCACTGGTCACTTTCAGAAGACAAGATACTCCCATTGTCCGATCATCTCTCTTTAACCACATGGAAGATTTCCCTAATGTCTAATGTAAATTTCTCTATTTTTATTCAATTAAGGTCTCAGAACCCATTAGTGGATGATGAACTACCTGAAGTCCATGTTGGATTCTTGGTAAGAAGATAAGAAAAGTTTTACATTGTACCACACTGTACAGAGTGAGAGTGTGTGCATGTGTGTGTGTGGGGGGGGGAAGTGACAGGGGAAAAGGTCAGTGTTTGAGCCACATAGTGTAGCCAAAAAGCCTCAGAATACCATGTAGGCCACTGACAGCTTCACACATAATCCTGCAGGCAGCTCTGCTTAGTGTATAGTGTCGCATGTCTTCTTCTGAACCCCCTAACAGTTGAGTGGTTAAATGTCTGGGTTCCTCTCAGAGATCCCTTCCTAAAATAATATTTTTAGGTGCCTCAAAAATTCATTAAACCACCCTTTTAAATCAGGTTTCCTGCTCACTGCTGGAGTCAGCAATCCTTTAGCTCCTCTATTGTTCACAGCATTCCTTAAACCCACAGTTCATAAATTGCTTTGGTTATTGGTAAAATACTCATATTAGGAACTCATTGGGATATTGTCTGTCATTTTACACAGAGGAACAGAATAATAAACATACTGTGTATTCCAACCCTAAATCTATATACTCCTCCCAGTGCCCTAACATTTTGTTGTTTCCATTTCATTTAGGATGAAGGCTTCATCAAGGGCCAGACCACGTGTCCACACCCAATTTTCAGATACTTTTTGGCCCCTCACATACTTTTTCTTGCCAAATGAAGTCTCTTCGCCTTTCAAAAAGTCAGATCCAGCCTCAGTCATCAGGTAATTCTGGCAATGAGCATACTCCTTGCCCTAGGTTAGAGTACTTTGGGGGCTGCAGAGATTCAGGTACATGTATGGAACAGGACCCCCAACTTTCTGAAAATTTGGATGCAGCACTGTTCAAAAAACTCTTCCTTAGTCAGGGG
This sequence comes from Malaclemys terrapin pileata, assembly GCF_027887155.1. Taxonomy (NCBI): domain Eukaryota; kingdom Metazoa; phylum Chordata; order Testudines; family Emydidae; genus Malaclemys; species Malaclemys terrapin. The sequence continues at coordinate 198,619,360 of NC_071506.1, read as the reverse complement.
TGTGTGTCCTGCCTGGACCCCAGCAAAGTCTGGGAATGCCCACATCTGGAGCTTGGGACCCATTTTTCTAGTTTATGATGCTCTCAAGAGTGAGAAAAGAAGGGAATTAGGAACAGAAAATGCAGCAGTTTACACATGTTTAGTGTGATCTCAACTTTGCTCTCTGTATTTCACTGGGACTGTAGGATAGGCAGGGGGTGAGGAACAGCTCTACTAAGAGGACAACGTACTTACAAAGGTATTTCTACAGTGCAGTTTGGGGAAGGGGCAACTGAGAGCTCCTCCAAAGAGCTCAATCACTTGTAAAGAGATTATTCCCTAAAATCCTTTGCCCGTGAGTAATGTAACGCTCCATCCCTGATTCAATGGAGTTTATTTTCTCCTTTGGTAGTGACCAAGACCAAGAAGAATGGCTGATGAAATAAAGCACATGGTGGGAGAGCTGATGGCCATATAGGGATTAGGGAGTCATGGGACTCACTGCTTTTCCTCTCTCTTGCCCATTTAGTTGATATGAGAATTTAGGAGTCTGCAGGAGCCCAGTTCCCCAAATTGATTTGAAATTTCTGTTGATGAAACAATAGAGATTTTATTGGACGATAGAAGAAAGTTACATTAACATTGATTTTACCAGGTGGTGGGATCATTCAGTGTTATTAATGTAAATTATGGTATATGAGGAGGCAGGAGATACAGGAGAGAATTCCTTTCCTGATACTCATATTTCCTTTCCATTCATGTTATTTTAGGATGAATACTTCAGCATGGCTTCATTTAATCAGCAACTCTCCCTTACCTGCCCCTGTACTCCCCGAGACTCAGTTCTTTGGGCTTTATGAAAGGTTCCTCAAACAGGCCGGACCCTCTACCCCTGAGTGAGTATTGGGATTTCTTCACTTCTTTATCTGTATGCATATTGGGGAGGGTGCATGTCCAAGTTTGTGCAGGGCTTTGGGTGTAGACAATATGGTTACCACATTTCTAAAAAGATAAACACATAACATATTCTCTGCCGTCATTGTAAGGAAGAACTACATTCTCTCTCACCCTAGGCATTTTCTGACCAATAACCAGCTCCAACCATTCCTCCTCATGTTAACATTCTCTTGCAATGCAAATACATCTTTCCCGCAATCCTGACTTCACCCTGCTACTATCTAGTTAGTGACTGTTATATTCTCCCCTATCACTGCACTTCAGTGGAAGGGGAAAGTCTTAACATATTTGCAGAGTGATTCAAAGACCCAGGGTAAGTCTACACTACCTGTTGGATCAGCAGGCAGCAATCGATCCAGCGGGGGTCAATTTATTGCGTCTAGACTAGACGCAATAAATCGCCCCCTTAGCGCTCTCCCATTGACTCCCGTACTCCGCCACCGCGACAAGCGCAGGCAGAGTCAACAGTGGAGCGGCAGCAGCCGACTCACCGCAGTGAAGACAAAACTTGGTCATAGCTTCTCATTTTAGCATCTCCTTCAAAAGTCAATAATCCTTTACCCCTGGGGGAATTCTGCACCAAAAATCAAAATTCTGCATCCTTTATTTGTCAAAATAATGCAATATAATCACACCAGATTCAACTGTTTTGGTAATTTACTTAAACTACAATACAGAAAAATCACAATAACTATTCAGCATTTCCTAAGCACATGAAAGTTAAGTTACAAACACTTGGTAACTAATACCCTTTCATTTAAATTACATTACAGAACACCAAACAGGAAACAGTAGAATGTCATTTTAAATTGTTCAGACTTTCACACATGAAAGTGATACAGTTTTGGTAATCATTGTCCTGGACCTGGTTGGGTACTTTGGGAAGTGCTTGGTTCTGATTGTCCTGACGTTTTATTGACTCTTTGGTAAATGTTTTATTTACCCTCAAAATCTTTTTTTAATGGGTAAGTAAAATAAATCCTGAGCTGTATGCTAACCCCACTGTGCCACTTTGGCACAGAAATAAAGTGAGAAAGCACATAGATCTTCCTAGCTGAGGATTCCCTTACTGTCATTTATAATAAGGCTCCTTTACATCACTCTGGCAATGTAGGGACCTTAAAACTTTTACAGGTTTTATGCTCCTGGGGAAATTGACTGAGAATGGGAACAGTTAACTAACAATAGCAACATTAACAACATTAACTTTAACAGTCAGGCTGCTACATTTCTGCTTCAGAGAATGAGATCAATTAACCATCAACAGCAACTTTAACGATGTTACTAACTACATAGTCAGGCTGCTAATGCCTCAGAGAATGAATCAATTAACTCAGGCAGGGCTACTACATTTGTGCCTCTAGACTGCCTCATGCATAATAAAAAGCCTTACCCTTCCACACCAGTGAGCTATGGTAGCAAGGGAGAGGGACAGAATCTCTCTCTCGATTGTTCACCCACATACCACTAGCCCCCCCCCCCCTTCCCCCCCCGCTGGTGATCATGCAGGCATGCATGGCCTGCCCCCCGATCCCATCTCTGAGGTTGCTCCATGCATGCTGGAACAGACACACTGCTGGGGAAGAGGCCGTGTCCCCCGGTAGATTTCTGTGCAAGGGCACAGAAAAATGCAGACCATATGAATTCCCCCAGCAGTAAATCCTTTCCTCCTCCCTATCTTTACCCTGTATCATGCTATCTTGTTCCTTCTCTGTTATGTGAGTGAAGGCCTTGTTTCCTTTATCACAGATTCAGTTATCTGCAATATTAAATGAATTTTACTGTTAAGGCCTGGAGTCACTAGTTCTCCTGCCCTTGCCTAGTTTCTCCCTCCTGTCAAACACAATCATTAGCAGCTACTCTGATTATTCATGCTTATGAGATTGGGACGGGATCTAGTTTCCCACAGTTCCTTGGCATTGTCTCCTGCAACCTTCCCCAGAACAATACAGATTAGCTAGACATGCAAATCAGTGGGGTTCACTCTACTAAACACTTTGGGATATACTGGAGTCTACTGTTCTCTACCCACAGTTCTGTGCTTGCTTCTTCTGATCCACTGTAGGGAAGGCGGCTCTGTATTTTATCCCTTTGAAGAGTCATGTAGATCCAGCTGGCTGGTGAAGTTGAGGGTATATTAAACATGGACAATAAAAGCATACGGGAGAGATAAAATGGGGATTTCCTCCAACCCCTCAGGCAGAGACCAACACCTACAAGATCTTCACCAAGCATTCTCAAAACTACGATTTCCGCACGAGGAAATAAAGAAACAAATCAACAGAGCCAGGTGTGTACCCAGAAGCCTCCTGCTGCAAGACAAGCCCAAGAAAGAAGCCAACAGAACTCCACTGGCCATCACCTACAGTCCTCAGTTTAAACCTCTCCAATGCATCATCAGTGATCTACAACCCATCCTGGACAATGATCCCTCACTTTCACAGACCTTGGGAGGCAGGCCAGTCCTCACCCATGGACAACCCGACAACCTTAAGCATATTCTCACCAGCAACCACACACCACACCATAGCAACTCTAACTCCAATCCATGCAACAAAGCTCAATGCCAACGCTGCCCACATATTTACACCAGTGACACCATCACAGGACCTAACCAGATCAGCTACAACATCACCGGTTCATTCACCTGCACGTCCACCAATGTTATATACGCCATCATGTGCCAGCAATGCCCCTCTGCTATGTACATCGGCCAAACTGGACAGTCCCTATGTAAAAGGATAAATGGACACAAGTCAGATATTAGGAATGGCAATATACAAAAACCTGTAGGAGAACAAGCAGTAAACAGGAAAACATCAATAAAGAGCTCTCCAACCTGGAGACTTTCATAAATAACCAACCCTCCACACAAATGGACTTTACTAAAATAAGACAGGAGAGCTACATTACACACTTCACCTCTCTACAAAGATTTTGATAAATATCCTTTCAAATAAAAGCTCTGGGTTTTGCATCTTTTACTCCTGAGTGGTGCAGATTCATGCAAGCAGGCTGTGATGTGGTGTTCACCCCTTCAGGCCTTGTTTGGGGATAAGTTATGCCAATTTACCTATAGGCTGCACCTGGAGGAAAGCCAGGAAATGTTAAGGCCTAGTTGGGCTAATCTTCATCTTCAGGCCTTGTGTGGGGTGGAAACCGCATCACACAGACCCACAAGCATAAGTACAATTCAGATCTGAGTAAGGGTTGCAGCACTAGGTCCATAAAATATCAAGTCAGCCAGCTATCTCTCACCAACATCGAAATGTGTTTGGCCCAGATCCTCAAAGGTATTTAGGTACCTAGGCTAATATATACAAAAGGGACTTAGGCATAGGATGATCAGTGTCACAACACCTAACTTTTAGGCTCCTAGGCAAAGTGATAAGCACCTTTGAATGCAATCCACAAAGCCAGCATGCTAGGAGCCACCTAAGCCAGCCAGCGGGAGATGCAGACAACAGGGGCATATCCTAAGTCCCACGCTTCTCTCAGAGTTCAGCACCTACCTCTGCTAGAGATCCATGAACTGAGGTAAGAAAGGCATTAGGCTACCTAGGTGGTGAATGGGCCTGATTTGACAGGTGTGCTCAGATGCCACCAACTGGATCAGGGCTTTTAGATGAGTTTACACAAATCAGCTGGGGCGGGGAAGAGGGACAGAGACCACCTCTCTTATAACCTTTTAGCCTAGTGGTTAGAGTACTCACCCAAGCTGTGGAAGAGAACCCCACACACGTTCAAGTCCCCCCCCCCAACCTCCTAAGAGGAAGCAGGGATTTGAACAGGGATCTGCCACATCTGAGGTGAGAACCCTAATCACTATGGTATGGAATATCCTGATATGGGGCTCCCTCAGTCTCTTCTATGAAAGTTTTTCAACTTAAATTAAATAAATTATATATTAATTGGGCTAGACAAAGTTAAATGACACTATATCTTAGTGATTAGAGCACTCACCTGAATGATGTAGATCCCTGTTAAAATTCCTTCTCTTCATCAGGCAGAGGAGGGACTTGAACTGGGGGTCTCCCACATCCCATAACCACTAAGCTAAAGGTTACAAAGGAAGGTTCCCTCCACCACCTGCAACTGTTGTGTGAACTCACCTAATGGGCCCAATCCAGTAAGTGGCCTCTGGGCATGCCTACCTGATCAGGCCCAGCATGCAATTTAGGTGGACAAAGGCCAGTCTTCCCTGGTTTGTGGATCAGTCTGGAGCATAGACAGGAGATAGCGTCTGGGCACCTACGGTAAGGCAGCAGAGCACATGCACACAGGCAGAAATGTAGGAACCTAGGGTACTCCCTCTGCACATGATTTGGCACTGAATTAGTTTAGGAATGAAAAGGGGTGAGCAGCAGTCAAAGGGGAGTTTTGTGGATCTCAGTGGGGGCTAAAAATGGGACTTAGGCACTTAAGTACCTTTGTGGATCCCACCTTTAACTCCTGTCAAAGTTAGATTTGTTAGACCACTCTGTTTATTAGCACAGCGCTCTGCTAATACATTCAGATAACGTGAGCACCATACAAGACCCACACTACCTTATTTTATACAGATAAAAAGGACGCGAACTTAACAAGAGGACTGACAAGTTTACCTGAGGCTAGACATACATATTCAATTTCCTTACTAACTTTTACAGATCTCCGGCTAATGTTCCACCATTAGCTTAAGTGGACTCATTGTTTATGCCTTAATGTTCCTTTTCCTGACACCTGTATTTCAACATTCCTTATTTCTGCTTAAAGATACCTACAGCATTTCTTTAATCCATTCTATTTTTACAATATAATTCATCCTACTTTCACAATCCCTCCTTTTGGTCAAGCTACGCTATGACCAACAATTACTGGGTTCCACATATGAACCATTCTTTATCTCTTTGTTCATCAGCGATATTCAAAATCATCATATTAGCACTCTGTTTTGGGGCAGTCACCTGGGTTGCATACCTTACACAATTCTGGATACAACAGGAGATTAACTGAAAACATACAAAAATCATTAGGATTCCAAACAGGATAGTCAGGGCTCCCTGAAACAATCAGTTTCCTATGCCAGAGAAATTGAACAGGTTACTTAGCCACTTCCATAAAGAACTCGGCTCTTCATGGGGAAGATATGTGATTTGTTCTAAGTGGCTAGCGCGATCTATTACGTCATTGGTGTCGTCAGGTATAAACACACAACATTCTTTTCCAATGAGAGCACAGGTCCCTCTTTTGGCCACCAGCACTATGTCCAATGCTTGACGGTTTTGGAGGGCCATCTGTCGAATTGCCTCTGTTTCTTTGGCCAGGGCTCTTAAACGCTCTCCAGTTTCGTTTGCCATTATTTCAACTACTGCTTGTAACCTCAGAAGCCTTTTTGCATGGTGTATTACTCCCCCAAGTGGGATAAGGGCCACTTCCCAGGTGAAGGGACTTACGTTATTTACATACCATTGGGCATCTGGTAAGTCCCTTCTTCGCCTGAAATTACGGAGGTGTTCTCGTGGGAAGGACCCTAGCACTCAGAATTCTGGGAAGAGTCAGGCGGGATAACAGATATCTGACCAGTTAGCTGGTAACGCAGTATAAGCTTTGGTCCCACAAACCCAATGATGGCCTATTAAGGCCGGGAAGGATCGGTTGCACCCATTTGTCACATAGGTGCCTGCAAAGGAGGAGTAATATCCTCCAAAGGGCACAGGGTAATTCTCCTTACGAGGAGTAGTGTTATTTGCATGGCATTGAAAGATTGTATTGTTATCACTAAGGTTACTCTAGGGGGAACATGAGATTGATTTTTCTATTTGATCCCAGGTCGAGAAAAAATTCATATCCCCATACCCGGCCCGCCACTCTTTAGTTTTGTTCGAATAATCCCATACACCATTGGCCACAATATGCCAAAGGCAACGGCTTTTTCCCAGATCCAGCCTTGTCCCATTAGATACCCAACATCAATGACCTTTTCCCTCCACCGCACTTATCCATTTAGATACATTTATTTCCACTGCTTCCCAAGTGTCATTGCTGTTCCATGTTTTGTTAAATGGACAAGGTCCTCCAGTGAGGTCTGGGGAATTGAGTGGGATTGCCAGGACAGGAACACCAGCTTGAGAGTGGGCTGGAATGTGGCTGCAGACCCAGCAATTAGAAATATTAAGGGTCTGAGCTATCCACACTTGCTGCTGGATAAAAGAATTGTCATTATGGACTCCCCAGACCTTAAGACACTAGCAGACAAGGAACAGGCACCACCAGAGGCGCATGTTGGAGGCAAGGCCCTTCTGGTTCTGACAACCTCAACTGGGGGAACCGCAGTCACGGTTTTACATCCACCAGGCAGCAGGCGCTAGGCTCGCTACTGCTTCTTCTTGCGCCTTGCTTTAGGTCGTCGTCTGCTTCTGGCAATCCTTACGAGAGCATAGATTGTAAGGTATTGCAGGCTGTTCCTCTAAGTCTTCTTCTGGAGTCAAAATTGACTCTGCGTGGTTCTGAGGTGATGATTGGTTCGCTGGGGATGGTGCCTTCTTACACTGCGAAGCATGTATCCATGCTGCGATGCCAGACAGTTTAACAGCCATCTGGGTAGTAAGCAGTACCTGATGAGGACCCTTCCACCGGGGCTTCAAGGCGTGTTTTCGATGATGGTGCCATACGTAGACCCAATGGCTCGAGGTCATGGCAAGTGTCAGAGGTGGGTTCCGTTGGCCAGGCGGCTCAAACCTGTGAATGGAAGTGACTTACGGCTTGCATTAATCCCTTGCAATATTGAAGGAGCGTACTGTGAGTCAAGTTCAAGTCTGGGACTGGAGTAATGGTAGCCATAGCTCGCATAGGGCGTCCCATAACAATTTCAAAGGGACTCATTTTATGCCTTTGGGATGGAATGGATCGCATTTCCATAAGGGCCAATGGTAAAGCCGCTGGCCAGCTTAACCCTGTAGAGTCACAGATTTTAGCAAGCTTATTCTTAAGTACACCATTTTGTCTTTCAACTGCACCTGCGCTCTGTGGGTGGTAGGGACAGTGCAACAGGTGTGTGATATGTAATACACGATCCAGGTGTTGAACAAGTTGTCCGGTAAAATGTCTACCCCGATCACTGGACAGAGTGGCAGGAATTCCCTTGGCAGGCATAATATGATTTAACAAACATTTGGCAACAAACAGTGAGTCAGTCTTTCGACAAGGAAAGGCTTTGATCTAACCAGAAAATAAACATACCATAACCAAAATAAATTCATATTGTTGACACTTGGGCATTTGTACAAAAATCAAGTGGCCAATGCAAGAATGGTGCTTGGGGCAGGCCCCAGAACCCCTGAGCCACTTTTACAGGTTTACCAATATGTGGCTTTGGCAAGTGGTACAGGCGGCACAGTGGCGGGTTGCACAAGAGCTGAAATGGGGGGCCCACCATCCTGCCTTAGTTACAGTTACAGCCTTTCCGACATGCGAAACACCGTTTAGCAGGGTGGCCAGCGATGGGTAGAGTGAAAAGGGGGCCACAAAGGCGCCAATAGGCGAACGCCAAAGGGAATCAGGATGTAAAGAGCAACCCTGGGCAACCCAGGAGTCCTTTTCGGCTTCTGGGGCAGAGTCTTGGAGCAGGGTGAGGTTAGTGAGGGATAGCGGTGGTATAGAAACAGAAAGGGAACCTAGGAATGCATCTGGGGAAGGTTCTATGGCAGCAGCATGTTTAGCAGAGGCATCAGCAAATGTGTTACCCTTAGCAACATCAGTATCCGCCATCGAGTGGCCAGGGCACTTAATAATAGCTAGAGCAGTAAAACTGCATACAGGAGAGCAGCGATGTAGGGGCCATTTTTGATAGGGGTACCAGCGGAGGTAAGGAAACCCCGAGCTTGCCAGAGGGTGCCAAAGTCATGTACAACCCCCAAAGCATAGCGGGAGTCAGTGTAAATGGTGGCGGAGCATCCCTCTGCCAAAAAGCAGGCACGGGTGAGGGCAACTAATTCGGCAACTTGCGCTGAGGTTACAGAAGGAAAAGGCGCAGCTTCTAAGTTTCAGAGAGTGACACTACAGCGTATCCTGCAAGGAGACGACCTTGGTTGTCTCGAAAACGGGAACCATCAGTAAACAAAACAAGGTCAGAGTTAGGGAGAGGGACATCAGAAAGGTCAGAGCGCAGGACGGTAACAGCAGAGACAGTTGCAAGGCAGTCATGGGGATCACCATCATCAGACAAAGGAAGGAGAGTGGCAGGGTTTTCCTGAGAACAACGCTTTATGGTGATATATACGAAGCCGACAGCAGTAAAAGTTCATACCTGGTAAGGCGGGCGGAGGAGAGGTGGCCTGTGTTACATTGTAGCAGGAGGGTTTGCACAGAGTGAGGTACCATGAGGGTCAGAGGAGAGCGGAGGACAAGGGATTCGGACATTTCGACTAGGCGCGATGCGGCAGCCACAGCATGCAGGCAGCGGGGTAAGCCTTGGGCAATATGGTCCAAAGTGGCAGAGAAATAAGCCACTGGGCAGTTTTTGTCTCTGTGTATCTGAGTGAGGACTCCCAGTGCACACCCAGATTGTTTGTGGCAGAAAAGGGTAAAAGGCTTAGAATAGTCAGGTAGCCCTAAGGCGGGGGCAGAAGCCAAACCCTGTTTGAGGAAAAAGGCAGAGTCGTCCTCAGGGGGGGCCACAGCATGGGGTCAGTCACAGAGACTTGAGTGAGTTCCTGGGGAGGTTTAGCAAGGGAGGCATATTGGGGAATCCATTGCCTGTATAATCCAGCCATGCCCAAAAACTTTCGGACCTGACGTGGGGAGCGAGGTCGGGGAAAACTGAGGATAGCTTGGACGCGGGTGGGAGAAAGTGTACAGGAACCCCGGGGGAGGAGAAAGCCAAGGTATGTGACAGAAGCCTGACAGAGCTGTAGCTTAGAGCGAGAAGCCTTGTGACCCTTCTTTGCTAGAGCAGTAAGGAGCACTAAAGAATCAGTTTCTGAGGTAGACAACGAAGGGGAACAGAGGAGTAGATCATCTACATATTGGACTAGTGTGGACCTGGATGGAAAAACAAGGTCAGCAAGGTCTCGGGCTAATGCTTGGGAAAAGTAAGATGGGCTTTCAGTATACCCCTGAGGGAGCGTGGTCCATGTGTACTGGACAAAGGCAAAAAGATACTGGGAGTCAGGGTGAACCAGGACAGAAAAGAAAGCAGAGCACAAATCAACAACAGTAAAATGAATTGCACCTGGTGGGATAGAAGCCAGAATCGTTGCTGGGTTAGGGACAACAGGAAAGGCGGGTATAACAATGCGGTTAATGGTTCAAAGATCCTGAACAAACCGCCACGATTTACCATCAGCTTTTCGAACTGGGAGGATAGGGGTGTTACAAGGGCTGGAGCAGGGGACAATAATGACCGAAGCAATGCCAGCCTCTGCTTCGGGGTTTAAAGGGTATTGAGACAGGCGAGGCAGGGGTTTAGAGGAGTCAAGAGTAATGCAGACGGGGTCAGTATTTAAGCGGCCCACTTTAGATGGGTGGATTGGCCAGAGAGGATGGGACCTGCGAAATTAGGTGTTCACGGGACGGGATCAATGGGTAACAGGCCACTGCAATATCATAATGACTTATCCGGTCTCTCAGGTGTTCAGGAGAATAGTGTCAATTAGAAAGTCTGCATTCTGTCATTCAATTTATAGGGGTTTAAGAATGGAAGGCCTCATTCTGTGAACACTAACAACCAGACATAATTCTTACCATTGAGATCACTTGTCAGCTGAGATCAAGGGCCCTCATTCAAGATGGCCACTTCTGTTCCACCTTGTATTTAGCTGTGACATTCTGAGTGCCTTTCCCAGACCTGAAGAAAAGAACTCTATGTAGCTCAACAGCCTGTCTCTCTCACCAACAGAAGTTGGCCCAATAAAAGATATTACCTCACCCACCAGGTCTATCAGGTGTCATGTTACTACTATGAGAAAGTGTTTGCAGAATCAGGCCCTTCCTCTTCTGCTTTCTCACACCAAAAGCACACCCTATAATCTGCTCGCTCTCTAGTCCCAGTCCAGAGAGAAATTAAAACAAAAGCGAGGATTTCAATTAAATTCAATAATGTGGCTGTCTAGCTACAAAATGATTTTTGTTATAATAGCTTGACTTTTTCCCATGTCATTATAATTTCCAAAAATAATTCCAACAGGTTACTATATAAGCATTTATAAATTAAAATCATACCTACCAGTGTGAAATAATTTGGGACCATTGTGTCTTCTCTTTCTCATCAATTCATTCTGATTTCCCATTCTCCTATTTATTTTCCCTCATCTTTTCCACCATAATGTATTCCTCTTTGTTTCATATGTTCTGTAAATGCATTACTTATTAGTATGTTTCTTTAAAACACAGAATATATAAGTTATACAATATATATTTTATTAATTTGATCATTTAAGATAAAATCCTGTCCCTGCTCCACTCCAGGCCCACCTCTTCCCACCCCCACTCCACCTCCTCTCCGGAGCATGCCGCATCCCCGCTCCTCCCCCACCCACCGAAAGTCCTAAGCGCCACCAAACTGTTTGGCAGCGCTTAGGACTTTCTGGGAGGGAGGGGGAGGAGTGGAGACACAGCGCTTCCCCGCTCCTTCCCCTCCCTCCCAGAAAGTCCTAAGCGCCGCCAAACAGCTGTTTGGTGGCGGGGGAAGCACTGTGGGGATGGGGGGGAGAAGAGGAACTTGTGCAATGCTCCCTTGTAAAGATGCTGCTCTTCCACAGAATCTTACAAGCAGTGGACAGAGCAGGCAGCCAAACGACGTTATAAGGGAGCATTACACAACTTTAATCGAGCACGTTCCCTGATTGAGCACCAATGTAACTTTGAAACAATGTTAAGTGGGAGGATGTTAAGTGAGGAGTTACTGTATTATTTTGTGTCTCTCACTGATCAGTTCCATTATATCATTAAATATTATTTATTAGTAAAAATCACTTTAAACTTGACCTATATTTTTCTTTTCAACACATTTTAAACCAACAAACCAGCTGACTAACTTTTAACAAAGAACTGTGACAGCACTTGCAAGACAAAAATGGAAAAAAACAGTTAGCACACCTTGCTTGCCCTGTGAAATAAACAAAAAGTGAAGCATCCATGTTACATATACACACACACTATAACTCTGCACCACTCCATACGGGCCATGTAACATCCATCATAAAAGCAGTCAAGAACAGCCAAGTGCTTTTCTGAAGTACTGACAACATACTATGTGTAGACAGGATTTGTTCAACTATAGGAAAGGATGGACTAGGTGAATCTACGGTTATCTGCCTTCACTAAAATTCTATGGAACAAAATCTGTCTTTACTTCCCTCCTGGGACTGCAATGTGGTTGCACAGGCTGAAAGACAAGAATTTGGCCCTATTTTTTAAACGTATTGATTATTTGACCATTAGTTGATAGCAAGAATCATCACAGTCACAGGATACAGAAAATACTTTACAGTGTGATTATGTCGAAGATTCAGGCAGGAAGATTTAGTCTAGTAACAACAAACCCTGGCATGTAGTCAGTATTAATCCTGCAATAGATGCTCACACATATACATACCTTGCACTGTGAGAAATAATATTAGAGTGACGTGATAAATGCCAAGCACAGCTATAATGACTATATATTGATGCCGCTCATTTAGTGAAGAGACGTTCTAAAAATGAATGTGAAACAACCGAAGGAGAAACGTGATCATGAATAAATGCAAAAACTAACCTTGGTATACATGGTTTCAAAGAGCTGTTGTGGAAATTGCTGAGCCACAAGTCTAAAAGGATTTTGTATTCAAATCCATGCTGGAGCACAGGGATCATTCTGAACTTGATGACATTCACCTGGCATTTGATGCTTTCAAAGTGTTCTTTTAAGCATAAGATGAGCAAGAAGAAAAACAGAAATGGAAAAAGTCAGTTTCTTATCACACAAAAAAGATTGTGCAAGCATTATCAGTATCACCCTCCAAAAGTTCTTATCTTCTGCAAAGGATCTGCCCCTACACTTAACTCAGAGGTCACTGCTTTATTTCAACCTGTGGGGAAAAGCGATGTATGTATCTAAAGGTGAGGCAATCTGCTCTAGTTTATTTGGGAGATTCTCATAGCATCTTCTAACTGTGAGGAGGCAGAAACCATAAAGATATAGCATTCTGTCTTTGCAAGTTCTGAATGAACTCAGCCATTTGAATTCTATGTACAGCAGAAGCCTCTTCATGCAAGATGCTTTGATAGATTCCAATTCATCCTAATTAGGCAGCAGTTCCAGTTAAACTAAGTTTATCCAAATGATATTTCTGCCACATCTCTGCAATTCAGTTCATTCAGCTTAATCATGATTACATTTATGTACCAGATATTACTGCACAAAATTGATTATCTTGCAATACTGTACCAATTTAAAAGATCAAAACATTCATATTAGTATTAAAGAGCAACACATTAATATGGATTTCCTTCCTAGCTGCCATTGTGTGAGACAAGTAGAGAATAAACCCACCAGCATCTTGTAACCTGAATCACCACATTAACATCTCTAAATCTAATTAGCAAGGCCTTATGGGCTAGCATTATCCCACCTGTCCTCTTGAGCAATTACAATTGTCCCAATAAAGGGACAAAATACTAATTCAACTTAAGAGAAAAAGATAATTGGCTCCCTGAGGTTTGTCCCATGAAAAAGGCTTTCTGATGATCCAAATCTTGCTTAAGTGGGTTCAACTATATTCTCAACAGATACTTATAAGATGCTTTGTTCTTGCTGACTGCTCATTATCCAAAATTAGTTTTCACTACATTGTCATAATGTCTGGCAAAGTGGAAATTGGACCAGCTTTCAAGAGCCTTTGACATTCTAGCCCTACGTGGAATCCATGTTCTTCATTGGATGTAGTGCCACTGGAATTTCTGCAGGCAAAAGTAAAACAATTTGTCACTGAAAGATGATGGAAGCCCCTGACCACCTGGTGACAATGATTTGAGTACTGACCAGATGTTTCCTGTAGGCCTATTTATCATTCTGGGATAGTTAGCCAAGGCTTTGTACCATCTACTGGCCTAATCCTGTAGCTCTTGCACAAATCAAATTCCCATTGACTTTAATGAGAGCTCCACAGAAATAAAAAAAAATTAAAAAAAAAATAAAAAAATGCAGGAATGGCCTATTTCTCCAAATAATCTGCCTGGGATGGAAAAACAATCCCCCCACTGAAGGTTCTTAGAGCATGACACAGCTCTCAGATTATACCTTCAGACTTCTGCTGAAGCCATAGCAGCTCATTCAGTGCAATACATCTCCTGAACTCAAAGCATATATTGAAGAACATTTTATTCAGAACATATTCAAACTTCTGTGGGAGCCAGACTAGCACTGCCAGCCAAGTTCAAGTCTTGGACATCTGTAAGAATGGGTATTATTTTGTTAGGGATATGCTCAGACCTTTCCCAGTCAAATGAAAGCTGCTTTGGGTATAGTTTTAGTTCTACTAATGTGATGTTTATACAGGGCTTGTTTATTGTCTGTAAAATTCTCACCTGTTCTAGTAATAGCTTAGAGATGGTCAAAAACCAAAAGTGTTTTCCATTGAAAAATGCAGTTTTGTCAAAATCAAAATGCTTTGCAGGAAAGGTGTCAATTTTGAGAAATTTTTCAACAAATCATTTCAACGCTCATTTTATTTCAGTAACATCAAAATGTTTCATTTTGACTTTTATGTTTAGTAAAATATTTAATATGATGTATGATCTCTATGTATTATATTTAATATTTTAAAATAAAAGGTAAAAAAAATTAACTGAATCAATAAAGTAAAAATGAAATGTTTTACCTTATCAAAGTGAAGCATTTCACACTTATCGAAATGAAATGTTTTGACATTATCAAAACAAAACAATTCTCCATTAGTGAAATGAAGTGATTGGATAGTCCCAAATTGAAATATTTTTGAATTTTTCACAGGAAATTTTGGCTTTTTGTTCTGATTTGCAACAAATTTGTTTTCAAAATGTCAGAATTTATTGCAGAATGGAAATTCAAGTTTCTAACCAGCTCTATAATCGCTAATGTGTAACAGATACATTTCCCCCTAAAAGACACTGTGTATACTTTTATCTTTTGGGCAACAGATAAAATGGGCCTTCATATTTTCATCCATAATTTTGCAGGTGGAAATAACTGAGGGACAATTTTATGCACACAATTATTTTCATGTGCAATTTAGGATCCAATTACCTAATTTACAGCATAATCAGGTACTAAAATCTGTATTAAGACTGCAATTATTTGTGCCTATAGGTTGTGAATGAAAAACAGGTTCATTTTTGAAAGTTTGACCCAAAGTCTACAGGTGAGAATTTCAAAAGCCCTTCGTGTTGGCCTAACTCCGCTCACATTAAAGTGAAAAACTCCTATTGGCATTAAGATGAACAGAGTTAAACCAAACACGGAGCACTTTTGAAAATCCCATCCTATTATTTTGTTTCTGAATAATTCTTTGCCTCTTTTCTCATCAGCATTATACATGTTTTAATCAAAAGCTCCCTGGCAACTACTGTAAGGAAATGATTGAAAAATCTATCTGAAAATTGCATCAAATTTTATAATTACAAAAAGTCAAATATAGTTTGCAGTGTCACCAAATAAACTATTAATTTTAAGAAACATTTAAAAATTTTCACCAAGCTCTTATTGTGTATTCTTATTGAATGGAACTGATTTTGTAGATCTGCTGCTGAATTCAGTTTAACTTAACTTTACTCTAAAAACATATGCGATGAAAAAGTGGACTAAAATCATCCAGGCTGCTGCTTATGTACAATGACAATATGCAATATTGCTGGGCATTTGCGGTTATATTTAACTTCTTCACCTGCCCTGTATGAATCTGACACTGCACCATTTGCTGTTAAAAATAATGAGATATTATTCAAATACCAAATGGAATGGTGTGCATGTATTGTTTATCCTTGGTTTGAAGTGAAGGAAAGAATCTTTTAAATGTTAAAAGGTAGAAAACAGTGGAATAGAGATACCAATATAAAGAAAGAATCACTTTTACTTAGATTTTCCACTCCTTTTTGGCCAACAGTTCCCAAATCCTGAGAATTTTACTCACATGAGCAGTCCCCATTGAAAACCAATGGAACTAATTAAAACAACAAGGAGTCCGGTGGCACCTTAAAGACTAACCGGTTTATTTGGGCATAAGCTTTTGTAGGTAAAAAAACCTCACTTCTTCAGATGCATGGAGTGAAAGTTACAGATGCAGGCATTATATAATGACACACGAAGAGAAGGGAGTTCTTGGCTTGGACTGATAATGTGGTTGTCCATGTCATAATAACTATAGATAAAAAGCAAACTCAGGGCCATGTGCAGCCCTGTACCAAATGGGCTGACTTTCATATACTTTCGTGGGATTTGTACCCGCTTACCCCAGGGCTAGCTTGTATATGGGTCTAATGTGACTGTGCAAAGGAGAGTAAGACTATGTTAGCACTGGATCATGGTTCCAAACATGAGAGGGGTGAGCCCGGGCTATCCATCTGATGTTTGGACCCTGCAGCTAGAGGGCAGGGAAGAGCAGAAGTAGGAAGAGCTGGTGAGTAGAGTTGTCCAGATGAATAAGCACAGGGGGAAGGTGAGTCGACTTTTTAAGGGCTGTAGCAAAATACTCTTCTCCGCAGAGCATCAAGGGAGCCTTAGGATACATCTCTATTTGAGCTGGGAGGTATGATTCCCAGCTTGCATAGACATACCAATGCTAGCGCTACTCGAGCTTGCACCCTAAAATTAGCAGTGTAGCCGGGGGTAGCATGGATGGTGGCTTGGGCTACCCGCCTGAGTACGTACCCTGGAGATCCGGGTGGGTTTGTACTCAGGTGGCTAGCCGAAGCCACCGCCTATGCTACTCTTCCCCCACCCCACCCCCCAGCTATATTGCTAGTTGTAGTGCACTAGCAGGAGAGGTGTTAGCACGTCTGCTACTGGTACTGGGAAGCATGCTCCCAGCTGCAGTGTAGAGAAACCCTCTGCGGTACAAAGCCTCCTGGTGCTGCCACTATGGGCAATGGGCCTGTGCACTGCCCATGTCTCAGGGCTAGACCTAAAGGCACAAATTGGGCCTGTGTGACTTTAAGGTGCTCAGGGTGGCACCAAATGCAGTGCCGTTCTTCTCAGGAGTCTTGTCCCCAGATGCTGGTGCTCTTAGCAGTAACACTAAAGGGTGATGTCCGAAGGGCACGGTAGTGATAACACTAGACAGAAAATATGCTCACGATCCAGAAGTGAGCAGGAATCTCTCCCGCCACGTGTTGAAATGCTTGGGTCTCTGTGGCGATTCTCATATACTATCTTGACTGGAGACAGAACCCTTCTCTGAGTGAGTCTCTCCAATATTCCTTACATTAATGTGGAAATTGCACAAAAAATGGAGACTGAAGGATGTATACATAACCCACAACAGTAGAAATAGCTGCAGGTAAAGAATTCAGTAGAATTAAAAAAATGAGTCTAAATAGGCAAGCATTCTTCAATAGACCAGTTTTGAAGTACACACAAAATAAAGAGTGACCAATGTATAATTATTTTTGTTCCATCACTCACATTTGAACAGTTAAATATGGAACAGCAAGGGATTAATAATTGGAAGGGAGGAGAGAAACGTATCAGTGTTAAGTTCTACCATGTAGATCGCAAAATAAAATTTTGTCTTTCAATATTCAGTCCTGGGATATGGAGCAATAGGGCCTAATCCAGAATAGCGCTAAGGCATCTGCAACCTCCACTGAAATCAGATTGCAGATGCTCAGCACTTATCAGGATCAGACGGACACCCAGCATGTACCATCCGGGTTAGATTTCAAACTCTGAAATTTAAGATAGAGCAATTATGGCAAAAATAGTTTTCAGGTCATATTTCGATACATCCCCTGAAGGGGGAGTTAAGGATACGGATAGCATCCTTAGAGTGGTATCCAGTATACTGGTTCTGAAACTGAGGGCCACCAAGTGGCACAATACTGTATTTGTTTTACAAGTGTCAAACTATCCATACATTCCAACTTATTAGAAATAGTATTAATCTAATATCAAATAGTGCTCTGCATCAAGATCCAGCCCTTTTTATTCTTGTTCATATGGCTACCTTAAATGGTATTTCTAAAACCAACAAAAAGTTCCTGTGATAGAGGTACTCCATACTATTAAGAGACAAAGCTTATAAAAATGGAAATCCATCACACTGTAGAACATATCATATTGGTACAAAAAGGTTTAAGTGAAATAACTTATCACTGTAATAAGAGGACAGAAACCATCCAGGCCTTTTTAGAGGTTTATGACTAATGTTAATATATTTGATTAGGTCCAATGTTTGTGACTTACATTTTAGATAATGTATTATATTATTCAATGTACTTCTGTATCCTGAAACAAATCTACAGTTGCTTTCATTGTTTTCTGTTGCTTATTTATGATTTGTTTTTAAATATATGTGTATATTATGGGTTAGATTTTCAGCTTGTGTAAAATAACCACTCCATTGACTTCAATGGAACATTATCAATTTATACTAGCGGTGGGTCTGACCCAATGTCTGTATTTGATTTTTCTGGCAGAGGAGAGAGGAGGCAGGTTATAGGATTTCATCTGTCTAATATATTAATCTTACCCATCTTTATATTTAAGCAATAAAAGTATATATGAAAAAAGTGTGTCTGCAGACCATTCCCTCATGCAGGTTATGCAGAAAATCTATTAATCTAGTTCAAAAGAAAGTTGCAGGGGCAAGGATAGAAAAGGCTGAACATCAAGCAAGGGCATCTTTTTTGGCTTTTCTGTGGTCCGTTGTTAGGATGGGAAAGCTAATATTCTTCTGTCTATTCAGGTTTTTATACCACCCTCCTCAACGTAGTATTGAGCATCTTTCCAGTAATGCATCAAGTGCCATGACTAACATCTGTCAGGTGTGGGTCCTTCTTCCCTCTCATCTTCCTCACAGAAGGAGTATTGTGCATGCAGTGCAGTGCTTTGTTTTGGTAGGGTTTTCTTTGGGGTGGGGGGAGGGTGGTTATTTTAGTTTAACATACCCAGTGCTGTGTGTTTGTATTAGAGAAAACCAGGTCAAAGAAGTGGACCCTGGGTGGTGGTGTTTGTAATTCTTGTGATTCTTGAGATACGGTGGCAGGGGTTGTTTCACAGCCTCGGACTGGCCCTCGAGAAAGCTTTTTCTCCTGCACAAATGAGCTTTGTTTTTACCTGAAAACATTCCATTATGCCCGAGGATCAGCGGTGTCAACCACAACCTCCATCCCAGAGTTTTAGGCAACCATGGAATGCCTTGAAGATAAGGACCAAGAACTCAAGGTGCTAGTGGAATGCCCCTAGGGAAGCGACTTTATGGGATTACTTGGGGCAGTACGTTACTACCCCAAAATGAGGAAGGACATACAAATCTGGCTTTAAGGGTCTGATCCAATCCCCCTACTGAAATCAATAGGAGTCTTTCTATGGGCTTGGATCATGCCCCATAAGAACACACACATTGGTTCACTCCTGTATTCATTTGAAACCCAGCAATCCAAATGTTTTTGATCTCTCTGAAAGATTTTGGATGATTAAGAAAACATATGTAAGAAAATAATTAGGGAAGAGGGATTGAGAATGTACTTTATTGTTCACTGTGTAGCAATGTAGGGAGTGAAAACCACAGAAGATGAAAGTCAGCAGCAATATTAGCAATAAGGGCTGAATTAGATATTTTAGTAAAAGGGAACTAAAAACTGGAAAAGAAGAAATGGAGAGTTTACAGATTTTTCCTGATGTCCTTGTTGTCTTCCCCACTCTTCCTTTCAAGGTTTCTTTAGTGTGAAGCAGGGTAGGGATAAATGCTGTGCGTGGAGTTACAGCCACAGGATTTCCCATCAACCTTAATGGGGGTCAGATGGCTAAATCCCCCCGTGCAACGCTTTGTCAGGGAAGATGAATTTGAACTTTTGACCTACCTCCCACACCATGCTGCACTCCTTTTAGAGTTCTCATTACGTTAAAAGCAGCTTCCAATGGAAAAAAAAAAAGAAGAAGAAAAGGATGTTTTGCACAATAAACAAAACTTACAAAATAGCAGCAGCCATAAGGTATTTTCTTTTTTCCCCCCTTGCCTATTTGTGAAACCTGTGAAAGGGTGCACTCCACTACATCCCAGATGTGTGACAAATTTCACATGCCTTTAATACTAGGTAGTTTTGAAGAAGATGCATTTTTGCACTTTTATTAACCCTATTTTCAAATGAAGTATGATTGGCGGTTGTGAATCTGGTGTTTTGAGGGGGGAGGGGGGATGTCTGTTTTTTTTTTTCTTTAAAGTCCCATTTCAGAAAAATGTTTTCTGGGGCTTATGTTTTCAAAAGTGGCTAGTGATTTTGGAGTGTCCAAGATCAGAAACTTTGGAAAATGCTCAACACTTGCCCTCTGACAATCAGGGCCCCAAGCTAATTTATTGCAGTCTGGTCATTCCTCTCCTATCCCCTTCATCACTACTCAAAAACTCTCAGGCTGTGGCTGAATTTTCAGTTTTTAGATACATTTGAGAGCCAAATTCAATGTAAAAACAGACAAACTCCAAAAATTACATCACAAACACCTGAGAAATTCAACGGCTGAGTTTCACACAGCTTTAGGATACGTCTACATTTGAACTGGAAGTGTGATTCCCACCTCACATAGTCAGTCACGCTAACTCTAGTGCCTAAAAATACCAGCGCGTTCACGGCAGCAAGGGCAGTAGCTCCAACTAGCTGCTCCATGTACAATGCCCTGCATATGTATTTGGGCAGATAGCCCGAGCCCCTTCTTCTCCTCCCCCGCCCCCCCATGCTGCCTCAGATACACTGTTCTATAGGTAAAAGTTTGAGCAGAGCTAGCGGGGGTACATCTACATGAGCTGGGAATCTCACCTCCTGGTATCATGGTAGACGTGCCTTTAGTCAGGGCATATTATTTTAGTGCAAGTCTGTTTGTGGACACATTTCAGAATTCAAGTAGTGTCCTATTTTGATTTAGCTTAATTTATTTTGTACTGACATAAACTAAATCAAATTAGAACACTAATTCTGAAATAAGTACCCCCACAGAAAGGGAGACTTGCACCAAAATAGCAAGATGTGTGCATTGCAACCAGGTTAGTCATTTCAGTGCAAGCTTGTGGGCAGACCAGCCCTTAGGCATTACTGAAATAAAGAGACCACAGTAAAGACTTCTGAATGGAACCAAGTGGCACAGAATAAAATTTTTGGAAGTGTCTAAAGCCTATAGAAAGTCAATGAGAGTTAGGCACCAAAGGGCTCAATCCCGCTTCACTTTAAGTCACTGGGAAAAACTCCATAGACTTGAATGGTACAGGATCAAGTCCCAAGTCATGTAAGTGCTCTGGAAAATTTGGTCCAGAATTTTTTAAAAGCTTTTAATAAAGTGGAAAAGCATATTTCACATGCTCTCTTGGTAGAACTACCATTTCCCTGTGGCGACCTGGAGTTGCTATCCAAATGTGGAGAGAATCCAACTGGCATTTGTCTAAATTTTCCAGTCCATTTCATGCAGCGGTAGAAGTTTGAGTATTCAGTTACTTTTTCTTGTGGGGGCATGTTAACACTGTGTGGCCTTGATTTATTTGTTAAAATCTCTTCAGTCCTCTTTAGAAGTGACTGGCTGGTTGATACAGGTGGATCAAATATAAGTACCTGTGGATTACTCTGCTTCTTCTAGTCAACAGAAAATGGGTGGCAGTGCTCTAAAAAGAAAACCCAGCTGGATCAAGGAGCCATGAGATTGTGGGGAAGGACAATAGAGCTACATTCTATTAAGTCAGACTTTCGCTTGCAGGGAAGTCAAATCAGATAACAAAATCCAACCTCAAGACAGAATAGAAAAAAAGGGAGTGGGGAGAATCAGGAAAAGAGACTATTCCTTCCCCTAGATGATGATTACTGAAGAGAGATGTAAAAAAGAAGCCTTTCTGGGGACAGCAGACTCTCTAATTATACAATTAACAGTTAGAATGGGCCACTCTCTAAGTCCTTCCTCACATTCTTCAAAGAAAGTTTGCTTGAGTAAGGACTTCAGATTTTTGCCCATAAACAACAAGATTAGCATCTGATTAATCTGAAAAACTCCTTTGATGGATACAAGCCTGGCTTTGTATTTGGAGGTTCAAATAAGCAAATTATTCTCTGAACGCAAACTTTTCACAGCAGGCCTGCGAGACCGGACTGGAAATTCTGCAGGAACAGGCTTGCTTTGGGGCTTTATCAAAGAGGTGGATCTTGCATTTAGATGCTGGGCCTGGCCAGTTTGGTCTCCTCTGGTAAAGTGTTCCACAGAAGCTGAAAATGTTCTGCATATAAGAGTCCCATCCAGAGCTTGTCCAGCTGTAGAATCTTTGTGGAATGGTGGCTCTGTCAGAGGGTTGGATTTGGCGTGATCAAAAACAGAAAGCTTGTAAGAAAATCTATTCCTGTAACGTTCCCTACCCAGTGTGGCAGCCCAACTATGTGCCCTCTGTTCTGGCATCACAACAGTTTACCTAGAACCAATAAAGACCAAAAAAAACTAGATGATTTGTGTTGCATTCTTTTATAACCACTGAGTCATAGTCTGTTCATAGTCTGTTTCACTGTGTCTCTCCAACATTAACACGCATGCAGAGTGTAACAGAACAAAACCCAACTCAGTATGCTGTGCGTTTTGATAACAATATGAAACTGAGTGCTGACAATGCAATCAGATGAATTAATACTTCAAACAGTGGAGTATCCTATTGCAATTGTAAAATTGCTCTGTAGCAAGCGGTGGGGTTTGCCGGAAACACCGTCTCCTGCAAGCAGATGTTGCTCCAGTTGGGAAATGTAAAGCGGGTTCTGCTGACTCGTCGTGGCTTTAAGTAGAGCTGGCACAAAACCAGAATTCCATCCCACAGGAAATTCTGAGATTTCAAAATTTTGCTTTCTCCCAAATCCGGATGGAAAGGTAGAAATCTCGGAATATTTTTTATGAAATGAAACATTCTGAAAAGTTTTATTTTACCCTTATCAGAACTTTTCCTTTCAATAATTTCCTCTCAACAATTTAAACAAAATACATTCCCAAGATTTTTTTTTTATTTAATTGAATCACCATTTTCTGACAAAAAAAAAAGTTCCATCAGAAAAGCTTACAACCTGCTCTGCTTTTAGGTTAAGGGGTGGGGTTTTTTGAATCCCTGATAAACACTTTGGTCTGAATCCTTAGTTCCACTGCAGTCAATGGCAATACTCCATTAGTACCACAATAGGGCCCTTTCTCTCCTCCACAGAACAATTTTCTTTGTTAAATTTCTCCCTCGTGATGTGAGCATAATGAATTACTAGGAGAATCTGCAATACAGTTCTCCATCTTTGTTTTGCCTATTGTTTTCAATTTCAGTTCAGACTCTAGGACTGTGACTATGGAAAAATGGTCTTTAAAAAAAAATGTTAACAAGAGGGATGGAAACATATTTTCTCATATGTAAAGGTATATCTGCAACACCCAGCCACAGGGACCAATCCTGCAGTGCTACTTCTGGCAAAACTCCCATTGGAGTCAAGAGGAGTTGTGGCAGCATAGGGAAGGCAGGATTGGGCTCTAAATCTTGGTATGACAGACAGCCACACTTATTACCTGTTGGAGCTCTCCCAGTTCACTTTAGGACCCCCAGTTCTTTGGTGGTCTTCTGTTTTGACATCTGCTTACCCTTATCTCTAATCAGCTTTGCTGATAGACATTTCCCTTGAGTGAGGAGAAGTTGTCTAATAGATTTTTTTTTTTTTTAAAACCAACTACTACTAAGTAGTCAGGAAATTATCTTTGTAGCCTGTGAGGGTGAGACACACAGTTCCCAGTATTCCCATGCAAACAGTTACGTTCTGTTCTACTATATCTGATTTGCTCTGTTTCACTCTTTATGGTCTTTTATCAAACGAAACAAGAATTTTTAATATATTTTTGTTAAATCTGCAGTTGTGCAAAATGCTGCAGTATCCAAAGGCACCAAATGATAAGATCCAACGATACATCACACAATCATTTAATAATGTTAATTTCCTATGGAATACATCAGGAGTTATATACCATACCCCCACAAATCCCACAGGAATTAAACTTGACCCATGTGGCTTAAGAGAGAGACATGGGAAGGAAGAATAGTTTTCATTTGATGCAAAAGTGTTATCCCAAAAAATGACTGCAAAATGAAATTACATAATACTTTACAGAGAGAGAAATGCCAGAGTTTCAAGGCTGACCTCTCAGTATTAGGCTGGGTATACACTACCCGCCTGAATCAGCAGATAGAAATCGACTTCTCGGGGATCGATTTATCGCGTCCCATCGGGACGCGACAATCGATCCCCGAATCGACGCTCTTACTCCACCAGCGGAGGTGGGAGTAAGCGCCGTCGACGGGAAGCCACAGAGGTCGATTTTGCCGCCATCCCTACAGCGGGGTAAGTCGGCTGCGATACGTCGAATTCAGCTACGCTATTCGCATAGCTGAATTTGCGTATCTTAAATCGACCCCCCCCCCGTAGTGTAGATGTAGCCTTAGTGAATACAATTATTAATAAGAATAAAATCACTACAGTCCATGGTCTATCCTAACTATATTGCAAAAGGTTGTGTTTTCTCAGGGGCTAGTATGAGCCACATAACAGGGCATACTATTATATTGCAATAGTGTCTAGGAGCCCCAATCACGGCCCAAGTCCCCATTGTGCTAGGTATTGTTCAAACACAGAACAAAGAGATGGTGCCTGTCCTCAAAAGCTTACTAAACCAAGGAGCTGGGCCAAGCAATATACCATAAGGAACCATTCTGTGTTGTTAGGGGGATGGACAAGGTGACCTAATAAGTCTTCTTTGTCTATGATTTTCAAAAAGTGACACCAGGAGAATATGTTCGTTGGTACATTCATATGTGGCTTCTGAAAGGCAGGATCTTCTCTCACAGGGTTAACATCAAATATCAAGTAGATATGGGGAAGTGAATCGGATGTGAATTCAATTCAATTTTTAACTTGACTAGTGGGGTGTAAAGGCAGCCTAGGAGATGTAAATCACGAAAGCATTTTAATAACCTTGACTGATGGATGGTCACATTTGCACTTTTTAAATGGCTACTTCCTAGTCAGTCCAAGATCATCTGTTTTCTAGATCTATCAACTGTAATCCATTTTTTCCAACATCAGTTTGGTTAACAACCAACTAATTACTAAAGTCTGGGCCCAAAGGGGCCAAATCCTGGTCGCACTGAAGTCAAAGGCAAAACTCCCATTGATGTAAATGGAATTTCTCTAATTCTTCTCTAACAAGTGAAACACATTAATAGTCTCAGAGAGAAGTCATAATCACTTGGGTTCAGACTTCTAGGTATGTGGCTCATATACAGAACAGAATTAGCCATTTCTTGCTCTAGGACTGTTTAATTAGCTGTGTTTCCTATGACAAAGTTAGATTGTGAGCTCCCCAGGGCAGGAACCTGGCTTTTTTACTTGTCTGTAAGGGCTAGCCCACCTCTGGCACTTTATACATAATAATAATCCCAACAGTACCTGTATGATGTAATGGCAGGGCTTGAAATCAGGGTTCCATTTTCTGCATAGAAATGTGCTCATTGGGTCTTTAGGGCTGGAACTAGAAGCAAAGGGGCTTAAGTCCCATTGCCTAACCCTCCTTAGGCTCTTCTAAAAATCCAGCTTTGACAGTTAATCGACTATAACTGAACGCCTAGATTTGAGTTTAAGAGCCAAGCAGGGGGAGCCTAGCCAGTAGCAAACTGACAAACATGAATGAATGCATCTGCATCCACAATTGAGATTAATGACAATTAGGGTACCTACAGCATCCCCACTAGAGTCACTCTGCAGTCTGTGACAATTCCCAAAGGGTATCAAGACTTGGTGCCTGGCTAATTCCTGTTTATAAAGTTATTTCAATATCTTAATTAAAGTAAATAAATACAATAAGCAAAGCCAGGAATGCAAACTCAGCGCTAGACATTCACATTTGGATGGCTCCACGTCTCAAGGCCTTATCTTCACTCTTGAAGCTTTACCAGAGTGGCTGGCGAGCACCGTCTCCAAAGTGCTGATGTCTCCACGCAGTTGCGGATAGGGAAAAGAGAATCAGATCTGCTTCATGGGAAAAGGATACGTGGAGCACTGAACGGCGCAGCCAGTTTTCCTGTCACCTCTCACAGAACTATGATCTCATCCTTGCCGCCTCTCCAAATTTTGTCTCTCAAATGTAGGAGAGACAGGCAGCAAGGGACAAGGGGAGGAGGAGGAGGAAATGTTACAAGAAAGATCCCATTGTTACAATGTTCTTATTTGTGTGAATATTTGCCAAAGCAACAAGATTGGGTTTGATGACATGGATGCAACGGTCAGGGGAGCAGCACAAAAATGCTTGAATTCAATGATCCTTAGAAGAGAGCAACTTCCAGATGTGAGAAATCAATGTCTCATTTCCTCAGGCCGCTAAATTATATTAATTTAATTCAAAGAACCCTGCACCCATTTTGCACAAAGCAGTGCTTGAAATATTCATATTAGAGATGGGTCCCAAACAAAATCTAGATCCAAACAACACAGGACTTTGGCCAAGTTTGAATCTAGATTCAGATCTAAACTTTATGGTCCTATGCCTGTAATGGTTAGAACCAAAATCTCAGATACAAACACCCCCTGGCTTTTGGAAAGCTTGGATCTCATTCCAAAATTTGCAACTCTGGCACATACCTACCTGAGATACTGTAGCCAGCAGTATTTTTGAACCCTGTCTAACCTGCAAATTGTACTGGAAATTCTAAACATTGTAAAATTGGTAGGTAACAGGTCACAGACCCATTTGTAACACAAATGCAAAAATACTGTCAATCCTTTTCCATCATGCTAGCTTATAGTCTGACAAAAAACAAAGTTAGTAGTTAAGCAAAATATTCATTTAGTTAGGTTCTGATCCTAAGACTTACATTTCAGCATGTATGTAAGCAAATGGGCAGTATTAAGGAGTGCAAAAGAGCTATGCCAATTTACACTAGCTGAGTATCTGGCCCTCACTGTTCATCTGATCCCTGCTGAAAATGGTTACAGCTATCGAGGGCATCAAAGTTTATGAGACTGATGGGATACGCTAAGGACCAGGTATAGTGCCTGCATCAGGTTCCACAGCAATGTGACTTGTAGTCAGGATGGAAAATTAGGACTGGTATAAAGAAATCACTAACTAACCATCTCTAGGTTCAGGACCAGTGGGGATTGCTGATAATTTAGTAAGTAATTTTAAAATGACTCTGGAATTTGAAATGATTCATACCCATCCAGTTGTGCAAATTGTAATCTTTTGTTATTTATTATTAATCCATATTACTGGAACAAATGAGAAGGTATTTGGGGTGGGGTTGGGATACAGGGGAAATGTTAATTTCACAATTGCAGTAAAGAACAAAGACTAAACCAAACCTCTTGCACGTCACATCTTCACCTCGCCTCAGCACCAGAGAGCAATTAATTTGATGGTGTCCGTAAGATTTCAATGGACATTAGAAGCCTAAATAGCTTTGAGGATCTTCATTGGAGTTGAACAGAGCTAGGATGATTTTTTACTCCAATTGAGAAACTGGGGACCAATTCAGAAAAGCATCTGTATTTAAAGTCCATCCCTGTTCAGCAAAGCACTCAAGCATGTGCTTAACTCCAGGCATGTGCCTAAAATTAAGCCAATGTGATGTCAGCATGTACTTAAAGTTAAGCACATATTTAAGTGCTTTGCTGAATGGGTCCAGACAGCTGAATGGGAACCATTGGATGTTTTCCATGTTCTTTGATAGAGAGGAAAGGAAATCTTATGTCTTTTGATGAAACATTTGTTAACAAGTGGCTTTCCAGCCAGAGCCCATGACTTCACAGCAGACAGGCCTATCTAGGTCAAAACCATCTTCTCTCCACTGAAAACAAGATCACTTTTGTTTCCTTTTGACCCCCCTCCTTCCCTGTGTGTGACTGAGTGTGTGCATATGATGTGTGTGCTGTAAGCATTCACTAAGTTGATGCTCGTCTGGTAATAGTCTAGTGGGTCTGCCTTTCCAGTGTTTGTGGAGCCAAACTGAAGATTAAATTATGCTCTAAATTTTCCTTCTTCCCCTGTAACTTTCCAGAGCCTGTCTCTAGCTGTAACACTGTCACCCCCGACAACCATTCTCTCCAATCCCCTCCTACATTTTCAAATTGACCTGGTCTTTGTTGTACTAATTAGATTATCTCTGCCTCAGGGACCTAGAGAGCAGCCCCCAAGAAGCACAGCCTGGAAAGACAGGACACATAATCCCTGTTATCAAGGGGGTTGTCATTTGGCATGTAGATCAACTAATTCTTTCAATACCATGGGAGCAATTGTACATCTTAATATTGATTTTTTCAAGATACAATCTTCTACATTCCTGGATCAGGCTCACTTACCCTGGCTAAAAGGCTCTATTTACCATCATATGAAATAACATGTGCACAAACGGATTTTTAAATTTACAAAGTGGAACAAAGGAGAAGGTATTTTCAGGGGATGGGGGAGGGAGACAAAGAGGGGGGAAATGTTAATTTCACAATTTCAGTAAAGAACAAAGACTAAACCAAACCTGTTGTACTTCAGGTCTTCACCTCGCTCAGCAGCAGAGAGCAATTAATTCAGTGGTGTCAGTCAGATAAGTCTTATTATGCCAGTAACTGAGAGCGTGTCATATGATGGGGTGGTAAGCAATAAATCATGTGCTAGCAGTAGTTATTCTGCATGTCAAGTCTTATTTCTAAAATTAGGTGTCCAGCCTGTTAAGTAGTTTGTGTGTTTTGTTGTTGTAGCTTTCCAACTCCACAGCACTGATGTTAAGAAGTGTTATTCATATCTAATGCAGGAAAATGAAACTTTTTGTTATCACCAAAAAGAAGACATCAAAGGTTAGATCCATACAAAACTCCACTTGCTAATTTGAATGCTGGCTGTGGGTTTGCTAAGAAAACTTGTCTTTGGTTGGGTTGTATATAGTAAACAAACTGGTTGCCTGTAAGAAAACCATATGATACTTTGGTCCAGATAATTGGAGCTGTGCACAGGAATTTAGATCTTGATGAAAAGTGGCATAATGGTTAAGTGTTGTTATTAATATGTACATCTCCTGGGATAATCAGGCCCTAGATGACCGACATGAAAATTGCCATCACTTTTGATGTATACAGTTTATGAGCTTTCAACTGGCGTATGACATGTATAGTTTGGTTCCATTCCTTAGGAGACAAGGAATTTTATTAAGGACAATAAATTAGGTAACCCAACTAAGCATCAGCACCATATGCCACAGCTTCACACTATTTTAAAAAAAGGTATTTCAATTTGAATACTATAAAAAGATGCCTATATAAAGCTCTAGGCCCCCTGACACACAACTGACATTATAACCACACAAAACTCTGGCTGAGTTAAATAATTCCAGAAAGAATTCAGCCAGCCACACAAAAAGCTCTGCTCCATCCTCTCACTTTCTAGAGCGCATGCCTCATCCCTCTCCCAAAAACCCTAACAAACAAGTGTCTTTTGCAGCATGCCCAGAAAGTCAACAAATCTGGGTGGTTTCAGACTAAGAAGAGGTGGGCGCAAGTTCCAGAGATCTCACAGAGAATGCCCTACCAGGCATCCCCTCGCTTTATAAGTGGCGAGGGGAGGAGGGGATGGGATTCAGGCGGAGAGCCTCTCCTAACTGCAAATACTGACTGCATATGTGAGCTCTTCTTGGAAAAAGTGATATGAAGTTGATGACCAAATACACTAGAGCTGACTTAGAAGGCACAAAGCTCATCAAATCTTCTGCATCAGGAAACATGAGAATGTATTTTGGTGGAAGGATTCCCCTCTGAAGCATTAGGCACTGGCCAACTCTAGGAGACAGGCTCCTGAGACTACTAGAACAATGGTCAAATGTTGTAAGGCACTTCCTAGGTTACACACAATGCAGACAGAGATGATCATCCAAGATGGATGCACTGGGTGAAACCTAGTACACCTGGGCACACATTTTAGAAGTTTTCTGTTCCCTTTTTACCAGTAGGTAAGCTATTACCAGTTCTAGAGATGTTCCTCATTATCAGTATAGGGAATACTTGCTCATACCTGTAAGATCTTCTGATACCTTGCTCCAAGTGAGTAAAACCTTTTAACTATGCCCCCTGTACGTTTATCTTACTCACTGTTCATTGAAGGACAACCCATATTAACTTTAAGGACAATAAATTGTAAAGAAATAACTTTTTAAGCACCAAGAGGTAAATACTTTAAGATCCTTATCCTTTCAAAGGTGCTTGGGTGATTTAATGCAACTTTCTGCCCTCAAACAAAGTATAAGTCATAAAACACGAGCCCAGTGAATGAGTCTCTGCTAAAGGAGAAGACTTGATGAAAGAATAAATCTGCACAATAAGGTTATGCAACCCATAGGGTTCTTTATAGTGCCCGGCCTAAAAATGAGTCCATAACATTGTTTTAGCTGTTAGTGGTTCTGGTTTGTATTTTATTTTCAAAAGATACTCTAGACTAACAGTCAGTCTCATATAGCACCTTTCAAACTCAAAATATCCCCAAAGTGTCACAGATCACTTTTGGGCCAGATTCTCAGCTGGTATAAATCAGCATAGCTCCATTGACTATGAAGCTATGTTGGTTTACACCAGCTAAGGATCTGGTCTATGTAATAAAGAGACTACAACCTGGACATACTCGGCATTTGCACTCATCAACACCATCCATAGAGTAGAATCTATTTTACTGACAGAAGGAATGTTAACCAAGATACTGGGATCATTTCCTTCTCTTTTAAAACAGGTCATAAGATTTCTCACTTCTTCCTGGACAGGCAGCAGAGCCAGGGGAAAAAACAACAAACAACAACAAAAACAGGATCTTGATTCAATGGCTCATCTGAAAGTTGGCCCTCGAACAGCACAAACCGTTTTCAGAACTCTGCACTGCTGTATCAGCATTAAAGATAAAGGCAAGTTCTGGTGTGGGGACTACTGGTTTTTTGTTTAAGTATCCCCTCTGCCTTACCGGTCACTTCTTCCCTCATGTCCTTTCCTCCTCTTTCTACTGTCCCATTGTCCAGCTTTCTCCCATTGTCTCAACATAGATCTTGGTGTGTTTGTCAGATTACAAGAACCCACAAGCCTAAATTATAATCAGTTATCTCCTGGATAGCTTATCCTGGTCTTGTAAATGTAGCTAGCAGCACTGGAGCCTCTTTAATAAAAGAACGTTTATTTCCCACTAGTTTCTCACAGTCATTAAGATAGAATTGAAAATTTACCACCATATGGTGGGGGAAGGAGTATGTGTGACTGCATTTTCCCCCTCCTTAGAGAGCTCAACAACATATCTCCTCCTTAGAATCTGGGTCTGGGATATATTCGGTGCATCCATTCGGTGACAGTGGAATGCCATCAGGGACTCCTGCCACTATCAAGCATAACACATTCAAAAAATTATTTTGCTCTTGTGATCTCTCCAGCAGCTCTTCTTGGTCTTAACAGCTTGAGTAGTGGAGGAAGAAGGAACAGGCTGCTATTAGTGGTCTTCAATAGCATGACTATTTTTCTCAGGTTGGCAGTCAGTGCTAACATTATGCTGCTCTTCAGGAGGTGTTCCTTTGATGGACATTACCACCAGTGACTCTGAACGCTGTGGTGGGAGAGGGAGTAGGGTAACGTGTTCTTGTAGTGAACCAAAAAAACTTGAAGAGTGGAAGTCCTGGGCAGAGATTAATGACTGTGTCCATTCATTTTTCTCTTTGGTTTGTTTCCTTTGCTTTATTGTAGGGCTGCCCAGAGTTGGAGAAAAGTCTTCCATCAAGGTACAGAACACAATCACCACAAGGAAATGCAAAGGAAAATTGAAGTAATAATTAGAGTCAAAATTCTTCATCTAAAAGGTGGTTTTTTAACAAAAAAATTGATTTTCCATCAAACGGGCAATTCCTGTAGGAAAATATCCATTTTTGGCTTTTTGAGGGCAGGGGGAAAGGGTTCCATTAATGTCAAAAACCTGAAAACTGAAAAATTGCAAACAAGAACTAATCAAAAATGTTGGGCCAAAATTTTTCAGTTTTTCAACATAACCCCCAAATTTTTGAAGAAAACAGTCATTTTTTTCCCCCCCATGGGAACAAAACACATTCCCCAACCTCCTGTAAGAATACTACTTTACAAAAAAGCCTCATCTCAAAGAATCCTAGGGTGCTTTACCAAGTATGGGCCAAAATTTACTCTTGGATATTAAGAAAGTATCCAAAAGAGGAATTTAGGGGAAAAATTGGATGGAAGAGCCACAGAATGTTAGGGAGTTTCATAAAATATCTAGGACGTTTCAAAATATAGATAGTTGTGTATTTAGGTTGGCAAATGAAAATGTGCAACACATCACAACGGAAAAATAAATATAAAATTGTAATATATTCCAAATTACCATTCATATGCAAAAAAAGTCTTGCAGGCAGGAAAAAAAAAACCAACCTGTTCTCCATCTGATGACTGGTTACCTAGGTTAGTTTCAGATCAGTGAACAGATGGCCATGTTAGAAAAGCAGTCTCAACAGTTGGCACTAATTTACAAGCTTGTTGGTTTGGCAGGCTCAGCAGAGGCACAGTCCACTCTGTACCTGTTCTGGGGACAAACAGGGAGCTTCAGGCTCCAGGGCTGTCAGTTTGGCACTTCACCAGCACTAAATTACTTGTTTTTTAATGCTAGTCTGACTTACCATTCAACTAGACACTATAGCAAAGGGCACATTATAAATGCATAGATAAAAATAAAGAAAGATTGCTCAAAGAGAAAGCTTAATTTACTACTCAGATATTTCAAGGTGTAAACAGGAATAGACTTTGCTGAACAAACACTGCCTGCACTTTTCAATTAAAAAAAAAAAAAAAGATTTTATTTAATCCAGTCACAAGTCTCAGACATTAAGATTTGTGCATCAGTGTTCAATGAAAAGAAAGTTTCATGACACACTATTGTTATAGGCTGGTAGTGCTGATTATTAAGGTTGCCTAACACTTAATATTGTAAGACCCCATTTTCAGTTGCTGATAATGGTTAAAATTTTAACCATTTCACCTGAAATTTTTCATGCCAGGTGTCTGTCTCAGGCTGAATTTGTTTGTTTCTAAGAAAGAGGCTAGGGAAAAACTTGTTTTGCCAATGTTAATAAATAAATAAATAAATAAATCCTTGAGTCCTTGTCTTTGAACAGATCAAGAGCCCTCAAGCTTTGGAGCAGGGACTTGAAATTTGGCTTTTGCCATCCCCAGGATCATTCTCCCAAATTTAACCATTATATGCCTTTGAAAAAATGCAGTTTGCTCAGTGGAGACTTCTTTGATTTTAGTAGTTAAATCTCTGAAGAGTTTGTTTTTTCTGAGCAGTTTAAACCTCTCACAGTTCCTAGTGCTGACCAGACTGTACATAATCCAGCCCTACAGAGGGACCGAGCATGTGCCAACCCAGGGCTACAAGGGTGAAGCTGGACTTTCCCTGGAATTGTTGCTCTGGGCCAAGATGCTCCAGGCACCAGAACTGAGAGCAGGAAGCCTGTTTCTTCTGTGTTCTCAGTTACCCCCCCTGCTGGTATGGATGAATGAAGGCGGCCCAGTTCTTAGAACTTTTATATCTATCATACAGACCTCTGACACGTGAGCTAAGGAATTAACTGAGAGCAATAGGTTGCTGTCCTGTATGTGGACTGGCATTCAAGGGGGATGAGACATACCCTTTGCCAGTGGGTTTCACTGTTTGTTGACAGCAGAGGAATGGTAACACTCAGGAACCTTGGGTTTCATTCCATGCTCTGGGGGGGAGTTTTGTCTAGTGGGTACAGACTCTTCTGCCCGTTCCGTCCAAGCTTGACCCTTTCTGCCCCATCCCCTTCAACCAGTCACTGTCCCAATCCTGTATCTTTCTCCGCACTGGCTCCTATTCAGTCCCAATCACCACTCCCCAGTCGTCGTTTTCCCTTCCAGGCTTGCTGTCTGAGTCCCAATCTCTCCCCTCCCTACTCCCAGTCTCTCCCCATCTAGTCGTGCACAAGGGGGGGGCAAATTAAGGGTCATGGCCAGCCTTAATTCTAGCATTTCCTCACTTTTGAGTGCTTGACTTTGCAACCTTATTTTAACTTTTTTTTTTGATTTATATCAATACTCTGCTATTGCCAGGGGGCAATTCATACAGTCACGTGTGTAAAAAAATTGAAAAATGGCTGATAACAGACCGCAAATCCCACTTATGATTGAACATGGCAATATTCTAAACTAAAAGTGCTCTCAACCATGCTTGTAGCTGCTTCCATTGCTTCATACTGACTCAGACATTCTAGGTTTCAGAGCGACACTCACACCGAGTGACAATCCTGGAATCTTATTATACAGATAGAGGCTCCAACTGAGATCCTGACTCCTTTATGCTGGGCTCTGTACAAATAAATCTTGAGACAGTCCCTATCCCATAGGGATTACAATCTAAGTAGACAAAAAATAGGCACCGAGAAGTGAAATGACTTGAAGTCTTTACATCAAAATCACTCAATACAAACTCGATACCTTTCTACAAGGTGTGTTCTTATTCAAGCAGCAATAACAGGCTTTATGCAAGAATTACTGGATGAAATTCTGTGTCAGGTCAGGCTAGACAGGCCCTAGAATTTCAGGCTAGTCTCTTCTGGCCTGAAAAAAAATCTATGACTTTCCCAAGGTCATATAGCAGGTTAGTGGCAGAACCAGGAACACAGCCCAAGTAAGCCAGTGCCCTCTTCACTGGATCATGTGGACTCTGAGTTGTACCACACTAAAGCCCTTCAGTGCTTGAGCAGGGCCGGCGCTTCCACTAGGGGACCCTAGGCGGTTGGCTAGGGCGGCAGGATTTGTGGGGCGGCATTTTGCTGTCCTCAGCGAAAATTCAGCGGCGGGGGGTCCTTCCGCTCTGGGTCTTCGGCAGAAATTCGGCGGCGGGTCCTTCACTCGCTCCAGGACCCACCGCCGAAGTGCCCCAAAGACACGGAGCGGAAGGACGCCCCGCTGCTGAATGCTCAGAGGAGGAGCGCTGCCACCTAGGGTGACAAAAACCCTGGCGCCGCTCCTGTGTTTGAGACTAATGCATTTGAATCTCTCAAACTACTAAAAGAAATACATATATTCTAAAAGATGTATTGGAAGTGTGATACCGTCTATATTTATCCAGATTTATTTTGGCATCTGTGGCTAGCACATTTTGAAAGGAAGCAAAATGGATTTTCTAAACACAAATGAAGTGATTACTCTGAGCCTGATCCTATGAGGCCACCTTAAAGTGAACATGAGTTTGGTACACAGAGGGCTGAATTTGAGAACATTAAAGCTGTGAAAAAGGGAGGGTAGAGGAGGGTCTAAATTCCAGACAAATATTTTAAGAATCCAATCTTTTTAATGAAGATTTTGTGTACCACACATTCCAGTCAGGACACAATCCTGTAGCTAAATTTTTAATCCACAATACTGTGTGTTTTCAGTAATAAAATAATCACACTTGGTAGTCTAATTGCTTTTATCTTTTCAAGGAGCTGTTAAAATGGTAACTCATTAATCCTCATGGCTAAGGTAAACACACTGAGGCAGAGTTTTAACATTTTATCCAGACCCACACAGAAGTCAGTTGTAAAATCAGGATTAGAACTCAGGATTTTCTGGCTGTCTGGCCTGAGTCCTCTGACCACATTACTCCGCTCAATAGGTTTGTCTCTCGTCTTTTGGAATTACTGTACCACCAATAAAACCACCTGAAACATTACATCAGCTTGGTACAATTATATGTGAATGGGTTTTGATTCCTTTCATGGGTCATATCCTGAGGTTACGTGAGGGCGTGATATAGGTTTGAGTGATTTGGGCCCAGTTTAATGGTGTCTATGTAAAACTTTCCCCTGATAGAACCCTTTGGGTTGGGCCTCCATACCAGTCTCATTCTGAGACTAAAGCATTTCTTTCAATTCAAGTATAAGTTTTATTTATACTATTCTCAGTAACACAGGCAGCAGTGCAGTGAGTGATTTTGCATTGTGAAGCTCGTCGATCTGCACAGCATGGAAAGAACCATCATTTACTTAGGAAAGGTTTTCTTTCAATCCCTCTTGTGCATGAGAACAGTAATAGAAGTCCTGCAGGTCTATATAAGCCACTGACGACACGAGCAAACCCATTGCTCCACTAGGGTTTGCCCAGGCCTCACTAATTAAAAAACTCAGCAAACAAGTCTGTTGATGCACAAGAATATCTAGAGCCCAGTTCTTTCCCATTTATCTAGGTCAGCACTGCAGGGCTAATAGGAATTAAACACAACAAAAACTTATTTCTGGCACAAGAGTCAGGAACAAGGACAGTACACGCATAGGGGGCATACCTGTTAAAGAAGAAGATACCACTTTTGCATAATCACTTTTCAGAGTTGAATGGCACTTTAAGATACCTACAGCTATCAGAGTAGTCCTAATCCAGAAGTGAGACCAACTTACTTTTCAGGGTGAAAAAGGATATACCATGTCCATCATATTCATTGCCAGTGTCAAAAGTGCCATGCTTCCATATTAATTCTCAGGAATGCAGCATCCAAAATGCCAACTTGAAATGGCACAACTAAGAGGTAGAGTTCAGGATCTGGGCAAGCTATTGGGGTGTCAAAAATTAGGGCCTGATCCTAAGAGGTACTAAGCACCCACAGGTTACTGACTTGAATGAGAATTGTAGGTTCCCATTGCTTCTCGAGATCAGATAAATTTGTTAGGCAGCATGCTATAGATAGGCCATTGTTCTATCCTGGCGCTGAAGAGACCTGGGTTCTATTCCCAGCTCACCCATTGACCTGATGTGTGATCTTGGGCAAATCACTTCACCTCTATTTCCCTTCACACTGTTTGTCTGTGTTGTCTACTTAAACTGTAAACTCTTTGCGGCAGGGATTGCCTCTCACAATATGTTTGTACAGTGCCTCGCACAATGTGGAATCTGGTCTTGCTTAGGGCATGTTGGTGTTATTGCAATAATAAATTATGCCTATACCTCTGGTACCAGTATGTTTTCTAGGGTAAATCTGGGTAGCCGGTACTTCGTTACTCATAGCTATTTGAATGAAGTGGATAGGGAGCCTATTTTAATTAAAATTAATAAAAATGTTTCAGAGAGGGCCACAGATTTGGTGAGGGGAGGAGAGAGAGACTAGGAGTCCCAGACAGAAGAACTTGTAGATCATTTTGTATGGCCTAGTGATAAATCTTTACTTTCAATTGCAAATCATTCGCTATCAGGAGACGGCTCCGCTCTACACAGGCAGCTTTCTACTAGGACACAAATAGAAATGGGCATAAAGATGCTTATTGGTAAATAAATCAAGCCAAAGGAATTGGAAGAGGGAAACAGCACGAGTCTCTCTCTCTCTCTGTCTGGATCTCTAAGATTTATGGGAGAGAGATTTGCTGCTACTTTAAACCACGTCGTTGTTTCTCGGGGTATGAATGGATGATTCTTTTGCATACATTTTGCAGGGTTGACTTAAGTAAGTCTTGACAACTCTCTTTCCCTGGGGACTAGACTAAAAGTATTGTTTAGAAATCTAATATATGGTTTATTTACTCAATTTGTGCTGAGCACTACAGTTCCTTCAGGCCAGCTTCAGCAGCCCATTACTCTATTAATGCTCCATTACTGAAATTAGTGCTGTAATTGGAAGTGGGGAGGACGATGGGGAAGGGGACACTTTTTAAAGGAGCCAGTCCAGTTTAATCCCATCACAGATTAAAGCACTGGAAAAACTAATTTGCCTCCCACACACTTTTAAAAAAAAAAAAAAAAAAAAAAAAAGAGAAACACGATTCTATAATAAAATTCAAGAGCATGAAATGAACAATGATAGGTCACAACGCCAAGCCAATCAGTGTACATTTAAATTAGGAGGACACATTTGTAACATAAAGATGACAAGTGTCTAACATGGGGAGAAATACAAAGAAATGTCATCTCAAGAAGCAAGCGGACAGCCTGTGTTGCTAAACAGATTAAGGCCTTTGCCCCCTACCTCTGGGGGGGACACACCATTTCAGCCAGAGGTCCAATGTGAAATGAGCTGGACGATCTCATGTGCCTCCTAAACAGGCAGCAGCTTGCTCTTGCGGGAGCTATTCATCTGGCCTCTTCTCCTAGGGCTCAGACAAGTTTTAGACCCCAAGCACTTGGGACATTTACAAGTAGTGCTCCCTGAATTTCTTCCAGTCAAGACTGAGGGAATGAAGGGGAAAGAGAGCTGGGAATTTAGAGGAAAATGACCTTGTAGTCAAGACACTGTACAAGGATTTAGGACATTTAGGTTAATTTCCTGGGTCTTCCACAGCTTCCCTCCATGACCTTAGGTAAGTCACAATTTCTTTGTGCTCCTCTTTACAGATGGGGAATTAAGAGGATAATAAACATACCATCTCACTGGGATACAGTAAGGCTCATGCGCGTGAGGTGCTCAGGTACTACAGTGATGGAAGCCATATAAACTACCCAGACAGCACAATCAGTTCTTTACATTTTCTTTACAGCTGTGAGAAACAAACTAGCAAGTTTTTGTGCACAGAAATGATAGCTTTTCACTGTT
Source organism: Malaclemys terrapin pileata (assembly GCF_027887155.1). NCBI lineage: Eukaryota > Metazoa > Chordata > Testudines > Emydidae > Malaclemys > Malaclemys terrapin. Next base: position 198,580,653 of record NC_071506.1, on the reverse strand, counting down.
AAAAATATCATTATTTTCACAAAGTACATTTGAGGCAGAAATGTGCAATATCTGAGTTTTTGCTGTTGCAAACCCTGCTTTAATTCATAGAGGATGAGTTTGTTTGGGTTGACAGGATTTTTGAAGAAAAAAATCCTTTGTAGCTTGATTGAATGTGGAATCTGTTTCTCTCTACTTACTAATCTGAGTGGTATAGATAAAACATCTTTGGTCAAAGTTTCCCCTGCCATCCATGCTTGTGCACTGTACCAACTTGCTACCTCTCTAAGCTCCACCCCAGAGAGGACTGCATTTCATTGGTGTTGTATATCTGAAGGATGTGGGGCTAATCTGTAATAATTTGAGAACATTGTTATTGGGGTAGTTAACTTTATGGCTTTATTGGGTTATTGGAATGTTTACTATATACACATATATTGGTTTCGTTTAATAGCAGGGGTGCTGGGAAATTAGTAGGAAAGCAACACAAGAGCTTCTTAAGCAACCTCCTGGGAAACATGGCAGGGATCCTTAAGAGACCATGCCTGAGCTTTTAGCTGGGAAGATGCTATTTCCAGTCTCCAGCCAAAGTTACATGACTTCTTGTGCCAAGGCTAGAAGCCAAGAGTTAAACTAAAGAGTTAAAAATGCCACAGGGGGAGGCAGCTGTCAGAGTCTGTTCTCTGTGAACAGCCCTGACAGAGGCAGGCTCCTCTGGAGGAGCTGAAGCACCAAAAGTTGCCTGGCCCACTACCACAGGCTGGAAGAATTTATGGTAAGATGGACATGTGTATAGGCCTTTTACTGTGTTAAAACCCTTTCTTCTCTTGGGATATGCTTTGTTCCTGCTGTTAAGGTTAAACAATATTTTTGGGCTGAGAAAGCTGTCTGGCTACCTGTACTAACGCGTGGTCAACATGCTCCTACAAGAAGAGCTCCATGTGTCAAAACCAGTCACGTCTGCTGAGTAATCACAGTTGGTACACAGAGGGCTGTAGTCCAGGGCCTGCTCAGAGAGTGGGAGAATCAGGGATCCCACCCCAGCAGAGGCGAAGGCATGAGGCCTAAGAGCTCACAGGGTGCACTCAGAGCGAGCGACACACACACACACACACACAGGTGGAGCTATCCTAGGGTGACCAGACAGCAAGTGTGAAAAATCGGGACAGGGATGGGGGTAATAGGAGCCCATATTAAAAAAAAAGTCCCAAATATCAGGACTGTCCCTATAAAATCAGGACATCTGGTCACCCTAAGCTATCCCGGTAACCAAGACACCATATATAGGCAAAAATTTGCAGGTGAAACCAGCAATTTTGGGTGCCCAACCTGATACATCTTAAATGGGCTTAATTTTCAGAGGGAGGGTAGCTCAGCACATTCTGAAAGCCAGGCAGCACCACCTGAGGCACCCAAAAATCACTAGTCACTTTTGAAAATTTAGCCCTTACTTTTGTTGCTATTGGCTGTGTTATTTGGTAAGCTGGCCAATGGGGAATAGGATCACATTTCAAATGAGAGTTTCACATTTAAAACAACCCAAAAATCAAAACAAAAAGAAGGGTGGTTCTTGCTTTGTGGTGGTATATGGTAACATATAGGAGCGAAGTTATTCACTTCTCTTGGATATATCAATAGTTTGGTGTTAAAAATGACCCTGAGCCACAAAAATCAGGATCCCAGTCAAAACTTCCACAGAGTTCAGTGGTGTTCTGCACTGAGCATTTGGTACAGGTGGCCCATCTCTATTTATATGCCGGGGCTGATTGCATCGGATCCTAATGTAGGTGTGCAGCTGGTGGCAGAGGGGCAATAAGCCTTCCACACTCCTTGCACAGGGCCAGTCATAACAGGAACACAGGCCCTACTCTCTAAGCTATCTCAGAAAGCATAGGGAATAGGCAGGGCCACCTCCCTACAAACTGATTATGTGACTTGACTGCCTGTGTGCCGGGAAGCTGCTGCAGCCATTGTGCCTCCTGAGTCACTGTCTCTCCCCAGAGCTCCCTCTTGGGTAGGATGTTTCCCATGCTCCCACCTCAGTCAGTCAAATACCTACCTGGCACAAGCTTCCCCTAAATGCATTATTCTTCTGTTTGATGTGTTCTCTACTTACGTCTGTTTAACACAAAACATGTAGTACCCGACCCTGCCCTGAGAACCACACAGGGGACCCCTGGTTCATCTAAAGTGAACAGGGCTCTACATGGACACCAGGGTAGGCCCATATGGAGTCAGTTGCAGGACTGGGGCCTTCCTATGTGTAATGAGTTTTTCCCCACTGCTGTAGTAAGGCTCCCCGATGTGCCAGTATTTCTCCATTAGAGGAAGTGGCGGGGGAGAGGGGTGTGTGAAGTCTTGTTTCCAGTGACATTGGCCACAAATAAATTCAGTCTAATCAGAAGAAACCGCACCTTGCTTCATCATGTAACTAACAGAAAAGTTAGCTCTCTCCACATCATTCAAACCTCCATTTTACAAAAGCCTTTTTGTTCCCTTAAGGTCAAGAAATAAACAGTTAATGCGACCAAACACCATTAATGCTGTCCTGTAGTGATACCTGAGGGGGTGGGGGAAGATATGAAAAACTCCAAAAAGCTCTCAAATCATTTTAATCTAGACCAACTGCTAAAATGGTTTCATCATAATCGTATGCTTATTGCACAGTATCCCTCACAGGGCAGAGTTAAGGTTACATAGGTGCCTTAACTATGTATTTCCATATCTTAACATGGTTGGATTTTCACTCTGAAGGTTCTCGACTTAATGCTTGTTTTTGGGTTAATGTCAACATCCCTGTAATGTTTTTACCCTTAAGTTACTGCTATGTACTGAACTGTAACTCCATATTAATGTACTTTTGTATGCTGGAATCTCTTTTATCATCCATCTTTGAGAACAACACAGTACAGACGATTACATCATGAGGCTGCTGACAGATGCTGCCATGCAGTTCTTTTCTGCCTGCTTCAGCACCAACTGAAGTGGAAGGCCTGTCTCATTTCCTCTGACACTGGAGTGGCTTCTGCAAGGGAATAGGAAGAAGCATAGTACTTACTGCAGCATGAAAAGAAGAGAGATGCACCACAGAGGAAGTGCTCAGTGACAAACTGAAATCAAAGGGAAATGAAGATTGACTATTGCAACAGTCTTCCAGTTCTAAGGTTCTACAGTCACTGATCAGCTACAAAGTCTAAGCAATTTGTGAATGAGAATAATAGTGGGGGAAGAGAGACTTCTTCAGTGGCAGAAATAGAAAAGGGTGGTGGCATGATGAGATAGAATATTTGCTAGCTTAAAACCCACTTTTCAGAACTCCAACCTCAGACTATGTTGAAAAGAGAAAAGACTGGCAGAGGTCTTTAGGATTTAATTCTTGTGGGGGCACCTAATTAGCACACTATCAGATATGTAGAACATGTTTTATGTGGCAGATTCAAAGACTCTCCTATATTGATCTGTGAGGATAATCATTGTCCTACTGCTAATGACAGAGTGAGGACACAAGTGGGCAGTCTTTGAATTTATTACTACTCTTTTCAATCAATAGGTCACACTCCTGGAAGAGCATTACACAGTGTAAGTCTCTGATAACTCATCACAGACTTCATAATCTGAGTTCTTCTGTTTCCAGGACTCAGACCCTATCATCACATAGGACAGTTCATTCTTCTAAGCCACAACTGCTTACCAAGGTGGTTTTGCTCCTGGGGACAGGGCCAGCACTGCTTTGCATAATATGCTCCTTGTCAAACTCAAACAGCACCACCACAAACTAGCAGCATACAGCTTAACATCATGTTGTGGGACTACAGTAGCTGGAAACAGCAGACTGCCTGATGGGTTCTGCAATTTTGATTTAAACAAAACAAAAGTGAGTGGCTGTAATTTCACAGATGTGAGCAATTCATTAACTGGAAAAAGATGTAATAGTTCTAATGGGAACTGACTTGAGGGCTGTTTGGTGCAAATGACCATTTGCAGCTGCCTCTCTCACTAGGTCAGTGTAAGGCAATATATAGTCAGATGGAAAAAATCAAACTGCGTATTAATTTGATAGTCTGTGATAGCATGGCAGCATTGCTAGGCAATATTTCTAGTCAGTGCCATGTGCACAGGTGGTCTGCCACCTCTAAATTTTATAGTACGTGATAACAGGAGGATCACACACATTCTATTAAATCATCCATGCTACTGTAGCTTATGTCAGTCTGTTAAAGGGCCAGAAACAAAATAGCTACAAGTTTCCAAGCTGAGCAACCTCGTACCCTAATATCTGGAATGGAAAGGGGGGTGTAGAAAGATAAAACGGCTCTGCTCAGCTTTAATTAGTCACCAAATCAAACTGAATACCTCCTGCAGCACTCAGCACTTTTCCAAGCCAGTATATCTCCTCAGACGGCACTGCGGTACCAGAAAAATCTAGCCCACTATAACTGTGGGCACTGAGACACTGCCAGAAACAGAGACAAAGGCTAGGAGTATTGCTGGAGCAAAAAGAACATTTCCTGATTTCGAAGGTCACTGAATGGCAGTAGGTAGGCAGAAGAGCCATACCACGCACTGACAGCTCCTAGGTAGGGAATGTGAAGGGAGGGGAAAGAAAATGGCTCCTAGGATGGCCAATATTCTCAGAGATATTTGTGTACCTTAGAGGTTTGCTTTCTCACTAGAGCAAAAATCAGGTGAGTTTTGCCTGGTTTAAGGGTTCAAAGGGTAACCATCTCTATTGCCCTACCTGGGGTCTAAAGACTAGGTATGAAAACCTGGCTTCCATTGAAGTCAGTGGTAGTTTTGTCATTCAGTGGGGCCAGGATTTCACCCTGACTGTTTATTGGTCATTTGGTACACAGTAGCACTCTGGTTGTTAGTTCAATTGCTGGGCCTTCTCACTGTATGGCTGCATGCCACTTGGCCAATAAACATTTCAACCCCAAACATCATGTATGCATGATTACCAAAATGATTCGTGCTCAGTGACACCAGTGGGGTTTGGATCAGGTTCTAAATGAACCCGAGAACTCAAACTATTTAGCAATACACTAGGAAGTGTGGGAAAGAGGAATACCCTCAGCTGGAAATTACTGTAGATTTAAGCTGCTTCGATGCTCAAAGCATACACACCATTCCCACCCCTTAGAATTAACCAGTTATCTAATTTTGCTTTGAGTTAAATTCATCCTTATGCAGGGGTGAGCACAAGACCTATGCACCAATTAATTCCTAATTAACTCCTCAATGTAGGGTTTAAGTGGGACTTAAAATGTAGTGAGGCCTCATATGCAGCATCTTCCCAGGAGTGAATTTTCAAATGTGAATGTTGCGATTTCTAAGCATTTGAGGGTGTTTGCCGATTCAATAAGGCAAAATGTTTCACCACTTTCACCTCAGCAAAAGCCCCCTAACAGAGAAAAGTAGCAAAAGCAAACCACCATTTTTCAAAATCTGCTCCAATAGCACTTTTACCATCCTCAGAGCAATACAGAAGTATTTTGGAGAGTGGGAGGAAGACACTGTTCTTATAGAAAAAACTAAACAAACCACAAAATGTTTCACTTTTCACCAGACAAGCAAAGAGAGAAACCCATGCCAATATTGATTGATTATTTTAATATATCTTTATAGTCCCTCTCTACTGATGTGGCACCCCATGGTAAACATCCTATGGAACATGCATAGAGTCAGAGGACCGTAAAGGGATAAAGAGGTTCAGGGTTGGGGGAGGGGTGGGCAGTGAGAGTTGGGCACGGTCATTTTAATTTAGAACATTACTGAGTGACGCAAGCTAACTGCCTTAAGGGGAGAGTCCTCAGAGAAAATGGTAAATCTTTATATTACATGACATTAATTACAATTTTACTGCTGGCTAACTCTATTACAGCTTTTGTATAGCTACGGAATACAGTACTTATATGGTGCCCTCTTCAATCAAGAAATGTCCTGGTGAAGGCCCAGGGGCCAAAACATGGGTTTTATTGCACTCTCTGTCACAGCTCATAAACAATACTTAATGGATTTGCTTATAAGTACGTCTCTATTTGTACAAGATTAGAGAAATGGGGAGCACTAGGATGTCCGCTAACTTATTTTTTTAAACACAAAAATCTTTAAACCAGAAATCTGGTTTCTGGTGTATATGTTAATGAGAAACTAATAGGCTTTGCTTGACCCAGACACCCTGACTGCATCTGCACTAGGGAAATGAACCATTGGTAACTGAACAGATGAGATCACACCAATGATGTAGCATGTCCAGACTGGCCATGCTGCTTGTAGTTTTGCCTTACAATTATACGCCTACTATTCTACGCTGTTGTGGCTGCATTTCCTTTTGGGTACCTGTCCCACAGTTCCTGCTACTGCTCTCCATTAGAAGTCGCCTCTGAAGTGGCAAAGGGTCTTCTGGCAGCCCATGGGAATTGTGGAAGATTTTTTATTTATATATTTAAATAAATAATTTTTTTTTAAAAAAAAGCCCAACAAAAAACTCATAATTCAGTAGGAAAGTTACCATAAATCCCTAGGCACTTGTGTTTTTACCTTAGGTTTTTTTGCCAAATGAAATCCAGGATGAATGTTCAGCTCTTGCTTCATGTGTGGGGAGTGAGAGACCAAGATCAGCAGATAGAGTTATGCTGCAGCCACCATGCACCTGCAGGTCTGGGTTAGCTGGATCCATGCAGTATTGAGGACAAATGTTCACCAGGTTGAGTGCTTCTACTGCGGGACCAGACCATGACCACAGACTGATGGGAATTAGTAGTCATCAAGAAGTGGAATGAAAAACAGTGTCTGCATAACTCCAGAATGAGTAAGGAGATATTTCTGCATCTCTCTGGACAGCTAGTCCCACAATTTCCAAGCCAGCCAGCGAGTGCCACTTCCTATGGAAACGAAAGAGGCACTTGGCCTGTCACAGTTACCAGTCATCTGGGTATCAGTATTGGATTAAGAAGTCCCTGAGGACGTCTGATATCATGAAGGTTTGCATGGTAATACACACAGTGTTGTAAAAGCATATGATCAAGATGGCCAATGTGCCAGAGACTACTGAAGGATTTAAACATCTCTTGAACATGCAGGAGCTATGGATGGAACCTGCAAGTCCATTCTGTGCTGCCACTACCCACAAACAGCCCAGAAGTATAACAATGTGGAGGGGTGTTACTCAGTGGAGGTACAGTACCCAGTGGATTATCATGGGAGGTTTCTGGAACTGTGTGTTATGCCGGATGTTAAGTTAAACCTTGAAGTTTGTGAATGTAACTGTCCCCCTTCACTCAGGATAAGTGGAACGAACAAACCATACATACATTTTATGGAACAGATAGCTGAAACAGGAGCCACAGGCCAGCCATTCAGGGCCAGTCAAAAACTGTGCTGTGTGGATGAAGGGTTTTGCTTGTGTGTGTATGTGCAAGTGTGTGCATCCACAGACACACACAGCGGCAGAAACACCACAGAAGGAGACAGAAGGCACTAGACACAGCCAGAGAAGCACTTGTACCTTAACCCTGAGAAAAATCTAAGAATTTTCTGCTAAGTGCTGGCTGGAAAGGGGCTTGGAACTGAAAGCTAAGGCACGGTCTCCTACTGTGTTCAGGGAAACAGAACATTGTATATGCAGAAGATTGCCTCAGAGAAATATTTGACTCCATCATCAATTTATCCTCCTAACAGAAAACCTGCAAGACCCCTAAATTTGGTTAACCATTTGGGTCTTAAGCAATCAAATATACAGTACATAGAGTGACCAGGGATAGTGCATGATGCCATTTTTTTTTTTTAAATGAAACTTCTGAAAAAAAATTCCCAGTACTCTGTCCCTATCAAGCAATAGTAACATCAAGGGTGTCCTAACCCCATTGTGATTGAGTACCCATTTTTACCATGGCTAATGAAACCATTCAATAATTACACAAATCTGGAGAATTTATCAACCCTATACACAGGTGCAGGATGGAGGAGCATGCTTTTGGGAGACTGAGCAAGTTGGAGTTTTGTCTGGAGCTGCCAGTGTCAATGACTAACATAGCAATGAATTGTAATATTTACCTGCAACGCTTTGCATGTGTAAAATAAAGGATGACATTTTCTGTAAACACTGGAACAAGGAGGCTGCAGGAAATGCAGCAACCTATGCTCAGACATACAGACAAGCTGTTATGATTAATGCTCTTAATTACATTACTACAACATGCTGTGCACACTGCCAAAGCAATGATAATGAATTGAGGATAAAGCAGGGAAATAAATATTATATTTTGTTTTTATTTGTGGAAGTTTATGGCTACACTGGTGGTGGGTTTTTCTCCATTAACCTTTTTGAATTGTTGAGTGACCTTGATTTTTAGGGTGAAAGAACTTCTAGAGGAATGAGCTGATGTTTTAGTGACAGGGCAGTCATTGCCGGAAGTTGCTGCTATGAAGTACCAATGTGTGTTTGCACATGCAATTACTGGGATTGCATGGACAGATAAAAGCAGATGTACATGCAAGTGAAGTCTGTAATAGGTGTGTAATTTTGAATTTGTAATGCTATGTAATTTTTATGAAGTTTTCCCAGCTATCTAATTCTGGGAATCAGGCTCTTAAATGCCATTATTAGATCCATGTGTAGGCACGTATTTGGGCAAACCTCCCTCTCCCCTCCCCTCCCCCCCCCCCCCCCCACACTTAAAAGCAAACAAATTGCAGTGGGAACTTTGGATGTAAGAGGACCCTATCAGCCAAATTCATCCATGATATAATTCCACTGAAGTCAAACAGAAAAATCCAGCTGGCTGATTTCTTTTTTGAAAGACCAGCTTTTTCCTCTCCCAAAACTAAATAGCAGCGCAATCACAGGAAACACAAGATGCAGGAGTAGAAGCCAAACCACTTCACTATGACCAGGTATTCTCTAATAAAAAAAGAGATGTTACAGACTGCACTGAAGGAGAGAAGAGAAAATAAAGGAAAGGTATAATGACATTTGCTACAATGAAATAAATTTGTAATCTTGAATAGTCATGCTGGGGATATGTTTCGGAGATAGCCTGAAAGAGAAAATGCGATTGGACCATGAAACCTGGGAAACTGAACTAGACCCCAGAGTCAAACACCCTGAATGTTTGCATTTCTAATAGAAATCTCCTATGAGTGAAACTCGTATAGAAAACCTACAAAGTTTCAGCAACCTATAATTCCATTGAGGGCTGCATAAACGCCAAGCATTGAGGACAATACTTCTCAACTGAGAAAATTACCAACAGAAACTCATCATCTACCTAGAAATGGCCAACCTGCGATACATATATGGGGGACTACCACACTGCAACATAATCCTCTGACAGCACAGTCTTCCTAGTATAGGTAGATCTAAAGAGTACCTTCCCCCTGAGGACCAAGTCCAAGAAAAATGATGCTAGAATCCTGCTAACCGCATCATGGCCTCTGTAGTATCATGTACTGCATTGGGGTAGGTTGCCACATCCTCCCTAAGACTCATCTGAATTTCCTAGTAATATTGCTATCCAATTCGAAAATCTATTTGACTGACTGAATAGACAAGGAACAAAATGTGCTGGGGGGGGGGGAGGGGGAGGAAGGAAGGTTGATCTGTGTGTGTTTGAGTTTAGATTCCTGACCTAAAACCTACCAGAGAGGGGCTAAACCCCTTCACGGGCACTCCAAATCTTACAAATGTTTCCATGTTTGTTCACTTCCATGCCCTCCTTTCCTCTTTATCTAGGCAAGAGCAGGAGATTGCGTACAAGGATAGACTTGACAGATTTTTAGCACCTTCGAACACCACTCCAGTTTTGCTACATGTAGCTGCTTCCATCATGTGAAAGGAAGAGCATTTGGGACAAGCAGAAAACCGCCGCAACTGAAACGGAAGATGACAATGGAAATATACCTGAGTTTGTGCAGTTAAAACAGAAGTCGCACTTGTTACTTTTTTTTTTCCCCCCTCTGCTTCCTCATAACATCTTTAACAAGGTTACCAAGAGTCTATTTTGTCACTTTCAGGCACTTTAAAAGAGCTGTGGGAGTAGAAGGGTGAGAGGGAAAAAAAAGGAGGGGGGAGAGCGGGAGTTATGCTCACAGCTTTTCACAGTCGAAAACAGAACCCACTGCTGGTAATGTGAGAGCACTAGATCAGGCGCCAAATGGATAAGACTGTAGACAGTGGGGCCAAAGCACTGATACTTGCCAGCACCTGCAGATAGGAGACAAATAATTGGCACATGTTAAAAAAAAAAAAAAAAAAAAAAGAGTTGTTAGATGTTCGTATTTTCTAACAGTCTCTGGCAGGAGCTCCTGCATGGAATTTAATCAGCAAGAGTTGTTTAAAGTGAGCTTTGAACACAAGCCCTGTGCTGCTCGTAATGAACTTCATATCATCTGCAACTCCTGTTTGCTGACGACATTCAATTTGTTAATTCTGCAGCTGGTGATAGGGGTCAGATATGAAAGTGACGATTGTTTTTTGACGTTCCAACCCCTGCTCACATCTTTCTAATTAATCCTTTTAGGAGCCACCAGCAGCTCAAGAGAAGTGGGGGAGGAGGAGAAGAAACAGGAAAAGAGATGGATTTTTCTAATACTCCCCTCTACTTCCTATCCCACTGTGTGACATTTTGGGTAGAAGGAAAATGAAGGGCATGGCTTCCACAAATTTTTTTTAAAAGCAAAAAACTAAGCATGACAAATGTGTTTTATTAACTATTCTCAGGTAGGGGAGTGGGATGGTTCATGGGAGTTCTCGCTCTGGAGAAAATGCGAGTCACACACATTAATGACTTGCCTCAGTGCCACCTCTGGAACAAGAGCTCAATGCACGTGCCCATTACAAAGACAGACTAGAGCTTCAGTACAGGTTGTTAGCAGAGCTGGGCAGAACAGATTCAGTCAGATCAAGAACAGATCATACAGCATGAGCTCAGACAAACAGAGGCCTTGGCGCAAAGCAAAACAGATGGAAACACCGGTTCAGCCAGAACGCTGAGTCAGGCATGCAGGGCCACACAAAGTAACAGGACAGGTCTGACATTAGTTTAAGGAAGCAGCACAGAAAGAGAAGCAAGTGCTAGGAGTGGCACAAGATCAGTGGGAAAAAATTCTTCCCTCTCCCTCTTTTTTAGATTTTTGGTCTTGAGGTAACTATGACAGACACACATGGCCCTGGGAGGACAGGGCAGGGCACAGAAAAGAGGGGCACATATGTAAATGAATGGCATTGGCAGCCCAAGTTCAGTGAGCACAGAAGACAGCTAGTGAGGGTCACACCCACAATGCCACACAGAGCAAAGGGCTGATTAAACTGGATGCCAGGCTTAGCAAGACTGGGACTGCACCCTGGCACTGAGTCTTAATGGAGAGGCCTTGCAAGTCTGAAGAGCTAGGAGGAGGAAACGGTGGGGGAATCTCAAGCGAGCAGGAGAAGCAGGGGTTGCAAAATGCAGAATGGGGAGTGAAGAAGCTTGGAGAAGGGAAGGAGGTCATCAGCCACAAACAGGAAATGCTACATCTCAATTGTGGCCTGATTTTCAGGGGGCTGGTGCTCAGGATTTTCTGAAGATCAGTCCCCTGTAAGTTATTTGTAGTTGGACACCCAGAAAAATCAATCTAAATTGTCAAAAGTGACGAGTAAGATCCATACAGGGACCAAAAATCAAAGTGATGCCTGAGAAAACGGCAAATTTGAAAAGGGATGTCATAGGCTGGGGATAACAGGAGGCTGAGGGCACCATGACGTTCTTGGTTACAGGAGGATTCTTTAACTTCTTATATTTGTTTGTAGAACCTCTTTGTATCACTTCTTGAAATGCCAGGATAAGGATGAATTAACAAAAGAAAATGAAACATTAAGAATCCCGAAGACTGAGGGTATGTAGAGCAAGCAACTCCACGACAACAAAAGATTCCCAAGCTGAATTAAATGGTGAGCGATGAATAAAATGACAATTAATATTGTGGTCTGCAGAGGTACTGTCAATGGCCAAAAGTATCTTCCAATTCCCATGTTACATCCTTTGCTCTGTCAGCAGAAGTTAACAGAGAGGATTTCTCCTAAAGGATCTCACAAATGCTGGACAAGCCAAATCAAAGGGAAACTTTCTGGACTGAAATACAAGACACATCAAAGCAGACTCAAGTCAACCTTTGTAGGTCAAATTTTCAAAAGGTAAGTGCCTAAGTTGTACCCTAAGAAGATGCAATTGCATATGCCTGTAATGAACCCATAGATGTATCATTACCCCTATTGCACATGCAATCAAGAACATAGGATCTGCCATACTAGAATGGCCTGGTTATCAACCAAGACCCAGATAGTGGCCTATGACCGAGTTCCCACTATCACCAAATGCACTTGATCAAATGTGAACTGCTATATATTAGACTGGTGAAGAAGAGTGGCATTTCTTCCTGATCCATGCAGAAATCAGAGGATACCATGAAACGTCAGCTCTGATTATCCTTTTTTACCCATCTCTCTCTGAATTTCTAGTATGCTATATTGGTCATACTATTATTCAATAGATACTGTGACAAAGTTCCTCCTCTATCTTGGTGGGTCCTGCGCTTATTGGCGGATTTTCTTGCCTCAGAGATTCATCATGTGGGTTGGGGAACAGCCCAGAGACCTTCCCCTCTGGAAGAACCCACAGTCCAGGTCAATTGGGAGGTTTGGGGGGGGGGGGGGCGGGAAGAAACCCAGGCCCACCCTCTACTCCAGTTCCAGCAGCACACCCTCACTCTCAGCTCCTTGCACCTCTTGCTCCCAGCTCCTTACACTACAAACTGAAGTGAGCTCCTTTTTAAAACCCAGGTGCCCTGATTAGCCTGCTTTAATTGATTCTAGCAGCTTCTTAATTGGCTCCAGGTGTCCTAATTAGCCTGCCTGCCTTAATTGGTTCTAGCAGGTTCCTGATTACTCTAGTGCAGCCCCTGCTCTGGTCACTCAGGGAACAGAAAACTACTCATCCAGTGACCAGTATATTTGCCCTCTACCAGACTCCTGTACCCCACTCGTCTGGGTCTGTCACAATACTCATCTAGGCACACAAATGTGGCTTTTGCTCAGGCACATTTTATGGGCTCAGCTTAGCTGAGCTTAAGTGAAAATTTGGCCCTGCATGTCTGTGCAAGCAGCGGTGCATACTGAAGGAAGTGTTTAGTGGCAATCCACCCTGATTAGCCAGCAATACAAAAGTATTTAATGAACAATGCTATACAATACTTCCCAATGTTGACATATAGCTTGAAAATATCTTCAGGTGTTTTATTTTATATACGTCCAAGTCCCACATGTACCTTGGAGAGACAAGGTGGGTGAGGTAATATCTTTTATTGGACCAATTTCTGTTGGTGACAGGGAGATGCTTTTGAGTTACACAGAGCTCTTCTTCAGGTCTAGGAAAGGTACTCTGAGCATCACAGTTAAATACAAAATCACCCCCTGTGGTCATAGGGGAACATGGGGATAGTGGGTTATGGATTATTGTAATAAGCCATAAATACAGTGTCTTTATTAAGACCATGGTTTTTAGCGTCTAGCAAAGTTATTAATTTACGCTCCCAGGCTTGTCTTTTGAAAGTGTTCTGCAGATTTCCTTTGAGGATGAAGACTAATAGGTCAGATATAGAAAAGTGTTCACCCACAGTTGATAGAGCACTTGTCGTCTTATTTCCTACATAAGTTCATCTGAGAATGTACTCATTATGTGAGTGAAACCAGACAGTCAGTACTGGGGCATTCAGTGCAATGGATGAGGTACACCACATGTTGTGATAGGCATGTGTAGGACCCATGGATCTTGAAAGGTGTGTTGTGGGGGGGTCTTGATCATCGTAGCAGCAGTGAAATGTCTGCAGGTTTTGCATCTGTTGTTCTGGCAGGGTCTGGTGCCACTTTGAGTTGGTGTGTCCTGTCTGTGGGGAGCTTGCTTCTGGTGATGAGCTTGGAGAGGGGGGTTGTTTGAAGGCCAGAGGAGGGGGTTCAGTAAAGATTTTTCAGAATAGGGTCCCCATCGAGCATGGGTTGTAATGTTTGATGATACAATCTTGTCATATAAAATGTTTTATTATTCGAGTGCCAGCAGTCTCCTTGAGTTAACAGTTAATCCATTTTCTGTATCGAACAGGTAGAACACACAAACCAACATTGCAGGTGTTACCAGCTCCAATCGTGACAAATATCCATTTTCTTCCTCACCCACCGTAGAATTACAACACTGTAGGCCTTATGCCCCCACATACTCATGAAAGTTAGGCCCTTCTGATCCATCTTTCATAACATGGCAATTTGTTCACTATACTTTGCCATTGCCATTTTGGAAAAATTATTCCTATGAATTCCAATGAAACATATATAAACAGACATATGAAGTTTCAGTCTATGGTTTCTTACTATTCCCAGCTTCTTCAGATGAGCACAGGTCTTTTAATCAAGCCAGTGATTCATTATGGGGAAATCATTTTCTCACAGTGTCACCTTGGTGAGATCATTAATTACATTAACAGTTGCCTAGTAGACATTTTCTGCTACAGAAGATCTTGAGACTTTAATGAATGAGAAAAGAAATTAAAAAAAAATTACCCGAAAAAGCAACACTTTTCCTGAGACTTCTAAAAATACAGCTAAAAGGAATATTTTCAATTATAAAAATATTTAGGTAATCAACATTTTCTGCTATCTTATGCCAAGACTTCAATTCTTCTTCCAGGGCAGTCTGTGAAAGTTTAAAACAGAAGGTAAATATGCAGGGATGATGTCCTGGGAACAGTATTTAAGAAATCTAAAACTGGACCAGTTAGATCTGGTACAGTATGTTCATAAAGTAACCTTCCTCTCAACAGCCCTCTGAGGGCTTTATGGAGTTGTCACTGGTGGTCCAAAGAGACACTAAGAGTAAAGAAAAGGAATGAAATTGAGCAAAGGAAAATTTAGGCTATTTATCAGAACAAATTCCCTACCAGTGGGACATATTAGACTGGAATAAACTCCTAAAAAATTGAAAGCAGTTGAAGCCCCATCACGCAAGTCATTTCAGAGTAGACTTGATAGCAGACTGTATGGGAATCTAGGCGTTTCTTTTGAAATAAGTAAGGTCCTCAGGTACTGAACTATGGGGATGAGTGGGGTGTTAAAAGATAGATTAGTGTGGCCTAGTTAGTGGATAACAGTATTGTCAACCTCTAATGGTCAAAAATCATTAACCAGGGCCTCAAAAATCATGAGGTTTGCTTTAAAAAATTATTTTAAGAGAATACGTTTTAGGTTCTTTTTATTTGCCTTCTTGTTTCTGGGCTTTAAGGATACTAGAATTTTTTTTTAAAAAACAAGCCAAGAGTCTCATGGAATCACATGACTCCATGAGCTGGGGCTTTAAAATAAAACAAAACAAAAAACAAATATTGTTAGACTTTACCTTTGTTTCCCCTCCCAAACTCTACTGTCTTCACCAGAATTTCCATCCCATGGAAGATTACACATTTCCAAACTTATTATTTTATTCAGAATTGGAACAAAAAGTCAAATGCAAAGTCTTCTGTGGAATAGAAATGTTCAAAAAAAGTACCAGGCTGACAAGCCAACTTCACAGCCAGCTGGCTGGCTAGACAGCCAGGAAGTTAGGCAGCCAGCTGCCCTGGAGCCAGCTGGCAGAAAATATGGCACATTTTGATTCAGTCAAAAACTTCTGATTCCATCAGAAATTTTTCAGCCAGCTATAGTCTTGTCTATTGAGATTGTAAATTATTTTGGGCAGGGACTGTGTCTTATGTACATCTTTGCAGGGCACCTAGAACACTGGGACTCCCATCACGGTTGTGGTTTGTAGGTGCTACAGTAATACAAATCATTATTAATAGGTTAGATTGTAACAGCAGATTTTCAGCTGCTGAAATTAGACCACTTTCATTTAGGGAAATATCTGTGGACTAAGAAGCCTAACTTTAGGCATATGGTTTCAAAAAAATCTTGGCCTTGGCTTTTATTCCATTAGAGGCTGTAAATACCAGCACGATGCATCCAAACATCTCACAAATTTTACTTACTCAATGGCTATTTAAAATTTGATCTGCATTGCCTCGCTGTGATTGGTCATGCAAGTCATATGCTGTTGATTCTGGTCCCTGTTTGGATAGGCACCATTCTTATAATTGGGTTCTTTATGCAAATGCTTGTAACAAGTGATTTTTTTTAAAAAAAGGTATCTACCCAGCCCTAACATTTTATTTTGGCTGTAGCAACAATGGCAGGTGGCAAATCACACTGAACTAAACAGCTCAGTCCTGTGACGTTGTGCAGTCTATCTGGTTTTATAAAGATCTGATAATAAGTGAATATAATGCAACTGGGATAGGCTTCGTACAAAAGGACTCTTGTAAGGTATCATTACAAAGCTCATAATCTACTGAGTGTGATCATTGTATTTGTAGAAATGTACCACTCTTGTATCTAAAACTAGAAATATAAAACATAACTCTGAGAGCCTATTGTAATTATGTAAAGTGTGGGCCATTAATGATTGTTTGGAATCTTGATGACTCCATTAACCAGGACCATTGTCTACAGATGGCTGTGTTTACCTGTTAGTCTTCCTGTATATGTGTGTGCTGGCAAGTGGGCAATGAAGTCTTGCAGTGACAGGTGATCATGTCACCTGAACTGGAACCCATCTTTAACCTGGTGCTTTTCCAGTGACGGGGGGTGGAAACCCAGAGGGACAAAGGGTTCCCACCTTATGCAAAAGATATATAAAGGGGTGGAAGAGAACAAAGGTGGAGAGGAGCCATCATGGAGAATCCCCTAGTTATCACCTGAGCTGGAACAAGAGCTGTACCAGGGGAAAGAATTGTGCCCAGGCCTGGAATGTGTCCAGTCTGAGAAAAACTTACTGAAGCATCTCTGAGGGTGAGATTATCTGTATTTAGCTTGATTAGACATAGATTTGCACATTTTACTTTATTTTGCTTGGTGACTTACTTTGTTCTGTCTGTTACTACTTGGGACCACTTAAATCCTACTGTCTGTATTTAATAAAATCACTTTTTATTTAGTAATTTACTCAGAGTATGTATTAATACCTGGGGGAGCAAACAATTGTGCATCTCTCTCTATCAGTGTTATAGAGGGCGAACAATTTATGAGTTTGCCCTGCATAAGCTTTATGCAGGGTAAAACGGATTTATCTGGGTTTAGACCCCATTGGGAGTTGGGCATCTGAGTGCTAAAGACAAGCACACTTCTGTGAGCTGTTTTCAGGTAAACTTGCAGCTTTGGGACAAGTGATTCAGACCCTGGGTCTGTGTTGGAACAGACAGGAGTGTCTGGCTCAGCATGACAGGGTGCTGGAGTCCTGAGCTGGCAGGGAAAACAGGAGCAGGAGTAGTCTTTGCACATCAGGTAGCAGCTCCCAAGGGGGTTTCTGTGATCCAACCCATCACAAGTCCCATATAGCCCACCATCTAGGAAGATACTGCAGACCATCAGCATACAGAGACATAGCATATCTAACAAATGTGATAGGTCCCATAGTTACAGAGCTCCACTAAGGGAGGAGAAGAAAACAGAACACCCATCTTAGAGAAAGGATCCCACCCCCCACATCAGCTCAGACCGACACAGTTTAGGCACCTATGATCTAGTGGACAGAACACAGATTGGGAGGAGACAGCCACTTTTCTGCAGCAATTCATCGCAGGACATAGATCCACATTTAGGCATCTGAATGAAAGTGGCCTGATTTATGAAAATTAGGTCTCATTTAGGTACCCAAGTTGAGGGATTTCATTTTGAAACAATGGCTTTAGATTCAAGTTAGCCACTTGCAAAATGGGAATAATGATGCTTTACTTCGTAAATTACTTTGAGATCTATGGATAAAAAGCTCTCTATTAGGGCACAATAGTAGCTTCTCTGGCTGGCAGATGAAGAGGCAATGGAAACAAACAATTTTAAAAGGAAAAAAAAGGTTATTTTTGTTAAATATCATGAAAGCAAGTGTGGGGATGTTTTTCCTTCTCTTTTTGGTGCAAGGAAAGGCTTGACCCCACCCTACTAACTGAAAAGGACTGAATTACCCCCTGGTACCCATAGGCTCATCTCTCCTGCTGATAAGTGCCAATGCATTTTGCATTAGCACTTCACATGAGGAAATCCTGACTCCCAGCACCAATGGGGTTACAGGAGTGTGAAAAACTTCCAGAATATGCCTTCTCACAATCTGCCAAATAACTTACCGCCAAACATATATTGGGTCATGTCACATAGTGCATCTTCTGGGATACCATTCAGCAGCCATCAGAGGAACACGTTGCTATTATAGACCATTTACATACACGATCCCTGAAATTACTAATGAAAATGATAATGACATTTTCTCATCCTCTGAATTTTACTCTGGATTTTTCATAGTGAGGGGAAAGGAGACGGGGGGGCTGAAAGCGAAGAACCGAATTGGCCAAAAGTTTTTCCTTCAAGAAGAAAATGTTTAAATGTCAAAGAAGGTCAAATCTAGGGCTGCTTGGGGTCAGAGGTTGAAGAACAAGGCTAAAAACTAAAGTATGTTTTTCTTTACTGAGCAAACAGAGAAACAAAACAAATTGAAAATAAAGTGTAAAAACAGAAAATGCTTAAATTTGCCTGAGGACGTCTAGTTAAGAGGCAGATGAGTCATAAAGGCTGAGGCTTTGTCCATGCTGGAAAGGTCTTGCCGATGTAGCTATAGCTCCTATAGCCAGACTAGGTTTAGTTTTACTGGCAAACCCTCCTAGTGGAGACACCTTATACCAGTTCCCTGAATTTAAAAAAGCTATACCAGCTAAAGCACTTTTTTGACAGCATAACTGCATCTACACTGGGGATTTTTTCCCAGCATAGCTATATTGCTTGGTGGTGTGATTTTTCTGCCCCTACACTCCTAACCAAAACACAGCTATGCCAGCAAAAAAATTGAAGTGCAGACCAGGCCTAAGTGAGCTTAGGAAACTGTTGTATAGATAGCTACATTGTCACTTTCAGGTTTCAATATGGAATCTATTGTTTTTCTATAACGTTTTTCCAGTGGCTGCATTAGGCCATAATCTGCCTTCAAAAAAAAAAAAAAAGCCGCAATCGCGATCTGCGGCGGCAATTCGGCGGAAGGTCCTTCGCTCTGAAGGAGGGAACGTCCGCCGAATATCTGGACATGCCGCCCCTCTCCGGAGTGGCCGCCCCAAGCACCTGCTTGACAAGCTGGTGCCTGGAGCTGGCTGTGCCTTCATGACATCAGTTTCTCTTTACTTTCCAAAAAGTTACTGATAAATGAAAAAATTTTCATGAATTTTTAACTAAACATAAAGCTTGGGACAAATACTATGAAGTCTTCTTACAGCATTTCATGCTGGTGAAAAATAAATATACTACTGCTGAAAGAATTTCAAATATCAGACCCGTGGCTGAGTAAGTGGCCCAAGCCAGAGAAAAACAGTGTAGTCTTCAAGATAGAATTTCCTTATATGTAGATATCTCCTACGGAAGTTTGTGGGAGCCCTGCACCTGCATTCCTGGACAGAATTTGGTGCAAAGATTGTCCCTATTTTGCAACTATTCCAAAATCCTGCAACAGAGCTGATCAAAAAAACCCAGTAAAATATTTCACACATCTCAAAAATCCCAAATTTCCCTGATTCGCAACATTTTACAGTCCCCCTCAATCAATTTAAATATTTGAATACAATTTTCATTGGAAAAAAAATCAAAACTGAAACATTTTGAGCAGCTTTAAAAAAAATTAATCCAAATGTCACACCCTCAAATGCAACCATTAAGGATGGATCCAATGCCCATCCTTTGGCTCCCCTCACACACACCTCCCCCATCACATTTAGGAGACGAAGGGACCATTTTCTTAACTCCATTTCACTACAGAACATTTGTGATTCTTGCTTTATCATCCCAGTCCTCATCCCTTTCCCCACATCCTTATGTTTAATACATTGTAACAGTTACAGTGAAAGCTTTGGAAGTCTGGATCTAAAGCACACCTCTCCCTGTGACTAGGTGACCACCTTTTCAAAAGGCAAAAGCAGGACACATGCAGAAGCCCCGACCCCCTCAATGGTCCCACGCCCTGCTCCTCCTCTTCCTCCCAAGGCCCCACCCCCTGGCCTGGCTAGAAGCCAAAGGCAGGCAGTGGTAAGAGCCACCCAGAGAGCCAGGGCCACTCAGAGGAGGTGAGGGCCTCATGACGAGGCGGACGAGTCAAGGCCTACCTCACCCTCCCCCATCAGGAAGAAGCTGGATCTGCCCCTGAGCCCCAGGCAGGTGTGGAACTGTGGCTCAGGGAATCCAGGACAAATGCTGCCCTGGAAACATTCAGCACGGGACCGGGACTTGAACTCTGCATTTCAGGACTATCCCACCCAATTCAGGATGGGTGGTCACCCTAACCATGGCTCTCCTGTATGAAACAGTTATACCTTTGTTCTATGTGGCCTTCAAGTTTCCTAATGACATCTGTCTGAAGAGATAGGCTGCCATTTTGTGGCAAGTTCCAAGGAGACTGAATAGACACAGTCACATTCTTTCATGGAAACTATTTTTGTCCTCTCTCATTTTGTTGTTTTTATAGGCTGGGATTTTCAGAGGCCCCAAGGGAGTTAGGTGCTGATCTCCTGCTGTAAATCTTTTATTTGGAATTAAGTGCAACTTCTTTGCAAAGCCCATGCTTAATCTAAATAAAAGGGTCGTTTGACTGAAAGTATCTTTTCACTCTGCGTGTGGAGAAACCCACCGATTACATCTGCAGCCAGGGATGTATTTTCCAGCTCAGGTAGATGTGCTAGCTTTGATCAAGCTAGCATGCTAAAAATAAGTGTAGTCGTGACTACCTGGCTGGCCAGACTGAACTGCTGTCTGATCCTGCCCAATCCTCTGGGTACATGTACTTGAGTGGCTACCCTGAGCCACCATCCATGCCACTGCCACACTGTTATTTTTAGCATGCTAGTTCAAGGCAAGCTAGCAGTTGTATGTCTACCCAAGCTGGGAATTACACATCCCAGCTGCTGTGCATACATACCCTAACAGAGAAATGCAACTTTGGTAATGGTTTCTTATGGCAAAATCACAGTCTCTACCTAGTTAAGATTGTAATAACCTTTCTAGGACGAGCCTGATTTTTTCCCCACACTATCACCCTCAAATGTATTTTGTGTTTACTCCTGGGAGAGTTCTGTGCCAAAAAATTAAAAATTCTGCACACAATATTTTAAAATTCTGCATATTTTGTTAAAATAACACAATATAATCATGCTGGTTTCAATTATTTTGGTAATTCATTTAAACTATAGTACAATGGATGGAGCGGGGGCATTGGAGGAAATCCCCAAACCCCCTCTAATAGTAATGTAGCTAGTATTGGCTCTTTACTTCTAGTTATTAGTCAACAAATATATGCAGCCTATGTTACATCATAGGCAACTGAAGAGCAAGCAAAGGCTGGGGACTCAAACTCACAATTTGTATTGGCTACTGACCATCTTCAGAAAGGACAGTAGCGAACAATTCATGCAGCACATTTTGATCAGAAATTTTTCCAATCCAAAAAATGTAGACCAGTTCCAATCACTAAAGCACTATAAGCATTTTTAAGGCCAAACTGTCCTTTATACCACTCTGGCAATGTAAAGGAGCCTTAAAATTTACACACCTGTTTTATACTTCTGGGGGAATTCACAAAGAACAATGGGAAAAATTCACTAAGCATTCTGCTCCATTCTGCTCTGCCTGAGGGACAGAGCCTGCCACACACTTGCCTCGTCAGAAACACCCCAAAGCCCTGCCCCTCCATGCTGAGCGTGCTGCAACAGTGAATGAGGGACAGTGTCACACTCTCTCTCTCACGCATGGCTGCCCAGTCCCACTGCCCCAGCAGTGATTTCCATCTCTACCGGATGCATCCAAACCAGCCTGCCTACACTGCTGGGGAGGGGCGCATGACCGCTCTTGAAGCTTCCCTGTCAGAAGTCATTTTTCTGTGGGGAAGCAAAGAAATCTGCGGGGGCTGAGAATTCGGCGCATGCGCAGTGACGCAAAATTCCCCCAGGGATATGTGTTGCACATTTCACAATGGTGGGCTGTTGTCATAGAAAAGATATTCTGAAAAATTTGAAGTCAACTGGACAAGACATTTCCAAGATACAGGACTTATAACTATCAAAGTGATTCACAAGTAGTTCTTCTTTCTCGCCCATTACAAACATTGGCTTCGTCTAAAAACATAAAAATTCTTTCATGTCCTTCCTAGTCCCCCACTTCTCTGTCTCCTTCCAGGACTCCTGCCCCTCTGTATTTTCCCCAGTTCTTTCTGCCAGTCCAAACTCTCCTGGCAGAAACTGTGTGAGTATTCCTCTACATTATCACTGGTGTTGTTTTCAAATATTAGATTTAAAGCTAAAGGAAAGATCTAAAATTTATCTACACTCTTTTCTCTTTCCTTTTCAGTTCCTATTTTTCTGGAAAGAAGTTCCACAGTATTATTGTTAAGGTCATTATAGAAAATATCCAATCCTTCCATGTGCTTGGAACCCTATAGTAATTATATTAATCCAGGGCCTTTATTGCTGGTTAATGGATTTTTTTTTTAAATTGAACCAAGTTTTGAGTAAACAGATTTGCATTGATCTGGTGATGTATAGAGCTCAAGCCAGTCTATCTATGTGTAAGCAAATTAAAAGCCTTAAGCCTATACAGCCAAACTGTATAATCCCATGCTGAAAAATTGATTCTATGATAAAATGAATGTGCTCCCACAAGTCTCTCTCTTTTGAGGGGGGTTGGAGGAGGTCAAGGGACACCTTCAATTTCTTTGACAGAAAAATTAGCATTAAACAGAGTCTAGCTCAAAATCACCAACATAAAACAATCTTTATAATGGGAAGTTACATTTTGTATTGGGTAGCAGCACTTGCTCAATCCTGCAGCTGAAGCATATGTATAACACTAAGCTGTCTCTAGCACTCTGCATGCTCACTTTACTACTTGAGCACCATGTTTTCCCTATCTAAAAGGGAGGATGTTGCTACAACACAAATGGAAATCCAATACCATCAGTGAAGATAATTTAATGCCAACATTTTCCATTCTATCCCACTTTGATATCAAAATGTTCTCCCTGTGGCAACTTTCCTGTCCCAGGCCAGAAGAGCGCCTGAGCCAAATTCTTTGCTGTTTTCCACAAAAGGCACAACCATAGTTGTTAAAGACTAAAGAGTGTACTTCTAATACATTTATCGGACTATATATTAACATTGAACACTAGTACCAATAGCATTGTCACCAATAATCCACCAGTGCCAATAATACTACCACTACTATGGATATTGAAGTTTGGCACGTATACGGATTTTCATGTGATTATCTCAAAGCACTTTATAAAGATAAATTAACATGAGCCTAATTATGTAGATGGGGAAACCGAGGCATGCGGCTGTTCAATGACTTGCCCATGATGATACAGTAAGCCTGTAGCAGAGCCAGGAATAACATCTTCTGAATCTCAATATACCTTGACTAGGTCAGGTAAATAGAGGTGTATAAGAATTTCCTGTGGCTTGAGAAGCAGCTGGCCATACCTAAAGTTCCATCTCACTTGTTTTCTCAGACAGTTTGACCCCCACACACCTCAGTGTTAGCTGTGCCCTTACTTTAACTTATTCCAGGCACCCAACACAAAGCTAGGAAAGTCACAGGCAGATTATAACAATTTTGTATGACTAAAGACCACTACATTTTAGCAACTGTGCTACATTGAGCAAAACACAGAAAAACCTGATTATTTTTTTATATCTTTTAGTATCAACATCGCTGTAAGTACATAAACTTACTCATGCATGTTAGAGTATGTTTACAATCCCACAAACATAGGGCAAGTTAAAAAAAATCAGTTCTAAAATTAGATAAACCCTGTAATCCCAGTGGTGAAAATGACAGAGCTCATACGGTATTAACATATAGAGCAGAAAGGATAAAAATCACTTACCTTCCTGTGTGGGAGTGTTTGAAGATTTGTGGAAGAAAAGGGGACAGACAACATGATTGTGTTATGTAAAAGGCCACATCTTTTAAAAGCTAATGAGCATGGAATTTTGACCAATAATCTTGAAAGCAACCCCATTACCATTAGTAACTGCAGCTTTGTGAACTGATGCAGGTGTTACAGGTTCAAGGGATCTTTTGATTCAAGAGAAAGCTCTTATTTCCACAGGTGTAAGCATCCTGCTTGCTCTTTAACATGCAGTTTTACTCGGAAAAGTGACTGCAAAAATAGCATGCTCTTAATTGCTAGTCTACTCCCTGTGTGCATTCAAAGAGTCAGTTATGTACTACTTGTTATTCCTGTTTGCACAGTAAGGCCAAAACAATCATGGGAAAGCAAGCTGGAGTCTACTCCTCTTGGCGCGTCAACAGATTGTTAATGAAGTTTCAAATGCAAGGTAGGGCGCAGTTCTGCTCTGAGAGGTGACTGAAAAACTGTTGTCATAGTGGTTTCATACTTGGGCCTCAGTGATTTCTCTCAAATGTACACAATTTACAAGTAAGAAGATAGTTCTCCTAATTGCAAGGCATGTAAACCCGATTTGGAATGTTAAAGTCAAGCTAACCTTTTCCCATGTCATCACCAACAACAATGATCCTGTAGGACCCATTCTGCCCTCACTTACATCAAAGCAACTCTTATGCCAGCCATTGTCCTAATATAACTGCATGTAAGCTGCTATGGCACTAACTGTTATCTCAGCAATGTTTACATGGGATGAGATGAATGGCATACAGAAAGAGGAGCTTGTAGGAATGAATTTTTAAAAGCAATCTTGCCCTAAAATGCAATGTGAAATGTTTCCTGGATTTTAACAGAACAGACCCATCTGACGACTACATGTCTAGCAATGAGGGTTAGTAGATCTGCAGGATTTCCAAGGACTGGAGAAATGTGAACCCCTCTCCTCCAGAAACAGGAGTCAAATTGGGGGTGGGGAGGAAAGTAGTGCCACTACTCTCCCATTCTATGCTAAGATAAGAGGCTGGCTTAGCATACTTTGCACATGTTCAGAATATGAGCATGCTTTCCGGGCTCCTAGGGCGTGGCTCCCCCCCATTGAGGTTTAAATACACTCAAGGGCTCTGCATACCTGCCACTTCTCCACTCGGTCCCTTGCACTAACATGCTGTGATGTTCCCAAAATGGAACCCACAGAAAGCATCATAATTTTGTGTCTGTTCAGAAAACCAGAACTAAATGCTGCAGATAAAGGGAGAGTTAAATAATAGAAAACCCAGACTGGCTTAATGGAAACTAACAGTCTTTCACAAACTTTAATGATCTAATTTCATTTAAGTCTGGAGCTCTAATCAATCAGTAAGGATGGCACAGCCATTGCCACCTTTGATGCCAGCAGTAATTATGTTATACAGTGCACAGCTCACATGTACAACACACACAGAGGGGGAAAAGTAAGGATTTTAACCACCTCTTGCTGTCGAGATCCTTTGAGGGGGGGAAATACCTTTCAAGATTAGGAAAATATTCCATCGGTGATGTGAATAAACAAGTTTGCAAACTCCATTAGAGATGCACAGACCATTTCTGCTGCCAGCTGCACCCAGGAGTCATCAACCTTTAAGAGAGGGTCCCAGCTAGAGAGGGGGACCTCAGAAAGCTCAGACAGGCCCAGATGGCATTACCTTTCTGAGGTCCATCTCTGTAGAAAGATAATACCGGTCTTATCTTTCCAAGAGAATCTCTGCAATGGTTGTGCATGTGTGTAAGGAAACATGTCACCTTTCAGCCCTGCCCTGGCCCACACACTCCTCCACTGGCTCCCCCACTTTGCGGATTGCTGGACCCATGTAAAGTCTTCTGTGGGATCCAGAGGAGTGGGTGGGAGGAGAGAAGTAGCATTCTTCCTTTCTTGCAGGAAGAGAACATCGCACAAAGAGCATCCTGTCCACGTACAGATCTTGGGGATGCAAATCAGGCCCTCGGTTTTTACGTAGTCTTTATTCAGATAAACTCCCAAAGGGAATCAAACATTGGGCATCTGAGTGAAAATTGAGAAGAGACCTCCCCATTAGGCCCAATGTACATAAAGAAATCCCTTTCCGAACATGTGGATGACACCTGCTAGAGGGACATTCCCTGTTGGAAGATCTCCTTCCCCACATTTCACAAGGGCCCTCTTTACCACTTTCTGGTTACTAGCATGAACAGGTCAAAACCCACACACATGTGGAGGGTTTTAAAGCTAACTACCTACCTGCCAAGGAGGAAACTGCTTAAACAAAGCCAACAAAAACATAATTAAGTACAACGGAAATAGTCTGTTCAACTTCTAAACTCATTCTTTGCCCCCATCCCCCCAACCCCTCAAAAAGAGAAATGTCTCAAATTTGAAGTCAAGTCAATGTAAAATGACACGGATCCAATGACTGTGAAAGTTTATTAGCTTAAGGAAATTATTGGTGAAATTATTAGAGCACTCATCAGTGCAGCTAAAAGTCTGTCATTTCCATTATGAGCCACAATATTAAAGGATAGGTTAGAATCTGGCTGTTATCATTCACACTGGACCTAAATCCAGTACAGAATTTCACAACTGCAATGCAATTCCCCCCCCCCCAATTTATTCAGCTGGGTTGTGGGGGCTGGATACAAACAAAGCAACAAAAGTCTTGCCATTTTAGCTGCTTCTCTGAAGGAACAAATATGATTTACAGCACAGTCATCCATTATTAGTTGGTATCTTTAAAAAAGAAAGAGATAGCTAAATGATTCGTGTGTGCATTAATTGTTATTATTGACTGGGATTTCCAAGGAGATCTAAGGGAGTAAGGCACCCAAATTCCAATAGGGCCTGAGTGCCTAACTCTCTTAGGCCCCTTAGAAAATCCCAAATATCATTGTTATAATTATTTATTTCTCTTTCCAAACAAGACAGAAGTCTACGGTGCCAGGTGCTATATACATGTGTAGTAAGAATTAGTTCTTAGTTCAGACTGTGACAAAGTCAGGCCGGGCAGCTATAAGAGGGTGGCTTCTGGGGAATGGGCAGACGCAAGCCCACCCACAGCTAAAGGACCGTCCCCTGCCTCTGGGGAGGATCTACTGAGCCTGGAACACAAGTAAGTACAGGGGACAACAGAAAAAAACAAGACAGCTGTGAGGGTCAAAGGGTCAAAACTAGGGAACCTGAAGGAGACACTGAGCAGAGAACCCCGGACAGTGCCCACTGCTCCTCGAAGGTGTCAACAGAAATATGATCCACAGTCACAAAGAACCCTCTCAACCAACCTCCTCTCCCTGGTGTTATCGATGACCACTTTGGCCATCGCTAAGAGGAAGTTGACGAGGCGGTCCCACAACTTTGTGGGGCCACGGAGAGGGTGTGCATATATAAGAAGCTGGGGGGAGAAGTGCCGCCAAAAATGCAGAAGGAAGTCCAAAAGGAGCCAGAATAGGGGCTGCAATCTGGCACACTCAAGGTAGGCATGAGCCAGGGTCTCCCTCACGCCGCAAAAGGGATAGGCATCGGAAACAGGGGTGAACTATGCCACATACATGTCCACGAAGGAGCTGCCAACTAATATCCCCAGCGGGACCAAGATGGAATATAGGCTGGCCAAACCGAGGTTCCTCACTCTCAATAGGTGGCAACAGGTCCCGCCACTTAGTGCCAGGATGGGACACAAGGGTGAGGAAATGGAGAGTATGGAGCACGAGCATGTGCAGAGATGCCCTTGGCACAGTTTGGAAGTGAACCAGCTGCAGGTCAGACAGCCGGCTCAGGGTGTGCGGGGAGGACAGCCGGGGGGGGAAGGGGGAGAGGCTCATGGGGCAAGGGCCCAATGAAAAGATCTGGAGGACCCAGGGTTTAGGATGGGCAGGGAGCACCCTCCTGCAGGACTCACTCAAGGTAAACCTGAGAGATGGGCAACAAGGCTGCCCTCACCTCCTGAAGTACACACCTGAGTGCGAAGGAAAATCAAGCCCTGTCCTCAGTCCTCCAGGGGGAGACTCAAGACCCCTTCTGAAACCCACTCAGTCCTGGCCAAAAGAACTCCAGAACTAACTTCTGGAGATGGGCCAGGAAACCTGAGGCTGGGATCAGGGTGTTGAGCCAGTGCCAGAGCATGGTCAGGACCAGCTGATTGAGCACCAGTGCCCTCCCCCACAGGAAAAGGCACCGGAGTAGTCCTGTCCACTTCTGCAGCTGCTCAGCCACCCTGCCCTCCAAGCCTTGCCAGTTGTCTGGCAGAGAAGAACATATGGCGGAAAGGTAAATGCCGAGATAGAGTAGCGGACCCTCCCTCCACTGACTGGTCTGAAGCACGCATGAGAGGGAGCTCACCTGCCACCCTGTCTCGACCATCAGGCCAGAGCTCTTGACCCAGGGGGAGGAGGCCGCTGAGTAGATCACCTGGCAGGCCTCCACCCGCACCAGGTCACCCAGCTCCTGGACCACGAGAAGCACATCATCGGCGTACACTAACAGGACCAGCTGCAACTCCGGCTCACAGAGCACCAACCCCCTCAGCCTCCGACGGAGGAGACAGAGGAAGGGCTCCATCGCCAGAGCATACAGATGGCCTGACAGCTTTGACACACCCCTCGCCAGAAGCTGACCGGTTCAGTGAGGCTCCAGTTGAGCTTCACCAAACACTTCGCAGAGGTGTACAGTACCTGGAGAAAACCCACAAACTGTGGGCATTCGGCTTTGGGCCCCAGAGTGCGCAGGAGATACCTGTGGTCCACCCTGTCAAAAGCCTTCTCCTGGTCCAGGGACAGGAGGACGAACGACAGACCATCCCTACACCCAAGCTCTAAGAGATCCCAGACCAAATACAAGTTGTAAGAGATGGTATGGCTCAGCACAGTGTAGGTCTGGTCAGGGTGGACCAAGTCTGCCAACATGGACCCCAGCCACAGCGAGTTGGCCTTTGCTACAACTTTGTAGTCCATGCTGAGGAGCAAGATGGGATGCCAGTTTCAAAGGTTGCGGAGGTCCCCCTTCTTCGGAAGCAAGACGAGCACAGCTCGCCTGCACGACAGAGGGGAGGACTCCACTCCCCAAGGACTCGGCCCAGACAGCGACAAGGTTTGGGTCAAGGACATCCCAGAATGCGTGGTAGAACTCCACAGTCAGCCTGTCCTTGCACCGAAATTTTTTAGTGGGCATGAGACAGAGGGCTTCTGGGAACTCGGCAAGAGTGAGAGGCAGCTCCAGCCAGTCCTAGTCACCCATGCTGACTGTCAGGAATTCATCCCAGAACACTCCATAGGCATTGGTGTTGGTTGAATCTGGGGAGAAAAGAGTGGCATAGAAGGCCTTGGCCCTTCCATGCATATCCTCTGGATCCGTGAGGGGCGTGCTGTCTTCTGCCAAAAGGCAGGTGACGTGCTTCTTAGTTCCCCTCCTTTTCTCCATGGTGTAGAAGAAGCAGGAGCCGCAATCCATCTCCCGAAGGAGACGGATGCGGAATCGAACAAATGCATCCTGAGCCCGATGGTCCTCAAGGGCTTGGCACTCCTCCCGCTTCTCCCAGCATGCTCTGCAGAGGGATGGTGGCCAGACACCTCTCCAGCTCCAAGACCTCCCCCTCAAGTTGCTCTGTCACCACATCCCACCACCAGCTTGTGTCCCGGGTGTAGTCGTGACAGTAAAGCTGGGCTCGCAACTTCCCCACATCCCACCACCGCTGTGACAAGGGAAAGGTACACTTCTGCCCTCACCATGCCAGCCAGAACTCCCAGAAGGACGCCACAAAGCCCAGGCTCCTCCAGCAGGCTATTGTTAAAGTACCAATATGCTGTCCGCGCCCTCTCTAAAGTCAGAGAGGCCATTTCGGCCACCAGATGGTCATCCGAGAACCGGGCTGGCCACATGCTGAAGAAGCGGGCCCGCGAAAGATGATGACGAGATAAATAAATGCAATCCAACCGGGAGTGGTGTGACCAGTCTACCTCCACTTGGACGTAAGTAAAAATACTCATCATCCGGGTGGTGGTCATGCCAGATGTCCACCAGGAAGTGACGGTCTATAATCTCCCAGAGGACGTCTGCGGCAGCCAGGCATTGCTCAGTCCCCAAGCAGTCCCACTCTTCAAGGGTGGTGTTTAAGTCCCCTCCCCAGACCAGGCACTTGCAAGGATCCAAGGAGCCGAGGAAGGCAGACGCCTGCCAAAAAACCCACACCCGCTCCAATGTTGGGGCATAGACATTGACAAGGTTCAATGCCAGCCCCTTCATGTGAGCCCAGAGGTGCAGCAGGCAGCCCGGCACAAACTCAGCAACCCCCAACACCTTGGACCATAGGTCGGGGGAGAACAGGGTGGCCACTCCAGCCATACAAACTGTGAGATGACTAAAATACATCCTGTCCCCCCACTCCAGCTGCCAGCTAGCCCCCCCCCCATCCTGAAGGAAGGAGAGCACCTGGTACCTGTGGATACCCTACAGTCCCAGGTGTTCAGTGTGGTGAAGATGATCGGTGCCATGGCAAGGCCTGGGGGGAAGCCTCGCAGACAGGGATGCTAGCGGCCCCCATTGAAACCCGCAGCAATCCGTGACTGACCCCGAAAATCATCAGGGAATCACGGAAGCTGCAGGCCCACTGGTAGGCTGTAGCATCCTCCCTTCCAATCCCTTTACCCTCCTCCAAAATGGCCCTCAGAGCCCGGAGGATGCGATGGAAATTTCTTCAGCACTGGAGAGCAAGCTGCACCTTATTCCAGGAACCACGAGTGTCCAGGAGAAAGACGCGCAGATTGTCTTGCAGCGCATCGGGGGCTGGAGTCACAGAACCCCAGGTGTCTCCCAGCTGGATCCCCATGATAGCCGCATGGCCTACAGAGACGGGGAGGCAGGGAGCAGAGCCTCGGCACAACTCCCGTTCTGCGGGTGCCACACAGGCCATCTCAGACCCCGGCACGGAAGGGCCAGCGGAGGGAAAACATTAGTCCCTAAGGGATCAGGAGAGGGGAACACAAAAACCACCTTCCGAGGGCATTGGATGGAAAGGGAAAAGAGACGACCCCGGGGGTGGCAATAACATGGGAGGTAAAAGGGGAGGAAGCAGGAATGGCATCAGGGACGAGAACATGATCAGGAACAGGGGCAGAACTGAGATCGGGGATCCCGGCAGCCAAGCTACCGGGGTGCGGCCCCTCTTGACCGGGCATGGGGGTCGAGGGAACAGGAAGAGAGCCCTGCCATAACAGACTTAGCACCTGCAGCCACAGCATCAGGGAACGTGATGTCAGCAGCTGGGCCTCCAACCAGGAGAGAAGGCAGCTGCCCCACATCAGTAGGAGGTGCACCCAGCAGCTTGAGGTCCAGCCTCTCGGCATTGGCCATCGCCTCAGCTGGTTTGGCGGCTACAAGCAAGGTGCCGTACACGAATGGGTGGGTAGACGAACCCAAGGGCACCCAGTAGTCAGAGCTGAGGGTAGGGGTCAGGGGAATAGGAAGAGAGGAGGAGGGGGCAGCGTGAAGGAACTGCTGCCCAGATTGAGGCCTGCTGGCAGGGGATCATCCTCACCCAGGGTGACCAAGGTCAGACCCAGGTCCTCGATATCCTCAAAAATGGAGCGCAAGTCCCCATTCGCTACTCCAGAATCTTCCCCACCAGCCACCAAGGCAGCATTCACCTCGGTGCTGACGGGGAGGTTACGGGGGGCAGATGACAAGGGGGTGGAGGGGACTACATCCAAGACTCCCATGAGAAGGGACTCCAGAAGGGGGCAGTACTTCCTCTCTTTGCTGCCATGACTTCCCCAGTCGGTTCTAGTTGTCGGACCCTATCATCGGGCGCGATGGAAGGCTCAGCATCAGCAGCCCCCCTTCTGGTCTTGCAGGGAGCCTCCTCCCTCTCCGCATCGAGGGGGAGGTGCTGGGCCCATGCCTTCCTCTTGTCCCGTTTCCCCGGGATGAGAACCCAGTCCTCCAAGGTGTTAGCGGAATGCTGGCCAGCAGGGACGGAGCCAGGGGGCAAGGGCGATGGGGGCAAGAGTCAGGGAGGTAATGGGGAGACAGCATGGGGAAAGGAAAGCTCCCCCAGGCAGTGGCCCTGCCACCCTCTCCTCCACAGGCCCTGCCAAACCACACACGACAGAGGCGGGGCCCGCCCGCTCGTCTGGGCACACCAGGGCGGCCACCACTGGGGCCCAAGCAAAGGCAATGGCAGGCTGGGGAGGAGGGCAACTATGGTAGCTGGGCAACCAGTATTACCGGCAGTGACGGGGTCCCAGGCATCCCTCCGTGCCAAGCCAGGGGGCAGTCCCTACAGACGTGCCCCATCGCCTGGCAGAGGTAACACCGGGCCTCCCCCAAAGAGTAGTACACCTGGTACTGGGCCCCCAGGTGGGACACCAAAAAGGATCCCTCCAGCACCTCTCCATCACGCGCCACCGGAGGCAGTTGAATCTGCACCTGCTGGCAGAATGAGAGGACGCGAGGGAGGGCGGGGTCCTTGCAGCCTAGCGGGCAAGGGCTGATCACTGACAGGGGCTTCCGCAGGTAGAAAGGAAGCACAAAAGGGTGGCACTGGGAAGGAAGGGCAGGACAGAGGTGAAAACCACCCATATGCCCAAGTCCTCCAAGGACTTGAGGGGGACCTACATGCCCCCCACCGCCAGGCCCTTCTCCACTGCCTCCTGGGTAGCAGCCTCCGATGCCAGGAAGAAGACCACCTTCCCGTACATCTTAGGGGCCACCACCATGGCCGTGGGTCCCACCACCCTTGCCAATGCCTGCACATAGGTCTCAATGTGGGGCGAGGCAGGCGCCAGGAGGCACTGGACACCGTGGCTTCCTGGTCAGTGTGGGAAAGGGGCCCCGGCCACCAACTGGAGGCGGTGGCCAGGGCAGATGACAAAGCGGCGAGCGGAGGGGCCGCAGCCACCTGGGCGTACACGCTGGGAGAGTGATACTCCCAGAGCTGGTGGAAGGAATGGCAAGGGAAGGGACCAACTAGGGGCAAAGCTTTTCTTGACCTGCTGCTCACAAACAGGGAAGAACTAGTAGGGGAAGCAAAAGTGGATGGGAACCTGGGAGGCAGTGACCATGAGATGGTCGAGTTCAGGATCCTGACACAAGGAAGAAAGGAGAGCAGCAGAATACGGACCCTGGACTTCAGAAAAGCAGACTTTGACTCCCTCAGGGAACAGATGGGCAGGATCCCCTGGGAGAATAACATGAAGGGCAAAGGGGTCCAGGAGAGCTGGCTGTATTTTAAAGAATCCTTATTGAGGTTGCAGGAACAAACCATCCCGATGTGTAGAAAGAATAGTAAATATGGCAGGCGACTAGCTTGGCTAAACAGTGAAATCCTTGCTGATCTTAAACGCAAAAAAGAAGCTTACAAGAAGTGGAAGATTGGACAAATGACCAGGGAGGAGTATAAAAATATTGCTCAGGCGTGCAGGAGTGAAATCAGGAAGGCCAAATCACACTTGGAGTTGCAGTTAGCAAGAGATGTTAAGAGTAACAAGAAGGGTTTCTTCAGGTATGTTAGCAACAAGAAGAAAATCAAGGAAAGTGTGGGCCCCTTACTGAATAAGGGAGGCAACCTAGTGACCGAGGATGTGGAAAAAGCTGATGTACTCAATGATTTTTTTGCCTCTGTCTTCACGCACAAGGTCAGCTCCCAGATTGCTGCACTGGGCAGTACAGCATGGGGAGAAGGTGACCAGCCCTCTATGGAGAAAGAAGTGGTTCGGGACTATTTAGAAAAACTGGACGTGCACAAGTCCATGGGGCCGGATGCGCTGCATCCGAGGGTGCTAAAGGAGTTGGCGGGTGAGATTGCAGAGCCATTAGCCATTGGTTTTGAAATCTCATGGCGATCGGGGGAGGTCCCAGATGACTGGAAAAAGGCTAATGTAGTGCCCATCTTTAAAAAAGGGAAGAAGGAGGATCCGGGGAACTACAGGCCAGTCAGCCTCACCTCAGTCCCTGGAAAAATCATGGAGCAGGTCCTCAAGGAAAAAATTATGAAACATTTAGAGGAGAGGAAAGTGATCAGGAACAGTCAGCATGGATTCACGAAGGGGAAGTCGTGCCTGACTAACCTAATTGCCTTCTATGATGAGATAACTGGCTCTGCGGATGAGGGGAAAGCAGTGGATGTGTTATTCCTTGACTTTAGCAAAGCTTTTGATACCGTCTCCCACAGTATTCTTGCCGCCAAATTAAAGAAGTATGGGCTGGATGAATGGACTGTAAGGTGGATAGAAAGCTGGCTAGATCGTCGGGCTCAACGGGTAGTGATCAATGGCTCCATGTCTAGTTGGCAGCCGGTTTCAAGCGGAGTGCCCCAAGGGTCGGTCCTGGGGCCGGTTTTGTTTAATATCTTTATTAATGATCTGGAGGATGGTGTGGACTGCACTCTCAGCAAGTTTGCAGATGACACTAAACTAGGAGGCGTGGTAGATACACTAGAGGGTAGGGATCGGATACAGAGGGACCTAGACAAATTAGAGGATTGGGCCGAAAAAAACCTGATGAGGTTCAACAAGGACAAGTGCAGAGTCCTGCACTTAGGACGGAAGAATCCCATGCACTGCTACAGACTAGGGACCGAATGGCTAGGTAGCAGTTCTGCAGAAAAGGACCTAGGGGTCACAGTGGACAAGAAGCTGGATATGAGTCAACAGTGTGTTCTTGTTGCCAAGAAGGCTAACGGCATTTTGGGCTGTATAAGTAGGGGCATTGCCAGCAGATCGAGGGACGTGATCGTTCCCCTTTATTCGACATTGGTGAGGCCTCATCTGGAATACTGTGTCCAGTTTTGGGCCCCACACTACAAGAAGGATGTGGAAAAATTGGAAAGAGTCCAGCGGAGGGCAACAAAAATGATTAGGGGTCTGGAGCACATGACTTATGAGGAGAGGCTGAGGGAACTGGGATTGTTTAGTCTCCAGAAGAGAAGAATGAGGGGGGATTTGATAGCAGCCTTCAACTACCTGAAGGGGGGTTCCAAAGAGGATGGAGCTCGGCTGTTCTCAGTGGTGGCAGACGACAGAACAAGGAGCAATGGTCTCAAGTTGCAGTGGGGGAGGTCCAGGTTGGATATCAGGAAAAACTATTTCACTAGGAGGGTGGTGAAACACTGGAATGCGTTACCTAGGGAGGTGGTGGAGTCTCCTTCCTTGGAGGTTTTTAAGGCCCGGCTTGACAAAGCCCTGGCTGGGATGATTTAGCTGGGAATTGGTCCTGCTTTGAGCAGGGGGTTGGACTAGATGACCTCTTGAGGTCCCTTCCAACTCTAATATTCTATGATTCTATGATTCTAGGGGCAGGGGGGACCATGGCCAATGGCAGGGCCATGGCGGACGGGGCAGCTCCTACCACAGTGGGCTTGGCCTTTTTCTTCCCCCGGCCCTTTCTGCCAGCTGGGGGGGCTCCCCCAAGAGTGGAGGAGACAGGAGGCATGGTAGCAATGGAGTCCCTAATCGCCCGTGCCCCAGCAGGGACGATGGCAGGTAATCTGGCAGTGGCAGTTGAGAGGGCAGCTGCACGGACAGATGGGGGAGCAGGCAGAGGGGGAGTGGAAGGGGCAACCTGGGGGGCCCACCCACCATTTCCCCCGCCATTCTCAGAGGGGATGGAGATGAGCACCAGAGGGAGGGAGGAGAAAGGAAAGGGAAAGAGGAAGGAGAAAGGCCAACTGCTCTGCCCTGCTAGGCTGCAGGCAGGGGAGGAGGGGGGCATGGAGATGCCAATCAAGGCAGGGAAGGGGCGGGCACGATCACCGACACGTGATGGAAACACCGGCTCCTCCGGCTTCACTGGGTAGGGAGGGAACTATATCATTGGGGACTGCAGTGAGCAAAGGGGTTCAACATAAAACGGGAAGGGGCACAAGCACGCGGGGGGTACATGGGTGCACAGCGTAAGTGGGCTGGACTAGGGCAGGGGCAGGGGGAGGCAAGGGGAAAAAAGGAACAGGCCGGAAGCAGAGTGGGGTCAGGGCAGGAAACCCGCAGGGACTAACCACAAGGGCTAGGGCATGGCAGGCAGGCCAGCAAACACCAGGGGGTAGGGCAGGGCAGGCAAACCAATCAACAGTCCAGAGGCTAGGGCAGGGTAAGCAAATAAACTTAAACTACTAAAGGACCGGGGGGGGGGGGGGGGGGAAGCAAAAATGGGCTGCAAAGCGCGGGTGGGACAGGCAACGAGGGAAAGAGAAGCAAACTGCTGCAAAGGGTGGGAGGCTGGTGGACAAAAACAGTGGGTAGGGAGGCCCACCAGCCTAAAGCAGCTGCAGGGGAGGGCAAGTCCAAAGGGAGAGAAGGCACGTGCACCCACATGCACTGGTGTATAAGAGTCCTCGCTCGGGGCTGCAAAAGCCAGGTGGATAAGGTGAGACAAGTGGCCAGGTCCAGGAGTGGAAAGTAGTCCCAGATGGTGAATGGGAGTAGTTGTGGGGGTGGGGGGGGTGGTAGGGGGGAAGTAGACAGACTAAGGGGAGGGCTCCATGCCCCTCCCCCCTTTTCCTACAACAACAGTAATTACCATCACAGGAGCAAGGAAATTATAGTCACTCTGGTTACAAACCCCCTCCGCAACGTTCTGCAGTAGCTCCATATGGTCCAAGCTGTGCAGCTCCTCTCCCTCCTCCTCACACCAACAGCAAGTTCCTCAGCAGTAGCAGCCAACCAGGAGGGACCCCACAGATGGTAACAAAGTCAGTGGCGGGGTCCCTCACTCCTGGGAAGCAGGCCAGCAGGGCCCCCCAAAGAGTAGTAACAGTCAAGGAGGCCACCAACTGGCAAGGTAGAGGGGGGTGGGGTGGGTCTGGCCCAGACAAAAGCTGAAGAGGGTGCTCCGAGCCTAGCTGCAAGAGAGTGGTGAAAGCAGGTACATTAGCCCTAAAACAATAAAGACCCTATTCCCTGTCAGCTGAGAAGGGGTTACCTTGGGTCAGTTAGGGACACCTGAGTCCAATTAAGGGCTGCCTGAGACCTTTAAAATCTCCTCCTCTGGTGACAGAGGGTAATGGAGAGGCAAGTTACTGCAGAGCTAGTGGTAGGAGGGAGAAAAGCTGTTCCAGGATGGAGGGCTGCTTTCCTCCTTACAGGGGAAGCTACAAAACAGACCCTCTTTTTAGGAGAAGGACTGGCACCCCAGGGCCAATAATAAGGCCACCCACCCCCAGAGTGGGGGTGGGGGAAAGGTATTTCCCTTTGTTTTCAGTTAGCATTGGTTTCCTTTTATCTGGCAGATGGCCACTCCCTTGAGTCTACCCCAGGCTTGTCTGGAGAATACTAGGAAATAACCCCCTCAAGTGGGAGAATAAACACCGGCCAGAGTGGGAGCTGACTTATGCCAGGCCCCCACCACCAGAGGGGGAAGCACTGAGCTTGCAAAAGCAGAGGAGGTGCCTTGCCACAAAAGTAAACCTAAAGAGACAAGACGAATAGTGGTAGAAAGGAAATGCTAACCCCATTTTACACACAAGGGAGAAGAGATTTGTCCAAAGTCGTGCAGAAAGTTTGTCAAAGCAGGTACTGTACCCAGATCTCCTGCGTCTCAGTCAGCAACATTATGCACAAAACCTCTTGTGTGTCAGCTGTTGAGTATGAACCATTAGGGCTAAATCTAATAAATTAGTTGTGCATTTAGCTCTGAAAGTGGTTAGTTCCATGGTCATCGTCATCTTGTACGTGAATGAGGTCCAGCTCCTGTGAAAGGTCTATCTCCTGCACTTACAAGCCTCCCTTTATTAATCAACAGCTTCATTGTTCCATTGAAACTTAGCTTGGAGGTCATAGCTATGGAAGGAGAGCATTTATTCATTTTATGGTAACCTTTTCAAAAGCGTATGTGATTTAGGAGCCTATGTTCTATTTCCAAAATTGATTTAGGCACTTAGGAGTCTAAGTTTCATTGAAATTCAGTAAGACTTAGGGTCCTAAGTGCCTAAATTCCTTTTGAAAATGGGACTTGGGCATTTTTATCCTTAAATGTTTAATCCTTTTTTGAATTCAACTAAATTCTTTGGCTCCACAATTTATTGTGGCAATGAGTTCCACAGATTCACTATATGTCACATAACGCATTGTCTTTAATGGTTTTAAATTTGCTGCCTTTTAATTTAATTAAGTGTGCTCTTGTTCCTGTATTATGAGAGAGGATAAATAGGGGCACATGACTACCTTCTCTGTACCATTCATTACTTTATATACCTTTGTCATGTCACTTCTTATTCATCTCCTTTCTAAACTAAATAACTAATCTTTTTAATCTCTCCCATTATGAAAGTCTTTCCAGCCTCTAATCACTTCCTTTGCCCTTTTCTGAAAAAAATATCTTTGTTTAGATCTCTCTAGGTACTTGTTAAAAATAATGTTCACAATAATTTAATTTTAAAATGCTTAAATTTTGTTTGGACAGCCATCACTCTAGTAATTATCCCCCTTTCTGCACCAGCATATCCCCAGCATGAAAACAGCACCACCGTGACTGAAATTTGACTGACTGAAGATAATGTAGTAATTATTGTGCCAAAGAAAAAGAAAAATGAGAGAGAGACAAATTCTGCTTTCAGATACGCATACATGTATGGCTCAGTGCATCCTGGTGTGACATAACTCAGTGCAGAGGTACATTAACATGCACAACTAGCTTGAAATCATACTTATACTCACTAAATGTATTCAAAATATATTCAGCATTCACCTTTCTGTGCATCTCCAAAACTTACGTTCAGAGCTGACCCAGCTAGACTCTCCCCTCAGTGATTCCTGTGGGATTTCTTCCCGAGTAACTATGGGCCTGTGGTTTAATTTCCTCTTTGTGGAAGTAGTTCATAGTTAGCAACCTGTGAGATGTGCTGTTAACAGGATGACCAAAGAAGCAACAATGACCAAATCCTCAAATGTTCACAGCTGGATCTTATGCTGTTGTAGAAAACAATCCTGCAGTGGCATGGGGACAGATGAGATGAGATAATCCCTAGTTTCAATATATCTATGTTACAGAAAATGCTGGATGGATAGAAATTAGCAGGATAAATTGAGCTGAGAGTGGCTGAGATGCCAAAAATGCAATGTGTTCAAATGAGCTTTGGCCTTCCATCTCCTAATGTTCCTGAGAACCTAACGGGTGTTTTACAGACTTCTTACTAATGTTTCTCCTAATAATACTTTTTGGTTTTGTTCTTTTTAAAGTGAATTTAAGTAGGCAGACCTCCCTGGCACCCAAAATCTTCAGTTCACCCACAAAACAGACACAGCCTGGTCAGCATAAAATGAAAACATTCATCCTACACACCTCAGCCCTCACCTGGAGGGTTTATCCTAAAGGTATAAGTGGGTAGTTCATTCTCTATTACCCATTCAAGTTCTTGCTGAGGTGGCTAACCAGCATGTCAATTAATGTCCAGCAGGGCCAGCCCTAGATCAAATGGCGCCCCTCATGAGAAGCGTCTTCGATGCTGCCCCCCCTTCCATTTGTTAAACTTTTGAATAATTTACAACACCCCAAACCCAGCACTCCCCAAGCCCGGCATCCTAGGGAGTCGCCTGTCCCTAAGTCCAGCCCTGATGTCAACTATCTGAGTGGGTTTTGTGCTGTGGATACTGGGAACTAGCCTAAGACTATAAACTTATTTACATAGTCCACCAAATAGGCACATCCTACCTTTGACATACTTTGAGCACAATCTGTGTGCAAATAACTTGAAAGGTAAAGTGGCTTTAAGTTAGGGCCTGATTCACGATGGGTTTTTTTTTGTTTTTTGTTTTTACTTATTAACAAAAGAGCTGGTCAGAAAATATGGGAAAGGGGGAAAGGCAGGAAGGGATGTGCAGGAAATGTAAAAAAAAAATCAAATCTGAAACTTTTACAACCCAAAAGCTGAAAGTTTTTAGCCAAAATGTTCTCTTTTTTCTTTTCTTTTCTTTTTTTTTGCCAAAAAAGTCAAAAATTTCCACTTGCAAAACAAAAATTTTCATTTTGTCAAAAACACAATTTTCCATCAAATAACAGTTTTGACAGAAAAACTTCAACCAGCCCCAATTAAAATGCTTTGCAAGCACACGAGGGAAAAAAACAATCATGTCTAATTCCAGTGGTTATTAGTCTGGAGATAACAAACACTGAAAAAAACTCCAGCACAATCTTGTTCATGCAGTGTTTCTGGGACTATGGCATTCCCAACATTTTATAGGAAAATAGAGCCATCTACAGGAAAAACTGTTTTGGTTATTGTGATGACAGCCCATGTGAGGAAGCAATGAGTGATTCTATGTAATACAAGAGCCTGAAGGGAGGACAAAAGAGACAGATTCTAGTTCTAATAGAAATAATACAAACAGGACATATAATCTCAAAATATCTTTTTTCCTTTATTTTATTAGAATTTTTAATTAAACTTCAAACCACGGGAATTTAATCAAAGACAGAACTAAACCTCCTAATTACTTCAGTAAATATGTTTTAACGTGAGCATTTCCAACACAGCTGGAAGAAGTATTTCTTAACACATGACACTTTCATGCTTAACAATATAAATAAAAGTTTGATCCAATGGAAAGGACGCTGGGTATGGGAATCCAGAAACAAGTTGTTGTCCCTGCTACGTGACCGCAGGCCAATCACTCCATCTCCCTGTGCCTCCGTCAGTCTTTGTATGTCTTATGCAGTGTTATTGAAAGCTTGTCTCTCTCTCACCAACAGAAGTCGGTCCAATAAAATATATTACCTCACCCACCTTGTCTCTTTGTATGTCTTCTCTATTTACATTATTTGGGGCAGGGACTGTCTTTTGCTATATGTTTGTACAGCATCTATCAAAGGAGGGACCCAATTTCAGTTGAGGCCCCTACGTACTAGCACAATAAAAATAATAAATAGTAATGACAATGTACTATTGTGGCTGGCCACTGCAAGGATAAAAGCTTGCTATGTATGGCAGCAAAACAGAGTTACTTCTTTCCCTCCCGTGATAAATGCTTATGCTTTTGATGCTGAATAATATCCCAGTCCCCAATAGTATCTGTAAATTTGCAGCCACTGAAGTCTCACCCACACACAAAGAATTACTATTAGCTCCCAGCTCCACACAATGCTGCCTTCAGGTATCAAGTTCTAGATTATATTAGCTGTCCCATCATACTGCACAATCCTATCTAATTTGCTGTCCACTCTCACTACCAGGTCTTGACATCCGAAGATAAAAGAAAAAGGGAGAAAGGGAGACTTTGGCTAAAAATGGCGACATCTGGGAGACGGGAGTGTTTGAGCTGTTTAATATGCTATACTAGAAAAGGTAAAGTAACAAGGTATTAGCTGCCAGTAACTGCTGGGACTGGGAAAATGGCTTAGGTGAACAGCTTCCATAAACCCAACAGCCGTATAGTAAAGGATATTTCATTGCATTAACACTGGGGCCACAACATTTAGCTGGGTTAGCCAATTAAAATGACATGAAATCAATCTTTCTTTAAACACTTAAAGACAGAGCAAAAAATTATGTTGAGAGAACCCTCCCCACTTGATTTTAATTTCTTTAATAACTGATTTATGAGATATATAAAGTTCAGCTTAATATCCAGCCAGACTCCTAAATGTTTGTATGTTCTTACTCATTCAATCATATTCTCTTGTAGGATTATTATTTTAAACTCATCCAGACTTGAGCTTTTTGAGTTATTAGAAAAAAAACTCCATAGACATACCTTTGGCTGAATTTAATAATAGTTTTAATTCAATTAAATCTAATTGAATTACATTAAATGCATCCTGCAATTTTATATGTACTGACTTGGCTGTATAGTCAATGGAGTAAAGTCATCATTCGTAACAGTGGAGCTTTGAGCTTTTATATTAATACCATTGATGTAGACCATAAAAGAGGAGACTAGAATCCATGGGGAGGGATTTTTCTTTGGTTCGGTTTGGGGTTTTTTCTCTTGGCCTAGATAGTCTCAAGCACCATAAGAAAAAGGAACTTTGATGGGTCCATCTGGTTTGTACCTTTCACTTTGTTCAGATAATAAAGAAAGATGTACCAAATGATGAGCCCAGTCTGATTTCCATTGACTTCCATGCAAGCGAGATCTGTGCCTCCGTATACCTTCTAACATGGGGCTATCTGAGTCACTGATCTGACAAATGCAGGTGTAGTAAAGAGAAGCAACATAAAAAGCAGCTAGTTTCAATCTGACTACTGACCATTTCTCCAACTACACCTGTCACTCCAGTCTCTCCTCCAATGAAGTGGCATGGATGTTGGCAGCCACAGAAAAAAATGCTGATAGCTGAACACATTAAAGGTGGTGCAAATCAGCGTAGTTCTACTGAAGCTGAGAATCTGGCCCAAACAATTTGCTCTCAAATGCTGTTTAGACAGATGTGCTGTAGCACTACTAACGATTTATTACTCTGTTGCCTGGTTCAGCTCTGCAATTAAATGCACTGGGTTATTTAAAACTGAAGTGGCTCTTGCCAAACAGAGTAGTAGCGTCTTGATTTTTAAGGTTCATATACCTACATTCGATACTACGATAACTATAATTCAATTTAGTCTGCCGTGGTTTTAGGAAATAAGCTTTTCTCCAAGCTAAATTTATCCCATGTCTCACACCAAATATCCTCCATCACACCATGCAAGCTGGGAGACACGCTCCCACTGATGTATTTTATTGTTATTTTGATTATTTATATTACCGTAGTGCCTAGGAACCCTAGCCATTTACCAGGACCCTATTGTGCTAGGCAGTGTGCAAACAGAACAAAAAGACAGGCCCTGCCCCAAAGAATTTATAATCTCAGTATAAGACAAGAGACCAGGAAACAATGAGACAGCCTGATATGCAATGGGATCAGCACCTAACAGTCATCAAGTTTTTTGCAGGCATCAAAGCAAAGGAAAGTTTTAAGGAAGGAATTGAAGGAGGATAATGAGTTAGTTTTGGAAATGTTTACCACCCGGGAGCTCTTCCCAAGTATGAGGGGCAGCATGGAAGAAAGCACAAAGGTTTTAGTTTGAAAAGTTAACAAGTGGGGGATGGAGGCTGGCATCAAGTTGGATGCAGAAGTCAACATTTTGATGATGAATGAGAGATGATAGGTAGGATGGGATAGGGCATGAAGGGCCTTGAAATGAAGATAAGCAGCTTATGTTTGCTGTAATAGAGAAGGGGGAGCCAGTGGAGGGATATAAAGAGAGGAGTGGTATGGTCAAAGTGGCGGGCTAGGAAAATGGTCTTTGCAGCAGCATTCTGAAAGGATATGAGCAGCGCGGGATTACATTTGTCATAGCTGGAGAAAATGATGTTGTAGTAATCAAGACACAAGATAATGAGAGCTTGGACGACAGTTTTAGCTGTGTGGATGAATAGGAAAGGTTATATCTGAGGTCTACACTTCAAACTTAAATTGACATAAGCCATGTTAAGTCAATCTAATAATGTATGTGTCTACACTACTGAGTCCTTTCCGCCGACCTAAGTGGCCTGAAAAGTTGACTTCTGTACTCCACCTCCATGGGAGGCGTAGCACTTGATTCAACATCCACAGGTCAACATGGGGATAGTGTTGATACTGCATTGTGTAATTCGAATGAATTGGCCTCCAGGAGGTGTCCCACAGTGGTCCGCTGTGACCACTCTGGAGAGCACTTTCAACACCACTGTACATCAGCCAGGTACATAGGAAACAGCTTCTCCCCTATTAAAGCCCCGGAAACTTTTGAATTTTCATTTCCAGTTGGACCAGCATGGAGAGCTCACTAGCACAGCTGATTATGGAGACTCAAGGCCTCAAACGTGCTCCAGCATGGAGGTCGCAGGAGGTGGTGAATCTTATTGCTGTGTGGGGAGAAGAGTCTGTGCAGGCCAAGCTCTGATCCAGCAGAAGAAACACTGACATCTATGCCAAGATTGCACGGGGAAGAAGAACTAAACCAGGGACACGCAGCAGAGCCACTTGAAAATAAAGAAGCTTCAGCAAGCGTACCAGAAGATAAGGGAGGTGAACAGTTGTTCTGGTTCTGCCCCACAGACATGCCGCTTTTATGAGGAGCTGCATGTGATTCTCAGCGGCGACCCTATCACTACCCCAAAACACTCCATGGA
Source organism: Malaclemys terrapin pileata (assembly GCF_027887155.1). Classification (NCBI taxonomy): domain Eukaryota; kingdom Metazoa; phylum Chordata; order Testudines; family Emydidae; genus Malaclemys; species Malaclemys terrapin. Next base: position 198,536,557 of record NC_071506.1, on the reverse strand, counting down.
TACCTCCCAGGAGCCCCAGGTGACCTTGAGCAACAATGAGGAGGACATTGTCACAGGACCAGTTGGCGGCGGAACATGATGCCAGGGAAGACACCTCTGGTGAGTACACATTTCCAATCAAGCTGTAGGGTTACATGCTATTATTTTTTATGTTTAATCTGAACAAAAAATTAGGGTGTAGTGGGTATCGGTGGCCACTCCAACTACACAGAGGGTGCTCTCCGAAAAAGTCTGTTTATGTGCACAAGGATGGCCTGGGAATCCTCCATGGAGATCTCTAGGAAGTGTTCCTGGAAGTACTCTGCAATCCTTTGCAGAAGGTTTCTGGGAAGGGCTGCCTTATTTCATCCACCACTTTCCCATGCCACTCCAGTATTAACTCTGCTGCCATCATTGTAGCACACAGCATTGCACATAAGGACCAGGTCTGTACTCAGACATTTGCAGCATCTGCTCCCTGGCTGCCCTGTTACCCTCAGGAGAATTATATTGCATAGGTCACCTAGGAGAAACAGGGGAAGTTTTCAATGCTAGCCCTAAAACCGCAAACAATTCAACAAGTAATCCACCCTCCGTTTGGTGAAATCTGGGTCACACAATCACGCTTTCCCAAATGTGCCATGTGGTTGGAAGGGATCACCGTGTATTGCAAGCAGCACTGAAAAAAACGGGAGGGCGGTGGCTCCCTGTTTGTCTCCCTTCCCCCCAACCCGGTGTCGCTTTGTAAAAAACAAACTATTTGGGAGGCTTTACACTGGTGCCTGTCCTCAAGCACGATCCAGGTTGCTGGGGAAAAGGGGGCTTTTCTCAAGTTCCAACCTGTGATCCCAAAGATGTCTTCACAAAAGCAGTAGCACAAGACCTCTTGCCCATGCCTTGTGGCCTTACTCACCAGACCGACTCTTGCAATACCCAGCAGTTAAGATTATGTTGTGGCTTGCAGTGAAGTGTATTGAGGGGTGTTTTTTTAATTAAAAAAATGAACCTTGCACCAGAAACAGTGTATGCATTGTCAAAGCTACCCTTGTGCTTTGCATTCCTTGCAACTGAAACCTTGTCCGTCAGCACATCCTCCACATCGGGACAGAGATTTTCCCAGATTAGAAGGTGGAAAAAGAAGACTCTGGAGGACATGTTCAATGAGTTAATGCGTGCCTCAGAGAGTGACAAGACGGAGCTCAGAGCATGGAGGATTACACTGTCCGAGAACCTGGACATGGATAGGGAGGACAGGAGAGCAGGGAACAAGAGCGAGCCACACAGGAAAGACATGCTGCGGATTATGAAGGAGCAATCAGACATGTTGAGGTTGAAGAAAAGCAGCTGGATTCTAGAGTCCCTCTGCAGTTTATGCTGTATCTGCTGCCACCATCGCACAGTTCTACATCCTCCTCCCTCAAAAGTCCTATGAGGCAGAGGGGCATGGGACAGTTCAGTATCCCGCACACTCAACATCAGGTGAGGGTATAAAGACCAGAAGGCACCCATTCCCACACCTTTGATTGTTATTGCAGTGCATCTGCTCGCCATATGGGGGGACGAATCAGTGCTAGCTGAACTCGGTAGCAGTAAACAAAATGGCAAAATATTAGAAAAAGTCTCAAAGGCCATGAAGGACAGAGGCCATAACAGGGACGCACAGCAGTGCCGCGTGACAATTAAGGAGCTAAGGCAAGCCTACCACAAAGCCAGAGAGGCAAACGGAAGGTCCGGGGCAGAGCCGCAAACATGCCGCTTCTACGCGGAGCTGCATGCCATGCTAGGGGGTGCAGCCACCACTACCAGTGTGCTTTGACTCCATCAATGGAGAATCACGCAACTGGGAAGCGGGTTCGGGGTACGAGGAAGATGATGATGAAGACAATGAAGATAGCTCACAGCAAGGAAGCGGAGAAACCAGTTTCCCCAACAGCCAGGATATGTTTATCACCCTGGACCTGGAACCAGTAACCCCCGAACTCACCCAAGGCGTGCTCCCAGACCCTGAGGGCACTCAAGGGACCTCTGGTGAGTGTACCTTTGTAAATATTACACATGGTTTAAAAGCAAGCGTGTTTAATGATTAATGATTAATTTGCCCTGGCAATCGCGGCCAGTACAGCTACTGAAAAAGTCTGTTAACGTGTATGGGGATGGAGTGGAAATCCTCCAGGGACATCTCCAGAAAGCTCTCCTTCATGTACTCCCAAAGCCTTTGCAAAAGGTTTCTGGGGAGGGCTGCCTTATCCCGTCCGCCATGGTAGGACACTTTACCACGCCAGGCCAGTAGCACGTAGTCTGAAATCATTGCATAACAAAGCATGGCAGCGTATGGTCCCGGTGTTTGCTGGCATGCAGACAACATCCATTCCTTATCGCTCTTTGTTATCCTCAGGAGAGTGATATAATTCACGGTCACCTGGTTGAAATGGGGTGATTTTATTAAGGGGACATTCAGAGGTGCCCCTTCCTGCTCTGCTGAACAGAAATGTTCCCCGCTGTTAGCCACGCGGTAGGGGGGAGGGGTGAAGTGATCATCCCCGATAATTGGGTGTGGGGGGAGGGTTAGTTGGGTTTGTGCTGCATGTTAACCCGGAAACCACAGCCCCTCCTTTTACATTGCAAACCCATTTTCAATGGCCAACCCAACGGGTGCTTGGTATGGGAAATGAGGGCGCTACTGTTTGAAACCATTCCCAGATGTTAAGAAGGTTAAAAAAGCCAAAAGACTGTGGCTTACCATGGCTGCCTGCAAGCTGAAATCTGTTGCCTGGCACTGCGTGAGTGATCTCTCACACCAAACCAGCAGGCCCTCAATATAAGAGGAAAAATGCGACCTTGTAACAAAAGCACATGTGCTGTGTAATGTGAACAGCAAAATTTAACGTGAAAGAGTGTACCCATTGTTCTCTAAAATGTGTCTTTTTTAACCACCTCTTCCTTCTCCTCCACCAGCTGCAAATGTTTCTCCTTCACAGAGGCTAGTGAAGATTAGAAGGAGAAAACGGTGGACTCGGGATGATATGTTCATGGTGCTCCAGATGTTCTCCCATGCTGAAAGAGCACAGCAGAATGCGTGGAGGCAGTCAATGTCAGACTACAGAAAAGCACAATATGAACGAGAGGAGAGGTGGCGGGCTGAATCGCAGGATGAGCAGAGCAAGTGGCGGGCTGAAGATGATAGGTGGCGTCAGCTTGCAGACGGAAGGCAGGAGTCGATGCTCCGGCTGCTGGAGCATCAAACTGATATGCTCCAGCGTATGGTTGAGCTGCAGGAAAGGCAGCAGGAGCAGAGACCGCTGCTACAGCCCCTGTGTAACCAACAGCCCTCCTCCCCAAGTTCCATAGCCTCCTCACCCAGATGCCCAAGAACGCGGTGGGGGGGCCTCCGGCCACCCAGTCACTCTACCCCAGATGATTGCCCAAGCATCAGAAGGCTGGCCTTCAATAAGTGTTAAAGTTTTAAAGTTTTAAACTGCGGTGTGTCCTTTTCCTTCCCTCCTCCCCCACCCATCCCGGGCTACCTTGGCAGTTATCCCGCTAGTTGTGTGATGAATTAATAAAGAATGCATGAATGTGAAGTAACAAAGACTTCATTGCCTCTCCAAGCGGTGATCGAAGGGGGGAGGGGAGGGTGGTTAGTTTACAGGGAAGTAGAGTGAACCGTGGGGGGGGGGGGGCGGAGGGTTCATCAAGGAGAAACAAACAGAAGTTTCACACTGTAGCCTGGCCAGTCACAAAACTTGTTTTTAAAGCTTCTGTGATGCGCACCACGCCCTGCTGTACTCTTCTAACTGCCCTGGTGTCTGGCTGTGCGTTATCAGCGGCCAGGCGATTTGCCTCAACCTCCCACCCCGCCATAAATGTCTCCCCCTTACTCTCACAGATATTGTGGAGCGCACAGCAAGCAGCAATAACAACTGGAATATTGGCTTCGCTGAGGTCTATCCGAGTCAGTAAACTGCGCCAGCGCACTTTTAAACATCCAAATGCACATTCCACCACCATTCGGCACTTGCTCAGCCTATAGTTGAACAGGTCCTAACTCCTGTCCAGGCTGCCTGTGTACAGCTTCATGAGCCATGGCATTAAGGGGTAGGCTGGGTCCCCAAAGATAACGATAGGCATTTCAACATCCCCAACGGTTATTTTCTGGTCCGGGAAGAAAGTCCCTTCCTCCAACTTTTGAAACAGACCAGAATTCCTGAAGACGCGAGCATCATGTACCTTTCCCGGCCATCCCACGTTGATGTTAATGAAACACCCCACCACAGTTTGGGAATCCCATTGCAGCAAAGCCATCCACTATAACCTGCATGTTTCCCAGAGTCACTACCCTTGATATCAGCAGGTCTTTGATTGCGTTGGCTACTTGGATCACAGCAGCCCCCACAGTAGATTTGCCCACTCCAAATTGATTCCCGACTGACCGGTAGCTGTCTGGCGTTGCAAGCTTCCACAGGGCTATCGCCACTCGCTTCTCAACTGTGAGGGCTGCTCTCATCCTGGTATTCTGGCGCATCAGGGCAGGGGAAAGCAAGTCACAAAGTTCCATCAAAGTGCCCTTACGCATGCGAAAGTTTCGCAGCCACTGGGAATCGTCCCACACCTGCAACACTATGCGGTCCCACCAGTCTGTGCTTGTTTCCCGGGCCCAGAATCGGCGTTCCACGCCATGAACCTGCCCCAGTAACACCATGATTTGCACGTTGCTGGGGCCTGTACTTTGTGAGAGGTCTATGTCCATGTCAATTTCCTCATCACTCTCGTCGCCGCACAGCAATCGCTGCAATCGCCTCCTCACCTGGTTTTGCTTTGGCATGTTCTGGCTCTGCATATACTCCAGGACAATGTGCATGGTGTTCATAGTGCTCATAATTGCCGTGGTGATCTGAGTGGGCTCCATGATCCCAGTGCTATGGCGTTTGGGCTGAAAAAAGGCGCGAAACTATTGTCTGAGGGAGGGAGGGGCGAGTGACGACATGGCTTACAGGAAATTAAAATCAACAAAGGTGGCTGTGCATCAGGGAGAAACACAAACAACTATCACACAGAATGGCCCCCCCAAAGATTGAACTCAAAATCCTGGGTTTAGCAGGCCGTTGATTTCACAGAGGGAAGGGGAAGCAAATGAATACAGAACAAATCTGGTCCATCTATTTTTTACATCTTAAGCTGGCAGCAGATGGTGCAGCATGACTGATAGCCATCGGCATCTTCTGGGTGCTTGGCAGAAAATGCTGTATTACGACTGATAGCCATCATCGTCAAGATGGTTCAATAGGACTGCCGGCAGGACTGAGTCTCCAGTGAGACCATGTCTGCCCAGGTGAGGTCTGACCGAACTCACTGAGGAGTATGACGACGATGGCTACCAGTCATAATACACCATCCACTGCCAAAAGGCAATTAGCTGCTGCTGTGTAGCAATGCAGTACCACATCTGCCGGCACCCAGATGACATATGGTGACGCTGAGCTGAGCTGAGCTGAGCTGAGCGGGCTCCATGCTTGCCGTGGTATGTTGTCTGCACAGGTAACCCAGGTAAAAAGGCGCGAATCGATGTCTGCCGTTGCTCTGACGGAGGGGGAGGGGCCTGACGACATGTACCCAGAACCCCCTGCGACACTGTTTTTGCATCATCAGGCATTGGGATCTCAACCCAGAATTCCAATGGGCGGTGGAGACTGCGGGAACTGTGGGATAGCTACCCACAGTGCAACGCTCTGGAAGTCGACGCTAGCCTCGGTACTGTGGACGCGGTCCGCTGACTTAATGCACTTAGAGAATTTTCTGTGGGAACACACACAATCGACTGTATAAAACCGATTTCTATAAAACCGGCTTCTATAAATTCGACCTAATTTCGTAGTGTAGACATACCCACAGAATCACACTCAGCTTGATGTGTAGATATACCCTAGGATTAATTTACAATAATTGCTAAGGATACAGCGGGATAAGGCGTGCAAACACACTCACAATCTTGGTCTGGTTTTGACTGTCATCTTTTCTAACCCAGAGAGCTTTCTTTTGAAATTTCCTGCTGCTCAATGGGATAAAACAGCTCCATATCCCACTCCACCTTAGTAGAGATCTATTAAAAGTACTTATTTTGTGCAAAAATTTAAGGTTTCCATGCATGCACAGAAGAAGAAAAATGTCAGGAGTAAAATCTCTCTAGTGTAAGGAATAGTCTAATTATTTAAGACTCTGAACAATTATAAATACACTGCATGTGCCCTCAGTTGAGTTCCTGCAGGAGAAATAACCAGATACGGAGGCTGATAGCACTTCATGACTAACATCCTTGTGGATGCTGAGTCTTCTGAGTCAGCTCAGGATTGCACACGGCTATCCTAAGTACAAATAGTCTCATCTAATACAGGTAGCCATGCTCTGAATAGGATGCATGAATTACTTAGAGATTGGAGAGCTGGATATTATATCAACTACTGTGTTTCCTGTAGTTTAAATTTAAACTGAGACTCATCTCTCCTTTTGAGAAGGAACCTGATCTGAAGGTCAGTCCGCAGAGTTTAACCTAACCCACGTGTTTCCAGAGGGCTCTGAGAAGGAGTAGGACATCGCTGGCTGGTCATTTTATTGCTGGTTTAGTAGGACTTTATACTGATCTTTTGTCCTCAGATACTGATTTGATACAAAACTCCTCTGCATTTCTGTCCTCACAGGTCTCTCAGATTTATAGATGACCTGAAGAAGATGAGGCCAGGAGGCAGACTGCTAAAACTCCAGTGATAGAAGCCTTATGCTGCAGCTCACTGATTGCACCAGAGAGACTTTCTGAATTCTTGAGGCCACCAGAGCATCTGCAAAGTCTCAATCAGCAGATATGTTCCTTGTATGGACAGCCTGGCTTATCCACACTGTCTCCCCTTGTTTCCTGATGCACGTCCTCCCCATTGTGAGGAAATTTCAGCTTACTTTGGAGATAGAACTGAGTGGATCTGCACTGAACTGTCTGCTTCTGGGGAGGCCAGGCAATATTTAGAGGGAATAAATACGAAGTCTTCTCTGAGTTTCAGCCAGCATGGCTTACCTTAGAATGGAGGCTCTGGATGCACTGGGAGAATTTGGTATGGCAACTTGTGCTCTGGACCCTGGTCCCTCCTAGGGCCAGTGCAAGGATGTTTCACGCCCTAGGCAAAACTTCCACCTTGTGCCCTCCCCGAGCCCTGTGGCAGCTCCCCCTCCCCCGCCCTGAGGCACACCCCCCCCGCGGCAGCTCCCCGCCCCCTGCCCTGAGGCACCCACCCCCCGCAGCAGCTCTCCACCCCGGCCCAGGGAGCCCACCCCAGCTCACCTCTGCTCCGCCCCCTCTCCGAGCCCTGCGGCAGCTCCGCCCCCTCCCCGAGCCCTGAGGCGCCCCCCCACGGTAGCTCCCCATGCCCCCCCACCCTGAGGCGCCCCCGCAGCAGCTCCCCCCCAACCCGGGGAGCCGTGTGGCAGCTCCCCACCCCAGCTCACCTCTGCTCCGCCCCTTCCCAGAGCACGCCATCGCTGTTCCACTTCTCCCGCCTCCCAGGCTTGTGGCGCCAATCAGCTGTTTGGCGATGCAAGCCTGGGAGGGAGAGAAGCAGAGCAGGGTGGCGTCCTGGGGAGGAGGCGAAGGAGAGGTGAGCTGGGACGGGGAGCGGGTCCCCTGTGTGCCGCCTCCCCCCTTACTTGCTGCAGGCGGCCCTCCCCGCGCCCCCCTGCCCCAGCTCACCTCCACTCCACCACCGCCCCAGAGCGTGCTTTTGGCCGCCCCCAACCACTTGGCGCCCTAGGCAGCCGCCTAGTTTGCCTAGTGGTTGCACCGGCCCTGGTCCCTCCTACCTGGTGAAGACCAGTGAAGAAATACAAGTTCCTTTACTGGCAGAGGCTGTCAGTGCTGCCTATGAGGAGGTAAATGTACCAATTGCTTCAAAGGAGGCACGTGTTCAATTTCTGCTCAAAAAGTCAATCCTTGTTGCTGACAATACAGCCAATTATTGACCAATATCTAATCTTCCTGATTCAGTGAAAATCATGAAAAATGTGGTGGCAAGTTAACTCTCAGAGTATCTTGATCCTTCTAACTTCCTTGGCCAGTGTCAATCTGGGTTCCTAACAAAGCATGGCACAGAGACTGCACTTGTCACATGGTTGTTCAGTGATCTTCTGGCAGTTAATCAGGAGAGCAGCTCAATCTACAAGTGGTGTTCAGTGCACCTTTAGGTGGGGAGGCAGAGAAAGTGTAATGGCACTATTCTGTCTACCGTAATCCTGGGGTTTGATTTGTCCAGCATAAATTAGAGCCATTCTGCTGGCAAGGGATTTGTCAGAATGCTGGGTGCTACAGCCCCTGACCCCTCAAGCATACTCCTCTAATAGAAACACGTCCTCCCCACCCCCAACATGCTCCCTATACCAAGGGATGAGGCTCAGGCTAAAAGCCGTTTTAGGCAGCTCTAAGACCTCTCTGTGGTGCTGTGAAGTTCCTTGCCCTCAACACTGTTTTTTCAGCCCACTAGTGGACAACGGGAGGAGTAAAGTATTATTTAAGCTTCCTCCCCTTTCATACATTACCTTAAAGGGACAGTATGAGCAATGGACTTCGAATCTCAAAAGGTTTGGTTCTGTCTAGACATTCTGAACCCACAATGACTGAGTGGGTTCTAAATTCCCCCAAACATGTTTGCATTATCCCTAATTAGATTTGTTTATTGATGTCATCAATCAAAATGTTATACAATTAAAAGGTTTGCACTCAATCAATTTTAATTGTATTCATTACAATTGCCCTTGCAAATCAGATGCTTTTTAGTTTATCCACTGAGATAAGTCAGGTGAAAGCAATTTGAAAACTCCCATTTACCCAAGTTTGATTGGATCAAATAATGCAATATTGGTTTCTCTATAAGAACTTAGCTAACGTTTCCATATCTCCTTCCACTGCAACCGCCATTCCACTACTGATGAACTGAACATTAGCCTTCAAGTAGGGCTATACAGTTTTCACTTTGAACCACTAGGTACAATATGTTTGGTATTGGCATAGACCAGAACATGTACCCAATCTCCACCAGTGGACCATCTGTATATTAGCACCACCTAGTGTTACTGGCAGTAAAATCTAAACATTTTACTTTCTTTTGGAAAAATATTGTTTGGCTCTAGAGTACCTTCAGAACTATGAGCAATTCGAATTGTTTTGTTCTAAATTATTTTAACTGTCCTTTTCACTTCTTTCTAAATAAGAATCATACTTTATACTTCTCCAGCACCCTTCACCTGAGGATATTAAATCACTTTCCAAATATTAATCAACCATATCAATTAAATTGATAATAACATACTCAGCATTTACAGGGTGATAGATTATAATATGTATTTTCAAGGTGGGGAAATAGAACCAGGGAGGTTAAGTAACTAGCCCAGGGTCACACAGTGAGCCAGTAGACAAGCCAGGAATAGATCGCAGGAGTCCTGGCTTCCACTTGCACCCCCACATGGTACCTGCAAGACCTGTAAAAATCTAGGTTCTTTAGGGTTTCTTTTACCTTAAATCAAGACTAGGCTCTTTATTGCTTAGATTTTTTTAAATCCGAAGAATAATTTACTTTCAGCTGTGTCTTCAGCCCTGTGATTAGAGGACCTTTAATCTCCTTTGTTTCTGTGTAAGACTCCTTCACAGCCAGCTGACCATTGTTGTAATAATAATAATTAATAATAATTAATAGATAGCAAGTGTTTGAAATGGATATATTTATTGCTCCATTGCAACAGATGTCTGATATTTTGCTGCATCATACTCTGTCCCAGCATCATGAAGTCATGCTAACTGATCCTGACCTGTCATGCGATAAGACTTATTTAGAGATGAACTAGTCTGTAAGTATTCACTGCAAGTGAGAAGAAGATGCACAGCACGTTTGAACATTTCGGATGTCTGTACTAACAAAATTTTCAGAGTGGGGCTTTTCTTTCCCTTTAATAAATAAATAAATAAAATAAAACCCCTTATATAGCTGTTCATGGCATACACACAAGAGAAGTTAGATAAAAAGATAAATACTCTTGCGAGAAGGTTATTTCTTAGAATTCAGAATGCACAAGAACTCAAAAACGGGGGGCGGGGGGAGGAAAAGCAGGGTGCCCTAAAACACAGAGGCATGATTCACCCCACATTACTGCAGGCTGGCTGGTTGCAGACTGACTCTGATCGCACATTTCCCTAGCCTGCAAGCGGGACCAGGAAAACCCTTAGAAATGTAGCTTACAATTTTAATGCAGTTTTCCATACACCACATGTCCATTTTACAGAATGAGACAACAATTCAAACAGACTTAAATTGATAGTGGACCCTCCAGACACTCCATAACCAACAAGCTTTCCCATTGGCCTCACATCTTCTATAGAAAAAAAAAAAAGCGTCTTGAAACACAGTGGTAGGATCCTCCTGCTGGGACACCTTACAGGGAGCTGCAAATAATTCCGATTACTGACTCAGTGAAGCAGCTGTGGCTTGTAGAGCCCCACACAGAATATAAGGGAAGTGGGAGTAGTCCATCTCTAGAGAGAAACCTAGGGTCAGAAGCAGTCAGGGCCTGTGGTAGGAACCTCTGCTCTGGTTATCTGAGTCTGGGAAGACAATATAAACTGGAATTTATGCTTAAACTGAATTACTTTTAGTAACAGAGTAATTCCACACGTAGGAGGTTACTTCTGATCAATGTGTGCAGCCTTTTGTTGGAGCAGAATGGAGATTCTACTAGCTTCCACCCTGTATATCTGCTATTACAGCCCAATAAACTACATGAAAAGAACACTAAGGTCACAAAATCAAGCACTCCAAGTTCAGTAAATGCCTGAATTGCCTGTGCAAGTTTAATTTGCCCTCCTTGTGCATATGCATTATGATACAGGTTGTAATGACATGATCACGTACTTTTTTTCCACAGGACTCCTGCCCTCATTCAGTGTGCCATTAGTCAATATTTCTTTTAACCTTCTCATGCAGTGTGTGACCCAACACCTTAGTTAATGCACACCACCTAAACCATGCACTGAATACAAAATACTCAGTTTCCTCCTGGATTTTTCTGTGATGCTCTCACCATAGTATCTGAGTACTTAACAAACAGTGATGACAACCCTGGGAGAACAGGTAATATCATTGTTAGGGCTGCTTGGAGAATTTTCATCAAACAGTTTATTGTCCGACAATGCCATTTTGACAGAACTGAAACTTGTCATGGACTCATACCAGTTTCACTGAAATTTCAGAAAATTTTTGAAATATCATTTCAAACAAAATTGTGACATGATGTCATTTTATACTATTACTGTTGACAGCTTATAATATAATAGGAAAAATCTGGTATGAATTTATTTTATATTAATTTATTTTTAAAATATTACGGGCAACTTCTAGATAATACTAATTGAAACATCTTATCTTACATATTCTAGAAAAATGACTCTGAATATTGAAAAATGACAAGAATATCGAAAAAGCTGTTCCTCTAGTTATAATTAGTGTTTATCTCTTTTTGTTGTTGTTGTTGAAAGTGTCACATTGTTTCATTACAACACAAACAGGAGACACATCGATCTAGAAAATAAGACAATATGTTTCAAGTCTCTACTAAGTAGCAGCTGCCTTAATGATTTTAAAAAATACGAAATAGAACATTTTGACTATTATGTCATAACATGGCATGGGTTGATATATGACTTGTCATACTATATACTACTACTACTAACTACTATGTCATGAAATAATGTGAAAGTAATAAAAATATATTTTGGAATAAAATTGAAACAAAAATTTTGTTTAAAAATGAAATGTTGAATTTTTTCCTAAACGAGATTTTCTAGGCAGAATATTTTCAGAATTTCCATTTTGATGGAAATTTAGTAAATATTTGTTTCCTGCAAAATGGAAATCCCAAGTTTCAACCAGCTCTAATTATTGTCCCCATTTTACAGATAAGAAAATAATGTACAGAGAGATTAAGGCAAAAAGTGACCAATAATTTAGGTGCTCAACCTGAGACACCTATAACTTGATTTTTCAGGATATGTAGCATTTTTTATAGTGCTTTGTATATTTAGTGCACAGCTCCAACCGACTTCAGTTGCAATTGTGAGCAGTCAAAACATCTGCAAATCTCATCTCGAGTGCCTCACACTGGCCATCTAGAAAATGAGGAACACACAATTAGTGGCCAACTGTGAACATTTTGGTTTAAATTACTTGCTCAGCTTTGCCTCTAATAAAGTGGTTGGCATAATAACACTTGTTAGATAGGCCCTAAGTGGAAAGGACTCTGTTTTCATATTAATATTTTAAAACATGTATTTTTTTCCTTCATCTCTTTCCCGGTTACTGAAGTTCAGCTTTAAGATGCTGCTTTCCTGTGGGTCATTAAGAAAAGATACATGATGTTACACCTAGGATTTGTATACTTGCTGTTATACCCAGGAATATATATGTGTTCCCTGTCAGTATGAATCAGCTTGCATGTGGAAGTGAATGCTGCAGCCAGTTCATAATGTTCAAGAATAAAAGCCTGCTGAGCTGACCTTTGATTTTATTTTTAAAGAAAACTTAATGCTGGTGAAATGTCCTAAACTGACAGCACTGGAAACCAAATTCTATTTATCCACACAAAAGGTATACCATGGGAATAAGCGAGGTGAGCTTCCCCATGCTATCCCAATCCCACCAGTAGGACTCATCTCTGTTCTGAAATGGTAGCTTGTTCTCTAAGCCTATCCAGTCCATGGCTTCTCCACTGAGATAGCCAATGATGTTACCATACCTGTAGGGCAGCACTAGAGGAAGTTGTGATCGTACACACTTGAGCCCATCTGACATTCAATCCATCAGGGCAGTGGTACACAAACACTAGCAACAGTATTACAATGGGAACAGCCCTGCACAAGACCTGGAGCGAGCACCAATCACGTTATTTGTCCTCAGATTAATAAGAATCTATATCCATTGTCTGTGCATCTGGGCATATTTATTACAGCTAGCTGAAAAACAGGAACATTGTGAATTTTTGTGCAAATACTCCACCCATTTTCCTGCCCCCATCAACAGGTACATTTGAGACACATCTTTGACGAAATATGAAAAATGTTGACCAGCCCTAATATTTCCATAAATCCAAAATTATAACTAATATCGATCGATCGATCGATAGATAGATAGATAGATAGATAGATACCAACATTTCTAATGCCACCATGACATAATAAAAAGTAAAAATACTCTATGGAAATGGCCTTAGAACTGCTCACAGTCACGTCTGGCAAATATGTAGTGCCAGTCCTTCCTTGCCATTGTTGGCATAAGTACCCTAGAAATCAAAAGCTGAGTATCCCATTACCAATCTGCGAAGCAGTGTACTACCCATTTAAGGAACAGATTGGATCCTATGGCCAGTGACTGCCTGCATGCAATCAAGGAGGCCCCGCCCTGCCCTCGGATGGTCTATTTAAACAGGAATAGGAAGCTGTTCGGGCTGCAGTGGATAGTGGTTCCTCTCTCGGGCTACAGGAAACCAGTCTCACCACTCTCAGAACCTTTGTTTGAGGACTTTAAGTTTGGGAGCCCTGAACAATGGTCCTGAAGTGAGGACATTATGAATTGTTTATTGTAATTGCTCCTTTCCTGAAACCTTATTAAAGGGGACATGCTATTTTGTTAGTACGTGTTGGCCTCACCGTAGGGTGACCAGATAGCAAGTGTAAAAAATCGGAATGGGGGGAGAGGGTAATAGGTGCCTATATAAGAAAAAGCCCCCAAAATTGGGACTGTCCCTATAAAATTGGGACATCTGGTCACCCTACTTCTCCTTGCCCAGATCTGTGTTAGTGAATTTACTGATGCCCAACTGGGAAAGTAAGGTGAGGCTAACCTGCAGAGTCACACCTGGCCACAAGGGAGCAAGCAGTGACTGCCTACACCTTTACAGAAGCCCTTATTTTAGACTATGTCTACACCACAATAAAACATCCACAGCTGGCCCCTGTTAACTGACTGGCTCTTAGGGCTCGGGCTGCGGGGCTATAAAACTACAATGTAGATGTTCAGGTTCAGACTAGAGCCTTGGCTCTGAGACACTCCAGCCTGAGCCCGAACATCTAAACTGCAATTTTATAACCCTACAGCCAAACCCTCATGGGCCCAAGTCAGGGGCCAGCCAGGGATGTTTTACTGCAGTGTAGACATACCCTTAGGCCTGGTCTACACTGGGGGGGGCGGGATCGATCTAAGATACGCAACTTCAGCTATGAGAATAGCGTAGCTGAAGTCGATGTATTTAGATCAACTTAAAATCACTTACTTCGCGTCCTCGCAGCACGGGATTGACAGCCGCCGCTCCCCTGTCAACTCCGCTTCCACCTCTCGCCATGGTGGAGTTCCGGAGTCGACAGCAAAGCGATCAGCGATTGATTTATCACATCTACACTAGACGCGATAAATTGATCCCCAATAGATCAATCACTACCCGCCAATCCGGCGGGTAGTGTAGGCATACTCTAAGTCTCTTAAAATGACCCATGCTGAAACTCCAGACTTCTACATAGCTCCTCCTCCTTAATGGTCACTCTCATGCCACCTAGTGACATACATACAGTGCCACAACATTCCACCATCACTTCTCCAAAAAATGTTAATTTGACCACAGTTATCTTCAGAGTCTAGAATAGCTAGTACCCAGTTTTTCTAACCCCCTATAGTATGTGGAGTTAATGTTCTATGAAACTGCTTATACACACTCCTAGAGAGACAAAGTGGGTGAGGTAATATCTTTTATTGGACAAACTTCTGTTGGTGAGAGAGACACAGAACTCCTCTTCATGGTCTGGGAAAGGTACCCCCGAGCATCACAGCTAAATGCAAGGTGGAACAGATTGTTTAGCATAAGTAGTCTTTTAATAACAATAATACCCCATCACCTGCAGCTGAACATTTTTCACAAAGCGATCACTCTAGGTCTGACCTATCAGTCATCATCCTCAAAGGAAACCTGCACAACACTTTCAAATGTTGAGCCTGGGAGCTTAAATTCATAATTTTACTAGACACTAAAAATCATGGACTGAACAGAGACACAGGATTTATGGTTTATTACAACAGTCTATAACCCACTAACGCCATCTTTTTGTCCTATGACTTTAGAGATATTTAACAGGCCACTCTACCTTGATTGTTCCCTTATATGCTAACTACTTAGAATCATAGAATATCAGGGTTGGAAGGGCCCTCAGGAGGTCATCTAGTCCAACCCCTGCTCAAAGCAGGACTTATCCCCAACCAAATCATCCCAGCCAGGGCTTTGTCAAGCCTGACCTTAAAAACCTCTAAGGAAGGAGATTCCACCCCTCCCTAAGTAACCCATTCCAGTGCTTCACCACCCTCCTAGTGAAAAAGTTTTTCCTAATATCCAACCTAAACCTCCCCCACTACAACTTGAGACCATAACTCCTTGTTCTGTCATCTGGTACCACTGAAAACAGTCTAGATCCATCCTCTTTGGAACCCCCTTTCAGGTAGCTGAAAGCAGCTATCAAATCCCCCCTCATTCTTCTCTTCTGCAGACTAAACAATCCCAGTTCCCTCAGCCTCTCCTCATAAGTCATGTGCTCCAGCCCCCTAATCATTTTTGTTGCCCTCCGCTGGACTCTTTCCAATTTTTCCACATCCTTCTTGTAGTGTGGGGAGCAAAACTGGACACAGTACTCTAGATGAGGCCTCACCAATGTTGAATAGAGGGGAATGATCACATCCCATGATCTGCTGGCAATGCCCCTATTTATACAGCCCAAAATGCCATTAGCCTTCTTGGCAACAAGGGCACACTGTTGACTCATATCCAGCTTCTCATCCACTGTAACTGCACTTGTCCTTGTTGAACCTCATCAGATTTCTTTTGGCCCAATCCTCTAATTTATCTAGGTCCCTCTGTATCCTATCTCTACCCTGCAGCGTATCTCCCACTTCTCCCAGTTTAGTGTCATCTGCAAACTTGCTGAGGGTGCAGTCCATGCCCTCCTCCAGATCATTAATGAAGATATTGAACAAAACCAGCCCCAGGACCGACCCTTGGGGCACTCCGCTTGATACCGGCTGCCAACTAGATATGGAGCCACTGATCACTGCCTGTTGAGCCTGATGATCTAGCTGTTCTTATGCTGTTCCACCTTGCATTTAGCTGTGACACATGGAGTGCCTTTCCCAGACCTGAAGAACAGCTGTGTGTGATTTAAAAGCTTGTCTCTCTCACCAACAGAAGTTGGTCCAGTAAAAGATATTTCTTCACCCACCTTGTCTCTCTAATATCATGGGACTGACACAGCTACAATTACACAGCTGTATACATTCCTGGCATTTCATGACAAGTCAGACATTTAGAAATACATTTCCTAAGTGGATTTTTAAATAACTACAAAATAACTTATGAGAAGCTAGGAGGACAGAGCCCCAGCTTCTCCTTCCACAGTTTTCATTTATCTCCTCTGGTTTATACAATAGAAGGCTGAGTTAACACACCTACAACCCCATAACTTGGGATTAGAGCTCATATCCTGGTTTTAAAGGAGAGTAAGCACATTGTAATCACAATGTTCAACAAACCAACACTGCCCTATGCTTCTTGGCCAGCATCACAACGTAATATAATGCAGCACCCTAATATTGCGATGAAGTGTTGCCCAGCCTAAACTCAGAAAAGTTCTGGTTCAGATCTACTTCATTCCTCTTTGGCATTGCATCTACTCCCTCAGTGGCCGGTTTCAGATTCCAATCCACAATACAGGTGGGGGTGCTGGCTTTCAAATTCTATTTTTTTAATTTCCACCTGTTTTACAGGCTTATTATCAAAATTTGAGCAGAAATCAGTGGTTTCATTATCTGATTAAATCAACACAAACATTTAAAAAATATTCTCATAAAAAACAAATTTCAAACCATTTCAGTTATTGTTTGCTTTCTATGTTCTCAAACTGGCTATAACCACTAAAAGATGCTAACTACATTGCTCCTATGTGCAGCCAGGAAATGAACAATATAGAGCAGTGGTTCTCAAGCTTTTTTTTCTGCAGGCCACTTGAAAATTGCTGAGGGTCTCGGCGGACCACTTAATGATCTTTCCAAATATTTTTTTGTACTGTTAGCTAACTATTGTAAAGCGCTTTGGATAAAAGCGCTATATAAAAAAAAGTAATAATAATTAAAATGTTTTTATTCTACAAATAAAAGCACACAATTCATATTTTAATATCACTAGTCTTACCTTTCTAATGCAATGGATGTGCCCTCTCTCTCCCGCCACGGCAGCCCCCGAGCTGGGGCTGGGAAGGAGAGCCATCTCTCTCCAGGAGCCGCAGCCCTGGAGCTGGGGAAAGTCACCTTTTTCTCTGGCCTCCGCAGCCCTGCATGTCCCAAATTCCCCCCACCCCCTCTTCTCACCACACTGCCTCCCACCTACCTCCAATTCCCCCCAAGGCCACCATTTCACCTTACATGTGAGTCTTCGCCAGGGTCCAGGCACCTGATTAGTGGAGCCGCGCGGACACCCAGGCACACACCTTAGAGGGAACTATCCACAGACCACCTGAATGGAACTCGTGGACCACTGGTGGTCCGCAGACAACAGTTTGAGAACCTCTGGTATATACTACAAACAGTAAATGTGGGCTATAATTTACTGTTGATTCACACAAATTCACAATGGAAAGCATGAACTAGGTGCGATTTCCACTGAAAATTCCTGGTGTTTGTATCCCCCCTCCTCAGAGTAATTTTTTAAAATTTAATTCTTGAAACATTATGATTAATGTTGTTTTATCAGTTATATTTGGTTTGAGAGATATTTGGAAAAATGAAATTTCAGTCCCACCAGGCATTACTATATGTTGACATTTGTTTTCATCCCAAAACAGGAGGAAAAAATCAAAAGAGCTAATTTTTTTTTTTTTTTTACAGAATGAAAAGTCCTGTAGAATTTTGATTTGGATATGTCAACACCAAAAAAATTTGACATTTTCAGTTTCGGATTCAACATTTTGTTTCAAAATATTGACATTTTCAACACTTTTCAAAAAGCTGCATTTTGAATTTTTCCATTGAAAAATTGAACACTTCACTGAAATCAACATATTCTCCCCCCCCCCCCCCCCCCACACACACACAAACTGATTAAACCTATTGGGGAAATGTATTGGCCAAAAAAATTCAACCACCTGTATTCAGTTTAATTGGAAAACCAGAATTCTCTTCATCCCAATAAATAACATTTTTCATCTTCAAAACACTTTACAAATTTTAACTAATTGATCCTTTTACAGCTGGAGAAACTAAGGCACAGAGAGGCTAAGTAACTTGCCCAACTTCACCCAGGAAGTCTGTGGTGGAGCTGGGATCTGAAACTAGATTTCCTTAGGGCTTCTCTACCCTTACAGCATTGTTGCAGCAGCGCTGTAGCTGCGCCACTATAGCACTTAGTGACGATGCTACCTTCTCCTGTCAGTGTAGGTATTCCACCTCTCCGAGAGGCGGTAGCTGTGTAACGGGAGAAGACTTAGCGCTGTTAGGTTGGTATAACTGCATCACTCAGTTATACGGACATAAATTTGTAGTGTAGACCAGGGATTAGTCCCACTCCTTTAGCCATTCTTCCTCGCATCCTTCTTTGGATAGCCACGCATAGAACAGAAAATACTGGCACAAGCTGAAGGACTGTTGGAGGGAAAAGTCTTGTGTAGGATCGGACTGCTGTAAAACCTGTAGCAATGGGAACTGAATGCACTGGAGTCTGTATTACTATGATCCGCATTTTAAATGTCAATCTCAGGCAAGTCAGTCTGCTACTGTAGCTCTGCTACGCAGCCCTGCTACGCAGCCCATACTGATTACATAGGTAATGTGTTTGGTTTTTCTCTCCCTTAACTTGGAAAAGAAACATAATGCCTGAGAATAATGGTCTCTTTATGAAGCCATCCAAACTTTTCATTATCTTTCTTTTTCAAGGAAAACTAATAATGGGAAACCACAAAAAGATGCACTGCATGGTCCCCTCCTCCCTCCAGTGCAACCCAAAGCGGTAGAACACAAAACTAAATAAAGATGTTTACTGACAGACTAATAAACAAATGGGCCCATTTTGATATAACCTTGATGAATGGAGCATCCAGGTGTTTTCAATAATGGCAATAAGCACTACAACTCAAAGTATTTCTGATTCAAGTATAATGCATTATTAGGCCATTAGGGCTGAGTATAGAGGGCCATTTGTGCTCAGCTCTATCAATAATGCTCCTTCCCAGCCTACATTTAGGCCAGGGGAATTAGTCATACGGATATTCTATTTAATAAAATCCTAAAGAAGACGCATCAAGAATCGCATTACATTTTAACAGGGTTACAGTAGTCCAGGAGGACCACAAGTTTAATTTTCATAAGAGCATTCATTCCTCAATTATGTCAAACATGAAAATGTAAATGGCAAATTTAATGCTAACAATATCCCTCAAAGCACATTGGCAGGTAGCAACCATTATGTTGAGTGAATGCTGGCTGCATAACAAGCAGCCCCAAACTAGACAGCCGGGGATTAAAATTGCCAAGACGAGGTCTGTTGATTACAGCTGCACACTGCTGAAAATACCCCTTACGATATGCATGTGGACGAAGGGCGGGCTCTTTCTTCTGCAAGAATGTGCTGACCATGCAAACGTCGTAATTAACTTTGGCTGCAGGCGGTGGTTGGGAGAAGTGGAATGGGCTACTGCTGGTGCCTCAGAATAAACACAATGTGCCACATTCATCCCTGAGCATAATTCCACTGAAGATGGGGGTCAGAAGCGCAGAGGAAGTGCGCTCACTATTATCTCAAACCCCAGTGTCTGGAGAAGTGTGAGCTGGAGATGGAAAGGATGGCGTATGTATAAGTTTCCCACTTCACATTGATACATATGCATAAAATAATCTTTGGAATGGGAAGGAAATCCCAAAATGTATGAAAGAGGTATAAAGATTCTATGCAAATTCCAGAATAAGATACTGGAAGGGACCTCTGCAGTCCCTGTGAGATGTTTATTGTTTTTTCAACCATCCAAACATAATAAAAAATAATTGGAAGATAAAATAACACCACTTAGAACCTGTATTCTCTGAGCATAAAAACAATGGCCCACATCCTCAGCTGGTACACATTGGTGTGAGGATCTGGCCCTACTATCATACTAATCAACAATCTGAGGGCCCAGTCCTGCACCCATTGAGGTTAATGGGAGTGTTAGCACCAAGCTGAATGGAATCAGGACTAGGCCCTTAGTGCATACAGTATTGCTTGACTCCCACAGATCCATAAAAGGATCAACTGTTTGACGCCGCAAGCCTGGGAGGGGAGGAGAATTAAAGTGGGGGCGGCGTGCTCGGGGAGGAGGTGGAGCAGAGGTGAGCTGGGGTGGGGAGCTGCCGCACGGCTCCCCGGGCCGGGGGGGTGGGGAGCTGCCGCGGGGGGGGGCCCTCAAGGCAGGGGGAGGGAGCTGCTGCTGGGGGGGCGCCTCCGGGCAGGGAGGGGGGAGCTGCCGCAGGGCTGCGGGGGCGGGGGCACAAGGTGGAAGTTTCACCTAGGGTGTGAAACTTCCTTGCACTGGCCCTGGGTGACCAGATGTCCCGATTTTATAGGAACAGTCCCGATTTTTGAGTCCTTTTCTTATATAGGCTCCTATTACTCCCCACCCCGTGTCCCGATTTTTCACATTTGCTGTCTGGTCACTCTATCTAGCATGGATCCTCAATGAGGGCCTTATCCAAAGCCAATTGAAGTTAACCAGAATCTTTCCACTGACTTCAATGGACTTTGAATCAGGCCACCAATGTCTCAACCGTGGACACAGATCTACTAGCAAGATCTACTTACTCCAAAAATATCACAGTTTAGGCTCTGTGTAAATGTGACCACTCATCCAAAAAGAAACAGTTGGATCTGATTTAATGAGTCTCATGTAGTTATAAAAACATTAACAAAGAGAATAAACTATAAGCAGGAGGTTCAAAAGAAGAATTATTGCAATACATATTTCTATAAGCCCTTAGAGTCAACCAAAATATTAAGGCATTATCCGTTTTTCTTTTAGCAAGGACTTAAATCTCGTAACTCTCTGAGCCAGTCAAGCTCCATCTGTTCTGCAGCTTTGATAATGCACTGGGCCAGAAAAGTATTTGCTGCCCTGGTAGTTCCAAAAAAACCAAGTATGATCATCATGCAATTGATTCTGCTCCCACTGAAGTCAATGCAAGTGTATATGAAATCCTCCATTTAGCTGGGAGCAACAGACTTTTGTTTCAGCTTGAGGAGGTCATATTTTGTATAATCTCTACACACTTTTACTGTGACATCCTGACATAGAATGTGTTGCACTGATCTGATCTAGCAGATGTCAAGTTCACCTTTCCCGCAGTCAGTGGAGCATAAATTATAAAACTGTCCTCATTAATGTTTCTCCTCTGATTTTCTGAAGAGGTAACAATCTAACTGTTTTCTGAACTGGCGAAACTGAAGAGTTCATTACACTCAATGCTTCTGGCAGCCATTTTGTAAAAGCATTTTAAGCAACAATTCCAAGTAACTAAGGATTTTTAGCACCAAGCCCTTCAGAAATTCCAACTCCATGCATATTTTGAATGCTTCCCTTCCCTCCCTCCCCCAGTAAATCCATCTGAACGTTAAGATCTTTTTTTCCTTTTATTATCTCTGTTCAAATTCCTATTCCCTTCAGAGGCTGCTTCCAGGATCTAAACTTTGCCCTCACATGCAACCAATTTTGGTGGAAAACCTGTCAGGTCCTCAGCTTTCAAGCCTACAATCAGAAATGTACTAGACTATAAAATGAGAAATCTTTTGGTATTGGACTCATTGTTCGAAAGCAGAATGCTTCTGCCTACCAGAATTGCCTGAAATACCCCAAAAGGGAAATTCCATCTAAAGATGATGATGAAGCTTTTTCTAGAGGTCTTTTCTGTGAGCAGAGTTGCAGCAGCTTATTAGAAACTGACATCTACTTATTTCTAGGCATTTTCAGACTCTCCTTTCCCAAAAGAAGATTATCTGATATAAACACACACACACACACACACACACACACACACAGAGCACTTGTGAAAACTATTATTTTAGCATATTACCTAGACTTGTTCAGAGCTCCTACCGAACGAGACCCTTCACATACCTTGTGGCTTATCTCTATGATAAATTGTGCCACCCTTCCTCACATTGAGTAATATCAATCTGTTACCTGAAACAAGTGGAGTAAAGTACTACTCAAGCTGAGCAAGAACCTGGTCCTTAATGACCTTAAACGTGGGCCTCTTTTCAATGAAAGAAGGCAAATTGAAATGGACTTGGACAAAGGCTAAATCTTTTGGTTGGTTCACTTGATTTTTTTTTTTTTTTTTTTTTTTTTGTCTTTTTACCTGGTAACAACAGCGCAAAGGTATAGGCCTCCTACAGGACTGCCACATGGATTAAGTATCACATGATTCACAGGCAATAAGGGAGTGAAACCAGCCTGTTCATTATGACATTTTGCTCCCACATAGATTTGAGTTGCTAGAAATATATAAAAGAAACTATGGACCTGATTCCACAGTTCTTACTCAGGCAAAACACCCATGCATTTAACTGATTAGGGACTGCAAGCTCAGAACCTATGTAATTATTTTCACAGAGTGTATCCAGTTGTACATGGAAGAAATTAAATAGCCTATTTTAGCTAAGAAAACACGGCAAATTAGCTAATTCTATTACTTTCATTACATTCCTTATCTCCTACTGAATGACAAGCCTCGGGGATGGAGAGAAAGCTCCTTCTTGCTGAGAGATGCAAATTCTTCTGAGATGTGCTGAACTCTCATTGCCAGGAGCGTTCATGCCCGTGACTCATTGGCTATTAGCAGTGGCAAATACCGACAAAGGAAGGAGATTAATGGGCACTAGAAACATTTGAATCAAGACTAGTCCCTCAGGAATTTCTGAACCCAATGGGTCAATATTGACAGGATTTTCCACGAAGAGGTTTGCCTGATCAAGGACTGCCAGATATGATCATCATTCCCATTAGATTACACTAGATGACATTACCTGACAGTGTGCAGAATACATATAAGACCCCGGATCCCCACCCACCAGAAGGATCCCAGCCACCAGCTCCCACCTGAGACCCACCCACCTACCCATGACAGCTTCCAGCTACCCCTACACAGCACTCAGACACCCCAGAATTTACCCACTTTGCCCAACATCCCTAGCAACACTCCCATCTACCCATCTTCCTACCTATCAAACCTCCCCGCTGCCCAGTTTTGTGCAGCTCCATGTCTTGCCCCCACTGCTGCTTGGGACAGGGTGTATTGACCCTACGCTGAAGTTTGTGGTGTCAAGTGAATTTTTTGTATATATGCAATTTATCTCATTAAATAATTTGCATAAAATGTCACACCTAGAATGGCACAAAACTTGGCAGCTAAGTCTTCCTACTTAGGATAGACGATACCGCATTAAGCAGGAAGAGGCAAATGTAGTGCTTTTAACAGGCCACTTTTCTAGCCTCTTTTCTTGTAGCATGTATGTTTCTAGCTGGCATACATAATTCCTGTGTCTTAGCTACAGCCCAGTCTCTGCCCTGAGCAAGCAGAAATGCATAGCTGAATGAACCCAAGACAATACAGGGAATGAAGTGAGAATCCCTCTCTGCTCCCCCTTTCACTATGGGTCTGGAGCAATTACAACCTCTCCTCTCCCATGCTAGCTCAGCAGCTCTGTCTATCACTTCCTCCCCATTCCCTGTCCATCTGCTCGGAGGACATGTGTCACAGAAGCACAGCACCTGCTTTCTCTGGTGTGCCCCAACCCAAGGTTTGGGTAGGCCACACAGACTTCTCCCTCCTTGTACCCCAGCACATCCATCCAGTCAAACCAATGATTGGCAGCTCACTTATGGCCATAAACCATCTGAGTCTGCAAACTGGGTTACTGCATACACAAATGAATGAAAGCACCCATGTGTTTCTGTGGGTGCAAGCTGGTTACCGTTAGGTTTTGTAAATCTGATTCTCTATATACACAAACACACAATACCTAAATATTTAGCCCACACAGGTATTTGCTTCCCCACCATGTTGTGGGAAAGCCTGTGAAGTCAAATATTCATGTGTGCGCACAACTTCTAAGTCCCAATTTGCCCAAGTTAGGAATTCAGGTCTGGGCCCTAATTTAGTGACTGCCAAATTTTCAGTATCTCTGGATTCAAGCTTTAACAGTGAAAGAGGGACAGGTTCCCCTCAGACAGGTTTCAAAGCAGATGTTAGAATACACACTTAGTCACCTGATTTCACTGCATACACTTTGCTATGATTCTATCCTACTAAGGAGAGGATAGGAGCGTGTGTGCACTGGCCTGGTACCCGGGTGACAATATTTTGCCATTCATTGGTTTGGAGTGCAAATTCCAATCATGCTCTTCCACTTCAAGCTAGTAGGAGGTGAGGGACAACTTGGAAGTGTATCTGGGGTGTGTTGTGTAGAAGACAGAAAGACAAGCAGGATTGGGGTACCATGGACAGGAAAGGAAAATAAACCATGGTTCCTAAAGAGGGTAAGTGGCCAGCAAAATCCCCAGAGATACTTAACTGAGAATTCAACAATGACCAGTGTTGACTTCAGTGAGAATTTTCCTAGAATAAGAACTGACAAAAGCTGTCAGGATTGGGGCCCAAATTTGTGGAGCCACTGAACAGTTCCTCCTTTTTTTTTTTTTTTTAACTCAGCATAGCTGAATTATTTAAATTGACTTCAGCTTTCCTGTATTGCAAAAGAGCTTAAGATCTCAAATATCTTTCTTTATTGTCCTATAACATTTTTATTTTCAATGTATCTAAATTTTACAGGCAAGCGAATACACTGCAGATCCAACAGATGTGTTTTCAAGATGATGTCTGGTTCTTTTGTTATTTCAGCCTCTATATCTCAGCTCTTCTCCAAGGATAACTGCATGGACCAGCCCAGAACAAGTTCTGTGTGAAAGTTACAGTGCCTAATTCACTCCATGCACAGCCAAGCACGTCAACACCATGAAAAACTCCCTGTTTTCATCAGCCTGGAATGGGGATCCTGACTCCCACTTCACCTCCAATTTCAAGTCTTTCATACCAGCCCAAAAAATAGATTGCTCTTACGTTGGCTACAGGAAACCCCAAGGTGATCAACTCACTGCATCTAGGAAGTACTGGAGTGAAATACTTATAAGAGCTCTGTACACTGACCAGTCTGGCATGCTAGACTAGTATTATCAAGTATAAAGGTTTCCTGGTAGGTTAATGCACCTTCACCTTGACCCAAAACCCAGCCAAGTGGGAAAAAGAAACATTGACCTTTGAGCTAAACTGCCATTTATTAGGAATTTGGAGGTTAGCTGTTTTCCCTTTTGGGCTGGTTGTCTTAAGACCATGTCAGATGTTGTCAGTCACCAGCATAAGAGAACTGCTCTGACCCCTGATTTTGCTTTCAGTCTCCCGTGTGGAACTTCACAAGAAGTCCATACCACTATTGGCATATGGCTATCACCACTCAGCTCCCCAGACATCTTAGAATAATAAACTAGTAATTGAAAGGCGAGTTCAGTGCTGCTGTTTGCAGAGAGCCATGACCGCTGAATGATTACCACAGCAGGCAGCGCTATGGAGGTGCTGAAAGAGTCTATTAGTCTGCTTAGTCTAAGGCAGTATGGAGTGTTAATACAAGCCCTCTGCAAACAAATACCCTGCACAGACGCAGCAAAAAGAGTAACAACAAAAAAAGAATGTATTTCTTCAGTGTCTCCGCAGAGGGTCTTGTCAGAGAAGTGTAATACATGAAGCTGTGAAACAAATATGTAACAACAATGTCACTGGAAATAGAAATACGTGCTTAAAAATCAATTTGGAGGGAAAAGTAATGAAGTTCTTGGACAGTGGTTTTCACTTCAGGGTGGAACAATCAATTAAAAGCAGATGCAGACAAACTTTTGCTGGCGATATTACAACTTGCACCCACAGAAATGTATTCCTTAACTTTCCACCTCTTAGAATTCTCCATGAAATGCTCAAGGATGTATGTTATAATGAAAATGAAAAGAGAAACAACAAAAATCAAAGATTACAGAAAACATATTGGGCCAGACCCCGCTATAAATCAGTATAGCTCCATTGACATCACTGACTTACACCATCATAAGAGCCAGCCAATTACCCCTATGTAAAGTGGCTACAAGACATACAGTGACTAGTGTCCAGCTGAGATAAGCTAAGGGGCAGACTGGCTGGGTCACAGGCCTGGATGCTACAGCCACGGTGGACATACCTCCTCAGCAGAGCACATATGCTCCTTATGTGGTATTTCTGAGAGTTGGTGGGTACCATTCATGGGACTCAGGGACAGTTCTTGAGATAGCAGCCACTTAAAACAGGTTTTAATTGGACTAGGGAGAGGGAGGTAGACGATGAACCAGAATAATGTCAAGTATCAGAGGGGTAGCCGTGTTAGTCTGGATCTGTAAAAAGCAACAGAGAGTCCTGTGGCACCTTTAAGACTAACAGATGTATTGGAGCATAAGCTTTCGTGGGTGAATGCCCACTTTGTCTGATGCATGTAATGGAAATTTCCAGGGGCAGGTATAAATATGCTGGCAAGAATCAGTCTGGAGATAACGAGGTTAGTTCAATCAGGGAGGGTGAGGTCCTCTGCTAGCAGTTGAAGTGTGAACACCAAGGGAGGAGAAA
Source organism: Malaclemys terrapin pileata (assembly GCF_027887155.1). Classification (NCBI taxonomy): domain Eukaryota; kingdom Metazoa; phylum Chordata; order Testudines; family Emydidae; genus Malaclemys; species Malaclemys terrapin. Next base: position 198,509,753 of record NC_071506.1, on the reverse strand, counting down.
CTGCTTCTGTAGTTGGATAGCCATTCACAGTCTTTGTTTAATCCTGATCTGATGGTGTCAAATTTGCAAATGAACTGAAGCTCAGCAGTTTCTCTTTGAAGTCTGGTCCTGAAGTTTTTTTGCTGTAAGATGGCTACCTTTACATCTGCTATTGTGTGGCCAGGGAGGTTGAAGTGTTCTCCTACAGGTTTTTATATATTGCCGTTCCTGATATCTGACTTGTGTCCATTTATCCTTTTACGTAGTGACTGTCCAGTTTGGCCAATGTACATAGCAGAGGGGCATTGCTGGCTCATGATGGTATATATAACATTGGTGGACGTGCAGGTGAATGAACCGGTGATGTTGTAGCTGATCTGGTTAGGTCCTGTGATGGTGGTGTTGGTGTAGATATGTGCCAACCCTAAGCATATGGTGTTAGGTGCCTTAAAAAATCCAACCTATACATTCTAATCACTACAACATGTTCCTCTGGTGTAAAGGTGGAATAATATGTCATCACAATTATTATTATTGTTGCATTGCAGTTATTATCAGGAATGGGGTCCTTCCGCGCTCCCGGTCGTCATCGGCAATTCTGCGGCGGGGGGGGGGTCCTTCCGTGCTCCCGGTCTTGGGGCACTTCGGCGGCGGGTCCCGGAGCAAGTGAAGGACCCGCTGCAGAATTGCCGCCAAAGACCCGGAGCGCGGAAGGACCCCCCCGCCGCCGAATTGCCGCCCCCCCAAATCCTGGCGCCCTAGGCAACCACCTAGGTCACCTAAATGGAAGCGCCGGCCCTGGTTATTATTACTGTTGCATTGCATTGCAGGAATACCTACAGGCCAGTCCTCGCTGTCCTAGATACCAAACAAACATATAACAAAGAGACAGTTGTTGCACTGTGAGTGAACTTACAATATAAATATACACTGAGCCACCACCAGTGGGTATAACAGATGGGCAGCGCTCACAGTAATGGTGAGACAGTTTTGATCAGCATACCATGCGGTGGTCACAGCATGCCAGCTGCCTGGCCATTGTGGAACACTTTGTAGGCATCACGGCAGAGGTGGGTGGGTTTTAAGGAGAGATTTAAAAGAAAAGAATGTCATGGACTTGCAGTTTTTTACAGTGAGCTTCTTCCATGTATAAGGGGCATGAGTGGAAGTGGCCCTCAACCACCTCCATGGCACCGGGGTGCTCCCTCCAGGGTTCTTGCTGTACATGCTGGAAGCCATGATTTGAGAGGGGATAGAGACTAGGTGGGCTGGAGGAATGAGTGGGTGGGACAAGGGGAGAGATGATGAAAGTTGAACACTGTTCTCTCCACTGTTCCCATGGAAATCAGCCCACACTGCTCACCTAAGAGCTGCTATGGTCGGGAGAAAGCTGAGATAGCATGGCTCTATTGGACAGGGAACCAAGGAAGGGAGTAACTGAGGGGCTAGTGGAGCGACACAGAGCGGCCTCAACGATGAGCCAACACTTGGAGGCAAGCCACACCTCTCTTCCTATGTGGGGACAAACTCTCATTCCCAATGGAATAATGAGCGGGGCTTCCACAAGAGGATCCTGGCAGAGATTTCCTCCCCTAAACCCCTTTGTATGGGTTTTCCCATAGGATGGGATAATCTGGGCCACCCATGAACATGCTAAAAATAATCAAATACCCTACAGAGTCCATGGAACAATCTTTACAGGTAATTCCCAGCCTTCTACAAAATTCACGATACTGGAATGACAGTTTGTTTGAAAAGGACTCGGAGTATTTTAAAATAGTTTTATTTATGTTTTATCCATCGTTTGTAATACCCTCTTCGATACTTAAAGTGAACATTCTTGCCAACCAATTTTGCTCATTTCTATCATTCAAAAGGCTGATTGTATCATCATTTAAGAGTTTGAAATTAAACTGGTTTTGTTTATTTCCTTGTTTATGCACCATTATCAGCTATAATGTTAGCATGGTTCTAGAATGGAATTAGTTCATTTTGTACTCAGTTCTCCCGGCTCTTAAGCAGCAGGGCAGCAGCAACCGATTAGAAAAAGGTTTGTTTTAAAACTTAATAGTGAATTAGGAAAATCATACCTGGAAGCTGAAGTATATATCACACAAATTCCATGTCCTTTACCTCAGATGATAATTTAAAAATGAGTTCAACTGGGAGCCTAAAGGGCTTGAAAAGGGCCAAATTCTGTTCTCTGTAATGCATGCCAAACCTCACTGAGGTCAAACAGAGCAGACTTTAATCCAATGTATTTTAAGTAAATTTCTGCTTGGACCTCCCCATGTATATTATTTGTTAAAGAGTTGTGTAATGGTCCCTCGCTCTCCCACTCAGAGGGAGGCCACTCAGGCTGGTCCTGGCCAGACAGAGTCTGCAGGACAGCCAAGAGCCCACAATAGGGCTGGGTGATCAATAGTCACTGTCAGGCTTTAGCCTGGGTTTGGGTGTCTCAAGCTGTCAGCCCTTAAACAGAGTCTATCAGGGCTGGCTGTGGCCTTGGCGGAGCTCTGGAAGCCAGCAAACAACCAGTCTCTAGGTATGCTGGGCCTGGGCTTGAAGAGGCTCGGGCTACCAGCAAGCAACAGTCTTACGGCTGGCTTTAGCCTGGGTGGGGCTCAGGCAGCCAGCAAATAAACTGTCTATGGGTGAGCTGGTAAGGGAGGCTCCTTCCTCATGGCTAGAGCTTTCCTGCACAGTATAGGGAGGAAAGCCACCCCAGAGTGGGATAGCAGGGGGACGCGGGCCCACCCTACTCCACCTCATCCCAGCCCAGGGCCCTGGCAGGGGCAGGATTGCTACCCCTGCGTTGGTGGGGATCCAGCCGCAACACGCCGACCGAGCCATGCCTGGATCTCCAGCCGGCTGCTCCATGGCTGCCCCTGGGTCACTTCCTGCCTCCCTGGGGTTTGGTACCTGTAGCCTCCAGGCCTCCTCCGGCTCTTCAGGGTACATGGCGGCAGGCACTCTGGGCCAGTCCTTGTTGGCGTCTGGGGGTCGGGAACAGCCAGGCGTAGGTTCCCCTCTGGGCTGCAGCAGAACGGGCAGAGCGTCCTTCTCCTCCGCAGGCTCTGCCCCAACTGTGCTGCAGGGTCTGCTTTTTATACTTCCAGCCATGTCCTGGTACTTCCGGTGAGGGGGGCGGGACGATCTAGGCTCCACCCTCCAAGGGGAGTGTAATGGTCCCTCACTCTCCTGCTTGGAGGGAGGCCACTCGGCCTCACTACAAGTTGTAATTGATGGAATTGTGTAAAATCCCCAATTTTTTTCTGTCACATGCCCAGAAGCCGAATATTGTCGCATCTCCACTGAAATCAATGGAGTGACATCAATGTACACAATATGATGATCTGTCCCTTAAAGAATAATCTGGCCCATGTGCAATAAATGAAAAGCATTACCACTAGAGCTGGGCAAAATTTTCCAGACAAATAATTCATTTGCCAAAAAATGCAGTTTTGGTCAACCCGAAACTATTCCGTTTTGACATGAATTCTCCAGACAGTTTTGGCCAGAAGAACGAATGTTGGTCTATATGCACATAATAGCCCAGAGGAGCTGGTAGTGCCCCCTCATAACTTTTAGCTAAGTGGTTAGGGCATTGTCTGGAATTGCAGAGACCCCTCTGGGGTGCAGAGATTTGAACCCAGGTCGCCCTGTGACAGATGGCAATTTCCTGCAATATCCTGGACAAACCTTACTGAATTAAGTAAATTTAGGTATTTTTGGAGCCCATTGTATGAAAAATGCAAATGTTTATGTACTAGTTTGGGACTGTATGGAACTTCTTTAGGAGGAAGTCAGAATTAATGCAATATCGGGGAACTATTGTGAACTTCAAAAGACAATGCTGAACAATGTAGCAGTCACAACTGACCTTGTGGAACAATATGCGTGAAGTAAAATTCCTAGGAAGTACTTGGGGGAAGGGGATAGAAAGCCCCCACCTATGGAGTTAGCCTTTGAAGCTTCGCCCTAAGTCTGATCACATGTCACAGAAGGACAGTTCAGAGATCCATATTCTGGTTCAAACCAATGGTCCATGTAGCTCAGTATCCTGTCTTCAACAGTGGCCAGTAACAGATCTTCAAGAGAGTGTACAGAACAGAGCAATTTTGAAGAGATCCACCCTTGTGATCCCCTCCCAGCTCCTGGAAGTCAGTGGTTTAGGGTCACCCCAAGCATGAGGTTACATCCCTGACCATCTTGACTAATAGCCATTGATGGACCTATCCTCCATGAACTTATAGTTCTTTTTTAAACCCAGTTATACTTTTGGACTTCACAACATCCCATGGCAATGAATTCCGCAGGTTAATTGTCAGTTGTGTAAAAAAGTATTTCCTCTTGTTTGTATTAAACCCTGCTCACTATTAATTTCATCGTGCAACCCATGGTTTATGTATTTTGGTAAAGGATAAAGGCCCTGAGTTATCTTAAACCCAGGCTATTTATTCAAAAGTTCTTGCTTTGTGTGTTTGTCCCTGGAGAATCCAGTTTGAGAAGGGATTTAGGTTTATTAGGAATTGGGGAATCTTTTGGAGAAGGAGCTGTCACAAGGATTAAATGCCTGCAAGCAGCATGGGACTATTTAAAAACATCATAATAGAGGCTCAGACTAAATGTATATCCAAAAACAATGTATATCAGAAAAACAATAAGAGGACCAAAAGAATGTCACCCTGGCTAAACAGCAGAGTAATGGAGACTGTTAGAGGGGAAAATGCATCCTTTAAAATTTGAAAATCAAAACCTAGTGAGGATAATAGGAAGGAGCACAAATTCTTAAGTGTAAAAGTATAATAAGGCAGACCAAGAAAGAATTTGAGAAGCAGCTTGCTAAAGATGCAAAAACTAACAGTATTAATTTTTCTTGAGTACTAAAAGCGCACTCAAGGAAGACAAGGCCATTAAAGAGAAGCTAAATTAATTCTTTCTTTCGATTTTCACTGCAGAGGCTGTGGGGCAGCTACCCACATCAGAGCTATTCTTTTTAAATGACTAAAGTATTGTCCCACATTGATGTGTCAATAGAAGAGATTTTAGAACAAACTGATAAATTAAACACTAATAAGCCACCAGGACCAGATGGTATTCACTCAAGAGTTCTGAAGGAACTCCAATATAAAATTGCAGAAGTAAAAAATCTACCACTGAAAGAAGCCTCTGTACCATATGACTGGAAGTTAGCTAATGTAATGCCTATTTTTAAAAAAGATTCTAGAGACAATCCTGGAAATTACTGGCCAGTAGCCTAACTAGTACCAGGCAGAAACTATAGTTTCTAGTATATTGATAAAAAAGAACAGTATAGTAAAGAACAGAATTATCAGATACCTAAATGAACATGAAGGATCAACATGACTTTTGCCAAGGGAAGTCATGCCTCACCAATCTATTACAATTCTTTGAAAGTGTCAACAAGCATGTGGATAAAGATCGAGTCAATACAGTGTACTTGGACTTTCAGAAAAGCCTGTGACGAGGTACCACACCAAAGGCACTAAAGCAAACTAAATAGTCATTGGATAAGAGGGAAGGTCCTTTTATGGATCAGTAACTGGTTAACAGAGAGGAAACAAAGGATAGGAACAAATGGTCAGTTTACACAATGGTGAGAAGTAAACAGCTGTTCCCCCAGCTTCCAGGATCTGTACTTGGACCTGTGCTGTTCAACATGTTCATTAAAGATCTGGAAAAGGGAGTGAACAGTGAAGTGGCAAAGTTCGCAGATGATACAAAATCATAGTAGTTAAATCCAAAAATGACTGTGAAGAATTACAGGGGGATTTCATAAAACTGGGTAAATGGGTAACTGGGCAACAAAATGGCAGATGGAATTAAATATTGATAAATGCAAAGTAATGCACATTGGAAAAAATAATCCTAACTACACATAGAATCATAGAAATGTAGGACTAGAAGGGACCTCAATAAATCATCTAGTCCCAGTCCCCTGCACTATGGCAGGATTAAGTATAATCTAGACCATCCCTGACAGGTGTTTGTCTAACCTGTTCTTAAAAATCTCCAATGCAGAGATTCCAAAACCTCCCTAGGTATTTTGTTCCACTGCTTAGCTACCCTTACAGTTAGGAAATTTTTCCTAATGTCTAACCTAAATCTGCCTTGCTGCAATTCTACTCCTGTCCTCAGTGGTTAAGGAGAATAATTTATCACCCTCCTCTTTATAACAACCTTTTACGTACTTGAAGACTGTTATGTCCCTCCCTCAGTCTTCTCTTCTCCAGAAACAATCTCAGTTTTTTTTCTCTCTCCTCAGAGGACATGGTTTTCCACACCATTCATGATTTAATAGGCCTCTATCATATCCCTCCTTTAATTGTCTCTTTTCTAAACTGAATGGCCAAAATCTTTTTACTCTCTCTTCAAATGGAAGCCATTCTATACCCTTGATCATTTCTGTTGCCCTTCTCTGAACCTTTTCTAATTCCACTTTATCCATTTTGAGATGGGGCAACCAGAACTGGATAAAGTATTCAAAGTGTGGGTGCACCATGGATTTATATAGTGGTATTATGATATTTCTGTCATATTTTCTCTCTCTTTTCTAAGAGTTCCTAACATTCTGTTAGTCTTTTTGACCACTGCTACGCATTGAACTGAAGTTTTCAGACAACTAGCCGCAATGACTCCATGATCTGTTTCTTGAGTGTTATCAGCTAATTGAGAACCCATCATTATATATAGCCTACAAGAACCTACTATAAGGTGGGTGCAGAACTGGTTGGAAAAGCCCACTCAGAATTTAGTTTTATCAATGTACTTTACAATCAAACTGGGAAGGCATACTGAGTGGGGTCCCACAGGGATCTGTCCTGCATCCAGTTCTATTCAATATCTTCATAAATGATTTGGGTAATGGTATAGAGAGTACACTTATAAAGTATGTAGTGCACCTGATACCAAGCAGGGTGTGAGGCAACGATAACATTTCTAAACACCAGAAATGACTGCTTCTTGGAGCAGCTAGTCCTGGAACCCACACGTTATATGTATTCCTACTGCTGAACTCTTTTTATTCAAGCATTGAATTTCATCCACAGAGATTCTATGGTACAATTTGTTCCATGTAAGATATTTACCTTATTTGACTCTATGCTTTCTTTTATGTATAATGCCTCTCCCCCACCAGGGCAACCAACTCTGCCATTCCTATATATTTTAAGCCTGATATTACTGTGTCCTATTGATTATCCCAATTCTACCACGTTTATGTAATGCCTGTTATATCAATATCCTCTAGTTCACCTATCTTAGTGTTTAGACTTTTGGCATTTGTATATAAGGATTTGTGCATTTTGTCAATGTTCAGTTGCTCGTCTTCATATGTTATTTTTAAAGGGGACTGTGTTTCATTTGACTGTTCCTCATTAGTTACTTGACCAACTTCTTTCCTGTCCTCTTTACTAGGATATAGAGTTCCCTCTTTAATAAATTCCTCCCTAACAGATATCTCCACCCAAACCAGGTGCCCCACCATACCTGTCGCCTTTTTCCTAGCCCTGAGTTCAAAAAAATTCTCTACAGCCTTTTTAATTTTATATGCCAGCAGTCTGGTTCTGTTTTGATTCAGGTGGAGCCCATCACTCTTGTATAGGCCACTCCTTCTCCAAAAGGTTCCCCAGTTCCTTATAAACTGAAATCCCTCCTCAAACCAGATTCTCCAAGGACCAACAAAGAAAGGACTTTTGACTAAATAGCCTGAGTTTACGCTGACTCAGGTCCTTATTTCTGATCCTGTAAATGGACAGGATGTCCAGTCCAGAGGGCCCTATCCTTAGGGAAGGATTTTGGCCTATTGAGGCCCCATAAGACTGAGTTCTTGTTCTGGGCAAAATGAACTTGAAACCACAGGACTACCCTTGTGTGGGGTTTTGAAGGACAGCCCACCTGCCAGAGCCCATGCTGGAGCTGGGGGATCTCTGGTAAATGTATTAGAATGTGTGTATGCTCTTTTATTGTTATTAATATATTTTCTCTGTATTGGTTTTACCTTAAGAATAAAATGTGCTTCCTTGTAAAGGGCTGGGTGGTAACTTATAACTGGGGCACTGTGCACCATCTCTGAGAAGAGAAGTGAAGCAGGTCTGCGCAGGAGCGCCACCAGCTTTTCTGCCGCCCTAGGTGGCGGAAGGTCCCGCCCCAAAATGCCGCCCCCGACAGAGGCGGCGGAAGGTCCCGCCGCCGAAATACCACCGTGGTCACCGCCCCGCAAATTGTAGCACCCTAGGTGACCACCGAGGTTGCCTAATGGGTTGCACCGGCCCTGGGTCTGCGTAGGCAGACTGTCTTTTGCTGGGGATACCATTCAACCTGGAAATACCCTGGTCAGGCGGGAGAGAGCCACAGGTCTCCATTCAAGAAAGGCAGCAGCTGGGAGCTAAAAGTCTAGAGTGGATGCTAGACCATGGAGGGGAAATACAGGTGCAGTTACCCTGAACTGTGACACTCCTCCCTGTCAGGTGAGTGCCTACTCACATAGGCTATTCTAGGGCAGGGCTCTCTCAATCTGTCCTGTTGAAGATGTTCCACTTTGTATAAAATACCCGAATACCCACTGGGCCAGAGAAAGAGTGTGAGAATGACTCTATAGCCTAGTGAGTAGGCCAAATCATCAAAGAGGGGGGAGATCTGGATTCAACTCTCTACTCCAGAATGGGGAATTGAACCTGGGTCTCACACATCTCAAGTGAGTGACCTAAATACTGGGCTAAAAGTTAAAAGGGTGGTACTTTATCCTCCAGCTGTTTTGTGAATCAAGCCCCTTAAAAATGACCAGAAACAAAATGTTTTGGGTCACACAAAACATGTTTCATTCAACCCATAATTGACTTTTCTGAGTTGCTAGCATTTTTTGGACATTTTTGGATTCAGTTCCATCCAAACTGATTTTTTTTTTTTGTTTGGAACTGCCATCAAACCAAAAAATCAGTTATTCACCCAGCTCTACTTTCCATGTGGCAACTGTCTGGTAGCATTGGTGAATCGAGGTTGGGGACTCAGCTACTCCCTGGAAGTCAAGCATCCGCATCACAGTCAGCAGCTCCAGCGGAGTAGCTGAGATGAGAATGAGCATACGAGTCACCTAGAGGTGACGGCTCCTGGACAAGGTTGAGACACACTGGCAGATTGGGGCAGGGAAGCTTGCACTGTATTTATTCAGAGGCTATTCCAGCAGAGAGGAATTCAGCTTCCAGTGCTGTCACTCACACACTTTTCATGAGTAGCAGATTTTTTTTCTCCATGAATTTAGACAAAAGAAGAGACAATGGTAGATTAATAAAAGAAACCCTTAAACTCAACAGGATTCTACTTAAACCAGATATATTAAAACTAAATTAATTTTCCCCAGTCTGGTGTATTGTGCTACATAACTACTATTTCTCTCCATGCATACGGAACACTTCTATGTTTTAAAAACATCTAAGAACACTACTGTTGTAATTAGACATGCTTGTTGCCTCTCAGACCAAGGTAATCTGCCTCTGCCTGAACTTCAGCAAACTCTACACACTCAGGGGTCATTTGTCCACAACGAGGCTCCTCCACTGATTGCCAATCCATGTTCACATCTGACAGTTCCAGAACGCAGGATTTAAAACACGGCCTTGTGATTATGAACGAGAAGGATGTCCAGTGGCATAAGCCCATCATATGACTGCATGCTGTGCACACTGGGGTAACCATGTGGAAGAGCTAATTACAAGACAGGAAATTAGAGCACAAGGCTGGAGGAAGCAATCTTTCAGCACAGAGCAAAACCAATCACACAATCTTTAGTAATCAGACTCTGACTAGCAAGAAAACTAGCCACTGAAGGGAATACTTGGGTTAAGAAACCTCTCTCTCTCTCTCTCTCTCTCTCTCTCTCTCTCTCTCTCTCCCTTTTTCTTCCGTGGAAATCTAAGCAATGTTTCCAAAGAGGAATAGAAATTTCTCTCTCATTAGAAATGAAGCAAAGTATTTAAACACATGTTTCAATTTAAGCATGTAAATAATGTCATTAACTTGAATGGGAGTACTCTCATGCATAATTAGGTACATGCATATATCCCTTGCTGAATCAAGGCCAATATTCTCATACTTTCTCTCATATCAAATCTCTTGCAGGAGAACCCACAAGGCTGTGGTTTATTTGCTTTGCACTGACTATGTTTGACTGGGATGGTGTATAGTACATAGGCCACGTCACTGTCTCTGCTGATTCACTTGTGATTTTTCTGACCATAGCAGCAGAAGAAGTTGGTTTTGACCGTGCAAAGTTTTGCAGATGAAATATTTGACTTGTACACAAGTTGCTATGGCCCCATAATACATAAATAAAAGCCTGTAGTACCACTAAGAGAAAATGTAACATGAATTAGAATAATGTTGCTGTTGGCACCAACACATATATGACTTTTACCCCAGAAATCCAGCAATGTAGAGGAACTGCCAAATCTTTGTTCCAGTGGAACGGGAACTCTGTGTCTGCTACTACAGGTTGGTTTGGGAACCCTAGAACAGGAGGGTATTACCCTGACACACTTTTAAACCATTTATCCCTGCACCCCCAAACAAATCTCCACTAAATCATCATTCTGCCAAAGCCAAGGATGAAGGAGAAGCTCTCTGAATAAAGTAGCAATCACATGACAATGGACTTGTGCAGAGCGTCCAGGAGTGATAAAAGACCAAAGATAGCCTTTGGCCTGCTGGCTTTGAAAACACTGCTCTGGGGGGAAAAAACCAATGCTGTCAGCTCTCATCATGATCTCAGTGAATCAGCCATGGTTTGACTAACAGAGAGCAGGATCAAAGAGTTCTCTCTACAGTACACTACATATCCTGGCCTGGGTTGGCTAGGGAAGAGAGAGAAACATGTGCATTACAATATAATGGTATAATCAGGTCAGACAGGCATGGTAGAAGCTGCACCTTGTTCATTGACCAACTAAACTTTAGCAGTAATGAGGAGAGTACCTGAAAACTAAAAGATGCACAAAGATACAATAAAGACAACAGCAGAGGTAGGAAAATCATGTTTCCTCCAATTCCAGTGCATCAGACAATAGCTATATCGAGAGCTCAAGGACCAAGTAAATATTAACCCGCTAGGGATGGTAAGGCTATTAGGGACCCTTTGACCATGCAAACTCTATGGTACATATATATACTTATAGTACACATATATATGTAGCTTTAGACTGAATAATCATAGGGGCTTTTTGGCCACAGGGGACTAATCAACACCTAGAATTCTTTGTGCCTGGAGATACTTGCAGAATCCATATCACTGTGATTCGTTAAAAAATAGACAATTAGTATGATAGTAATGACAAATCAGCGTATTTATGGAATTAGATATTTAAACTATGGTTATACTCTGATGAGTGACTCTACAAATGCCATTACAGGGTTCCATGTTGTCTCGATGATTTCCATATTAAATTTGCTCATTTAACAAGAAAAAGTGTTTTCTTACAAACTCATGTTGGGATCTGAAAGTCAAGCTGCGTTCTTTCTGATTTGCGTATCACCTCCAGGACAGCGAACACCACAAAGATTCTGCAGACCAGCTCCTCCATTCATTTACATCTGCGTGATCCTACTGGCGACAGTAGGATTGCATTGCATGGATGTAATTTATGGCAGAATGCGGTCTGAAACTGATACTTGGTTAGAATTCTGTTGAGACACAAGAGGTACAAGTGAATCTAGCTCATGCGCCCATAAATGTATCTAGTTCCTAAAGTACTAACAGGAGCCAAATGTCTTTCTGAGACTGAGTTTGCACAAAGAGCAGGTTTGTCGAGTAAAAAGGGTCACTTTACACTGTACTTTTCTGGGTACAACTGCACTTTAACCTTTGTCTTCCTTGCTGATGTGGATTGAGCCAATTGCCAGATTCAGGATGAGGGAAAGTTTTCCACTAAGACATATATAAACATCCCTTCCTCTGGAGCAATGAAAAACGTTTAAGGCACTCCGATACCATGGGGATGAGCACACTATAAAAAATGTAGATAGATAAGATAAGGCAGGATTGTCTGGCAGGACTCAGGAGCTGTAATTTGACGTGATGCTGATTTCCCTGTGAATGCATCAGCTGGGCAAGGGGGGGCATTTGGTCCCTCCCATCTTCCATTAATAGGGCAACAGGTACAAAACTGACATGTTTTAGTCTGAAGAAAAAAAATCACCTTATCACTCAGGTCAATATCCAGAGCCATTGGTGAGAATCAAATACTCCTAACCCAAAAGAATATGGAACGAACGGGGATATCCAGCCATCGCACCAAGTGGTGGCAGCTCTTAGAAACTAAGCAAAGTTGGGCCAGTACTTGGAGTAGGAGACTGTGATGGAGAAATACAGCACAGAGGAAGGGAAAGCCTCAGAGGGTGGGGATTCCACAGAAGGGCTCACTCTAAATCAACCTTAATTATAGATCAGCCTCCTTCCCTGAAGCTAAATAGGAAGACTTGAAGGAGAGGAGGATGAACCACCTACACCGGGCATGCACACTGCAAAGTCAGTCCTCTCTGTTCTCCGCTCCAAATGTAGACAAGCAGGCACGCTCTTACTTTAGGTAAGCATTCCCCTCTGGAGGGAGCCACTAGAGAAGCCACTCGCCGGAGTTTGTAGCTGGAGGTCGCCCTTTTGCAATCATGATTATTTACAGCACCACACAGTGTCAGAAACTGGGTATTGCAAACTCCCATTGAGTTGTATTGGAAATGACTAAAACCAGCTCGTGTTTGTCCTGTTTCTGTATTTTAATACTACTGCTGCTGCTTTCTCATCCTAGCTCTTCATGGGTGGTGTGAGGATCCTTCGCTTCTTGCTGGCCAGAGGAAGGCGGGGCAGGGGTACATTAATAGTTTAAACATGCACAAGGAGCTGTCCATAAATTACATAATACATTAGGGGATGGGCGGGTCCTTAATTTAGCAAGTTTGTTTCAGTGTTACAAGGGGGGAGGTCTCGAAAATCACCAGAAAAATGTGTTATGTAATTTATGGACAGCCCCCAAACACACTGCATGAGGAGTGCAGAGGAGAAGAGAGTCGTGCAGGGAAATTGGATGGTGATATGAAGAGCTGAATGGGACGGACTAGGTGATGCTTCAGGGAGGTGGAATCAAAGGTCCATAAAATTAGGCACCAGGAACTAGGAAAGGAAGACCCCACTAAAGCTAAAACTAGGTTCTTGGTAACAGCCAATGCCATCTTGTTTTTTCTTTTTAAATGGAATCTTAAGTAGAAACATGGATTTTGATCTGAAGTATCATCTAGATTGATGTCCATCCATCCTGTCAACACTGAACTATTGTGAACCTACAACTCATACTACACTTACAGTGTTTGACCTTTTGGGAAAATTCAGGCTGCACTGAAATGGTGTTGGCAGTTTAGTCGATGGCAGTCTGTTCTTTGAAGGTATGACTCCACTGCAAAGGAGGTGTGTTCTTAACTCACGTTAGCTACCCTACATTAGCTAACTCAGGTTAAAATGGTGATGAAGGAAGACAGGGCAACTTGGCTTTTAACTCACATTAGCAACTCAAATAAAAGCCTGTGAGGGAGCCTGGGATTGGACTCACACTGCTAACCCAAGTTAAAAGCCAAGTTGCCATGTCTTCACTGCTATTTGAATCTGGGTTAGTGAACCTGAGTTAACACCAGATCTGTTTTGGCAGTGTAGACATAGCTTGAGTCAGCACTGAACCAAACCCCCACAGACTTCCCTCCAACCTGGGTACTTGGCAGCACTAACTGCTGAAATGAGACATAAAACTGTACCTAATGGTAGTCATTAAAGATCACATGACACTTTTGTAAGCATGGAATATGTTAATCCTGATGTCCTGGACAAATTGTACATTGTCGGATTATATTTTGTCTACTTTAATTCCCTCTTTATTTTCAACTGGATACAGAATTCTTCACTTTTTGGCCTAAACTGTTGTGCAATGCGCTACTAAACAGCTGCTGTGTTTCACCCCAGCAGTGGCTGCATCGTTTCCCCTATATGCAGTATATAATACATACAATGTTTCCAAAGTGTGTGTAGGGCTGAAAGACATTTTATAAATAAACAGAATTTCCTGCCCGGTATAGGCACCACCACAAACAAAACCACATATTGAAAATACAAAGCTCCAACCTGAAATAAAGAAATGGAGAGACAAAAATCTGTTTTCTTGTGATGCAAAGTAAGAGTAAGAGATTATGGTAGGACCATGATGGAATGTAGTAAGATCAAATTGTTAAGTTTTCATTTTTATTTTATGTTTGTGATATGTTTTATTTTGGGGAAAATCCAGTCTTGGAAGGGTTGGAAAAGTCAAGTTAAATTAATTCTTCCATAGATTGTGCATAAGGGAAACTGATATTGTCTATATAACTACTGCAATCCTGGGATGAGCTCAGGGCCATTAAAACAAGGTGATAAGGAAGGGACAGCAGCTCAAAACCAATAAATCTCCCCTCCAGATGGCATTTTATCTGAGAGTGCCAAAAGAAGCTAGACAGGAAATTTGTGGACTTATAGTAGCTATCATGGAAAACTCATTAAGAATAAGTGAGTTTCCAAAAGACTAAAAGCGAGTTAATCTGGTGCCTATGATTAAAAACGAATCTCAGTACTTCAGCTCCATCAGTCCTAGTGTTTATAAAATAATTTAATCCAGATTGAGGAATTGGATGGGGGAATATCTGTGACGGCCATACTGCAGCTAGCCTGCATTTTATAAAAGTTCCCAAATTGCACTCTAAATTTGATGATGACGATGACAAACCAGACAACTATGCTTCTTTGAATGTCCAGAAACTGCTCCCACTCATCACATTTGTGGGTACACTAAACACATCAAAGATTTGAGGTGAAATATGACAATGGATAAAAAAATGCTAAAGCACAAAAAACTCTCTTTGCAGCAGGGACTGCCCAGTCTTATGATGATGTGTGTATACAGCACCTTGCACAGTGGGGCCTTGATCCTTGATTGAGGCCTCTGAAGACTATAATAAATAAATAAAATAAAATACAATAATAAATAAATAAATAATAGTTAACTGACAGAACATCAGGAATCTGAAAAGCCCAGATCCAGCAAGGTACTTAAGCACTGCTCACTAGTCTCATTGACTTTACTGGGACTACTCATATGCTTAAAGTTATGCACTTGCTTAAGTATCTTCCTGGATCAGGGCTGGGGTGGGGCAATTGTTATGGGGTGCAAGTGAGAATACAAGTGTATGTAAGATTGTGTATGTGATTGCATATGTGTGACTGTGAGCTTTGGTATGTATTGGCCCAGAATATCTCTGGCTCAATTCCACTATTGTAAAATAGAGATCAGGGCCAGCTCCAGGGTTTTTGCTGCCCCAAGCAGCGGGGAAAAAAAAAGATCGCGGCAGTTCGGCAGCAGCTCCACCGCGCCGCTTTATTCTTCGGTAGCAATTCGGCGGCAGGTCCTTCCCTCCGAGAGGGACTGAGGGACCCGCCGCCGAATTGCTGCCGAAGAGCAGGACATGCCGCCCCTTTCCGTTGGCCACCCCAAGCACCTGCTTTCTGCGCTGGTGCTGGAGCCAGCCCTGATAGAGATCATAATACCTCCATACCTTGCAGGTTACTCTGAGGATAAATATATTAGCTTTTGGGGTGCATCCAAATATTACTGTAATGGAATCTATGTAAGTACCCAGATCTAGCTAAGAAGAGAACAGTCATTTGGCTGTTCTTGGTTCCAGTGAACACTGGCTTTTACATGTCTAAAAAGTCAGTCTAAGAACAGGTTAAACAGACACCTATCAGGGATGATCTAGATATACATGGTCCTGCCTCAGCACAGGGGCCTGGACTAGATTACCTTGCAAGGTCCCTTTCAGCTCAACATTTCTTTGATTCTATATATTGCCTCACTGAAGCCGTGTACTGTATATCTGAAACATGACAGAAGCCATGTGTTTAGTCTTTGGCTATCCTATAAACAGCATGTTGAACACAGGTTTATTTTTCAAAAGTGCAGTGACAAACATTCATTGCTTCCAATCATCCAGCATTGCAACACTGATTTTCTTTGGAACAAAATAATAACCACTATTTACAATCTTCTATTTTATTCTAAAACATTCAAAGCTGCAGTTAACAATGTTTTTCAGGTACTTTTGCAACTGGCTCTATAAAGTATTTGTGCAACAAGGCCCTTATCTTTGGCAGAAGCAGCATATTTTGCCCCTAAAACAAGTATTTAACTAATGCTCAGGAATGCCCTTCTGTAATCTGTGCTCAGTTATGTTGATGTATTGCTAATGAAATTGTAGCTCTCCGAGAAAGTAATGAATGTAAAAATGGAGCTGGAATCAGAATCCTATAATGCAAGAAATACTGCTTGGTCAGCTGGACGCAGAAGGAGCATCAGTGATTTGAGCAGGACCCATAACGATAATGACTTACGTTATATTTACATAGAGCCTTTCACCCAGAAACAACTTTATAAACTTGACAGATGCTCAAGCCAGCTCTGGGTGGTGCTGAGTACTGGATGCAAGACGCCGAGCAGCCTCAGCTTCCAGGGGGACTATGTGCATGATCAATGAATAATAAGATTAATCAGCTCCTGGCAGTGAAATCTAATTCATCACCTAAAACCCTAGTGTTTGGGCTCTAATATGGATGAGGGGCTGAGGAAGTGAAATCCTCTCTCTGATGCAGGGCCAGGTATTGGGCTACTGCGCAGCACACGCCCCAGTTGTGTACGTTACTGGTAGCACCGAATCTCCATAAACATGGGTCCATGCCCCCTCCCTTATCCTACCCTGACCTACTCACAACAGGCCCTTCAGGGAGATACTTTTTTCCTGCTGCATGTAGATGGTTTGCAGACACCCCTGTGTACGCACTCAACCAGCAGACTCTAGCACAGGCCTCATAAGGGGCATAAATGGCACAGAGGCCTTTGCAGTGTCCCACCACGCTGGGTGAATTCACCCAAAGTGAATAACAAATTTAAGAAATGATTTGAAAATAAGCATGTAGATCGCATGTGGAAATTCATGACAAAAATAAGCGCGGATTCCTTTCTCAGGTGATTACAGCACTGCTCAGGGGTTGTTGGGTTTTTAGGAGCACCTGAAACATAGAAGCTTGGAAATATTGTTAGCTAAATAAAGACAAACAGGACGGCTGACACTGACTTCAAATCTAGTTCCTTGATTTGTGCAAAGCAGGCTAGTGAACAATTATGGCCCAGGGAACTTTGAATAACTGCTGGTGATCTGGGGTTCAGATAATGTTGGGAGGCAAAGTCTTTTCATTTCTTGATGGTAATAGACCAAGTGTTTTCTATGTCATAATAGAGGTAATAGCAGGAGACTGAAAAGCTAAAAGAGAAGTACTGCTTCCTGAGGTTTTCTTACATTATACAGTGTTGTCAAGGAAAGTTTTCTGGTACTCTAGAGTTCACTGAAGCTTTTTTTCAAGCCCTAATCTTCTTTTATTTTCCATGCATGAGTGGTCAGACTGAATTGATAGATCTGTTATCACACGCAAAGGGTCTGGCTTACAGTTATTGACTAATAACTCTCTCTGATTGGCCTTTTCCTATGCACCATCACGGTAGCTGAGATCAGATGCGGAACTCTTGCTTACAGAACCTAGCTTTGACTATCTGGAATCTGGTGAAAGGAGGTTTGCTACAGAGGGCCCAACATTCTGGAACTGACTTCTCATCCCTTTTTCCTCCCCTCAGGCCAACAGAACCTGAGTTAGATAATATTTAAGGCAGATTATCAGGCCCATGTAAAGACTTGTATCCCAAGGTGAGAATTTAATAAAGTTATTGTTTGTCAATAATCTATCTCCATTATTTTAATTCCTGTGCCTGCTCCCAGAAACCAATGATGGATGCATATTACTAATAAGAAAAGGTGCATAAGGCTTGTATTGCTTTGCATTCAGAAGGCGACCTAAATAATACCACCAGCAGCAAGGCAATGTGCAGGTGCATGAAAGTACATTAGCAGAAAGTGTATCCTGAGCACAGAAAAGGAAACCATTCAGTGTTGCTTTATGTCAAGGCAGCCAGGGAATGGTTGTCAGTGTAGAGCCCTAGAGACAGTAAATTGAATTGGCCATTCTGCAAATACTAATGGGAGCTCAATGTTAAGTTAAACAACGCCCCGGGAATAAGTGATGTTGAGAAGCAGGCTGTTAACAAGCAGAGGGGATGGGGGTGCTTTCCCACTTTGAATGTTCTCTAGCATGTTCCTTCCAGTCTCGGGGGATTAGTGCAATAAAAGTAAAGGACAAGGATTTGTTAGGGACCTTTTGGGTGACTAATGCATGGAAACAATGCAGATTGTGGGAGTCCTATTTGCAGATTAATCACTGATTCTGCTCTTGCGATTGGAGAGAGAGATGGCACACAGTTCCGCCAAGCTTAAATTATATATAGAAGCCGTTACGCTTAATTTACATACAGAAGAGACCAGGATAAATTTTCATTCCAAATATTACAAAAAGTGACAGTGATGTAGCATTTCAGTTATATTTTCCATGAATGCAACTCTATTTGTAATAGAACCCTAACTAAAAGAGCAAAGAAAACACAATGGAATTCACAAAATGTAACAAAACAAAAAAAGGACAGATGTTTATTACATTATATGTACACGTACATACGCCCCCCCTCCCATCCCCCCATAGCTCTGCTTTTATACTTCCACTCTTGGCCCGAAGTATCAGACCAGAAAGCTCTTCAACCAGGGCCGGCTCCAGGTTTTTTGCCTCCCCAAGCAGTGAAGAAAAAAAAGAAAAAGATAAAGCCACGATCAGTGGCAGCTCTACCACATCGCTTGATTCTTCGGCGGCAATTCGGCAGCCAGTCCTTCCCTCCGAGAGGGACTGAGGGACCCGCCGCCGAATTACCGCCAAAGACCCAGATGTGCCGACCCTCTCCATTGGCCACCCCAAGCACCTGCTTCCTGCGCTGGTGCCTGGAGCCGGCCCTGTCTTCAACACCACAGAGTCAGCGCTAAGGACCGTTGCCTAACTGAAGACAATTCCAAGCAGTCAGGGAGAAAAAACCTAATGTCTAACTGTTAAGAGGCATCATCAGTATAACATTCTTATTTACAAAATGCATTTCCTCACTTGCGTTAATAATGCTACCTTTGACTATAAAAAATTAAGTCAATGTTTCAGGCCTGATCTCATTGGAACCAATGGCAAAACTCCCATAAACTTCCATGGGAACAGGTTAGGCTCACTACATTCTATTTTACTTTCCATCATTTATTATTGCATTTAACTCAGCTTGTGCAAGGAAAGCCGATTGAGCAATTTCACTTTGTTTCTCTCAGTTTCACTTTCTGGTTCTCATGCACCAGGGCATGCTGTTGTGTCTGGGGTCATAGCTCTGCGGGGAGAATTATTTTAATTGTATTATTTTTAAAAAACCACATATTATTCGTATTAGATTTTGTAAAGACCTATTTTTTACAAACTCTAAACTGGAGGCCTATAACTAGCTCACATTGACCCTTTAACCCACCTGCAAACACAGGACCCGATCCTGTAAGCATTTGGAATGCAGACCTTTAAGCACTCAGCATGGGAATTCCTCATACAGTCAGCTTGCTGGATAAAAGTCAACAGGAAGAAGATTTTTCTAGTGCAACATGTGAACATGTTACTGTGCATTTTAAACATCTTGGCCTTTGAAATATTCTGAACACACACTGGCACGCTGAGCCATCAACCGAGCAATGGAATGATGTTCGGATTTGCTCTTCTTCTCAGCCGCTATAGATGGAGATGTGAACCTCAGGGCACACACAGACCAAAGGTCACAAGATGGGATACAATGAATAGTTATTGAAGGGAGGCTGTAGCGGTAGGGGGTTGTCATGGGATAGCAGATCCTCTCCTTTCTAGGTGGTAAGTATTAATTTGAACCATGTCAGAAGTGAGCAGAAGCAGATCCCATCTGATTATGGTACAGTGGCCCAGGAGGAATGACTTGGAAATATCAGTCCAGTTCTTCCTATACAAAGCACTCCATTATGGCACCATCTTTGTTGGATGCCTCAGCAGAGAATGAATAAGGATTGAGAATGAACCACCCTCTAAGCATTGAGACAGGCTGGGAAGATGGTGGGAGGAAGATTGTACAGCCACCGCCCATGTTGCTCTTGTAATGTGGATAAAGGACTTGAATCTCTAGTTCTGTCCCTTTGGAGACCATCCCCCCCCATCCCAAGGAAGGTGTCCTTGATATTTTCATGTGGTTTCTTGGGGGGTTCCATGTTGGAACCTGGCCAATGGCTAGTTTTGTTTTTTCACATCCAAATGTTCAGTTCACAGCTTGATTTGCGGATTCGATACTATGTGTGTTCTTTCTGAACAGTTTATTCCTAATCCCAAGTCAGAGTTTTCATTTTTTTACTGCGCACTTTCCATTGCCTTACAGATAAGGCTTTGCACTCTAGTAGAGTTAAGCTGTACTCACATAATCATCTTCTTGCCTTTCTATTCACAGCCCTCTGTGTAATTCTCTCATGAATTAATAGCATCTGCAAGACTTCAGACTCACAATTTTTAGACAGCAGTTGCAGGTCTGTTACAATGCGATCAAATGATTCATTTGCCTTGTGGGCACTACCCTGCCCCTGTTGATATCAATGGGAGCAGCTGCAGACCCTCTGTTTACAAGTGTTTAACACATGGTGCTCAAACGTGATATTGTTCTCACTAGTGAGTGCATGATCAGCACTTCCCCTGCTTTGTTCACAACTGTGTTGTAGCTCACGCAGATGCATTCTGCACAATGCAGAATGTGGAGATCTCTCTGTTGTATCCACATGTATATACAGCTGCCTGTACCAACTCTCTGCAGTTCTTCAATATATTCTCTTCCCTTATTGATGGGTGAATTGCATCCATTTTTCTGTTGGTCATTGAACACTAGGTAAGATATATCCAAAGCACAGAAATACTTGTCAGTTTAGATAACTTTATTCTCCTGTTTCTTATTAAGATAGCAGTGAATAGCAACAACACACAATGGACCAAATTCATCCCAAGAGTAACTTCACTGATATTAACGGAGCTATCCTAGGCATGAATTTGTCCCTCTCTCCTGAGTAGTAAGAGTTCATAGATGATTATTGGCAGGGCCGGCTCTGGCTTTTTTGCTGCCCAAGGCAAAAAAGCCTCCCGCCGCTCCCGCCCCCCCCGCGCGGCAGGGGAGGGCGCCGAGCCCGCCGCAGCTTCGCTCTCCCCGGACCGGCCGGAGTGCCGGGGCGAGGGCGGCGAGCCCGGCTGGGGCTCTGCTCTCCACGGCGGTCAGAGCGCCGGGAGGAGGGCGGCGAGCCCGGCCGGGCTCCGCTCTCCCGGACCGACCGGAGCGCCAGGAGGAGGGTGGCGAGCCCGGCCGGGGCTCCGCTCTCCCCGGCGGCCGGGGCTCTGCGCCACCCCCTTCCAGGTGCCACCCCAAGCACAAGCTTGGTGGGCTGGTGCCTGGAGCCCGCCCTGATTATTGGATGTATCCATAAAATTGTTCCACTGATTCTTCACAGCCTTGCACCTTATTTAGTCATTTTTACATTTACAAAGTGAGTGCAGAATGCTACCACTCTCATTTGATTGCATTTTATATACATGCTGCACTCACTCTGCACAGGTGTACTTGATTTTATAGAGCAAAGCAGTGGAGAATCAAGTCCCTAATATTTTCCCGTTGCTAGGATGTCTTCCAAGCGCTTCTTGAATCCCCAGGAAATCCTCTCCTTACCTGCCAGGTGCTGCAATGTTACAATTGTCCTTCCAGTCAAGGAAGGATGAATACAGACATGTTTCTCTTTAGCCTCACCAATGCTACTCCTTAGCCACCCAGAGCGATTAAACAACTGTTCCCTTCTAAGGGCGTGTCTACACATACAGCGATGCAGTTGGACCTGTGTTGCGATAGCACTTAGTGAAGACTCTACCTACACCGATGGGAGAGTTTCTCCCATCGGCGTAGGTGCTCCACCTCCCCAAGAGGCAGTAGCTATGGCAACAGGAGAAGAAAGTAATTTAAAGTAATGTTGTTGTGTTTGTGTAGGTGGGCACATGGAAGTCTCCTCCAAAATTCATTCATTCTCCCTCCTTCCTAAGGAAAGGAAACAGATTTAAATCGGTCTGCCCTTCGAAGTGCCACAGCCCTAATATAAACCAAAGTTCATGACTTTCTGTGCATGTGAAGGGTGGAGTGTGGTGGTCAGGGTGAAATCATTACCCCATTGAAATCAGTGGCAAAATTCCCATTGACTTGAACAGGGCCAGTGTTTCACCTCGGAAATACAAGGGAGCCGGGAAAGGCTCCTCCCATGTCATCTTCAGTAGAAAAAAGACATGTCTGGTTCTGAAATAAGGAGGTTGATCTAAAATAGCAGAGACATCAGCCACAACGCAATTTTAATCAACAGAGAAGCATGAGCTGCTCCAGGATTAAGAAAGTTCCATAATTCAGAAACTAGTCTCTATCCATTTCTATTGCATCTGTCACCACAGTATCTAGACCCCAATCATTGCAGTCACAATCACTGGCAAGCAATAAAACCTGAAAGCAGAGCCAAGCCCAAGGGTCTGGTTCACCTCTACGTGTCCAAACATCAGCTAGCACTTCAAAGCTATCTCTAGGCATGTAAAATACACTGAGTGAGACACGTGAACACAGTGATTGCCAAGGAATAATGACAGTAATTATTTTCACTGGCTTGGTCCTCCTATACGCCCAGAGACAAATCAGACCCAGGCAATGAACTGGCCCACCTTTAGTGGCTCCATTACACAGCCAACACATCTCACTGCCTCGACTTGGTGGTGCCAGGGTCTATGTCAGTAGTGACCACACACATCACAGAGCTACAGCAGATGCTGCCAGCACCATCTTAATGAACCTCACAGCCCATCACAAGACTTGCAAGATCAGGGGGAGAAAACTACAATTTCAAACCAACCAGTGAAACATAAAAGAAAAGAAAAATATTCCCAAGATTGGAAGCTCTTAGCAGGTAGCCACAATTCTCCCTTTCATATTTTCATTTCCCTGGCTTGTCTCTCTCCCCTTCGCTTAGTCAGTTAGGCTTATCTGTTGCTATCTGCTTTGTAATTAACAGACTGGTACCTGGTGGTTTAAAAGCCTACTCATCTTGCTGGTTTAGTGCTTCAGAAAGGTTTAGATTTAAAAGACTATGTACATCTGGGTTGAATTCCACAAACATCTTCACATATCCTGAGTTGAGAAGAGCAGTCACGTATTGGATAAAGCTGGCGTCTGAAGGTTTAGAGCTTTCTGGTTAGTAGCTTAGTAAGATTTAACTTTTGCATTTCACTGTAACTTTCACTGAACATTGACTTCTGGGCTTATGCTTTCTGATTTCCTTGATGTTTGTTTTCCTCTTTGCTATTACTATGCCATTGAACAGCTTTCGCTACAGATCTGACCTCAGCCTCTCTGAGTATACCTCCCTCCTTCTTCATCTCCACACGTAGGTAGCATGAATTTAAACTTAAGATGATCAAAATCTTCCTTGGTGTCATTTTCTAAGAGCCACTTGCTCCTGCATTACAAATATGCTGCCTTTTAAATGAAGTTGCCTGCCTCCCTCCTAGTGTGGTAACATTGGCCTGTACAGCGCTGCACTTGCTGGGTTTTGTTGGGTCTCCTATATCTTTTTGACCAGATTTACAAGTTTCTGTTCCTGTTGTGAAATCTTAGAGGTGTGTGTAGTGTTGTGTGATTAGGTTATTGTGGTGGGTGATTGCAGAAACTGAGACTTATACAATGGTCTCAGTCAGTGGGGTAATGGTGGGTATGCAGAGTATATCCAGTGTGGGACAGATTCTGACATTTAGACATAGGCACTCGCTGGGGGCTATGTGCCACTGCAGAGACCACAGCAATGAGCACGTATAATGACTAGACAGACAAAGTGGAGCTGCTGGAGGGATGGTGAGTCAAGGAGGCACAGTTCCTCCCAAAGCTCCCTGGTTCCCAATCCTCCCTAAGCACTGCAACTTAGGAGAGTGCAGCATGCTGTGCTGGCTGGTTCAGAGTGCGTGCATGTGGGAGCCATGGCCCACCTCCTTCCTACTCCCTTTGGACTGGCCAGCACCTCAGGAGACACTAACAGGGACTTAACTGTGACTCCTCTCAGCATGAAGGGTACAAGAAGGGAGAATCTCCCAGAATCCTTCCCCCAACCCATTGGTCAGCTACACAAGGAGCAGGCAGAATCTAGGCCTTTGTACTTCTGGAGGGAGGGAGGGAGAGAGAGAGAATCTGTCCATTTTTTGGCCTCTGTGAATACTGAAAGTGGCTGATGTGGTCTATCTACAAGTCTCCCTGTTTACCAGATCTGTGAACGGCAAGAAGTATGACACATAGGAGTGTCCAGAATGGCCCCATTGTGCTATGCACTGTACAAATACAGAGGAACGGACAATTGCACCCTAAAGAACTTACCATCTCTAAATAGATAAATCAGAGAAAAGGTGGGAAGGGAAACCACAGGCCACAAAGGCAAAGTGCCTTCCCCAGGGTCATGCAGCAGATCAATGGCGTTGCCAGGTTTACTGACTTGTTGGTTAGTGCCCTAATCACTAGACGACACTGCCTCCCTCTGATGAAAAATGTGCTGGTGGGTGATCTTTAAAAAAAAACAGAGAAAGAGCAGTATTTAAGAAAAAGAATTTGGCCCTAACAGGGTGGTATTCATCTTAATGGTGATTCTTTCCAATAGGGTAATGAGTTGTTTTAGTTTTTTTTAAACAACGGCTAAGAGGAATTTGCAGAGTTTGCTCTGAAATGACTTTTTGCCAGAACTCCTGTCAGCATATTTTTAGCAAGAAAAAAATACTTTCCACTTATTCAGCTAAATATATATATTTATTTACTCTGCTTAACACAGCCAGGCCGGCGAGGGCAAATGTTCAGGACGGTGTCTGGGGAATCAGGCACACAGCCCTCACTACGGTTAACAGGAGATCTGGTACTTGGTATTCGCTCTCCCACCACTAACCTCTGTGTAAAATCAAATGCAAACATGGCACTCGAACATGGCATGAAGCAGTCCGTTGAAAGGTCTCCTAATTTCTCTGGAATGGAAATAGTGCTTTGTGGTTTGACAGCTTCCCCTTTAGCAAACACCCTCTGTGCCAAGTCTCTTCTCGCTTCCACAAATCCTTGCTTAAAAATCCCTGAGGCCTCACTCTCCAGATGTCAAGGAAACTCCAGTTCTGCAGGGAAATATTGTCATCTTGCTGGTAGTACCCACAAGGGTGAATGTCCGGCTAATAGAAAACCGGGGTGATAGGTCTGCTAGAGCAGTGGTCTCCAAACTTTTTTGATCGTGCACCCCTATCAATAAAAATGTTATGAGCACACACCTCCTACCATGCCGCAGGGCCGGCTCTACCATTTTTGCCGCCCCAAGCAACAACAAAAAAAAGGCACTCAGACTCCCGCCCGAACTGCTGAAGCGACGCTGCTCTGATGGTGCTCCTCCTGAAGGATCTTCTTGCGCACCCCTTTGGGTGTGCGCACCCCACTTTGGAGACCACTGTGCTAGAGAACGGGGCCCAGCAATGATTTGTGGAGTGAAATGCTGCTGTCTTGTTGCAATCCTCCTGGTTGAGGCCCAGGGTGCACAAAGGGAGGAAGGTGCACATCCATCTTCCCTGTCCTTTTGCACCAGATCTAGGAGCAAACCAAAACCACAGCCCAGTGCTTTCTTAGTCGGGTAAGGCAACTGGCCCCAGGCACAGAGGAAAGCATGCTGTAGCCCCCTGAAGGAGTAGGGAAGCACGCACACATGCGCACACACACACACACACACACACACACGCACACACACACATAGAGCACAAGCCACCTCTAGGGACACTTTGTGGAAAATTCAATCCATTGTATTTATTTTCTTTTTGTTCTGAGATAAATGGATCTTCAGTTTTGTTTGTGGTGGCCATTGCTACCTCAGATAATAATTAACAAAGAAGTATGTATCCCGTCGGGTAATGTCTGCTTTGCTCCTCAGAAATAGCATTCTAAATCTGGCTGTAGACTATCTACTGCCTGGCATGTTCAGTCCGAGAGATAGGTGTAAAGATGTTTGCAGAGTAGACCTAGAAATTTACCATAATCACAAATCCACCATTCCTTTTTTCCTGAGATAGATCCCACCTTTAGTTATCCCTTGTTCTCTCGCTCCCCAAACCTTCAAAGGTTCCTCCCTTTAGCAAGGAGAGCTCGATTCAGCTTCCTTCTAGAACCCATCAGCCTTTCTTCTTGAGCTAGCCAAGGAGGAGCTAGCAGCAAGACAGAGCGCTGGAGTAGGAGACTGGAACTGAGTTCTAGCCCTGGCACTGCCCAGACCTGCTATGCAGCCTTGGACAAATCACTTTGCCTCTCTGTGCCTCAGTTTCCCTTCACAACCTATGTCTGCCTTTGCCATTTAGACTGTAAGCTCCTGAGGGACTGTCTCCTTGGGTATGTCTACAGGACAGCTGGAAGCGTGCTTTCCAGCATGAATAGACAGACATGCGCTGGCTCTGCTCAAGCTAGTGTGCTAAAAAAAGCCACGGTGGCATGGGCAGTGGCTCAAGCAAGTCATCTGAGTAAACACCTGCCCCGACCCCTGGGTACGTACTCAGGTGGCTACCCAAGCCATTATCGCAGCAACACTGCTATTTTAAGCACACTAGCTCGAGCAGAGCTAGCACGTGTCTGTCTACCTATGCTGGGAAGCACAATCCCAGCTGCAGCATATATGTACCCTTACTGTTTGTTTGTACAGTTCCTAGCACAATGGAACCCCAATTTCAGTTGAGGCCTTTAGGTTACTGCAATAAAAAGAATAATAATTAGGGAGCCGAGCAAGGTGTTGCTTTTTCACCCCATTTCCCCAGGTCGCTGCCTTTCTGAGAACAAGGATCCCCCTTATATCTGAGTACTGGGCTGGTATTATATTTGCAACATTGCCCAGTCAGTAAGTCCATTTGTAAGTCCTAGTTCAGACGGGTTTAGGGTTACCATACGTCCGATTTTTCCCAGACACGTCCGGCTTTTTAGTAATCAAACCCCCGTCCGGGGGGAATTGCCAAAAAGCTGAACATGTGCGGGAAAATACCGGCCAGGCACTTCCCCTCCCGCGGCTGCTCTGCTCCTCCCCTGACTCTTCGGCTCTGTTTAAGAGCCGACCAGCCTGAGCGCTACCGGCTTCGGGCAGCCCCCTTGCCTCCGGACCCTGCGCCGCTGGAGCAGAGCAGCTGGAGCCCAGGAAGGGAAGTGCCCGGCCGGCGGCTGGGGTCCGGAGGCACGGGGGCTGCCCGAAGCCAGTAGCGCTCGGGCAGCTCGGCTCTTAAACAGAGCCGAAGAGTCAGGGGAGGAGCACAGCAGCCAGAGCCCGGGAGGGGAAGTGCCCGGCCAGGGGTGCAGGGTCCGGAGGCATGGGGGCTGCCCGAGCACTACCGGCTTCACGGTTTGCCGGGCAGCCTCCAGACCCTGCGCCCCCAGCTGGGCACTTCCCCTCCTGGACTCCAGCTGCGCTGGGGAAGCGCCGGACAGGGGCGCAGGGTCTGAGGGCTGCCCAGCAAACCGTGAAGCCGGTAGCAGAGTCTGGGGCAGCCCTTTTCGCGTGGCTGGGAGGGAGGAGGAGGAGTTAGGGTGGGGACTTTGGGGAAGGGGCGGGAATGGGCGGAGTTGGGTGGGGAAGGGGCAGAGTTGGGGCACGGCGGGGGGTGGGAAAGGGGCGGGGCCAGGGGCCCGTGGAGTGTCCTCTTTTTTTATTTTTTAAATAAGGTAACCCTAGACGGGTTGCTGCATTGTACTTTGGAAAGGTCTAAATACCGTCATTTCAGGGAAGGAATAGTGCACTACACTTTTGGAAAAACTAGTGGTGGTGGCAGCCAGAGTCAGGGCCGGCTCTGGCTTTTTGGCCACCCCAAGCAAAAAAACAAACAAACAAACAAACAAAAACGGGGCGGCCAGAACGGCAAAAAAAAAAAAAAACCTGCGGCGCGGCCGGAGCGCGGGTGCAGGGGGACAGGCTGGGGGGAGCGGAGGGGGAGGGAAGGAGAGAGAGAGAAGGGGGCGGCCAGGGCTACAGCAGGGGTGCTGCCACGCGGCCCCTTCCGCTGCATCGCCTCCTACCACCTGTCGCGAGGGCTCCGCTCCGGTCGGCGGGGAGGGAAGGAAGAGGACTGCCCTGCAGGGCGCTCTGGTTCTCCGCACCGCCGCCCCCTACAGGGCGGCTGGAGTGGAACAAGAACAACAACAAAAAAAAAGCGGCCGTGCCGCCCTAGGATTGGGCAGAATGCCGCCCCCAACAATCTGCCGCCCCAAGCACCAGCTTGCTCAGCTGGTGCCTGGAACCGGCCCTGGCCAGAGTATTCCAGTTGGGAAAAGCTCAGGCACATGACTCTGATCTGGCAGATGTATCTGCCTGACACTTTCCTTCACGGACTTAACATGTCTAGTGTGTTGTGTCACTTACTCCAAATAAGAAGACTCCAACATTTAAGCAACAGTGCATGAATGGGACACTCTGAAAAACAAACAAACAAACAAAAACCCTTTCTTCCTGGCTATCTCAACAAGCTACTCGTCTGGCTAGGACTTTTTTATTTATATAAATGAAAAAATATTTTTCTATTTCTGTGATTCCCTCCATTAAATTCATTCTTAACACACTGCAAACAATAGGAGAATATTTTAAGCAGAAACCCCGCTCCAGAAGCCACATTCCAGTGGTATTGAGAAATCACTTTCTTGTGGTAGAAATAGAATCCTGCTCTCAGAGATGTAAAGAATTTTTTTCTTTGCCATAGTTTTCAAAGTGGTTGAGATCCTGTATGCTACAGAACTGATCTTATTTTAGATTCTGATGTACCTCATGAGCTGTAAATCTTTGTTCTTAAACAATTTAATCCCTGGCTCTAATCTGTCATCTGCTCGATAGAAGTGGTTTCACGGGGCCAGGCTGAAGGCCAGAAAAGAATACTGCAAAATGAAGATTTCCCCCAGCCCCACACTAAATTTGATATTTCTCTCTCCTGGCAGTTGTCCTCGCTTGCTTTTGATCTTCCTTACTCATCTCTGACTCTATGACTTTCTTTCTCTTCCTTCTTTCCTCTCTCTCTCTCTCTCTCTCTCCCCTTTCCTTTCATATTCATTGTGTTTCCTTCCTCTGTTTACAGTAGTGGCTGTATTTTTGCTGCAAGAGAAGGGAGACAAACTACAAGGGAGTGTGAGCTCAGTAAACTGGAGACATTTAGTTCAATCAATTAAATACAGGAGAAGAAACTTCCTCGGTAAAATGCAGTTGGCTTGCTTTGGTGCTTTATTAACTTTATGTGCTTTCTGCTCTGTGGCCCCAGTCCAGCAAAGATCTTTAGCACCTGCTTAAACTTTAAGCACATGTAGTCCTACTGACTTGTCTTCCCTGCGAGGCACATTAGAGCTGTAGGACTCCCTCCAGTAGGGACTTGCTGTAGGGCTCCCTCCAGTAGCACCTCCCTCAGCAGGCTTATTTTGATCCCAAAGGGAGATCTTTGTTCTTCCCTTTCTATTTGTAACTGGTTGACTTCCATACAACAGTCTCCATCTAGTCCAAGTAGCCTCCATTCAGCACAGAGCCCTCGAGGCTTTCTGCAGCCCAGTCCAAAAGAAATACAAGGGGATGGCTTGCTCCAGCCAGTTTCTCTCTCCTCCAAAAAAACAAACCAAAGTGTCAAAAAGCCAGTTTATCACCACTGAACGCATCCTGTTCCAGACCCAAACACCTGCCGTGTCCTTCAACTTGATAGCCTCAGGCCCTTTCTTCAGGGGCCTCTTTATAGAGGAATGGTGATTCCACCCATTTTGTCACTTTCTGGGTCTGTACAAACCTTTCCCTGTTCTCCACAGGCAAAAGTTTTATATACCCCCCCCCCCCATCACAGTGACCTTGGGCAAGTCAGAACTTCTCTGTCTCTCAGTCTGCCTATTTGTGAATTAGTGTATTATGGTAGTACCTACCTACAGTACCTCACAGGCTGTTATGGGGCTTAATTTATGTTTTAAAAGCACTTTGAAATTCTCAGATGAAAGGCATAGAAGTGAAGATTTAAGCATTGGAGATGGTGGTGGATTTTCTCTCTCTTGGGCCTGGTCTACACTAGGAGGTTATGTCGAATTTTGCAGCGTTAATTCGAATTAACCCTGCACCCGTCCACACAACGAAGCTATTTATTTCGACATAGAGGTCTCTTTAAATCGATTTCTGTACTCCTCCCCGACGAGGGGAGTAGCGCTAAATTCGACATGGCCATGTCGAATTCGGGTTAGTGTGGACGGAATTCCACGCTAATAGCTCCGGGAGCTATCCCACAGTGCACCAATCTGTTGATGCTCTGAACAGCAGTCCGAGCTCAGATGCTCTGACCAGCCACACAGGAAAAGCCCCTGGAAAATTTGAATTCCTTTTCCTGTCTGGCCAGTTTGAATCTCATTTCCTGTTTGGACATTGTGGCGAGCTCAGCAGCACTGGCAACGATGCAGAGTTCTCCAGCAGAGGTGACCATGCAATCGCAGAATAGAAAGAGGGCCCCAGCATGGACTGAGTGGGAAGTCTTGGATCTGATCGCTGTGTGGGGCGATCGAAACAACGGAATGCGAAGATCTACGAGAAGATCTCAAAAGCCATGACAGAGAGAGGATACAGTCGGGATGCAACGCAGTGCCGCGTGAAAATCAAGGCGCTGAGACAAGCGTACCAGAAGACCAAAGAGTCAAACGGACGTTCCGGATCCCAGCCCCAGACATGCCGTTTCTACGAGGCACTGCATTCCATTCTAGGTGCGGCCGCCACCACTACCCCACCACTGTCCGTGGACTCTGACGATGGGGTATTGTCAACGTCCGCTTCCTCGGAGCTGTTCGCGGACTGGAAAGATGAGGAAGGAGATGAGGAGGACGAGGCAGTCGACAGCGCTTTCAACGCTGATTTCCCCGACAGCCAGGATCTCTTCATGACCCTCACGGAGATCCCCTCCCAACCCTCCCAAGGCATTAACCTGGACCGTGAATCAGGGGAAACATCAGTAGGTAAGTGTTTTAAACATTTATTTTGAATAGAATAGGAATGGTATGTTAGCAATGGGTTTTTAATGATTAGTTTGCCCTAAGCACTTAACTTTTTAGTCCTTGCCAGTGCAACTACTGGAAAAGTCTGTTAACATGTCTGGGGATAGAGTAGAAATCCTCCTGGGACATCTCCACGAAGCTCTCCTGGAGGTAATGTGAAAGCCTTTGCATCAGGTTCCTGGGGAGAGCGGCCTTATTGCCTCCTCCATGGTAGGAAACTTTTCTGCGCCAGGCTATCAGCAGGTACTCGGGTATCATTGCCTGTCAAAGCATGGCAGCATACGGCCCTGGTGTTTGCTGGCATTCACACAGCATGCCGTCTTTCTCTGCCTCCGTAATCCTCATCAGAGTGATATCACTCATGGTGACCTGCTTTGAATTAGGGGAATTTTAGTATGGGGACTGATTGCCTGTTCCTTTAAATAACTGTAACCGGCGGTTTACAGCCACGCGGTAGGGGCGGGGAGGCACTCATGCTGAGTGGTTCGCCGGCAGTGTGCAGAGATCTTTCCCGGGGACAGCCGCGATGGGGGTGAGACAGGGGCAGAGTTTATGCCAGCCGGATCGCCGGCAGTGTGCAGGAATCTTTCCCGAGTCCAGCCACGTGGTGGGGGCGGGGAGGTGAACCGTTCCTGCTGAGCGGTTCGCCGGCAGCATGCAGGGATCTTTCCCGGGGACAGCCGCGACGGGGGTGGGACTGGGGCAGAGTTCATGCCAGCCAGATCACCGGCAGCGTGCAGGGATCTTTCCCGAGCCCAGCCACGTGGTGAGGGCGGGGAGGCGAACCGTTCATGCTGAGCAGTTCGCCGGCAGCATGCAGGGATCTTTCCTGGGGACAGCCGCGACGGGGGTGGGTCAGTGGCAGAGTTCATGCTGGCTGGATCGCCGGCAGCAGGAACTGGCCAACGCTAGGAGCATTGCTTAGAACGTGAAAGGAGGGCACTGCTGTAAATTAAGCTTTAAGCAGTCTACAGCTTACCATGGCCACCTGCTAGCAGAATTCCGTTGTCCGGCCCCCCTTGTGTGATCTGTACAGCAATACCCCAGGCACTCAAAGTGAAGACAGAAAATTGGACCTTGTACTGAGTGCACATGTGATAGGTACTGTGCATGGTCTTGTTCACAGAAAAAGACTATATTCATTGTTTGCAAAAATGTATCTTTTTGTGGAATTCACTCCCTTTTTCCCATCCCACAGCTGCGAGTGTCTCCCGAGCTACCCCGGCATCCCCCTCCCAGAGGCTGGCGCAGATCAGGCGGCGAAAGAAAAGAACACGGGATGAAATGTTCTCAGAACTTATGGTCTGTTCCCGAGCCGAGGCGGCACAGCAGACCCAGTGGAGGGAGAACATGTCGCAGTACAGCAATCACACAGCGAACAGGAGGACAGGTGGTGGCAGGAAGACCAGCAGGCGACTCAAACGCTGCTTGGACTAATGAGGGAGCAAACGGACACGCTCCGGCGCCTTGTAGATGTTCTGCAGGACCGGAGGCAGGAGGACAGAGCCCCACTGCATTCTATCTCTAACCGCCCCCCCCGACCACAAAGTCCCAAGAAGGAGGGGCAGCTTGGGCCATGAAAACAGTCACTCCACCCCTGCAGACTGCTCAAATTGCAGAAGGCTCTCATTCCCAAAGATTTGATACGTTCTTTCCTTCCCTCCAAATGCACCTCATCCAAGTCCCCATCCCAGTTTCATCCCCTAACTGTGTAGTTCTTCATAAAAAATATGTTTCTATTAATTACTGTTTCCATCAGGTTCTTTTAGAGGACAGTGTGTTTGAAGGGGGGGGCAGGGGGTTGGTAATTGGAGAGCACAGTCACCTTTACCAGGGCACAGACACAGGGGCAGGTTCAGCAGAAGGTCACACACACATTGCAGTCACTAGGCACACTGGTCAGTCTGGGAGGTGGTTTTCATGTTCTGGGGGGGGGTGCTATGTGAGTTTGTGGCGGGAGAGAGCGGTTACAGATCTTATGCAGCATTTCTTAGCCTGGATGACAGAGCCACGCAGCAGGGGATCTGTAACCGCCCTCCCCCACCACAGCCCCCACACACAGAGTCCCGAAAAGGAGGAGTGGCAGGCTCCATTGAAACAACCAGTCCACCACTGCGGACCGCTCTAGGAGCAGGAGCCTGTCATTCCTCGAGTTTAGAAGCGTCCTTTCCATCACTACACCTGCTCCCCACCACAGTCTGCGTCCCAGTTTCAACCCTTTACCACAAAATCCTTAATAAAGAAAACGGTGTTAATGAACAAAGTTTCATTTATTTTATTTTTAAAGGTGTGTTGGAAATGGGGAAGGGGGTTGGTAACTGGAGAGGATAGTCAACATTAACTGGGTAAAGAAATGGGGGCAGGTTCAGCTTCTGTTTAAAAAAACGTAATAGTCACAGGTTGCCCTGCTACTCTGGAACCTAGCTTTCAAAGCTTCCCAGATGCACAGCGCATCCCGCTGGGCTCTTCTAATCGCCCGGGTGTCTGGCTGGGCATAATCAGCAGCCAAGCGATTTGCCTCAACCTCCCACCCCACCATAAACGTCTCCCCCTTGCTCTCACAGAGATTGTGGAGCACACAGCAAGCTGCAATAACAATGGGGATATTGGTTTCGCTGAGATCAGAGCGAGTCAGTAAGCTTCTCCATCTCTCCTTCAGACGTCCAAAAGCACACTCCACCACCATTCTGCACTTGCTCAGCCGGTAGTTGAAGAGTTCTTCACTGTCCAGGGCGCCTGTATAGGGCTTCATGAGCCAGGGCATTAGCGGATAGGCTGGGTCCCCGAGTATCACTATAGGCATCTCCACATCCCCAACAGTTATTTTGTGGTCCGGGAAGTACATACCTTCCTGCAGCCGTCTAAACAGACCAGAGTTCCTGAAAACGCGAGCGTCATGAACCTTGCCCGGCCATCCGACGTTGATGTTGGTAAAACGTCCCCTATGGTCCTCCAGTGCTTGCAGCACCATTGAAAAGTAGCCCTTTCGGTTAATGTACTGGCTGGCCTGGTGGTCCGGTCCCAGGATAGGGATGTGAGTTCCATCTATAGCCCCACCGCAGTTTGGAATCCCATCGCAGCGAAGCCATCTATGATCACCTGCACGTTTCCCAGGGTCACTACCTTTGAAAGCAGTAGCTCAATGATTGCGTTGGCTACTTGCATTACAGCAACCCCCATGGTAGATTTGCCCACTCCAAATTGATTCGCGACTGACCGGTAGCTGTCTGGCGTTGCAAGCTTCCAGAGGGCTATGGGCACTCGCTTCTGGACAGTCAGGGCTGCTCGCATCCAGGTGTCCTTGTGCTTCAGGGCAGTGGACAGCAACTCACAAAGTTCCAGGAAAGTTCCCTTACGCATCCGAAAGTTTCACAGCCACTGTGAATCATCCCAGACCTGCAGCACTATGCGGTCCCACCACTCTGTGCTTGTTTCCCGGGCCCAGAATCGCCGTTCCACAGCATCAACATGACCCATTGCCACCATGATGTCCATGGCGCGGGGTCCTGTGCTTTGTGAGAGGTCTGTGCCCCTCTCAGACTTAATGTCCTCACCGCGCTGCTGTAGCCTCCTCGCCCGATTTCTCAGCATCTGCCTCTGAAAAAGGTGGATGATAAGGCGCGAGGTGTTGACAATGGCCATAACTGCAGCGATGAGTGCAGCGGGCTCCATGCTCGCGGTGCTGTGGCGTCCGTGCTGTCAATCACCAGAAAAGTGCGCGAACTGATTGCCCGCTGGTGCTTTCACGGAGGGAGGGCGGGAATGAGGGTTGAATGACGACAGTTACCCAAAACCACCCTTGACACATTTTTTGCCCCAGCAGGTATTGGGGGCTCGACCCAGAATTCCAATGGGCAGCGGGGACTGCGAGAACTGTGGGATAGTTACCCACAGTGCACCGCTTCCAATGTCGACGCTTGCCCCGTTAGTGTGGACTCACAAAGTCGAATTACTGTTCTTAGTGTGGATACACACGTTTGACTTTGTAATATCAGTTCCACAAATTCGCTTTTAGTAAAATCGAACTACTCTCATAGTGTAGACATACCCTTGAAGTCTTCAGATCAAGACTGGATGCATTTCTGGAAGGTCTGCCTTAGTCGCACACAACTTGTTGGGCTCAATACAGGAGTAACTGGATGAAATTCTCTGGCCTGTGTCATATAGGAGATGAGTCTAGATAATCTCATGGTCCCTTCTGGCTTTAAAATCTGATCTAAGTATGAATAATATTAATAATAATTACCTTTTAATGTAGGTACAAGTGCTGTAAAGAGACGGTATTTTTCATTAAAAAAATTTAAAAGAAATGAAAAAAAATTGATATTTTTTGCAAGAAATATTCCAGTTTAAAAAAAAAAAAAAACTAAAAAATTTTCCATTTCTGATAAACATTTTTTGGTTTTTCATTAAAAGGAAAAAAATGAAATGAAATGAACATTTTCTGTGAATTTTCACTTTTCATTAAAACAAAAGGTAAATGGAAAAATTTGGAGTGGCTTTAGTGCTGTATAATTATTTCCACTTATATCTTGCCCTATAGCTGCTTTTTCTTAAACTTGTATGTACTGAATAGTAAGGAATTATTCATTTATGGCCTGATTCTGTGTCGTGCTGAGCCCTCTTTCTCCTGTTGACTTTGAAGTATATTTACAAGTTTTACAATCAGTAGGAATTGAGGGCATTCAGCATCTCCCAGGACTGGGCCCATAATTTCCCCCAAAAGCTCTTATGAAGTAATAAACCTCAGTATTTGAAAGCTTCACTGCTAGTAGAATTTAGACTTAATAACTCATTTCAGTTCTCCTATTGCATCCTGCTATTGGCCCATCAACAGTAACGAAAGAGGTTACAAGCTGTGCACGGGCTTTTTGGATGAGACATTGACAGTTAAAAAAAAAGGTCCTTCTACTTGAGGAATGCGGCACTCCTCACATCTTCATAACATTTTTTCATAATTAGCTTCCCCTGCCTGAGGCCAGGTCTACACTACAAACTTATACTGGTATAACTACATCGCCATGGGGTGTGAAAAATCCACACCGCAGAGCAACGCTGTTATACCAACCTGACCCATGGTGTAGACAGCACTAGGTTTACAGGAGAGCTTCTCCCATCAACATAGCTACCACCTCTCGCAGAGGTGACGGGAGAAGCTCTCCAGTGTGTAGCATCTTCACTAAAGCGCTACTGTGGTGCAGCTGCATCGGTCCAGCTGTGTCTCTGCCGCTTTTTAAGTGTAGACCTGCCCTGGGTTAACTGAAAACTACTAATCACATCAAGTGCCTCAGAACCAGCCATTGTCAGAATTAAGAGTATCTTCTGACTGTCTTCTTTTTTCCTGGCACCCACTGAAAATACAGCGTGCAGCACTGTTTAAACTTTCTCTAGTCATCTTCCACATTTCCAGAGAGTTTCAGCTCTGGTCCGGCTTTTAACTGCTCCATTCTTTCACTCAGGGTATTTCCTTAGCTTATTTTACTCCCGGAACCATATGGTATTCAATAAACACTCAGGCCCAGATCCACAAAGGAACTTAGGCTCCTAAGCCCCAGCTTTAGGCACCAGGACGGCGAACCGTGGCCACTGGAAGCTGTGGGGGGGCCGTGCCTGCAGATGGTCAATGTAAACAAAATGTCTCGCAGTCCAACAGTGGATTACCCTGATGGGCCGCATGCCGAAGGCTGCCGACCCCTGTTGTAGACACTGAGTTACTTACATCGACTGTTGTGCCTTTCAGAAGCCATCCCACAATGCCCCACACTGACAGTTAAACCACTGCAAGCGCTCCTGGTGAGGACATGCAGCACCGACACAAGGCACAAGTAGACAAGTACAAGTGATGTAATTACTGAGGCTGCCATATGCCGACATAAGTTAGGTCTACTTCATTTTGTAGTGTAGACTTGCCCTTAGGCACCTATCTCTGTGGAGGGGCAGGGCTTAGCACACACCTCTCTCATCAGCATCTTCCATTCACTAGTTTAGATGCCTCCCCACTTAGCATCCTTGCTTTTTTGAATCCCATTTTTGGCACCTCTCTCTCCCCCTACATTGTATAAAAAGTCTACATGCCCTACCCCAGGCTTTGTGGATTCTATTGTTGTTCCAGGGATTTTCTAGGCAATTCCTAACTCTCTTTGTAGCTTCAGGTCTCAGAGCCAAAGAGTCTGACAGAAGTCTGCTTCTTTCAGTGTCTGAGCCTAAGGCTATGTCTACAGTACCACCGTAAGTCAACCTATGCCACACAACACCAGCTACATGAATAACGATGTACCTTAGCTCAAGTTACCGCAGGGTCTACACCGCGAGGGGTCAATGGGAGAAAATCTCCCGTTGACTTACCTTACTCTTCTTGTTGGGGGTAGAGTACAGGGGTTGACTGGAGAGCGATCTGCAGTCGATTTGGCAGGTCTTTTCTAGACCCACTAAATTGATCGCTGGTGGATCGATCTTAGAGCATCAATCCCTGCCGTAGTGTAGACCTGCCCTATGTGATTAGGACTGCCTAGCATGAGCCTCTACATACGGTGACAAAACCCATGCCAACTGGCTGTTGTCAGAGCATCTTAAACGTACAACTCCACACAACAAAAGATCGCATGATACTTTTCATAAAAGCAGGGGATTGCCCCACTCTCTTTGGCCAATGTTTCCTCTCACCAAACTCATGAGTACCATGCAGTGCATTAGCTTGGATGCCACTCTTCACCCAAGAGGAGGTGGCTGCATTTTAGTGGTGGACAAAATTATTCCTGCCTGGACACCGGGCCCCATCCTGCATACCATCACTACCAAGCTTCAGTTCAGGAAACCATCCCTATTCAACAGAGCACTTGAGGACAAGCTTAAGTGCTTTCCTGAATCAGAGTGCTAGTGCTTACTACCATGAGCAGTCTGAAGTCAATGGGAGTACTCACAGTACTAACCACTGTGTTTGGTAGTGAAGTTAGATCCATAAGCCCCAGTTCAGCAAGGTGAAACCTGGGGATAATGCTACTGATTTTAAAAATCTTACCCACTGTTAGTAAAATAAAATAATCTCCTTAAAAATAAATAGCTGACTTGAATGCTCTAGAATCTGGAACCTAAACAGGAACAATAGCTAGCAAGTACCTCCAGCCCTCGAGTATATGAAGGGTTATTATATTTCTGAGGCACTCATTATGCCTTTCATGGTACTATATTATTACAAACAGAAGTCACAAGTGAGATATTCATTCTGCTCGATCTATTGATTTCTTCGGTCCTGGATGCAGTGAAGGACATTCAAAACTGCAGATTGTGTGTGTTTTAAGGGAAGTGCGGTTCTAAAAAGGTCAAAAAAGTAATTGGGAGGTAATACAATTGTGTGAGATTATATTAAAGCCTACAGTTATTCAGTTTATTACATTTTGTTGTGAGCCACTGAACTGACTATCTATCTAGGTTAAAGTTGATTCAGTTAAGTTTAGGAATACATAGACAATGAACATTTCAGTACTATCTTTGGCTTCTGTTACCTAGGTCAGAGTTCAAGTCACTTTGTAATTTAAAATCTTGCATGCACAGCTGTACTTGGCTAAGACATTTTGAGGGAAACTAGAAGTAACACATGAGAGCTGAAATAGCACCCAAACTGCTACCACAATATAACTGCTCTTTAGGAAAAAAATGTCAATTTTCAAATGAATCAACTGAATAAGTTATTAGGAGTTTGGCTTAACATCCAATATACTCTCTTTTGACTTTACTATCTTTCATTTGATACTCGGGTATTTTTCATTCCATTTATCCGCATTTCACTTAAGGATCTTGTCCTTGGTTCCTGATGCAAAATATTCTTGGTTAAATCCAAAAGCAGATAAAACATGTCTGATTTTAAGCTCCATTGCAAACTTGAATATCAGCCCAGGTTCATTTAATATTTTCAGACCTGTTTCAAATGAACCTGGATCCACTTTTGAGTAAATCTCAGCCAAGTATTGAGCAAATCTGCAATGATTTATGGTTTCATGTCAAAACCATCTGTTACTCATGGTTTTGCATGCTCTCCAGGAATAACCAGGTGAAACGTGGTTGTTTCATCTGAGTTTGGTTTTGAGTATGGGATTTGTTTGAAACCAAAGACAAGTTCAGTGAGTACAAAGCCATGCATATCAAAACAATAGAGTTTCATACAGTTCTTGCATGAATTTCAAGCCAATAAAGGAACCAGCACCAATTCACAGACACCTGGCTTATTTACTTTTTTAGTGGCCTCTGCATCTTTATCTTACACTGCAGTGCATAGATTTTTCTTTACTAGGACCCTATCTACGTTAGATGAAAAGGTAGTGCCACAAACCATTCGTTGGAATGGCTCAAGCTCGCAATGTCTGTACAGAGCCTTGCATTCACAACTCCTTCCTGGGTGTTTTACATGCATTAGGTCTTTGTTGTTCAGTTGGAATTCCCTGGGACAAGCCCTTGTTTAGCTGAACCACTGCACTCTGTAACAGTTGCTCCTCAGTGCGAGCAGGAAGAGAAGGCTTGCGCCTGGGCTGGTTCCACGCTATAAGAGACACGGCATTGTTTCACTGGGAATGCTCTGTACCGGACATCCCTCAGCATTCTGTGCCTTCTGCTCCAGGTATCTCAGTGGACAGTTCTGCCTATGTTAATGTAGAGAGGCACAGCTGGGCGCCTCTTGCTTCTGCCCCTGCTGCCCTCACAAACCAGTCTCAGGTTGATATAATCACCAGTGTACTTTATTTATATCTATTTCCCACCACCACCTTACTATCCATAGACAGGATTTTACAGCCAGGCTTCGCAAGCAGCAGACCAGCACCACCAGTCCCTCTCAGCCTCTGGCCTCTCCCTTTCTCTTCCTCTGGCTGCCTTCCTGCCAGCCTTTATGTAGCCCCTGGCTAATGAGGCCAGCAGCTGTTCCCTGTTTGCCAATCAGACTGGGTTTACTCAGCCAGCTCCAATTCCCCTTTCTTGATTGGAGATGGCATGACAGAGGCCTGGCTCAGAGTCTCTTAGCCAGCACCTTGTCACAGTTAACAAGAGATTTCCTACTGGTATGTAATGCCCAGTATTTGTTACAAATAATCAGATTATACATTTGACCATCAGCATTGACTTGTGAGACAGCAGAACTCCGGTGTCTATTGTTTCTTACAATGTCTGCTCCAAAGGAAAGCCTCTGACCAAGTTGTAGCTGGCCTGCAGTCAGTGTGATGCCCTGCATGAGATCTGGAGTGATAGTGTGGTCCAGATGGGGCTCACACCTTTAAAGCTACCACCTAACAGGTCTACACCATGGCAGTGAGGAAGCTTTCCAAACTGGGTAATGAGTACATACCATAATTGATCACCAGGTGCTAACAGTCTGATACAATCACTGTCCAACAGTAACTTTATCAGGGCCAGCTCCAGGGTTTTGGCCCAAGCAGCAAAAAAAAAAAAAAAGCTGCAATCGCGATCTACGGCGGCAATTTGGCTGAAGGTCCTTTTGCCGCCGAATAGCTGGACCTGCCGCCCCTCTCCGGAGTGGCTGCCCCAAGCTTGCCAAGCTGGTGCCTGGAGCCGTCCCTGAACTGTATGAAGGTGAGGATTGAGATGTTATGCACTGTAATGAACATATATTGCCATCTCTCCAAAGTATCCTAGTTTACTTTGATTCAGCTTGACCCAGGTATCACCAGATAATACTTTCCCATTGCAATGATACATTTCCACAGCAACCAAGGACAAGAGCTTACCTTGTAGAGGACAATTAGGAGATTCTGCTACGCTTAAGGTACGGGTAAAAAAAGAAATGACATTATTGCCATTTAACTAACATGGCCTAAGTCAGTGGTTGGCAATCTGTGACCCATCAGGGTAATCTGCTGGCAGGCCACGAGACAGTTTGTTTACATTGACCGTCTACAGGCACGGCCACCCCGTAGCTCCCAGTGGCCGCGGTTCACCGTTCCCGGCCAATGGGAGCTGCGGGAAGTGGCGGCCAGCACGAACTGGGAACAGCGAACCGCAGCCGCTGGGAGCTGCGGGTGGCCGTGCCTGCAGACGGTCAATGTGAACAAACTGTCTCGTGGCCTGCCAGCAGATTACCCTGATGGGCCGCATGTTGCCCACCACTGGCCTAAGAGCTGTTTTAGTAGGAAAAAAGATAAACAATAGTCCCAGCAAGTGCTACTCCCAGTGGCGGATTAGCCACTGGGCCAATGGGGCCCATGCCCAGGGGCCCTGGCCAATTGGGGGGCCCCAGAAAAATGGGCACTCCAGTACCACAACCCGCTCCACCTGGCGCTCCAACCAGGCAGTGGGGTCGGGGCGTGGGACTTACCCTAGAGAGTGGCAGGAGCGCAGGATGGGCAGAGTGGGACAAGCCCCTACACCCTGACCTGCTCCCCGGCAGGAGCCCCGGGGCGGGAGGAACTGCAGGTGGAAGAGGTGGGGAGGGGTCCCCACTTGTTCTGGCCCAGGGCCCCACAAAACTCTGGCTACTCTGCAGGTATACGAATCTCACCAAAACTCATTTAAACTAAACCAGGCTTCATGTGATGAGATCTCTCATCACCCACGAGCGAGAAGTGAAAACATTGCTGACAATATCTGCAACAACGACAACAAAAATTCTTTACCAGTGGTGATTTACAAGCCTGGGGCGACATTCTCATTGCCACACACAGCAATCAACCCAGTGTTTAGATTTGTGCCACGGTTGAGCGCCAATACCTGAAGAAGGCTTCTCAGTTCCTTGCACAATGGGAGGTCAAAACCAAATGAAGCTGGGGCTGGAGTTCAATACATAAAGCTGGATTGATCTGGAGATGTAGGTTACTGGAACCAAAATTCCAACACTGCTGACTAAGATCAACTTAATATGCTTAGTGTTGCCAAACCAAAACACTAGATGTGTGCTCCCCTGAACCTCAGAGGTGAACTACATGAAAACTCACATCCACATAAATATTTTGCAACTACCACCTACTTTTATAGTAGGTCAGACCAAAATCCTGTCTTCAATCACCCTCAGACTTTAGGGTGTTGAGGATATAGCTCTGAAATTTGCAGCTTGAGACATCTTGCTTCAATTTGGAAAGCAAAGATACCGAATTGTAAATGTAATTCCTTTGAGCCTCTACACAGTCATTCTTTTTGCATGTGAAGAGAGTAATACAAGGTGCATTGTTAATCCTAATTATTAGAAGAATCCTTCATGAGAAGGGACAGGAGGGCGAATGAAAGCTAGGTGAGTACTGTACATATAACACTATACTGTACTGTTCCTTATTGGCCTCTTCCCTTTAAAGAGAGCCACTGCCAAGGTACAATCCTTTCTCTCAAAGATCAGCTTTTCCTTCCCAAAACAGAGAAATCAGTCATCTGTTTGGTGTGCAAACAAATTCTCCTAGTGTGGCCACAAGCTGAGCTAACACATGAAACATTTCCTATTGCCCAACTTCTGCAAATGATGGGCTTTTTCCCAAGGCATTGTATTTAGTTTCAGTCTCGAGCTGTGAATCAGCCTGGGGCTGGGAATCCCACCCTTGCCTTGGTATGAAGGAAGCAGTGTTGAAAGCTAAGCATTTGGCTCCAAGAGGAAGGGTTATTTTTGAGGACTAAACATTTAGCTGTAAAATGTATAAACTTTGTAAAGGACTTCATTCAGTGGTATGTGTTAAAGTAAGAGAATAACATACAACATTTCTCAGTGTGTGCATACAGATATATATCATTTCTTTAGTTAATGAAGAGAAGGAATGGGACCAATCAATAGGGAGTGTCTAGCACTGAAAAAGAGAGGCCCATCTTTTAATATAGCTCTACAGCAAGAAAAATGTTGTGTTTGCTGAAATATTGCACATATCCAGTTGAAAAGAAAAGAACTCGTAACCAAACAAACACATTAAAGAGATGTTCTGGCACTGAACATCTACAGCTGTGAAGCATTTACACATTCTGTACTTCTGAAGTACCCTGTTTAACTTACATTTCATTTATAAAATACCCACATACATTCCATGTCAAATATCCACCCTCCAACCTCATTAACGCTGGTCTAAGATATGAAAGTATATGGCCAAGATTTACAAAAGTGACCTGTGATTTTTGGGTGCCTAACTTAAGAAACCTTAAAGGAGGCTGGCCTTCAGAAAGTGTTGAGCATCCACCCTCTGAAAATCAAACCCTTTTAAAGGGACGTCTACTCGGCACACTTCGTACAGTGGCGTGTAGAGTACACACGTGGGTAGCCCCCCAGCATGGGTATAAATAGCAGAGTAGACAGTGAGGCACAGCTTAGGCAAGTAAAGACACACCTGAAGCCTGTAGGTATGTACCCGAGTATATGCCCACCTGGATCTCTACTTGCCCAAGCAGTGGCTCCCTGTCTAAACAGCTATTTTTTGCAGTGTAGTGTCCCACTGCCTCCTTCAAGAGGCAAAGATTCTGGCAGCAGCAGCTGGGAAAGGATCTGGCTGGGGGAGGCTGTGGGGAAAGGGTCCAGCAGCTCTCCCCTGTCAAAGCCTTTCAATGACACACACAGCTACACCCCACAGTGTGGATGTAGCTTGCTTTTCACTCTAGCGTGTAGCTACACATACCCTGCCCCACCGCCACTGGTATGTAGTGTAGACACAGCCTAAAATGTCTCAAGTTATGCATCCAAAAATCACTCGTAACTTTGGATAATCTTGGCCACATCTTGATCTTAGTCAGCAGTGTTGGAATTTTGGTTCCAGTAACCTACATCTCCAGAACAATCCAGCTTTATGTATTGAACTACAGCCCCAGCTTCATTTGGTTTTGACCTCCCATTGTGCAAGGAACTGAGAAGCCTTCTTCAGGTATTGGCGCTCAACCGTGGCACAAATCTGTCATAGCTATTTGCAACATTGCACGTTGCATGCACTGGGCACATTCCATGGCACAATGAAGCAGAGAATATTCTATTTTTCATATCCTCTTAGATTGCCTTCAGGTACAAAATCATTTCAGATTACACTGCTCTACAGCCAAAATGCTTCTGAAATCAAACTTTACTAATTCTGGGTCACTGAGAATGAAAATGATGCTTACAATTGTTGATTGGCTCTAGTTTTCAAGATATGCTATTGGGTCAGTATATACGACCCTTGACTTGGGAATGGCGGAGGATAAGTGAGTTATAAAGGGAAAGGATCTCAATTTAAACCAGAAATGACTAAAATACATCTTTGACTGGATCTATGAATAAATCTATGACTGGGTTTGGACAGTACTTGCTTTTTAGGCAAAACAATGAATGATGCAATCTGAAGCTGGTATTGCGTCATACATGATATGAATTGCATCATGTTATTCCTAGAAGTCATGGATGATGCAATCATAACGAAGCTTATATCACTCTGCTGAACAAATTGCCCTATATCAGCTCTAGAAATCATACAGTGTCGTGCTTTCTTATTTGTCAGTGTTTGATTTTGCAAAGGGACACATTTCTGTTTAGCCAAAGTGAGCAGAGATGCCTCGTACTTGTATGAACAGTGCAGATAACTTCTGCTATGTTTGTGATGAAGTGACTTTTGCATCACAAAAGCGCAGTATAACCACTATGGTTAAGAAAGCCTATCACCTTTATTTT
Source organism: Malaclemys terrapin pileata (assembly GCF_027887155.1). Classification (NCBI taxonomy): domain Eukaryota; kingdom Metazoa; phylum Chordata; order Testudines; family Emydidae; genus Malaclemys; species Malaclemys terrapin. The sequence goes on along the minus strand of NC_071506.1, from coordinate 198,464,990 downwards.
GGCTGCAAAATTGGAGATCAGGACAAGAAGTGGGCCCCACACATATGCTGCAACACTTGTGCAACAAATTATCGCCACTGGTTGAACAGGAAAAGGAAATCTATGCCTTTTGCAGTGCCAATGATTTGGAAAGAGCCAACAGATCATACCAGCAATTGTTACTTCTGCATGGAACCTCCAGTTGGGAAAGGTGTGTCAAAGAAGAAAAAGTGGACTGTGCATTATCCAAACATTCCATCAGCTATACGCCCAGTACCCCACGGAGAAGGACTGCCGGTTCCTGATGCACTAGAATCATTCTCACTTAAGTCAAACGAGGAAGAGGAAGAGGATGAAACTTCTGGTCCTGAACCATCAATGTCACAGGACCCACATTTTCTCCCATCCTCCTCCTCTGAACCACACCTCATAACACAAGGTGAACTGAATGACCTTGTCAGGGATTTGGAACTACCCAAGAGTAAGGCAGAGCTGTTGGGCTCCAGACTACCGCAGTGGAATCTCCCGGCAGGTGATGTTAGGGTTTCCATGTTCCGTGATCGTCAAAAGGATCTTGTCCCATTCTTCTTCATGGAAGGTGATCTTGTAGCCTGCAACAACATAGATGGTGTGATGGTAGCCCTCAACATCGTTCACGATCCAGATGGGTGGAGACTGTTCATTGATTCATTGAAGACGAGCCTTAAAGCTATTTTACTGCATAATGGCAATGTTTTGCCATCAGTTCCAGTTGGTCATGCAGTCCATATGAAGGAAACCTATGACAACATGAAACAACTTTTGAGGTGCATAAACTATGACCAACATCAGTGGCAGCTTTGTGGCGATTTGAAGGTTGTTGCTCTCTTGCTTGGTCTGCAGACTGGATACACAAAGTACTGCTGTTTTCTCTGCGAATGGGATAGTCGTGCAAGAGATTCCCACTACATCAAGAAAGATTGGCCACTCAGACAGTCATTGGAGCCTGGGAGGAAAAGAGTTCAGCATCCACCACTTGTTGAATCAAGGAAGATTTTGATACCACACTTACACATCAAGCTGGGTCTGATGAAGAACTTTGTCAAGGCCATTGACAAAACACAAGCAGCTTTCAAGTACCTCCGTGGAAAATTTCTAAGGTTATGTGAAGCTAAGATAAAGGGAGGTGTCTTTGTTGGTCCTCAGATTCGTGAACTTCTTCGAGATGATGCATTTGACCATGCACTGCGTGGCAAGGAAAAGACGGCACGGAAAGCCTTCCAGTTAGTGGCAATCAATTTTCTCGGAAACAACAAGGCAGACAACTACAGGTTGTTGGTGGAAAACCTCCTCAAGGCATACAAAAGCCTTGGTTGCAACATGTCACTAAAGATACATTTTTTGCACTCTCATCTAGATTTTTTTCCACCGAACTGCGGAGCAGTGAGCGACGAGCACGGCGAGCAATTTCACCAGGACATTGCAACAATGGAGAAACGCTATCAGGGCAAATGGAGCCCATCAATTCTGGCAGACTATTGCTGGACAGTGACAAGAGATGCTCCATTTAATGAATACAAGAGACAAGCCAAGAAGCGCCGAGTAGACACCGAATAAGACTAAACTATGTACATAATAGTTTTTTGCCTTTTGTTTCATAATAAATTTTATTTATATAACCCTTTGGCTGATTTTTAAAGTGTTACATAAACAGGACAGGTGAAATATTATCATGTAAAGCAACCATAAACACATGAAAAGACCTAGGTTTACAATTTATGATTAAAACTCTACTATCTACACAATATACATAGACATAAAATGTAAAAACTTAAATATCTTAGAAACAGTAGCCAATCAGTTGTTTTAATTGTCATATTTGAATTCAGCACATCAAAATACATAATAAATAGCACATTTTATCTCTGAAGCAGACGACTTCTCAAAAATTGTAGACCAGTGTTATCGGAATACTGAGAATCTCAGGGGTGAGACAAGCCATTTTACAAAACGTCATTACCCTTAATTGGCCGAGCTTGCAAGGCCGTACACTCAACATGACAGCATTTTTCTGTTTGTCTCCAGCATGGGGGGAGAGGGGAGGGAGAGTAGGAGACGATGGTATGGGGGAAGGGGATATGGGAGGAGACACACAGGGCCCCTGGGATGGAAGAGGGGAGAATGGAGGAGTAAGGGGCATGCAGAGTCCCTAGGATAGGAGGGAAATGAGGGACAATGGTATGGGGGAAAGTGGGACACAGAGACCCTGCCATGGTGGGAATGGGGAGCATCTGGAGAGGGAGAAATGGGGGAAGAGGCACACACAACCCTTAGCATGGGAGAAGGGGGAAATAGGGAGAGGAGGAGGAGGATGAGGAGGAAGGTGGCACATAGGGAGTTTGTGGGGAGGACTGGAGGGATGCAAGGAGCCTCTGGTGCATGCAGTGTGCTCGGCCTACAGAAACAATGCAGTATGTGACCCACTAGTAATATGGGGCTCAGGACTGCAGGCATATTTCTTGCTCAGGCAAAAGTCTCCATTTGGAATCTGAGGTACTTCCCTAATACTACTGAGCATTGAAACCGTCTTCTTCTTTGCTTTCATACAAACGTGAGCACTCTGGACCTGATTCTCATTTCCATTAAGGCCCCTTTACCCCTCTCTGACAGCCTACAGGAGCCTTAAAGGGGGAGTCAGTTACATTTACATTCCCGTTAAGGCCCTTTCACAGTGCCAGAGCAGAGTAACAGAGCTTTAGTGCTAAGTGGAATCAGTCCCCCTGTTTTTACATACAAAATATTTTAATATATGAATGCCCTTATATGGGGGGCCGGAAATAGTTCAAATGTAAAAAATCTTTTTTTTTTTTTAAATTTCAGAAGCCACACTCAGGAAATTAGGTTTGATCTGCATTACATCTTACGTGTATTTGTTATATTGTCTTGCAAGATTTTCAGGGCAAGACCTCATTTTATTCTACATTTTGTAAAGCATCACAGGTAAAATTTTCAAAAGCATGTCAGTGACTTAATAGCCTAAGTCCCGTTTTCAAAGGTGGCACTTGGGACCAGATGTTTAAAAGTATTTAGGAGCCTAAAGATGCAGATGGACACTTAGTGGGATTGTCAAATGTGTCTACGTGAATTAGAAGCTTAACAGCCATTAATTTCAATGGGACTTTACATTAATGTATTCATTTTTTACTTGAAATATCCAACCTTCCAACCGATTACTATTGCATTCTGGGGAAAATAGGGGAGTGCTCCTGTAGTTAACTTCATGTTTGTGAATTCCTAAGCATAAAACCCAATGACTGTGTAATCTCATGTGTATATTCTTTATAGGATGAAAGTAATGAGCTCCAACCCTCTGGAGATGTGATTCTAGGAGAAAGCCTTCACAGCTTTTATTTTGTCAGCAGCCAATAGAGGCCTACATTTTCAACAGTTCATTATCATCATTCCCCAGTACTCTGTGTTTTACTGAAGTATTTGAACAACCTTTGCTTCAAGAAGCAAAACATACTGTACAACTGATGATTTCCACGAGGTTCTGCATGTGTCAACCTTGTTATGAATTAAGCACCTTGTCTCAGCTTTGTGGCTTAAATTCTCAAAGCTGCCTAAGGTGGTGGTGGGGGGGAGGGAATGAATGGGAATTGGACAGCCAAATCCCCCAGTTAGCTTTGAAAATCTCAATCGATAGCCCTATTTTTTTATCATGTTTTCCTGCCAGTTCTCCTATTGGTTTGACTGCATTAATTCTGCCTTCTTTCTTTCAAAACAGCTTTATTTCCCTCCTCCTCAGGGTGTTTATGCCAATCGCCATCAACTCTTCTCTACCTTCACTTCTCCCAGCACTCCACCTTGCCAGGGATCACAGCAAACTTCTCAAAATCAAACCCCAACCCTAATCCTAAGAGGATCTATCAAAAGGCAGTACCTTCTCCCCATCTTTCTTTCCCTTCTTCTGCACTCTCAATGGCCTCCCTTCAGTGAAATGCTTAAGCACATGCTTAAAGTTAAACATGGGATGATAGGGATGGACTTAAGTACAATACTTAAACATTCAATTAACTTTAAGTGTGTGCTTACACCTCATGGTAGTCAATGGAATTTAAGCTTAACTGTGCTGCTGCCCTGGGGCCAGCGGAAGAACTTGTGTATAGACGTAAGCATACATGGAATCAGGATCTCTGTTTGTAAAGCCATGTGTAAATGTAAAGAGAATTTATCACTATGGCCCTGATTCAGTGAGATACTTAAGAAAATGCCCATTGAATTCAACAGGACTGTTACACACATGCTTAACAGCATCTGATCCTGCACTACTGAAATAAATGGAAATTTTGCAATTCACTTCAATGGGACCAAGAGCAGGGTACTCAAGGCCCAGATTTTGAAAAGGTATTTATATGCTGCTATGCTCTTTATTACAATAAATAACTGATTTAGGAGCCTAAATCTCACTTCAAAAGAAATTTAAGCATCAATGGAATTTAGACTCCTCAGTGCCTAATCCCTTTTTAAAATGAGATTTAGGCTCCTAAATCAGCTAGGCATTGTAATGCTGAGCACAGCAATGCCTAAATACCTTTAAAAATCTAGGCCAAAATGCCTTGCTGAATCAAGACCTAGGTTATGATATTTAATAATAGCAAATTAGAAAAATATTGGCACTCTCCAGCAGCCAAATGCCACCACATTAACTCTGTGGGGAAATTTTTAAAGGAAATTATTTAAATTAGTTCAGTCTGATCCTACAGACACTTATGCACAGGACTAAACTTTGCCCACCCAGGAGAGAACAGACATGACTAAAATGGTGTATTGTGCCAGGATAGCACAATACACAGTAAGAAGTTACATTTCACCTATATTTTAAAATGTATGGTAGTTACTCAGGGTCATTCATGGAAAAAAGACATTAGCCAAAAGTACATTACTTACTGGTTGCAAATATAAAACTGAATTTAAAAAAACAGAGAGAGAAAGAAATTAAAGTGATAAATTGACCAATTTATTTGACTTGAACTTTCTCTTCATATGGGAAACAAATGACTATTTACATATTGTAAAGTCAAGTGTCTAGCCACCAAAGTAATGTCATCAAAAAGTCATCAGAAGAAAAATTTTATTATTTAAAAACATTTTTTCCTTCTGTGGTTTCTGCTTCTTAAAAACTAAATAAACATTAAAGCAGCAGCCACATTCCATCTATTGGGAGTTTGGGGGAGGTTGTGAGCCTTCTGGTTTAAAGTGTGAAAACTCTACCCTTGGTAAACAGCAGGCCATCAGGGAGAGACTCACAGAACTAAACAATCCCCACGTTCCTTGATTAAGATATGGCACTGTAGGATAGGAAGACTTTTCCAGTGCTCCTCAGTTGCAGCAGAAGGGAAATGAGCACTTCTGAGTGTTCCATCAGCAATATGTAACTTCCTCGTTACATATGTAACAAAATGTGTGATAATACTGCTCAGATGATCACCACCAGATAGGAATCCTGTAATCAGGGCATGTAAAGCTACACACACCTCAATAATTTACTGGCCAAGGCAGTTGTTTTGTCATGGTACATATCCGTACAAGGTGATGGTTTTATTCTATAGGGCCTTGATCCTGACAGGTGCTGAGCACCCTCAATTTCTTTTGACTCTAGTGGGAGTTAGAGGTGCTTAGAATTTCATAGGCTCAAGTCCTAAAGTCCTAGATGGCTTGGGACTGCTTGCTTGAAAGACCTCCTCTCTCGGTGCTATCCCACCACAGTTGTGGTCAGCTGAGATGCTGAAGGTAGAGTCCCCTCCATTTAACAGGCAGGGGGAGGGTGGTAGAGCATTCTACATGAGAGGCCCTCAGGTGGGGAATAAGCCTCCACTGCTGGTCCAAAAAGTCAGGGATGACTGACTTTCATTGCACGCTGAAAAGCACATCTCTTTATGCAGTCATCTGAAGACAATGGTGCCTGGCCAGACTGCCGATGGAGGATAGAATTTTGATGGAGAAAGTCCATCCAAGTGTGTTGTGGCATGGGTGGAGCTTTCCTGCAGATTTGTTGTGGTTACGTTACATTGGTGTTTTAAATAATGTCAAAGGCAACCAAAGAAGCAGGCTGACACCCTTTAAAAATTATAAACTGAGAAAAATATTAATAAAATACAGTCATAGGAGATCACCAGGGGAAATTCCTGTGCTGAAAGTAACAGGATTAGTGATTCAGCTGTAGCTGGCTCTCTGCATCTGATTCAGGACTGATCCATTAATCTAGCACAGTGCTAAAGGAACTGTGTTGCTGCAGGTGCCATCTTTCAGATGACAAGTAGAACTAAGGCCATGTTTACTTGTAGTCATTGTAGATCCTTTTACAAGACAGCTCTTATAAGAGGAAGGTTGATAACTTTATGATCTTGGACAAACGGTAATTAAGTTACATTGATCTAAATTCCCCCTGCAGTTTTACTTGGATAAATTCAACTGGCTTTTGCACTTCCAATATTGGTTAGGTACTGAGTGCGAAACAGGCACTCTCTCTCAGAATAGGAACTAATCTATAGTGGCTGTTGCTCAATTTTAAGCCCAGTTTAACTTGCATAAACCTCTACATAGAGTGCTTCCACAGACGTGCACAGGCTGAAATTGTGAACAAACAGCATCACTTGCCCCATAACCTCAGCCATACAGAACGCAACGCCATCCACAGCATCAGAAACAACTCTGACATTATAATCAAAGGGGCTGACAAAGAAGATGCTGTAGTCATAATGAGCAGGTCGGATTATGAACAGGAGGCTGCCAGGCAACTCTCCCACACCACATTCTACAGGCCATTATCCTCTGATCCCACTGAGGAATACCAAAAGAAACTACACCATCTGCTCAAGAAACTTCCGGCTACAGCACGGGAACAAATCTACACAGACACACCCCCAGAGCCTCAACCTGGGGTATTCTATTTGCTACCCAAGATCCATAAACCTGGAAACCCTGGACGCCCCATCATCTCAGGCATTGGCACTCTTACAGCAGGATTATCTGGCTATTTGGACTCTCTCCTCAGACCCTACACTACCAGCACTTTCTTCGAGACACCACCCACTTCCTGAGGAAACTACAATGCATTGGTGTTCTTCCTGAAAACACGATCCTGGCAACCATGGATGTAGAAGAGCTTTACACCAATATTCCACAAGAGGATGGACTATAAGCTGTCAGGAACAGTATCGCTGATGAGGCCATTTCAACAATTTCAACCCCACCATCAACCTCAGCCTGGACCAGTCCACACAAGTGATCCACTTCCTGGACATTACAGTGCAAATAAGTGATGGTCATATAAACACCACCCTATACTGGAAACCAACTGACCACTATACATACCTACATGCCTCCAGCTTCCATCCAGGACACATCACGTGATCCATTGTCCACAGCCACGCCCTAAGATACAACCAAATTTGCTCCAATCCCTGAGACAGAGACAAACACCTAAAAGATCTCTATCAAGCATTCTTAAAACTACAATACCCACCTGGGGAAGTGAGGAAACAGATTGACGGAGTGAGACGGGTACCCAGAAATCACCTACTACAGGACAGGCCCAACAAGGAAAATAACAGAACACCACTGGCCATCACGTACAGCCCCCAGCTAAAATCTCTCCAGCGCATTATCAACAATCTACAACCTATCCTGGAAAATGATCCCTTACTCTCACAGACCTTGGGAGGCAGGCCAGTCCTCACTTACAGATAACCCCCCAACCTGAAGCAAATACTCACCAGCAACTACACACCACACCACAGAAACACCAACCCAGGAACCAATCCCTGTAGCAAACCTCGTTGCCTACTCTGTCCCTATATCTACTCTAGCGACACCATCAGAGGACCCAACCACATCAGCCACACCATCAAGGGCTCATTCACCTGCATGTCTACTAATGTTATATATGCCATCATGTGCCAGCAATGCCCCTCTGCCCTGTACATTGGCCAAACCGGACAGTCCCTCCGCAAAAGAATAAATGGACAGAAATCGGACATCAGGAATGGTAACATACAAAAGCCAGTAGGTGAACACTTCAATCTTCCTGGACATTCTATAACAGATTTAAAAGTAACTATTCTTGAACAAAAAAACTTCAGAAACAGACTTCAAAGAGAAACAGCAGAAGTAAAATTCATTTGCAAATTTAACACCATTAATTTGGGTTTGAATAAGGACTGGAAGTGGCTGGCTCATTACAAAAGCAGCTTTGCCTCTCCTGGAATTGACACCTCCTCATCTATTATTGGGAGTGCACTACATCCACCCTGATCGAATTGGCCCTGTCAACACTAGTTCTCCACTTGTGAGGTACTCCCTTCTCTTCATGTACCATTATATAATGCCTGCATCTGTAACTTTCACTCCATGCATCTGAAGAAGTGAGCTTTTTTACCCACGAAAGCTTATGCCCAAATAAATCCATTAGTCTTTAAGGTGCCACTGGACTCCTTGTTGTTTTTGTGGCTACAGACTAACACAGCTACCCCGATACTTGATATAAAACACTGTATCACCCTTGATGTTTTGCTAAATCTTTGCTTTAAGACATGCACTTCCATTTTCAATAGATACGACCCAACACTGAGGCATCATTCCCCAAAGGATCTTGGGTTGTATAGGTCCATATGAGACAAGGCAGCCTCACTCCCATCTGGGTTGCCAGTCCACTGTTCCTGGCTGCCACCAATAAGCTAATATAAATAATTTACACAGCCTGATCCCATCATAATAGAGATTTTATCACCATGGGAGTGTGAACATCTCAGATTTTAGCCGGGGCACCTCACATGTGATACGAAATGAATAATAAAGACACAAGCATTCCATTCATACCAAGCATTCTCCCAAGAGCACATTTAAACAAATCTAACTATTCAAGGGACAGAGCAGAACTGGAGACTGTCTGCTTCCATTTAAATCTGTCCCTGAATGATGTCCATGAGTTAGCAGGGAGAATTACAAGGAAAGGAACAAATAAACAAGAAGAGAAGTAAAAATAAAAAGAAAACCAGACATTTTAAACAATCAGACTCCTAGATGGTTCCCAGGCTAGCATACATACATTAAAAAATTCTCTTCATGAGCATACCACAGTTAGCAATTCAAGAAGCATAACGTATCCATGAATGAAGACACAAATACTACAGCATCAGCTAGTTGCAGACATGCAATACTGGAACCAAAACTCAAGTCTTTTCTTCCAATAAACAAAAAACAAATACCCCAGAACTCTAACACTTGAGCTTTAGCTACCATTAGCAATAAGTCTTATTTCACTTGCCAGGCCCAGATGGCAAAACAGTAGAGCTGGTTGGAAACTGCATAGTGTAGTCTTTGAAATTCTCTCTCCATATATCAAGTATCAGAAGGGTAGCCGTGTTAGTCTGAATCTGTAAAAAAGCAACAGAGGGTCCTGTGGCACCTTTGAGACTAACAGAAGTATTGGGAGCATAAGCTTTCGTGGGTAAGAACCTCACTTCTTGCATCTGAAGAAGTGAGGTTCTTATCCACGAAAACTTAGCTCCCAATACTTCTGTTAGTCTCAAAGGTGCCACAGGACCCTCTGTTGCTCTCTCCATATATGTATGGCATCTAAACAGATGTAGAGAGGTTACTTACCAGTAGCTTTTGTCCTTAGTGAGTCACTTCTAGGCATTCACTCCTGTGAGATAGGATATTGTTGATGGAAAGCTGCACAACTTTCTTGAAATGCTCTGTCCACATGAGAGATCTCATGTGACAATGACATCATTGCTTAAGGGAGTTCAATCCAAATCACCTCAGTTTCTTCTCCCTAAATTGAAGGGTCCTGATCTAAAATGCTGAGTTACAGGAGAAAGTGGGCAGGTAGTGTGAACACACAGTGAGGAATCTTGAAGAATAGTTACTAGTAAGTAACCCCTCCTTCCTCTTTGAGGGCCTCTGTGTATGCCCACTTGTAGAGAATAGCAGGCAGTGCTCCACCAGAAGGCTGACGGTGAGGAGTTCTTAGCTAAATATGGACTGTAGCACCGCTCTGCTAAACTGAGCTTCAGAGCATGATGCTAAAGTCAAGGAGCAGTGCTTGATGGAAGTGTGCACAGACCTCCAAGTCACCGCTTTGCATATCTTCACCAGGGGAACCCTCCTGATGTATGTCATAGAAGTTGTAATAGCTTTTGTGGAGTGGGTCTTTAAACCACAGGGTATTGGCTTTCCAGCTTAGATGTAACAATGTTCTATACATCTCCTAATGCAGTAAGAGAGTCTGTTTGGTAGTAGGTTCTACCAGCATCTCTCCCCACATGCTACAAATAACCAATTAGATCTTCTAAAGGGCTTGGTCTTTAATAGGAAGAACAGTGTGACCTCTTTACATCTAAGGTATGGAGACAAGTTTCCCAATGGATGGGAATGTTCAGGATTTTTATGATCACCCTCTCCTTTCGTGGCTGTAATCACTTGAACAGGAATAGGATCTGAGGAAGAACATAGGGAGGGAAATACACTGAGAGAGGTGGAAATCTCAGATCAGCTTAGACATGAAACTGGAATGAAGCTTCATTGGGACTTTGTTCTTGTGCATCACAATATAAGATGGAATGGTCATCAAAGCACTAAGCCCACTCGCTCTCCTAGCAGATGTAATTGCTGAGAGGAAGGCTGTTTCGATTGATAAATGCTTGAGAGAGGCTTGAGCAAGAGGCTCATCAGCAGGGCCCATCAGCTTTATTAGGACAAGATTTACTTCCCTGGAGGTGAGGCTCTCCACGGGGTGGAAATGGATTTATACTGTCCTTGCTGAACCTGGCGGCTGCAGGTGAGTTTGTCCTCAACATAACTGTGATGAGCAGATACTGCTGCCATATAGACCTTTAGGGAGGGTAAGGCTAAGCCCTGAGACAGAAGGTGCTCTAGGACTGCACAGAATGTCAGGAAAGTGAAAAAAGAGATAACACTGAAGAATTACTCTGAAAAGCTAGTTAGCAGAGCGTGCCAGAAACACACTGGGGCAAAAAAGTAGCATGCAGCAAACAGCAGTGCTACAGAGTGTCATAACAAATGGGCTCCTTCATTACCAATCCTTTACCAGGGGCCTGGATACTAAACAGTATCCATTTTTGTCTATAATATTTCAGAGTGCAGCCTTTCCTGCATTGCACTAGGATGGCCTGAACCCTCTGAGAGCAGAAACAGTCTCCATTAGTCAGCAGACTAGCTCTCCTCCCTTGCTCTTGAGACAGGAGGTCTGGGGGGAAAGACAGCAGATATGGTGGCTCCTTGGCCAGCTGCAGGAAATCTAGTTATCAGTGCTGATGAGGCCACGTTGGGGCAATTAATACAATCCTGCCTCTTTCTAATCTGATCTTCCTTATGACCCTAGATATCAGGTGAATGGGAGGGAAGGTGTATAGAGGACATTGCCTCCAGTCCAGCAGAAAAACATCTGAGAGATGGTTTTTCTTTGCATGCTCTTGACCAATTTGCCATTTGGTGTTTTATTCAGCCACAAATAGGTCTATTAGTGGGTGGCCCCACTTGGGAAATAGTGCATTGGTCACTGCTGGTGTTGACTCTGAGACCTCCTGTTGAGCGAGTTTGTCTTAACGTTCTCTTCCCCAGCAAGGTGAAGAGCTACTGGGTGGATTTGGGTCTGGATGCATCATAGCCAAAATTTTCTTAACTCAACAAATAAGGACTGGGAGCTTGTTGATGTAGTACATGGCTGTAGTGTTGTCTGTAAGCCCCTACATTACATACTATTGCAGGGACGGGCAAAAGGCCTTGAGGGCCCACTGTAACAGCCCTAAACTCCAATATGTTGGGCTTTCACTGACCTTTGTGTCTTTGGAAATCTCCTCCTAGCTACCTAATTTTATGTGCCCAAATTTGAAAACTTTTTATGATGAACTTCTGATGAAAGTGCCCTGATATTGATTAACACTGATGAAGAAATGCAAAGCCTACAGCAAATAGGGGAAACCCCAAAACTAATGACTGCAGGTTAAGTGATCTCCATATCCATCACAAATCCATTTTGCCTGAACCTCTTGATCCATGCAGTATAAAAATTGTGTCCAAGTTTAATGTAGGAATTTTAGAGCTTGAGTGTAATGTGTGTATTTTATATCTATCTAGAAAATATTAAACAAAGTCAATATAATGAAAAGCTTTCCCCTGTCTCTCTCCTGAAACTCCTCTTCAGCTTAACCCAATTTTCTAAGTCACTTAGAGGCCTTTAAACAAAATGAAATCCTAATGATGTCGCTGCCATGAATAATTAATTGTACTTGTACAATCTCCCAAACAAAATCCATTCTCATTAGATTAGAGGTTTTCTCAAGACACACGAGTTCATTATGGCATTTATACATCCTTCTTGTCTCCTATGTTTCTTTGTCTTTTCTTATCTATGTCTGAGATCAAGGATTCCATCACTCCTACAACCCTCCAAGAAGATGTGGATATGCCCAGTTTGGAGATCGTTGAGAAACTGCACTTCAGCTGATGGTTTTTTCCCTCTGTGGAACTGGCTATATTTTCAGGGCAAGGACTCTAAATACCAGATGGTATAGATGTAAGAGGCCATTGGTACATCTTTCTGTCTGTCTTTGTAGGTATTTCACTATCAATTCTTTTCAAACCTCTGGAAATTCTTATAAGTTTGCCTTGTGCTAAAAGCTCATAAGCCACATATCAGTTTGGGGAATTATGTTTTTAGTTTTATCCCAAATTTTGTTGAAATTAGTTTAAGTATTTTTAAGTTACAGGAGTGCAAAAAAGTAAAGTTTTATATTCATTTTTTTGTGCATATTTCCATATTTTTCATATAGATTCTCACTGATAATATTGATGTCATTTGTAGTAGTGAAGTTAAGGATGATCAAATTTACCCCCAAATAAGTGGGCACAACTCCAAAGGTCGTGGGATCTGCCTCTGCTTAGAGCAGAGCTGAATTTTGCTCACGGGCTGAGGAACCTGTTTTGGTCTACAGTGGCATTAGCCCATAGATAGAGCATCCCTCATAATTGACATAATAGATCATTAGTCTCTGTCTAAGCAAAGGACCTGTGTCACGATCAGGGTCCAGACACTATGAGAGGAGAACAGGGGTCTAAACACTAAAGAATAAGCAATTCAATCAACTGATTGTATATGTTGTTGTATATAAAAATACATTGAGTAAAGTCTTTATGAAAGCTTGTAATGTTCTGAACTTGGTCATGATGAGATATGTATAGACCAGGGGTCGGCAACCTTTCAGAATTGGTGTGCCAAGTCTTCATTTATTCACTCTAATTTAAGGTTTCGCGTGCCAGTCATACATAGTAATGTTTTTAGAAGGTCTCTTTCTATAAGTCTATAATATATAACTAAACTATTGTTGTATGTAAAATAAATAAGGTTTTTTTAAATGTTTAAGAAGCTTCATTTAAAATTAAATTAAAATGCAGAGCCCACCGGACCGGTGGTCAGGACCCGGACAGTGTGAGTGCCACCGAAAATCAGCTCGTGTGCCGCCTTCAGCACGTGTGCCATAGGTTGCCTACCCCTGGTATAGACTGTGGTTATGAAAACTGTGCTCATAACCTGTACTACACTTTCACATATGCCTCACAGCAGGGAGGAGAGCCTCCCAAGCCAGGTGTTTACACAAAACCAGAGGCAAGAAATGATCCATTTTACAATCCAGGAAAAGCCAACAATGGACAATTAAAGTTAATGGTTAAACACTGAGGAACAAGAGGCAACTTGGGGCAGGGGAAATGCAGGGTAACGTGTCCTCCCCCTCAACAGATTTCTGCCTGGGTTTGCTGGCCTGGCTCAGTCACATGGTGCGGCTGGGCCCCCTCCCTGCACAGCAGCTGCCAGAGCCTGCATTGGGAGAGGTGGGAGCAACAGCTGGGAGCTGCAGGGAGGGACCACTGCTTTCCAGGGGGTGAGGAGGTATTACTCAAGCTGTTCCAGGGCAGCCAAGTCTTTAACTTGTGCCATGCCCCTATCAGCAGGTATCGGTCCTCTCTGTTGAGGGAACTGGGGATTCCCCCCTTTTCAATAGCTATAGTGACTGAAGGAAAAAAACTCAACCCCCTTTTTAAAACTGAAGGGGTTTGAAATGAAAGGCATCCAGCAACGGAGGGACAGTCACTTGGCAGGTCATGTCTGTGAAATGATGGATCCCCTCTATGGTAGGGGGTATTCTAGGAAACTGTTCAGAGGCAATAGGTCACTTGTATTAGAAAAGGGATTTTGTCTAATTTGAAAGTGTAAACCTGAAGTTGTCTTTGTTTGTTTTCTGTGTCATGTGTACAGGTTTGCTATTCATTACTAGTTTATCTGTGATTTTCCTATTACATAACCCTTTTATTTTTACCCTAAGCAGGTCTCTGTTGTGCTAACTGTGTGGAGTGTGTGTGCCAAAGTGAACGGATAGTTGAGGGGCCGGTTTCACTCCTTCGGGGGTGATGAACCAGAATGTAAAAGTGTGAGTAGTTAAGAACTCCGAGAGGAGCAGAGACAGATTTACCATGAAACAAACAGTGCTGTGGCATGGGACCCCAAAATGCAGGACAAATCTCATCTGACAACCTGCCTTTGAGTCCTGGCTGGCAGCATAGCAGGGCTCAGGCAGGCAGGCTGCCTGCATTCCGCGGCCGGTGGCCCCATGGCACTTCCAGAAGTGGCCAGCTGCTGGCATGTCTCTGTGTGCCCCTGGAGGAGGGGGAGCTGGCTCTGCGTGCTGCCCTGTGGCCCCCTGCCAACTAGGAGTTGCTACCAGAGGGGTGTGCCAGTTGCTTTGGGAGCTGTGCCTCCCAAGGTAAGTACCGCCCCCTGCCCAGAGCCAAACTCCCTCTCAGAGCCCGACCCCCACACCCTCTCCCACACTCCAACCCCCTCCCCCAATCAAGGTACCTCACTTTATTTTCATTTACTTCCTATTACTTATAATATAGGGGGATGATGAAGAGAAAAAGAATGAAAAACGGGTGGGAGATAAGAGAGAATGTTCTTTTTCTTGGCTGAGTCCCGAGGGGGGGCCCCAAAAAATGAAGCTGCCACTGGGAAGGACAGATTTGGGGAGACTCTGTGACTGGAAGGGCTTTTGGGGGCACCCTCCAAAGAGTAACCGGGCTGGAGGAAGCCAGGGTGAGACCTAGTGCTTGTGGGCAGTCTACTGGTGTCATGGCTCTGAACCAAAGCTGCATAGCACAAAGGCACTCAAGGAGACATGGCAGGTGCTGACAGAACCCCTTCCTGGTCTGGGTGATCCCCAAAAGGTCACAACTTGATTTAAACATGGTAAAGAACGGTAGGGTAGATGAGATCTAACAGTGTTCTCATCACCAGGTTATAGCCTTCAACCATGCCAGACAGTCCAATAGAGTTGCTGTTTTTTACTGTGACAATGAGTTAAGGAATGGAGGACCAATGAAATGATTAGACCCCCCTCCCCCAAGCAACTGTTACTACCTCAGCCTTTCAGAAGAGACATAACATTGAAGTCCTGATCACCAACACCCATTAAAAATCGAATGGGACTTTTCACAAGAGTAGGGAGTTATTTTCTGTATCCTGAACGAATTCCATCTTTGGAAATTGTTTTGCCTTTTTAAATTTCCCCTGCAGTTTCAGTTACAAATTCTTTGTAGTGTTGCTGTGCACTTTTAAGCCACGTTTAGGCCTTGCAGAGCACTGAAACACATACTTAGCTTTAAGCAGATGAGTAGATCCATTGGCTCAAACAGCTGCTGTTTGATTTATTTAATTAATTTATTTATTTTAAAGTGAAGGCTGCATGACATCAGTGAGTCAAGGATTTCTCATATATAGTTTACATATAAAACACTTCATAATCCTCTGTAGTTAATAGCACTATATAAATGAAGACATAAATCAATGGAAAAACTTTAAAGAACCCATTAAAATCAAAACTATGTTGGTTTGAGACCTCATCATCCATGATTCCAATGACAGTTAATGTTTTAGAACTGGAAATTGAACACAAAAACTAATTAAAATAAACTCACGGATTTGAATTAAACGCAAGAAATTCACTATAATGATTCCTCAAGCTAGCCTCACACCTTTGTGTTTAAGTATAGCAGGGTCCAGAAAACAGTGAGTGACTAAATGCACATATGTGTACTTTAGTACCAAGGCACCACGATGTAACCTTCAGGACAAAGGGTTAAATTCACCAGAGTGAACAGGCATTGTGCAAGGATTTATGTGCTGTTTAAGTGGTGAGTACAGCCTCACACAAGGTTGGTGCACTATTTCCTGGGATTTGTGGATTCAAGCAAATCTCTTTGAGATATATTTTAAGACAATGGGACTATTCGTGTGCTTAAGTACCTTGTTGAATCAGGACAAGTGGATAAAAATCAACCCCAATCCGTTCATCTGGGATCATAGATGGAGTTTAATCTGATGTCAATGTGATGTGGTTTTATTAGCCCCAGCTCAGGCAGTAGCATTCCACCTTACGAAATCCCTAACAATACAATTCAGGACAATGTGGAAACATTGGCAAGCCCAGCTCAGGAGAGGCCTAGCACTCAAATTGCTGTGCTACTAAATGGGGGGAAACAGGAGCAGAGATTTCCCCAGGTTACAATCCATTGCATTCATGGAACTTGGATATACATCATGATACCTAGTTCTGATATAGTGCTTTTCAGCAGTGTCTCTCAATGCACTTTACAAAGGAAGTCAGTATTATTATCCACGTTAATTGAATATAAGTGCACCAATAGGAGCTAGGTGTGCCATAGTCTTGTTCTAGGCAAAGAAAGAAATGCCACAAGGAGGCAGCTGGAATGAAAGAATAGAAGTAATTCTTACCCTGTAAAAATTATTCAAGGGGAAAACAGCTAGACTATTGCATAGTGACCTAGATACGTTTCTTCAACTTGACTGAAAAGAAAAAAGCAAAAGAAAACAAGACACTTCCCTTTTTTCCAGAAACACTAAATTGTGTTTGCTCCTGTGCAGATGTCAGACATGTTAGAATGCTTGTATACAGGCAAAAAAAGCCTAAAGAAAATGCCTCCATCCCCCAAAAGTTCCCCTAAAGTATCATCATCAAAAGAATCTAAACCCGTTTCTATATCTGCCTACCTTCATACTGTACCAGTCAGCCTACAGAAACCAAACAGTGGAGAAGGGAGGAAATTAGAAGCACAAGCATTAGTAGCGTCATGAGCATTAATCAATGCAGCAATAATTCAGGTTCTCAAATTTAACACATAAGAGGTTATTAAATTACAGTAACAAGATGGGAGGAGGTTATCAGGACACTGAAGGATGGAAGGAAATTTGGATCTATTTCTCATAATGTGTGTCTGACCTCTCATAAATCAGATGTAACAGGATACAGTGGAAACACAGTCTAGCCACAGAAACGGTCCCATGTAGTCAGAGACAGCTGAGAGATAACAGGATATACCTTCAACAGGCCTTGCTTGTGGATAGATGATTTTGGGCCAGATCCTTGGCTGGTGTAATCAACAGAGCTATGCCCATTGGCAACAGCTGAGGATCAGACCCTCACTTGGTTTGGTTTGTTTTTTGTTGTTTGTTTTTATAGTTCTGCCTACCCTTGCCCTTTATCCACACAAATTTCCTTTGAAATGGACAGAAACATAGGATATTATACAGAACAGTTTAAAGTCATAAAAATACACCCTCCAAGTTCCTGAACTGAACTTTGGAACAATAAGAGAAGAAACAGCCTCTAAGGAATCCATCCCATGATTTGTATTGGAATACTGTATGGCTAGGTGTTTAGTCATGTCCCTTACTGCATTTCCAGAAGGTGCTCAGACACTATGAAGATGAGAGCAGTATAAGAACCTGAATATATTAATTCCCCCCTTCACCAGTGAAATGTAGCCACCAATATGGGGTGTATGTGTGTGAAATCCACCAGTCATTCTACCTAAGCAACACCACACAACAGTCTGTGTAGGGGGAGAAGTTACTTGGATGATAAAGTAAACATTTATATTAACAGTTATCAAATAAAAAGGAAAATATATTTGCTCTCAAGAACCATACACAACCTTCTTCTTTCCTAGTTTCACCCATGCTGCTCTTTGTATTATACTTAAGATGCAGTTCAGAATAATACAAAACATACAAGGGTCCAAGTCTGGCATGAACACCTAACTACTGAAAGATGTTTGCACAGTAGCTACAATTCCATGTGGCTGCAGGAAAAAGAAAGAGTCAGAGAAATTGAATAGAAAGTAATAAAATGATGAATCCCTGATTCACAGCACCAATACTATGTTACATAAAGTTGAGGTTATGTGCCAGGGGCACATACCCCCTTAGGCTGCTTGGAAAATCCCAGCCTCAGTGCTTGAGCAAGCTGAAATATTGCCAAATATTTCTGTGTGAGAGAGAATCTCGTTTGTGAAAGTTGCTGGACTTACAGCCTTGAAAGGTGAAGATCTTAGTCCACAGAATAGGCATAGCAACGGCAGCAGCAATGAAAGCTTCCCCACGGCCCTTTAGCAATATGCCCTGAGTTTGAGCTCAAGGGGCCACTTCTAGAAGCGAGAGGGAGGTCCAGTTTTGACCCCAATTAAATCACTAGTATCTCTGCTAAGACTACTAGCAAGGGCTTGAATTATGATTTTTTTCTCTTGATATGGAAGAGAACTGGACTGACAGTACCAAACACATCTCACATAGGTCACTACAAGTGAAAGGCAACACATTTTAAACTGAAAATGTTTTACTCAGACATAATTAACCCGAGGAACTCATTGCCACAAGAGAGAGCTGCCAATGGTTTATACATACATTTATATGGATGAGACCATCCATAATGACATTGTATAAAATTCATACATATTTATGAAAGGGAAATAAACCATTGTGCTAGCAGGCATAAGCCACCCACTAATAGATGGAAGTTAGGGACAAACGTCTACATTTCAATCCCCACCTCTCTATTACCAAAAACATTTATGATGAAGGCAGTGGCCCAAGACATGATTCTAGACTTGAATAAGTACATTGGAATGGCCACACTGGGTCAGACCAGTGGTCCATCTAGCCCAGTAACCTGTCTTCTGACAGTGGCCAGTGCCAGAGAGGGAGTGAACAGGGCAACTGTAAGTGATCCAATCCCAGTCATCTGAGGGTACATCTACACTACAGCGGGGAGTCGATTTAAGATACGCAAATTCAGCTACGTGAATAGCATAGCTGAATTCGACATATTGCAGCCGACTTACCCCGTTGTGAGGACGGCGGCAAAATCGACTTCTGCCGCTTTTTGTCGGCGGCGCTTACTACCACCTCTGCTGGTGGAGTTAGAGCGCCGATTCGGGGATCGATTGTCGCGTCCCGATGGGACGCGATAAATCGATCCCCGAGAGGTCGATTTCTACCCGCCGATTCAGGCGGGTAGTATAGACCAGACCTAAGTCCTAGCTTCTGGCAGTTGGAAGTTTAAGGACAACAGGAGCATGAGATTGAGACCCTGACCATCTTGACTAACAGCCACTGATGAACCTAGCCTCCATGAACTTATCTAATTCTTTTTTAAACCCGGTTTTACTTTTGGCCTTCAGAACATCCCATGTCAATGAGTTCCACAGGTTGACTGTGAACAGTGTGAAATACTTCATTTGTTTTAAACCTGCTGTCTATTAATTTAATTGGGTGATCTCTATTCTTGTGGTATTAAGGGATAAACAGAATTTCCCTAGTCACTTTCTCCACACCCTTCATGACTGTATAGAGTATCATAACCTTCCTTAGTCATCTCTCTTCTAAGCTGAACAGTCCCAGTCTTTTAAAATCTCTCCTCATATGGAAGCTGATCATTTCCCCTAATCATTTTCATTGCCCTTCTCGGCACCTTTTCCAATTCTAATGCACCTTTTTTGATGGGGGCCGACCAGAACTGAACACAGTATTCAAGGTGTGGGCGTTGCATGGATTGATATAGGGACATTATGATATTTTCTGTTTCATTATCCACCCCTTTCCTAATGGTTCCTAATAGTGTTAGCTTTTTTAACAGCCACTGCACATTGAGCAGATGTTTTCAGAGAGCTATCCATAATGACTCAGAGATCTTTCTTGTATGGTAACAGTTAATTTAGACACCATCATTAGTTGGGATTATTTTTTCCAAAGTGCATTACACTTTGTACTTATCGTGTCAGAATTTTATCTGCCATTTTGTCACCCAGTTTTGTGAGATGCCTTTGTAACTCTTCAGTCAGCTTTGGATTTAACCATCTTGAGTAGTTTTTTATCATTTGCAAATTTTGCCAACTCACTATTCACCCCCTTTCCAGATCATTTATGAATATGTTGAAAGCACAGGTCCTAGCACAGATACTTTGGGGACCCTCCTGCTATTTACCTCTCTCTATTGTGAAAACTGACCACTTATTCCTATCCTCTGCTTCCTGTCTTAATCAGTTACTGATCTATGAAAGGACCTTGTCGTTGATCATGACAACTTGGTTTGCTTTAGATTTTTTGGCGAGGGACCTTTGTCAAAGGCTTTCTGAAAGTCCAAGTACACTATGGTGACCAGATCACTCTGGTCCACCTGCTTATTGACACACTCAAAGGATTCTAATAGATTGGTAAGCCATGATTTCTCATTACAAAAGCCATGTTGACTCTTCTCCCGCATATCATGTTCATCTATGTGTCTGATAATTTTGTTCTTTACTGTAGTGTCAACCAATTTGCCTGGACTGGAAGTTAAGTTTACTGGTTCTGTAATTGCCAGGATCACTTCTGGATCCTTTTTTTTTCTTATTTTATTTTATTTATTTAAAGTCAGCATTACATTAGCTATCCTCCAGACATCTGGTACGGATGCTGATTTAAACAATAGGTTACATACCAGAGGTCAGAAGTTCTGCAATTTCACACTGGAGTTCCTTAAGAACTCTTGGGTGAATACCATCTGGACCTGGTGACTTATAACTGTTTAATTTATCAATTTGTTCCAAGCCTTCAGTTTACAGGCAGTCCGAGAATGGAATTAACTTGGTAACACAAAACTGAACTGTCCTGGACAAGACTCTCTATGTAATAGAGCTAAAATTTAAAACGACATCTTACTGAAAGCACACAGAGCCCAAACTAGATTTTTAGCATGCCTGGCAAAAAAACAAAAATTAACCACCACCACCCCCTCCCACCTACCTTCATCACATTCTGATAGTATTTCAACAAGCACTATTATCCCCAGCTGTAATTTAGACACACATTCTCTCTCTCAAGAGCAAACATTCTCATATGAGAGTTTAAAATGGAATTTGTGTGGGACTTGGGTGCAGTTATAGTACCATCTAGTGGGAGATGAGAGAAATGCTACTGCTCTCATTCAGTTCCACCAGATGGAATTCATATCTACATCCTTTCTGTGAATGAGGTTTGCTGAATTTCATACATGCACTTGTCTCCACTACATTTTAGACCACTGGTGGAGATAGCCTGGTAAAAAACCCCAACGTAAACACGACTTGTACCAGTGCAGTTTATGCCTATTGCCAGATTAAGCTGCTGCAGTACAAATTATGCTGCACTCCTACAAACTAAGTCTTTTCTAGGAGTTTACACCACTGGAAAAAACCCACTGTAGACAGAGTCTATGAGTTTATATTTCAGCTAGTCTAAGGGGAATACTACGTCTACCATCCTTCCTCCCTTTTACTCCTCCAGCACCCTTGCCCTTTTTAACAGTTTTGGGACAAACCTGGCTTATCTGGGAAAAAGACAACAGCTGTCAACTGTGCCTATACTTCTCACCCAGTGGTGACCACAGTGTAGGACGAAAACCCAAGCAAAGTTTGGCATAAATAACCTCTACATGGCTACAGTTGCAGATGTAAAGCGCTGTGAGTTAAACCTGCCTTTGGAGAGTGCAGTAGGGAAAGAGCTGCAGTCTGTCCACACTGACAACTGCTTGCACACTGGCGTGGCCACATTTGCAGCAGTGCATTATGGGTAGCTATCCCAGCATGCAAGTGGCTGCAAGGTGCTTTTCAAATGCGGGGGCTGGGCTGGAGTGTGACAGGGAGTGTGTTGTGTGTATGTGGGGGGAGAGAGAGTGGGTTTTTCGGGGGCTGAGAACATGTCAGCATGCTGTCTTGTAAGTTCAGACAGCAGCAGACCCCACCTCCCCTCTCCCCCACCTCTCTCTCTCTCACACACACACACAGCATTCCACACTTATCTGTCTCGGAGCAGATAAGCAGCTGGCTGTCAGAAATGGAGCTTTCAAACGGCATATCCGCATTCCTACAGTGAGTTCAAAACAATGACAAGAGTGGCCACTTGACTTAAGGGGATTATGGGACGTTTCCAGAGGCTGATCAGAGCACAGTAATGCAACACCTCACCCACACTAGCGCCGCGGCACAACAAACGTTACTCCACTCACCGAGGTGGAGTACCAGTAGTGCTGTAGCCGCGGAGTGAGAGCGCTCTACGTGCCTTGCCAGTGTGGACGGGTAGCGAGCTAGTGCACCCGGGGCTCCTTTATTGTGCTGTAACTTGCAAGTGGAGCCAAGCCCAGAGTCTCAGCTTCATGATTCCACACACTGACAATAAATTGTAATAGCAAAAGTACACTAGCAGCCCAGGATCAGATTTTGATTGATCCCCACCTAACTACATCTTTTTTTAAAATGTGCACATTTACACATAATAGAGAGGTAGAACTGTGTTGACTAATGACATTTCAACAAAGTGCAAAGCTTTGAAATAGGCATAAGTTGATGCTTTAGGAAGGAAGAACAACTGTTAGGTGTTTTCTCCTTTACAAGTCCAAAAATCACACAAGGTTGTCTATATTTTTTATTTCTAGGCCATCTTCTTCCTGGATACTACTGTGGTTTGACCTCTATATCTTCATACTAGTTTCCAAAAAAAGGTTTAAAGTTTAATCCATCTCAGCCAATAAGCTGAGACATCAGTATGGGGAAGCTCACACTCCTAGAGCCCTTGCTATTACATACTAGTTTTGTGGATAAATAAAGTATGTCAGCCTCCAGAATGGTCAAACCAGCATCTTTCAGGAGCAGTGACTGGCTGAGATTCTGCAAATGAACAAATCCAACGATGAGCTGTAAACCGCCTTAAAACAAACCACTCCGATGACAATGGTTGGACTAGAGAAATAACACAGCATCCAGAGGCTGGCTGCTAATACAGAATACTGCTGTGCAACAGAATTTTTTGGCATAGAAAAGATCACAATTGGAGACATTTTATTGCACATTGTATTGGAGGTGTACTTATTTCATTGTACTGGAATAAAGCGCGTACTAATGACACGTGATCAAGGCTAGTAGTGTCCCAGAAATAGCTAAGGGTTTTGAACGATGCTAGGGTAAGTGACAGAACTCGTTTCCCACATACTCCACCCACCCCCGCAGACAGAAATCAGGTCAACGAGTTTTAGAACTGATTTCTCACTCCGCTGTGGTGGACTGCAGCAGCTTCTTCCTTGCTGTAAAAACCGATGGTTGATCAGGCATGGTTCATGCCAGAACACACTAAAATTCTAGCTTGCACAGGAAAGCTGTGGCAGATTCCATTTCTTCAACATGGCGGGAAAATAGAGTTATTTCTGTGCCAACTGTAATTCTTAGGAACTTTGCATACAAACAGCAGTTTCCCTACTGGAGCAGTGATGGCTGAGGAGCTCACTAGACCTCTACTGATATTTTCAATAAGACTTGAAACACTGGAAAAGTTCCAAAAGAGTGGAAAAAAGCTCATGTGCCAATATTTAAAAAGGGTATAAGGGAAGACCCAGGTAATTATAGGCCTGTCAGCCTGATGTTAATCCCAGGCAAGATAATGAATCCGCTGATATGGGACTCAATTAATAAAGAATTAAAGGAGGACAATATAATTAATGACAATCAACATGGTATATGGAAAATAGATAGTCAAATTAACCTGACACTTTTTTTGATAAGATTACAAGTGTGTTTGAGAAAGCTAATAGTGTGGATGTAATATACTCAGACTTCTGTAAGGTTTTTGACTTGGTACTGCACAACTTCTTGAATAAAAAAACAATATAAAATAAACATGGCACACATTACATGGATTTAAAACTGGCCAAATGAGGTCTCAAAAAAAAAAAAAAAAAATCTCAAAATGTAACTGTAAATGGGGAATCAGCATCAAGCACATTAATTTCTAGTGGGTTCCCACAAATCAGTTCTTGGCCCTACACTAATGTTTTTAATCCATCACCTAGAAGAAAACAAACACACAACTGAAAAGTCTGCAGGTAACACAATAATTGGGGGAATGGCAGATAATGAAGAGGACAGGTCACAAGGTGCAAGCAGACAATGTGTGTTTTAATAGTTTAATGTAAATGTGGAATTACAGGCCATCCTTACAGGATGGGGGACTCAATCCTGGGAAGCCGTGACTGAAAAGGATTTGAGGATGAAGGTGGATAATCAGTTGAACATGAGCTCCCATGGCAATGCTGGGCCAAAAGGACTAACACCATCCTTGGATGCATAAACAACATAATCTCAAGTAGGAGCAGAGAGGTTATTTTACCTCTGCATTTGGCACTGGTGTGATCACTGCTGGAATACCCTGTTCAGTTCTGGTTTCCACAAGTCAAGAAGGATGTTGATAAACTGGAGAGGATTCAGAGAAGCAACACAAGACTGATAAGGATTAGAAAATATGCTTACAGGAATAGACTCAAAAGAACTCAATCTATTTATCTTAACAGAAAGGTTAAGGGGTGACTTGATTACAGTCTATATGCAGCTACAATCTAGCAGACAAAGGTATAACAAGAGCCAATGGCTAGAAGTTGAAGCCAGACAAATTCAGATCGGAAATAAGGCATAATTACATTCACTGTTAAAAAATTAACTATTGGAACAAGTTATGGTCTTGGTGGATTCTCCATCACTGGCAAGGAACTTGGATGTTCTTTTCTGAAATTATTTTGAGGAAGTTCTATGGCCTGTGTTATACAGGAGGACAGACTAGAAACAAGATAATCACAATGGCCCCTGCCTTAGCATTGGAATCTGTGTGTCTAGAATGGTGTTGGAATGTGCTTTTGTGAGACTGAAGGAGATCTCGATTGAAGGTAATATATACATGAAGTACACTCTACAGCCATTGCTGCTTGTTGTGTGTCAGAATGGGTTATCCGAGGAGAGAGCACTGCATGGAGCAATGGGGTGCTGAGGCTGGACACGGCCCATTTTCCCAGCCAACTGGGAGCTCACAGACTATTACCGACCGTGCTATCCAGGTGAATACGAAAAGGGATACACTATATTTTGTTCACGCAGATATTTAAAATGGAGGAGGAAGAGTGAGATCTCCATGTTTCTGTGCACTGGCCTTCTTTTAAGTTAACTGATAATGTAGTTATCGCTGAATGAACTAGAATGCCCGACTGAATTGTTTCTACAGATTATACACAGGGAAAGTGAACACAAAGTATTTATTTAGACTGCACACATTGGTCTTCAAGGGGAGGGGCAATGATGTTCAATGATGCTGGTGGCTTGCATCTGCCAGATTACTAGGGGTGATTGTTCTTGCTAATGTCCTCACAGAGTCCAAAAATATTTCAGATGGCATAGTCTTGTGTTAGTTCCCCAAACATTTTAGCCAGAATTATTTTCTCTAGTGGTGGTATCTAATGCTGTGAAGTAGGGTTGGCCTTAAGAGGTGTAACAGTATCCTCTAAGGGTATGTCTACACAGCAAAGAAAAACCTGTGGCTGGCCCATGGCAGCCAACTCGGGCTCCTAGGGCTGTGGAGTGGGAGGGCCCGAGAGCTCAGGCTCCAGCCCAAGCCTAGAAGTCTACCAAGCCATGAAACAGCCCTGCAGCCTGAGCTGGCTGGCATGGGCCAGTCACAGGTTTTTCTTTGCTGTGTAGACATACACTTAAGTGTAATATTCTGTGTCTCCTGTCAGCCGACCTATAAAATTGGGAGGGGGACTGACATTTTGTCTATTATATAAAACATCGGTGTGTAATTCATGTAAGTGTTAAACAGTATGTTCACGTTGCTATTGGGACAAATTCTGTGCTGCCTTACAAAACATCCTTTGACTTCAATGGGGTTGTTTGGGATGTAAAATAGTGCAAAATTTGGTGATGTTGTGTATTTTGAGTTTTTGAGACCAGCTCCTAAAACAGAATAGAATGTAAGAAATGTGAATAATTAAGTCATTTATTAATCTTCAGCTTATTTTTCTATTATTTCCATTTCTCTATTCCATTCTGCCATCCCCCACTTTTTATTTATATTCCATTCTCTTATTCTTTCACCTTTTCTTCCTCCTTTATCATGTGCCCTGCAACCCACCAACAGCAGGAAATTGATCCTTCACTGACTATAGTCATCACCCATGGCTCTCTCCTCTCAACTGGTCTTGAAAATTTTCCTTTGTGCATATATTCCCAATCACTTGCCCATTCTCTTTCCTGTCTCTATCCCCTTTATTTTCCTCCCCTTTACCTCACCCTCAGCCCCCCATCTTTTACCTTCTTTGTCCACTCCCCTCTAGCTCTCCACACTTCTTTCCCAACTCTCCTCCTCCTCCTGCCAGTACCCTTCTGGCTTTCATGCTCCCTCTCATATCTATTTCCCTCCCTCGTCGCCTGTCACCCTCCAAGTTAGTTTTTCTTCCTCCCCTCCTTTTCCCCACAAAACCCAGTAAGGGCAGGAGTTTCAAGGATCAGTGTGCTGATCAGTGGGCTGATCAATGGGCTCCTAGGAGCATCGTTTCTTCAGGACTGGCCATCCCACTCCTCCAAAGCTATGGATCTGGATGTAACCCTAAAAAGTTACTCCTTTCCATGATCCACTTAACTCATCATCAGGTTCTCCTGCTTAGTTTGCCATTCTCGTCTTCTTACCTTCCCCACATTCAAATCTCTTCTTAGCTTGTCTGGCTACAATGAAGCAGGGACTCTTCTGTACTGGTCGCCACTATTACTGGCATAGGGCCAGAATCACTGTGGGAGTGGTACTCTCAATCCCATCTGTCAGCAGCAGGGAGCTGCCAGCACTTGCTTGCAGCAGCACGAAAAAGGATGTCTCCCAGCAGGGAGCAGCTACTACTGTTGGGCTGCCACCATGTTGTAGCACTGCAGATGTTAGACACAGAGCTTGTAAGACAGCAGGAAAGACTAACTGCAGGGGGAACAGGTAAGGTGGGTACAAGCTAGAGATCTGGATGCCTCGGTAATGTGATGCTGTTGGCTATCACAAATTAGTCCTACAATGTCTAGGGTTGCCACTGAGAGTCCTATCGTTGTATTCAAGATCACTGTTTGCGCAAACATTAATTTTACATCCATTAGGTGAGATTCAGATACCTGCCAACTTGCCAAGGCAGCCATCACTTGGGTAGAGAGTTTGGACACCTCTGTGCTATTGCATAACAAGGATGTAAACCAAAGGGAGTTATGACTTCTGTCCCAGTGAAAACAAGGGAACAAAATAGCCCACTTAAAAATCAACCTATTATTTCTATAACAGGCAGTAAAAGAAATATTTTGAAGCCTTTAAGAGGGCATTACAAATGCTAGAGCATTAAGAACATATGGGTATTTATGTACTGAAGGCTAATATTCATGGCTGACTATTTTCTAGTTTAAGGGAAGCTCTTCTTTACTCGTCTGTATCAATTAAGCTGGTTTTAACATGTCACAAGGGTCTTGAATCTTTGACAGGCACTTTATGCATTGTATAAATCCAAATAAATAGAATAGTTATTTTAAGGCTTAAATATTTCCTTACTATAGCACTTTCAATAGTTAATACCGATACGGGCAGGCCATTTTAAAGTCTTGTTTTTCACTTGTTCATAAATTCTCTTAACTTTGTCCTTTGGGTTGAAACTTCATGTTTAGGCAGAGCCAAGATATGAATTCCTTATTTTATTTTATTAAGTGAGCATCATCTGTTCAGCCTTTCTGAAGTAATCAAGCACAAAACATACAAGAGTTGTGGGCATCCATGTTAAATTGAACTGTGTAGTTCAACTGTTAAATGGGTAAGGAAAGAGTTACTTCCTGACTTTACTGCATACAGTAAGGGATTGTGCCACGGATGTGCAATGTATTAATTCTCATTTAAAGGCTAACTACCATCTTTAGTTTTACCCCCAAAAGAACGCAAAACATTGTTTCTGCTATATTGAAATTAATAGTTTAAAAGCACAGAAATCATGAAATTGATAAACTATCTACCACATTACCTCTGCCATTATAAATATGTACCTTTATTTACAATGTGCAATATGGCTCTTATCATATAATTTCAATTTTGTGATTCATGGGTTCTCATCCTTGATGTGTACATGTAGGGTTTTTGCACTTAAGATAAAAGGTTGTATTTATAGGAACAAGCATCCAGAAGGGTTACTGTAACTTGGTTTTTATTAAAAAAACTAATTACATATGTCTATTTTCCAGTACATCTTTTTTTAAAAAGCACTGTATGTATCAAACATTGATGATGTACTTGATCACTGTTAATTTTCTTTGAAGAGCTGTCTAAAATAGAAAATCACCCCAAAATTTATTGAAACTGGCTATATAGCCTCAAGATATTTAAACTTTCTAGCTTCTTACATGAGAGGCTTAGTACTTTATAGCACAAGAAAAAAAACATACCATTAGCAGGTAATATTTTGTCTGAATAGAATTCTTTTGGGGATGCCATAAACACAAAACTCAGACGAGGATTTATATAGTGTTTAAGACTATTAGGAAGACTCACGGTTAAGTTAAATTTACCAGGAGGATAAATCTCATTTTTAAAAGGTTTTTGTTGTTGACATTTATACTTTTAACAGCTCTTCAAAGGAATAATCGTGCACACAACCTACAAACTTCTTGTCTCAGTGTAATTTACAACTAAAATTAAAATAAAACATGGAAGACCGGTATCTTTACATTTAATTCTTCTTTAGAAAAAAGAAGAACTTAAAAAAAAAATGTAGTAATCCACTTGTGCTTAAAATATTCATATGCATGAGAAAGCCAAAAGGGAAAAATACACATTTTTGTACACCATGATCAAAAAGTTAATATAAATCTTTTGAAATTGCACTGTATTTAAAATGCCCCCTAGATTCAGCTCCCTCTTCTATGTACAGCTTCTTACGCTGCCTGGCACAGTTCCTCTTGAGCCTAATTGCCAACCTGTGGAGGTCCTTCAGGGATGAGCGATGTGAAGAAGGTGGTGATGAAGGACCAAGCTGAAGCCATGAATCCAGGATGCTGCTCTGCACTGCCATCTTCACCTGCATCTTCTCCACTCTCTTCATCAATCCCATCATCCATAAGACGCTCCTTTTAAAACAGAAATTGTCTAAATGGTTTAATTGCTTTAATAAAGAGGTAGAATATATTAATGGAAATATTTTCCTACATAAAGTAACCCTATTAACAGGGCAACTCTCTGTGAGGGATCTAGTCGCATAAACACAAAACTCATTCAACAGTGGAGTAAGTCTAAGTAGCAGTTCTCTATTAAATATTAGAGACAAAGATGAAGGCAGTATTGATCTGGTTTTTCATAATAAGGCTTTAGCTTTTTGTTTTTAAATGTTTAATGATTAATTTCCCTTCTGTCCATCCCACCTATTAAGGTTACTTTTTTTTTTTGGTGTAAAAAAGAGAAGTGCATTTCCATTGTCATTCCTTTCCGATTCAAGCTGAATTTTGTACTACTATTCAGTTACAAATACAGATTATTTGAAAGAGAGAGAATACCGGAAAACATGAAACATCCAAGCTGACATTCACCTACCATCTCCTCAAGGTCAGGGTTATTTACATTTTGTCCATCAGGGTTCACTTCTGCATTGTTATTGGCTGCCTGTTGCTGGCCTCCCTCTTGCCTAAAGGGGAACCATCCAGCTTGGTGTCTATGTAATAAAATGAACAATTAAAAGCCTTGTCTCTCTAAATTGTAAAGCTGCTTATGAAATTTCTACAATGGGAAAATAACTGCTATCTACATGTCTAAGTCTCATTAAACTTACTTGCAGATGAAGAACAGATAATCCATTCTTCATCTTGATTGGACTGTTGGGGAAATACTGGAGTCTGAGCATTATTTCTAAGTAACAAAACTAACTGAAGAGATCCCTGTTAACCCAAATATAGAATAAAATGCTTCTTAGAACAGCTAATACCTGTATTATTTTAAGTCAGCACTGAAAAATTCTGCTCACCGTAAGTTTTTTCCCCTACTTGCCTGTCCAAAAAAAAACAAAAAAAACCCACACACCTTGATATTTTATTGATGTCAGTGATCATGGTAATGTGCAAGTGAATATTATGTTCCTGAGCAACTCAGTTTTAATGATGTTTCTGACAGGCAGTTTTAAGTCGGTAGCAGAATCAACCATATTTTAAGTTGAATATGAAAATGCAAAAATCTTAAATGCAGATCTTCTCAAATTTAATTCCTTAAAAATTACCTCTTGAAAGTAGCCCAAGATGAAAGTGCTATATAATCATTAAGTATTTCTGGCACTTTCCACTTCCATCCAGATCACACTAGGCGCCTTCACCCTGGCTGAGATGGTATTTTTAAATTCATTAAACCTCAGTGTCATGGTTAATGAATTTTGGTAGCAAAAGGCAGTAGCTTCAGGTTTTTTGTTTTGGTTTGGTTTGGTTTGTTTTTTTAAAGGGGGCGTATGGTAAAGCTTTCCTTTTCTGATATCTATAAAGCCCCTGAATGTTGAATTCTGGAGTGTCTCCACGGAGCCCATACAAGTTACTGGGAACATTCAGTAAGTATATCTGTGCTTAATTCAAAATGGAGTTCAGCTTTACAGTTCACCTTTAAGATCCCCAATCAGAAACAATATGTAATTTACGTCAGTGCAAACAAATGCTTCTGAAATCAATCGAATTAAATTCAATTCTTCCTTCACTCACCTCTTAAGTTCTGTTTCCATAATCTATGTTTTCCCTGCAACAGTTAATAAGTTGACATCACCAATATCTAAAAAGCAGCATGTTTTAGGTGTGATGCCCATCAGTTTTTACAGGGGAAAAGGGAATCCAGAACTCAAGAATTCTATATTTTCAGACTACATTTGAACATCTGTTTGAAAGCAGAGTTTCTGTACGTGCCCTGTTAATGATTATCATTAATTCTTCCCTTTTACAAATTCTTTGGAGTTCACCTTTACATTGGAATTCTGTAAAGTGATCCAATTTCACACCTTTAAAAGTTAGCTTATAATTACAGTCATACACTGATAATCATACTCCATGCATCTAAACTACAGCTATTCATAAATGAATATTTTTTACTCACAAATAAACCAGTAGCATGGCTCCCATTACCATGACAAACCGACTGAAGGAAGAATAAAAATATACAATGCTGAGGAGAATAGCTGCTCTAGAAAATGTGTACATCCAGTCTAACCAGTCTCGATTGAAGTCCTCCTCATTCACTACTGGACCTCCTTGTGCATTCATTTGAACATTCTGGTTTACAGGCCTGTTCTCCTGTGCTGCTACGTTTGGCACTGCTGGGGGCTCATTTGCAGGAACATGCTCTGAATTTACAGGCTGCGCGACGGCTGATCTGACTGGTTCAGTGCTGGATGTTGCCTGGGCCGAAACTGCAGCTTGACTGAAATTTAAAAATATGTTTTCTGAAAAGCCAGCTTTGTATCAGAAGTAGTATTTAAACCCAAGCTTCCTTACAACTCTTTTGTACAGAGAAAAATGCCAGTTGAAGTACCTAGGAAACTTGAGATCTTAAATACAAG
The DNA here is from genome assembly GCF_027887155.1 of Malaclemys terrapin pileata. Classification (NCBI taxonomy): domain Eukaryota; kingdom Metazoa; phylum Chordata; order Testudines; family Emydidae; genus Malaclemys; species Malaclemys terrapin. The sequence continues at coordinate 198,433,185 of NC_071506.1, read as the reverse complement.
TATATAAAATATACGCAAACTTCACAGGTATTGTGTGATAAAGAAAAAATTCCTCTGGAAATTTAGTAATACAGTACCTCTGGACAGACATGTGGCAGCTCTCACTCATCTTTTCCCTCCTCCATTGTATACCAAATATATACATTATTCTGCAACAAGGTTTAGATGCATAACAAGCAAAAAATCCCAAAATTAATTCAACTAAATTTTCCCTCTTCCACCAGAAGAGATGCACAGGATTAGTTTAAGTAAAAGCTCTTTACTTTTTGAGTAAAACATCGAGTTTGGAAAATAACATGAAATTTCAACTTTAAGAACCATTTTGTTATCAGGTAATAAGTATGTCTTCTCCGGGGACTCAGATGATTGTGAGATCTAGCACAGAATCAAAGTTGCAGTATCTGGACACCACAAGGTGAAAATAGGGAAGGTTTGGCCTCTATTATAACCCTCTTCCCAGCTGAGGACACGGTTTCTTCTGGACAAAGACTATGCCCACTCTATGCATCCAGTAGCAAAGATGATTAGAGTGACACGCGGCATTACCTCTCAGTCAGCAGTTGTGTGCTGTCCCCATAATGTTCCCAGCCCCACTGCCAACTGAGTAAGGTGGAAGAGAGGAGAAGATCTACCTCTGGGACCAAAATTCTCATCCAGCATGATGCACTGACATTCAACAGGGCTACTTCCCTTGCTTTTTGGCTTAAAACCAATGGAATCCATTTTATTTGGCATGGGAGATTTTTTTCTGGTCTTGCTAACCTCAACTCGAAAATACAATTTTGTAATAATTGTGATTTGAGCCTATTACTAGCTAACCCCATCTTGCAGAAGTGTTGCCTGGGCAGTACAAGAGCCCAATGAGTCTAATGTTTGTATCACAACAATTCCAGTGGTGAATGTTAATAAAGATACTTTCAAACAGAAGAATTCCACTCTCAATCATAAAACTTTAAAAGGAATACATTTTTAGAAGCAGGCTAAGTAATTTTTAATTTAATAGCCAAATTAAGTTAAGTATAAAATAGTAAAACCAGACAAAAAAAGAAAAGAGGCAAGGCACAGAAATGTCAGTCACACAAACAGCAGCTATCTAGTTTTTTTATGGTAGGTTGTTATCGCAGCAGTTGCACTAGGATGATACATGAAGTAACTTACTATTGCATGTAGTACTGACGTGCATACATTTGTTGCCACCATATCATCTGTAATGGGCTGAATGCAGGGTACATTGAAAATCCAGTAGAAACACCTTGACCTGGAAACTGGGTGCCTATGTTGCTACAGGGAATTAAAAGCAAAAAACCCACTCAGACTATGGCTATTAATAATTACAAATACATTTATTATTGTAAAATATAGCACTTTTTTCTTCATGTGCTCCACGAGAATTCAATATCAATAAAATTGTAAAGACATCCTTTGGATAAATACCTGATCCATCACACAAACGGTATTACTGTGCAAAATGAAGAGCTCTTTGTCAGAGATAAAAGGTCATCACAATTATGTGATCAATCCTCATTTGAATGTACCAACATTATTTCCATTCTAAAAAACATTTGTTGCATCTAGAAGCTCTATCATTAACTACATCTGACTAATGGGTTTGTGACCAAATAATCATTACTAATTATTTCATTATTAGAAGACAAACTTCTTAAAATCAGAGCTCTGATCAAACAGTGTGTATATATTATAGGGAGGGATTAACTGCACTAGAAGACTTCACACGTTCAGAACCCACTACTACAGGCATTTCAAGGAACTATCAGTGTTTAAGGCCAGAAAGGACTACCAGATCATATATCCTGAGCTCCAACACATCACAGGCCACCAACACCATGTGCACACTAAACCCAACAACTGAAATTAGACCAAAGTATTACAGCCTACAGAAGACTGTTACGTGCCACAGGCAGAAAACAAGAGGGACTGAGGTGCGTGAATATCCAAGGCCCCAGCAATGGCAGGGAATTGATTAAAATGTACTTTAACTCTATTATAACTTTCGCTTTGGAAACAATGATAGAAATATGATTCACAACCACAAAATCAGCAAGCATTGACTGGGTATAGAAAACAAGCTACCCTCTCACCCCTAGAGGTGGCCCCTTTGCATCCTGGTTGCAAGACGCTGGAAGAACATTGTGGGTAACCTTACTGTAACACAGCTGATGCAGTCTGGTTTGTGGATAAAAGAACTTTGTGCCATAGGGAACCTTCCCCATGCATTAAATTCACGTGCAAAAAATAAAGAAACTCCTACATGGAAGCTGAATGAAGTGAAAAGTATTTTATATCTCACAGGTCACACAGTATGTTTTGGGATGATTCCCAATTCTTCCCAAAAAACTCTGGGGTTTCTTATGGCATCTTTCAATGGATTTCTCAGCATAAAGCAATAGTTTTTAAAAGTTTATTCATACTGCAGTTAGCAACAGTAGCAAATGCTGCAAATATACAGCAGGCTACAATTCTGTCCTGGGTAGATCACTGGCTGGAAAAGTGTTACCAAGAGATCCCACTAGTCCACCAAATATTCAGATAGGCCAGGAAAGCCAAATGAGAGGAAGGAGAAGTAGAAGCTATCAATATTTTTGAAGGATTTTTTCATCTTTGTTCACTGCCCAAAGCACTCAAGAAAGAAGAGAGATGATCATATTATGAAAATGTACAGAGTGGGATTTCAAAAGGAGACGCCAAGTGGGATGAGTTTGGCATAGCGAATGAACTTGGGACAGTATCATTACTTCACCCTTATTGCTCCTGAGTTGAACCCCTGGATATCAGTGCTATCTTGGTATTATGCTGAGACAATTTGTAGGAGCGTAGCAAGTCCCTTTTTAAAAATATTTGGTATAGCTTAGTTTTCTTTTAGTTGTGCTCCACTCTCCAGTAACAAGCTCTGAATTTACTCTAGCAAGTTCTTCATTTTTGTGATCTGCAGCACATTCCAAAAAACCAAGCTTGTTTACAGTTGTTAAAAATATATATATTTTTTCCTCCCCCACAGTGATGCTGCTTGGAATGCTTGGAAGTGGTGTTTGGAATTTGTGACTCCACTTCATACCACACTTGAAAATTTGTGACACGGTCTAAAAAAAAAAAACATACTTCACTCTGAAGGGAGAGGAAGTAACAGAAAAAGAAGCTAGTCATAGTTAAACCAAAACTATGGAAGACTTTAATAATACAGTGTCCTAAGCTATTTCTGCTTCTCTTACACCAAAACAATTTGCATGCTTTATTATTGATTACTGGAGACTACGTTTCCTGAGAGGCAAGGTGCACTTTCATACCTAAAAAGCAACAGAGGGTCCTGTGGCACCTTTGAGACTAACAGAAGTACTGGGAGCATAAGCTTTTGTGGGTAAGAACCTCACTTCTTCAGATGCATAATGTCAAACTCTGAGGCCCATTGAGTTTCTCATTTTCTATCACTCAGAGAAATCTTGGCTTCAGAGAAGCACTCTGTGATGCTAACTTGTCAAGCTATATTTGATTTACTTGGAAAACTCAACAGATGCTAGTACAAAAATAAGTACACAGCCAACACATTTGAAAGCTATCAACAGGGACATTTGGGGAAATACAGGGGCAATGCTTAGAACTCAATTAAATACATTGCATGGCAGAGTGGAAAAACAATATTTAACCAAAAAACTGACAGTCCCTCCCAAATAAAGAATTGGTGCACTCTCTCTGGGAAGGAGAGGGAAAGAGGGAGCATGAGCAGCTTCCACTTTTTCCTCAGAATGGAAGGGAAAAGAGGCAGGAAGCAGAGTAGTCCAGGAGTTTGGAAGCCATGGAAGAGCAGGAAAGCAGAGCAGAATAAGCTAGAACTACCTCTGCTGCTATTCCCACAGCAGAGGAAAAGCAAGCAGAACAGAGGCAGCCAAAGAAGAATGGAGCTGTCTGAGGCCAAGGAGCAACAGCATGTCCAAGAGTGACTGCAGCCTCAGAACATTCGTCCAAAGAGACAAGAAGCCCAATATTTCTTAAGTGGTTGAGGGTGGGAAGAGAGCCCAGAATTCACTAATTTGGAGGGACCCAGGTTTAAATTTTGAATGTAAAGGAGAAACCCCAAATGTACTAAATGAGCTATGTATGGGAATAAGGTTTTGGAAAAGGTGTATTTTTTGCAGGGGAGAATAAGATTAGTGCATAGAGGAATAGCATTGTTGATTTACTGGTGCGGGAATGAATATGTGGCAATAGGCATACCTTTGGTGGGGAAATGGCACAGGTAGTTTTTACTCTGGCAAGTAGGCTGAGTCTTAGGATATGATAACATCAAATATTTTTCGATCCCTGTGTAATTCTTTTATTCAGAACATGGTATCTGGTTAAGAATGGTTTTAGAAGGTTAATTATGTTTTGCAAATACCCACTATACTATCTTCCCAATATTTCATTTTGTTTGCAGTAATTGGTAAGCACCAATGGTTGTCCTGGATATAAGGGGGTTCTACAGCAGAGCTGCTAAACTTGTTTTGTGGAGACTGCTGAATTATTTATTATCCATAGGTTAGGGCCATATACCAGCCTCAACAGGTTAATTTCAAAGTGGCAATGGAAGGTTAGCACAAACAGTATGTGATCCTTATACAGCAACTCAATTTTTAGTTAACTAACTACTATATTCAAGTATTATTAATTGAAGTAAAATGGTAGAGAGCATTTATCTGCCTTCTGTTTATTTAACCATATGCACATGCAAATCTGTGCCTAAAGTTATTTGGCAATGTGATTCCTGCTGCTGTCACTCGTCTTCAGAGCTCAAACCTCACTGGAGTAAACTGGTTCAGTTCACAACTTGCAGAGTTGTTTCAGACTAAAACAGCAATGCACCAGGTCATTTTTACACTTTGCAGAGTCTGAGCATCATGAAGGCCAGTTACATACATCATACTAGCAAGGAGTTTGACAATCCTGTTCTTCAGTGGGGGTGCACATCTATATAATATCCTTTGGCTCAGGTTTATGGGGTTCCACTGCCTCCCCCACACACCATTTCATCTTCTACATTATTCAGCCAAGCTGTCTCCAACCCAAACAGGAAGCAAAACCACCTCCCTACTGTTGTCACTGTCACCTCTAATCTTCTAACAAGTTTCTGTCATTTTGATATCTAAGCATAACATTAATTCCTCTGGTCCTTTTGTATATATTCTATATTTTGCTTTTTTTTGGGGGGGGGGGGGGGAATATTCTGTACAAGATGGGAGTTTTCTCCCATCATATAAAATCCCTAGAAACCAGGAAAGCAAGTTGCAAAGGGAGAGGGTGCAAGATGTGTGACTTTGTTTACACATTCCTGACCTAACCTCAAAAAACACTTTGAAAAAGCCACACCCCAACCTAAACTTACCCACATTATCTGGGGGTTGATCTACATAGCCCTATACTTCAGACTACAGGAGTGCAAACTGCAGCACACACCCACTGTAACTGCCCCATGTTTACATCAGCACCATTCACATGGGGCAGTTACAGCACAGCACGTAGGTGTATGGGGGGGAAAACGCTGCAACTCACATCCCTGTAGTTCAAACTGCAGCACAGTGCGGACATAGCCTAAGTGATTATTTTCTGTGGGAAGAATTTGGACTTCTTAGTAAGTTTTGTAAGAGGTTGCACATGTCCTACTATGATAAGCATCAAAACGCATTTTATTTCTAGGTTGGATTTCCTTGGCCTGTCTATCTGAAAGATGATCATTGTCTGCATAGTTTAGACAATATTTTGCTCCACTGCAAAATCCTCCTCCATTCAAGATACCAGTCTCATTTTAGGTAAGCAACAGTTAAGAAATCCTAAAATTTATTACAAAAGGATTATGTTGGAAAAGTGTACTGGGTACTCTTATTTTGAAAGATATGTTGTTCCATTTACCGAAACCAGTTGTTTTGAATTATTAAAAAGCAATACAACTATTTTATTGACAATTTATTTTGTGACTACATAGCCATAGAAATAAGGGATTATAGGTGAGAGGGCCTAACCTGATAACATGCTACTGCTATATGTACATAGTTATCTATGCTGATGACTCAGATCTCCCTCTTCACTCTCCTGTCCAAACTAACATCTCTTCTTATCTTCCTGACACGAATGTAAGCTGATGCTTGGCATCCATAAAGGGATGGAACAGAGCTTTTAACCTCTCATCTTCCTCAGTCCCTCCTCCCTCAGTCACTGTGGACATCATCATCCTCCCTGTCATTCAAAATTGTAATCAATGTACGGTCTTAGACTCTGCTCTCTCTAGGAAAAAAAACAAACGGGCTAATGGCTGCAAATTAACACAAGTCATTAAGAGGGCTGCTGTCTACACAAAGACAGCAGATAGGATTGGTACTGGCATGAAATAATCACTCAGTGATTAGTGAGTCTGGTGTCTAGCAACCCACAGCTAAAAATTTAAAAAAAAAAAAAAATATGGATCAACCTGACAATGTTCCATTAAATTATTCTCTAGAGAAAACATCAAATAACTTTTTACAGTTCACTTTAACTGACCCTTAGCCATGCCTCTAGGTGTTAACATACCAAGCCTACTTTTCTATAATAGTGCATTCCAAGTCACCTGGACTTTGGTATAAGGACTTTAATGTCAGTCTGCAGGTGAGAGGGACAAATGGTCTAGTTCATTTATTTAGATTGCACTCTGGTGAAATGTTTATGGCCTGTATGGCAAGTTCATGTGAAAAGCTGAATTTATCCAACCTTCCCCCAGACACCTCCTCCCACCCCCCAAAAAAAAAGATTTATAAGAAAAGCCCCTATATATGATGAACATACCACAGGTTACCTTGAGAATGAGCTTATTACTCTACATTGAGCAGTTTCCCTGACAGTCAAGCTAGCCTCACCCAGTTTCCTCAAAAGACAAGTGTGTCACTATTTATTCAAGGAATAAGTGTTCACCGTGCAACATAATACATAAATTTTCCTACCATATTACAAAGCAGATTTTTTTCTTCCTAGCAGAACCTGAAGGTAGTCTATCAGGTTATGCTGCACACCATTACAAGACAGCAGCCTCTTATATCTGTTATCCAGGATATCCATGAATTACTTCTACAGTTCAATCCCATGTGGATTAGGAACCAAGTGTCAAACTGCTTCTCTGTACGTGTGTATGCCATAAAAAATTAAGAGTCAACATTGTTCTTGTATGAATTTAATGTTAGCTAATCTTGATTAAAATACAAGCGATAAGGAAAAAAACATTAGCTGATGCTTAGTGGATTTATTTGCTTGTGTTTCAACCACAAATGGGGATATCAGTCACACCACCCAAAAGTAAGAGAGCATCAGCAGAAGAGGCAAAGTGTACGAGGGTAGGACAGAAAAGAAAATAGTATGGAAGGCAGCATTGATAATGCTTACTCAGGGACTTACTCTTAGATAATCAAAGATATATAAAGATTGATTACAGGAATTTTGAAAATGGTGATATTAATTACAAGTCATTCCATCATAGACTATGGAGTAACCATAATTTCAACTAAAAACCTAAAAAATGAAAAGGCGATATCTACAGCAAAAATACATATTTTAAACAGCGCTATGCCACGATGTTGAGGATTACTTCAAATTCACTTACCCTTGCATTAAATATGGGAATTGGTGGCTTTGCACAGGATTGCTTTGTGCTTGTGGAAGGTTACGATGCCTCACTCCATCTGAGCTAGAGTTTATAGATGTAGATAAAGATTCTTGGCTTGTGGGTGATGGAGTTGTTGATCCAGAATGTTCTGAATTCTTAAAATAAAATAGTTTCCTTTAATATTTTCACCACACTTACAGAGGGACTCAATATTTCTATATATGCATTAAAGGCATGTTCTTAAGTGTGCGTCTAATGTCTCATTAATTATATATGGTGTGGACATATGCAACAAGAAACTTCCGTTTTAAAAAAGGCGCTATTAGTGCGCCAGATTTTCCAAAAAAGCATGCAACTGCCCATCCAGGCATAGAAGTAGGAAGCCAGGTTTACAAAAATGCTCAGCACCCAGCAGCTCCCACAGAAAAAAAATCTAAATGGGAGATGTTGGGTAACGAGCTTTTTTTTTTGTCTGGCTCATAATAAATCAGCACTTAACGATTCTAATCAAATGTTTAACAGTGAACTGAGATACTAATGGACATCACTAACAGAAGTTGTTGTTGGTGTCTCTCATTGTTCTTAAACAATTGCACAACCCAGTTTCACAGGTCATGCCTGTCCTTTAAGTGCCCCCTGCTGGCTTAGCATGGTACTGTAGGCATTCCCTGCCTCAATTTCCTTCCTTCAGACACCTCAGTAACTCCACACAAAGACACCAGTCAGTTCTGGCATAGGCAGTGGGTATAATAGGCCAGTGGAGCACTGATGCTGACACAGGATGCCCAGTTGCAGATTTGGTGGGGGAAGTTTTTGCTTTATTATGCCCCATGCAGGTTCCAGGGCAGCTGAGAAAGCAGTATATGCTATTCAGCTTCCTGGGTTCATCAGTAATCTCCCTGGACTCCAGATAGATCGTTGATGAACCCAGGAAGCTGAGTAACACATACTGCCTCCTCAGCCACCCCGAAATCTGAATGGGGCATATCAAAGGCTCAGGTTCTTCTTCGGGAGGAGATGCTGCGGCTTTTCCTGGGTAGCTTGGGGTCTGGGGAAGGGAAGGGGAGGCATGGCCCAGTTGGCCAGAGGCTCCTCCAGGCAAGTGGGGGGCTCCTCCAGCCAAGAGGGGGTGTGCTCAGCCCATAGCTTCTCCAGCTGAGGGGGGATACTTGGGGCTCCTCTGGGTGGAGGGAGGGAGGCTCAATGCTCCTGTTGAAGCCGGGGGGAGAGGGGAGAAGGAGGAGGAGATATCAGGACTCCACCCTGGGGCATAGGTGGAAGGGGTGGAGCCAGGGACTAGCTTCCCCCAAGGGGGGCTCCGCCTGCCACCCATGAGTTCTAGAGATGTGGCTTGGCCCTTGGCTTGGCCAAGTCACAAACAAATGTAAACCCTTCTGGGGTATCAAAAGTCCAAGTGAAGTCCAACAAATAATAAGATTCTTCTACCCTTTGGGGGCTTCTCTTCAGCCTGCCCCCTGGGCTCTAGTTCCCAGACCCTTCCTGGGCTACTTCTGAAAGACCTTCTGGCTCTAGGATAGAGCACTTGGCCCCCAAGTTCCCTGGAGTACGCAATCTTCCACAGATGCTGGCTCAGAGCCTTCCACAGGAGCCTGCCTGCCTGCTCCCTGTGATTCTACACCAGAGTGATCTCTGTGTCCTCTTATGAGGCCCAGCTGTCCATTAAGCTATCACCTGACCCCTTATTCCTGCCCTCTTAGGCTGGGAAGCAGCTAATTAATTATGCCACAGATGCAGTTGACCGAAGTCTCCCTCCAAAGGGTCAGGACAGCCAGTCACCCTGACACACCCAGAAATGAAGATCAGAATGCAGGGTGGCAAAGTTTCTAGTATAACCAGCCACCTGGACTAGAATTTGTCTAATAAATACATTATTATATTAGCTTTCATAAACCCCAACTCCTAATATTAGCTTTTAAAGTACAGTGTTTAAATATTAGAAAAATCCATTCAAACTAAACTAGCTCTGAAGAACAAATTAGAACAAGGTCAACATGCCACAGATGTCAGCATGGGAACAAACATCTATACAAGCCCATCCGCCTGCAACAAAAAGCATGCAAGAGATAGTGTTACCTACTAGAGTGACAACTGAAGAACGGAAGAAAGAAAGAATGATGGATAAAGTCCATCTGCTTTCTGATGGATGCTTTTTCTACTAGATTAGGAATCTGGCACTGTGTACTAACATGATTTAAAATAATTACTCTGCAGACATGCATACCAGTAGTTTATAATGCAAAGCAATAAGAGTGGAAGCCAATTATTTCAAAAACTATAATATAAATGTAGATTTTTTTAAAAGAAATATTTATAAAATCCCCCTGAATAATTCATTGTACTCAAGTATTGCCCAGAGATTGGCTTAAGCTCTTCAGCTACATGGGCAAGTCCCAATCTGTATGCTGTCTAGTGCAGGTGTGTCAAAGACGGGACAAACTTGGCCTTCCAGTGAAGTGAGAATAACTGAGACAGCCGGTCACTGCCAAAGTGCTGTTTTTGCTTACTGACAGTCAACCAACAGAACACAGGTAACATGTGCATATGTCCCAGCTAACCCTCAACAGCCTCCTGGAAAAGAGTCACATTCCCACCTAAGGAGAGGAGGCTCACCATAATGAAGGAAAAGAAGACTCTTAGAACCATTTTTACCTGCTATTATATCACAGCCAAATACAGTAAAGAAAACTCCCACTTTCAGGCTCCAGGGAAGAAGGATTTTTTAAATATAAAAGCACATAGCAGTTTTGAAGTCACAAGTTTCATCTTCTAATGAAGACTACAGAGATTTTAGAATTGTTACAGTTACCAGAACAGGGTTCATATGTTTTTTCTATTACAATTTTAATATTTGAAGCACTGCCCTTGAATACCCAAGTTTAATTGTACAAAATAGACAGTTTACATAAGGTTGTTTTTACACCACATTTTGCACTTTCATTGTATTGTTTTACAATCAGGTTTTAAAAACTAATGGTAAGTGCTGACGAAAAAGACCATGATCAAATGAGAAAAATCTCCACTCCATATCTCAAAAAAACCCAACTCACTGAGCTGTTGCCAGATGTCGATGCTCCATGACACACAGAACTGGTGCTTGGTTTTGGAGAACTTGGGGGGGTCCGTGAAGTACATACTAGATGAACCATATGATATTCATCTTGCTAAAATTAAAGAAATTAAAAAGTTTAAACAACAGTATTTGGGAAGTTTCTAGGTTAAATGGGATTAAAAACCTACTTTCAAAAGTAAACTCACAATTAATAAGGCAGCATGATGCAAAAGTTAGTAGACATACACATCTAAAACTTAAGCCCACTATGACAGAATTCCATGTTTTGGATAAAGTATTTTCTTACCAATTCACTATATCACTATGCACATTAGTGTACATTCTGGCATATAAATTTATCTTGTCCCTGCCTCTAGAACTGCAGCATGATACAATGGGTATGATACCACACTAGGAAACAGGAGACCGCATTTTGTTTTAGCTTTGCCACTAACTCATGGTGACAAGCCATTTACTGTTCTGTGCCTTAGTTTTCCCATATGTGAAATAGAAAATATGCTCTTAAGTGGCTTTGAGATGTGTAATGAGTGCTAAGTATAATTATTGCAGTCAAACAATAAATACTCAGTACTTACCGTATATACTCATTCATTAGCCCGTTGATTTATAAGCCGACCCCCCCCAAGATGGTTAGGTAAAAAAACAAAAACTGTATGACCCTTTCATAAGCCAACCCTATATTTCAGAGGTTGGCAAACTTTGGCTCCTGGCCCATTAGGCTAAGCCTCTAGCGGGCCTGGACGTTTTGTTTACCTCGAGTGTTCACAGGCATGGAGCCCCTCAGCTCCCAGTGGCCGCGGTTCGCCGTTCCCAGCCAATGGGAGCTGCGGGAAGTGGCAAACCGCAGCCACTGGGAGCTGAGGGGCTCCGTGCCTGTGAACGCTCCAGGTAAACAAAACCCCAATGTATCAATTCAATAGAGTTTAAAATCATCAAATTTTGGTGTAGACCCGTTTATAAGCTGACTCCCGCTCTTTGATGCGTCACTTTTTTACCAAAAATATTCAGCTTATGAACAAGTATATATGGTACGTAGAATTGTTCAAAGTGATGTACAAACCTTAGTTCTGACCCACATGAGATACAGAAAGTATCTCCATTTTTATTTGGGGAAACTGAGGAAAAGAGCTATAGTGACTTGCCCAAAACCACGAGTCACTGGCAGAGTCAGACTTGGAAATCAACAGTTTTTGATTTGTACATAGAGTTGGATTCTCCAAGAATATGCTGTTTCTCAAACAGGGATGTGATAAAGACTGCTCAATTTGCAGGTATCTATTTTATTCCATAGGAAAAAAAACACTAGAAATAAATAGCTTCAATGGATATGGCCATAACTATTTCAGGTGTGCTGTGACTATATTCAAATTGCACTGTGGGGCTCTCTCAGTAATCACTTACAAGAGCCTGCCTCGATTGTGAAGTCATGCTGCAGCGCACTCCATGGCACAAATAAAATGTGCAGTTATTACAATAGTTATCAGGATAAGTTTAGAAGTATTTTATTTTTTAGACAAGGCTAAAGCTTAGAACACTAACCCTAAATAGCCAGATTTAATTCTTCAAAACAGACAACAGAAAGGTTGCTTTTACACCACATTCTCCATTCCCACTTTTTCTTTTTTCAAAATCAAGCAAACACAACCACCCTGATGCTAAACCCCAACAAACGCTACTCCTGCTCTAGAGAGACAAGGTTGGTGAGATAATATCTTTTACTGGACCAACTGCTGTGGGTGGGGGAGACAAGCTTTCGACCTTACACAGAGTTATTTTTGACCTGAAGGAGAGCTCTGTGTAAGCTTGAAAGCTTGCGTCCCTCACCCACAGAAGTTAACTTTTATTGGACTATTACCTCACTCACCTTGTCTAATATCCTGGGACTGACACAGCTACACCACCACTGCATACTCCCACTCTAGTCAACTCCATTTCTAGCCCCAGGCTCCTCTCTTGCTTCCACTCCCTAGTTGGTACCTTCCTTCCTCCGCTATTCAGATTTGTCTCATTCAAAAAGCAGTGGAATTTGACCAATTTAAAAAATAATCTCCACGTTGACTAATAAGGTTCCTCCCATACAGCTGCAACTTACAGAATGCTTGACATTATAGAATGTTCTTTCAAGCTTAGTATCTGAGTGGCACTGACCAATAGCACTGCCATCAAGTGTTATGGCTATACACATGTACACAGGTTTTCAGTGCACATGCTCATGGAGTTTCTAGACATCTCAACATGTGTGTAAGTACTATTTTGGACAACACTCCATGTCAAGAGAGCAAAATGTCAGAGACAAAAATTTCAGTAGATATTCATCAAATCCTTAGCTGATATCAGAACAGATGGCTAGTCAGACAAAGTACTAGAAACCATGAGCTAAAGATTCTTTTCTTCAAAATCTAAAGCAATTGATGGCACATTTGGGAAGGAGGATATGGTAAACAAAAAAGAATATTTCACTTCCCTTCTATCACAGTTTTTATTTCCCTTCCTTCCCCTCGCATTACAATCTTTTCTTAATTAGACTGATAAAAATGCCCCCAACTCAGTTCTGGGGTCAGACAGGGATGAAAAATTCTTTAAGTAAAACAATTTGATGTACGGTAGCTGAAAATCATTATGAAAACATTTGTAGAATCAGACAGGTCCACGGGGTGAGCGGGATTTATTTATATGGGCTCTTCCTCCAGCAGATAAGCATGGCTTGAATTTGTGTATCAAAACAGGATATATAAACAGGCCAACTCATCTATGCTTACCACAAAAATCCATAAGCCATGGAGCTACTGTAGCTTTTCAGGGAATGGAAAGAACTGTATTTTTCTAAACTGATTCAGGCCTTTAGTTGTTACTAGTCAGCAATCACAGAAAATGAGGTTTTTGCACAAAAAGTAGATGCTAAATATTTTATGAAACAAGAAAAAAAAACTAGAAAAGAAGATTTATTGCCAGTAAAAATAATTCCACAAACTCTAGTCATAATCTACTTAAATTTGGTGGTATTTGATCAGATACAAGTGATGTGTACATTTCAAAATTTCCTTAATCAGGAGAGGAACAACACTATGAAGCTGTTGAGATTTGTTTAAATTATATTAATAAATATCCGTTTGGAAACAATTTCTATTTGTCAATAGATATTTCACCTTAAAGCCATGCTAATGATCATATCTCCAGTATTTCAGGATTCTGATACCATGTTACCCAAGCTTCCTCATGGTTTTCCATCTCATCTTCAAGTAATGACATCACACTGATTTAAAGGTTTAACAACTGAACACACATTATTTGACTAGTCATTAACTAGTCTTTGTATTTTTTTTTTAGTTTTTTTTTTTTTTTTTAAATTTTTTTGTAAATTTTTTTTAAACCAGCTTCAAACCGACTGAGTGGCTCTTCGGTAGCATTTTCACAGCGCTTCTCATCAAGGAATTTGACAAATGAGGTAAGCATTATTATTCCTATCTGTCAGACACAGAAACTGTTTTTCTGCATACCAGGTATGCGCTTTTAAACTGCAAGGGTTGATAAATACATTGGTTTCAATACTTTAAAGAATTCCAGGAACAGAAGTTAGTTCTTTCTCACTGATGTTCAGGTATTGCATATTAAATGGTGTGCATGTTTTTATTGCACAGCAGTGTATTTCTTTATCCCGACAAAATAGCTTCAGGTGAAATCTTTACTGCTTTCTATGCAGCCTAACCTCAGCAATGAGACTAAACTAAATGCATTATGGTTTCTACCACAGGCAAAATTCAGAGATTTTATTTAGAGTTCCTAGTACAAAATAATCTCTCCAGCACATCATTTTTCTAAATGCACTAATCCTACACTATTCTCATTTGAACAAGTTTCTCCGGCCTGGTGGTACTGACCCAAGCTATTCTCTCCAGACCAAGAACTACACATTTTCTATGTTTAGATATTAAGTACTAAGACACACTATGTTTTCTCTCTTTGAGGCCGGAGTTCAAATTCAGTTTAGCAAGAGGAGCCTAAAATTAAACCAGTAAAACTAAATCAATCTGTAAGGTGAACCAGCAAAGAAAAAAGAAAAAAAAAAAAAAAAAAAGGTACACCAACCAAGTTGCACTGCTACCTCGATATAACGCAACCCGATATAACATGAATTCGGATATAAAGCGGTAAAGCAGTGCTCCGGGGGGGTGGGGCTGCGCACTCTGGTGGATCAAAGCAAGTTCAATATAAGTAACAGTAAGATTTTTTGGCTCCTGAGGACAGTGTTATATCAAGGTAGAGGTGTAGTACTATCAAGCTGTCACAAGCAAAACATAGCCAGCAGCAGTTAAAAATGTTTAAAGGTTAATACCAGAATAGGAGTCAGGATACTATGCAGAACACATTTCTACGTATGAACAGCCATGCACTACCATCAATTTAAACAAAGAACTCCCATTTTTGTCCAAGAGTTCTGCTGTGGATTGAGGGAAGCATATGACCCTATAAATATAACGGTTTTCAGATCAATACAAAACTCAGCATTGTAGGGAACATATGCAGGATCCATGCTTCAAAGCTGCCACAATTAAACTTAGGTCATCACCCAACAGTGAAGTTAGCACTTGGGACAGCTGACAAAAACCAGTCATTCTATTCCTCATGCTACTAGCTAAGAATGAATGCAAAATATTCTACCCTCTCCCACCAAACCTCTCTCGGTCCTTCAAAAAACTCTACTCCCCTGCAGAGGGACATGAACTTTCAAATTAGTTTTCCTGAACACATTTAGACTACATGTCTAATAAGATGCTCAATCTCAATATAAGTATGAAAAGTTGGAAGTTAAACAACAATGCAAATTTAGAGTCCTATTTCCCCCACACAATGGTTTTGCTTAAAATATCATATGGTGTTGATGTAAAGCTTACTTTTCTGAGAATATCTTTCAGCTGCAGATGATCAGGAAGCAGTCTGCCAGAATACACCAGTCTCTGATCCTTTGTAGACTACGAGATAGGACAAAGAGAGGAATTTAGCTTTTTTCCAGCTGTACAGATTTACGGCTGGAAACAACATTTGTAGATGAAAAAAAAAAAATCCCTTGCAAATTCCCACCACCTACTGTTAGTCTGCAAAACACATTTCAGTGGTTTTGTAATTTCAACTGTTATGGAAAATTGCTGACAGTGCATAACAAAAGGTGGGGGGATCCAGGTTTGGGATGATAGGGTTCTGTGTTGGTCAATCTGAGTGCGGGTGGCTCAGTGGGGGATCTGGGTGTGGGGGAGATCTGGATGCACAGGGGCTTGTTGGGGGTTCTTCTAGGTGCAATGGTAATGGGACTCTGCAGGACGGTCCAGGTGAAAGTGGGTCGGGCTCAGCAGGGGGGTCTGGGTGTGGGGTGGATAGAGCTCAGCAGTGGGGTCTGGGTGTGGGGATTCATAGATTATAGGACTGGAAGGGACCTCAAGAGGTCATCGAGTCCAGTCCCCTGCCCGCATGGCAGGACCAAATACTGTCTAGACCATCCCTGATAGACATTTAATCTAACCTATTCTTAAATAGCTCCAGAGACGGAGATTCCACAACCTCCCTAGGCAATTTGTTCCAGTGTTTAACCACCCTGACAGTTAGGAACTTTTTCCTAATGTCCAACCTAGACCTCCCTTGCTGCAGTTTAAACCCAGCTCAGTGAGGGATCCAGGTGCAGTTGGTTGGGGATTGGGGTGGCTCGTCAGGGTGGTCCAGGTGCAAGGGGAGTGAGGCTCATCGTGGGGTTCTGAGTGCAAGGGGGTGAGGCTCAGCAGGAGGGTCTGGATATGAGGGGGTCAGGATGCACAGGGGTTGGGTGGATGGGAGAGCAGCTCCCTCTACAAGGATCCTTCCCCCTGCAGCTGAGAAGCGATGGGTGCAGAAAGCATGTGAGTGGTGGGGGGGGGGGGGGGGGGGGAAGAGTTTGCAGAGTTTCCTACAGCTGGGGGAGAAATCTGGGGGTGGGTCTGACACAGCCCCAGATGCCGTGCAGGTGAAGAAGGAGTCCCAAACTCCCCAGCCCAGCTGGAACTAGCAGATGAGTCTGGTGCAGGGTAGGAGCCACCAGCCAGGTCTTCCCCAGTCCCGCGTCCTTCCCCACAGTGATTTCTCTCTCTGCCAGCTGCCCTGGGCACCCGAAACATACTGCTGGGGATGGTCGCATGACCCCTCTTGTGGCTTCCCTTTGTTTCCCTGTCAGAAAGTTATTTTTCTGCAGGGAAACAAAGAAATCTGTGGGGGACAAATTCTGCGCATGTGCAGAATTTCCCCAGGAGTAGAAAGTATATGTGGGAGACCAAGTTACGCTACTACAGCACCCAATGTGATTTTTATATGTCACCACTGGTATCAGGCACTTTATGCAGAAAAAGACCCCTTTGGTTTTACCTTTGCTGGTCAGATTAAAGTGTTTTAACTAAATTACAAAATCATGCTATAGCCTTGGTGAAGTTCACAGTATGGTTCCATTTATAAAGGCAAAATGTAAGTAGTTTTAACAGTTTCAGGATACCACTAGATCCCTGAACAGCTTTCTAGTTTAAATGGGCCCTGAAGCCTTATCTACAGTGGGAATTTTTTTTTTTTTTAAAAAGTTCCCCACCTTTGCTAACTTCACTTGAACAAGCAAGCACAAGCAACATTAAGAATCCTGGGGTAAAAAAAAGATTATAACTGGCAAAGTTTTTCGGCACACCTAATATGCTCCACATCAATATGGAGCAAGTGTTGCTGACATGATGCTTGATGTAAACCACCACCCAAACCCCTAATTTAGATGAGAGCTAACATTTGTTCAACTGAACCTGTTATCAGTGTACACATTGCTTAAGATTCTGCATTCCTTTTCCCCTTCTCTTAATATGCAGCTAAGTATGCAGTCTCATATAAGTCACTATTCAGGACCAAAGATCTTGCTGAGATCCAGATTTCTAATGCAAAATATTTTTTTAACATCCTTTGAGACCGTCTTTGTATGCCTCAGTGCAGCAGAAGGCAATACACACATTTTTTTTGCAATCACCTTTATAGGCTCCCCTGTAATTTAGCAAGCTGTACTCCGGACACTACACTGGTACACATTTTTCTTCTGGAAAAAGCCACATCACTACAAACATTTAGAACAATACTGGGCAAAGAATTAGAAAATGTACTGTAGTGTAGAGACTTGCCCTAGATTACCTAAAAAAGTTTCCTTCCAACTCCAATTTCTGATGTACCACATTCAATACAGTCACACTAGGAGGTCATAGCAACATATCAAATATAAGCTGCCTCAAAAAAAGAAACCAATCAGTGACAGAAGAGGAAGGCAAAGTTTACTGCAGGAGATATGGGTGGAGAACATCAGACATAAATGCACAAAACTAGTTTTGTCCTAACAACCAAAAGGTGGAAACTGTACTGAAAAATAGTGATAAAACAAGTCCTAAGTGCCATCTTCACATTGTAGAGTCCACTTTAGATTACTAGCAGAAGACAGTAAGTTATACTGCCCCATTGGTTATTGGCAAGTGTGGGCAATTTTTTCTGTATTGTAGCACACTGACTACATTCTTTCCACATTTCACTGCTAGGACTAATTTCTGTTAAGAAAACATTCATGATTTGTAAGATTTTACTCTCCATGCTTAGGGCCCTTGGCTTTGACCCATCTTATTTAATTAACATTGTTTTGAATAGAGCTGAAAGGTGTTTGTTATATAAGAACTACATTGAACATAGCATCCTATTGTTATAAAACCTCGGCTTTCAACATCACAGAAACAAGCATCACAGGAATAGAGTTAACTATCGCAGCAAAGATAGTACTAAAGACCATATTTTTGTACTTACAGCAAGATTTAAAAGTTCTTTGGAAACGTAGACAAAAATCATATCACAAGAAAAATGCCACAGAGGATTTCTGAAGAATCCAGAGGGCTTACCTCATAAGATTATAATGCAAGATTAAAAAAAGAAGTTTGACCTAAGTACACAGTATATAGCGCGGGGCGGGGGGGAGCTGAAATCCCTTAAAATGAATAGGAAGCCAGTACAAGTTGCTTTCTGTTTTTTTTTTTTTTCTATGAGGTAGTCTCCTGCATGGTCAAATACAGGTGCCCTGCTTTGGTAACTTTATATAAGAAGTTCTAATACATGAAAAATTGTTTTACATCATCTAGTTACTAACTGCCTGCTCAAAAGCTATATAATTAACAAACAATAATTCTCTGGCATAATCCTTAAACTGAGTAGATTCTTGAGAACAAAACACCTAGAATATTTCTTGTCTAGTAAAAATCCAATAAATCCCCTTGCACAAACTTAAAGGTGTAACTGCACTTCTAATTAGCCTATGCCAGTAAAAAACATTTACATCTTGAGAATGACATGAATATTTGCTAATCTAAAGTCTCTAGTTCAGTAATTCCTAGTGTGGTTTATGCCTTTCCAGTCTTGCGTCTCCAAAAGACATGCAAATTTTTTGCCGAGTTTATTTATACTAACAAAAGTAATATCTGGAGCACTACTACAGAGTTCAATTTCTCAATACTACTGTCTACTTTATATAAGAAGTAACCTACAGCAAAACCATTTCTGCACTATATGGTCAGAGTTATTTATGGCTAAGGGTAAAGACAATTCTGAGGATAGCATCTCTACAGAATTTGGTAATGGACTAAGTTTCCTCAAGGAAATTCCTCTGTTTCTCGTTGAGCATTTCTCTTTGGTAGGTGGTAGAAATTCAAGTTTTTGACACAAGTATGGTTTCTCCCATCCCATTTTTCCACTGAAATTTAAATAAAGTCCTTCAAATGTGACTATTAAGAAAATATGGCCATCAATCTAATTTAAGCTTTGCCCATGTGGTCATAATTCATTTACTATCAGAAAAAAGGTTAATTCACTAAAAACTACATTAACGTTAAGTTAAGGTTGTTAACATCCATTCCTAAATAAACACTAAAAAGAAGATGCCAAGTTTGGATTCTTTCATGAACCTTCGAAATAACCTTTTTCCATACACAAGGTATCAATATTCATAAATACAAAAGAATAGATGCATGCACTGTAATGGTTTGAACCTAGGATCTACCATACTAGAATCACCTTTTGAAAACACAACTCAGTTTTTTTCTAAAGTATTTACACCTACAAGTAAACTTATCCCTTGGGGAAGCTGTGATTCAAGTGACTTGTCTATAAAAACTGCACTAGTTTAAATCAGTTTAAAATGTACACACACAAATCAATTTAATCTTCACTTAAATCCATTTATCTTAATTCAGTGAATTAACAATGCAGTCTAGACAGTTTTTAGAAATGGTTTAACTGGTTTAAGAGCATTTACATTAAGAGTTTGCACTGATTTAACTGGGGCCTTTTTATAACAACATAAATTAGTACAACTGTTCTAATACAGACAATGCCTGAGTCTTCAGAATTCTGGGGTCCTTTGTCAGTAACCCAGTTATGATGCAATCTCTTGCTCTTAGCTTCCCATTATGTTACCACACGAAAAAATACCCAAAAGTTAAAACATGGATTAAAAATGATATATTAAACTTATGACAAGAGGCAACACTCTTGATTGTGAATCAATGTTGGTTAGTCTCACATTTGTTACTTTTATTTTGTAATAATTTTATAAATAAAAATTCTTTCAGTGGCTGGTAAATCTAAGGAGGGGATAAAACATTTATCTTTTTAATATGCCATAAATAAGTATGACTTGACTAATGGTATAACAATGATCTACGAGGGTCATATAAAACAGCTTGAAACGTTTATAATCAGTAAGTGATGGCAATTGATTTCTCCCTTCCATCACTAATTGAAATTGAGAGAGGAAAATGTTATGCCTATATGCAGCACTTGTGAACTAGTGCATCTTCTGTTGGCATTTTAACGAATATTAAATTATTTTATTTCTAAATCTTGTTTCTCAAACTTCTACAGTCACTAAAGTCCGACAAAACAGTATAAAGCATTTTTCTTTTAAAAAGTTTTAGTAGTGCAAAATTTAAACTGGACTTGGAAAAAAAATTAATTTCCAGAACTCATTAGTAAATTAAACCTTTCCAAGCCTACATATAGCTAAGATAAGTTTGCCAGTTTTACCCAACTTTTATTGGAGGGGAGGGGAGGAGAAAACTTCTAAAACCGAAATACTTTCCATACTGTTTTATAGGACACCACAGATTTTTTTTTTTTTAAAGGCTCCTTTAATCTGTGACCATCAATCACAACCTAAAACATATGCAGTAAATCCCATTCCAAGTGACACTTGAACTTGCTGAATTAGTTAACAGTAACTGTATATGAGGTACAATGAAATTCTCAACACAGAAAAGCAAAACTGATTAAATTAGCATTCTCCCCATCCTCTTCAACCCAGCATGGAAACATATTTAATAGGTCAGGTAAAATTAAGGCCTGGTCTACACCTAAAACTTAGGTTGACCTAGATACCTCACTCAGGGTATAAAAAAATCATCAAAGCCCTGAGATGTAGCTAAGCCAACCTAAGCCACAATGTAAACACTGCTAGGTTGACAGAATTCTTTCATTAACCTAGCTGCTGCATCTCGAGGCGGTGGACTTACTACAGAGACAGAAAAAGCCCTTTCATCCCTGTGGTAAGGCCGGGTCTACACTTAAAAATTAGATTGACCTAGCTATGTCATTCAGGGCTGTGAAAAATTTCACACCTTGAGCACCATCGTCAGGTCAGCCTAACCCCTGGTGGTGTATATGTGGTAAGGTTGATGGAAAGATTCTTCCGTCAACCTAGCTATACCACCTCTCGGAGAGGTGGATTATCTACATCGACAGAAAAACCTCTTCTGTGGATGTAGAAAGTGTCTACATTTCGGGCAGATCTACACTACAGCAGCCATCGATCCACCAGCGGCTGATTTAGCGGGTCTAGTAAAGACCCACCGAATCGACTGCAGATCACTCTCCAGTCGATCCCTGTACCCTACCTCCGATGAGAAGAGTAAGGTAAGTTGACAGGAGATTTTCTCCTGTCAACCTCCCGCGGTGTATACTCCGCAGTAACTCAACCTAAGGTACGTCGACTCCAACTGTGCTATTCACTTAAGAGTGCTACAATGGCATAGCTGCCACTGTAAGTAGACAAAGCTTAAGTCTCCTGGTAACCAGAGACCCATTGAGAAGGAATTTATTACTCAACTGGAGTAAGTGTTTTTCACTAATCTGCTCAGTTCCCTGAAAAAGTAATGATGCAATGCATATAAATTCTCTTATGCATTAGAGTTGTTTTCTAAAGACTGATTCAAGTCTCTGCCTATGTCAGATCCGGGGAAGATGTGTATTCACACACCAGTTCAACAAATTTTAGGAAAGTGTTTTCTATTGATGAAAAAGTTGTAACCAAATGAAGGAGTTTGTTCATTTCCTTTACAATGGACATGCTCCTTTCATACATACTATAATTAATAGATACACTGACAAGTTTTGCCCTCAGGATATTTACTATTCCAGCAGATGTCAGTGTAGCTTTATCAGTTACAATATAATCATGTTGTAAGCTAGATAAAAAATGATCTGCACGCCTGACAAAGCATACACAACAGTTCTATTTTCCTTCCAACTTTAATTCCTTCTTTAAAAATATAGACCCTCTTTTCAAAGATGAAACTACAACAATTTTACCACTAAAGCAAAATCCTACAATTGCACTTTTTGAAGGAGACTGATAAAGCAACTGACCATTTTATTACACTAGCTCTATGCTAGCCATTTGCAATACAAACTCATCCTTTGTTCTATTCTTTTCCAAGTATTACAGTAGCATCCAGATGCTCCAATCAAGCCTAGGCTCCCACTGTTCTGGTGCTATACAAAGATAAAATAAAACTGTTCGTGCCTCAGATAATCTGTATATGTTTCATAGATTCAGAGTTTAAGGCCAGAAGGGACCATCAGATCATCTAGTCTGACCTCCTATATATAACAGGCCCTTAAATTTCACCCAGTATTGAATCCCTTAACCGGTGTTTGCTAAAGCATCCAGTCTTGATCCGAAATCATCAAGACATGGAGAATCCACCACTTCCCTTTGTAGTTTGTTCACACATTTAATCATCCTCACTTAAAAAATGTATGCCTTATTTCTAATTTGAATTTGTCTGGTTCTTCTTATGCTTTTCTCTGCTAGATAAAAGAGCCCTTCAGTACCCTGTACTTTTTCCCCAGGAAAATACTTATACAGTGTAATCAACTTACCTCTCAATGTGTTCTTAGAGAACCAAATACACTACTTCCTGCACATTTTAAATGGCAATTGAATAGCAAACAAGAATTATTCTGGATGTATTAAGAATGCACTTAATATATTTGAACCATTAATTTTTGTTTTTTTCCTTAGCCCCATAGGTGCTACAGTTCTTTTAATGTGCAAATTTGGAATCGAACAAAGTTTCAAGTTCTTTCAATTTGCAAGTCACAAAATTTCTTCAGAAGACAGCGATAATTAATTTTTAGTGTTAATAAAAATGGAAAGCATTATATCAGGACAACCAACATCCACTTTCGTCCCAAAAGTATTTGCAAGAACTGAGAACACAGCAATGGCCTTCAGTGTTAGGAAGAGCTAATTTCTAAACCAAGGTTGGAGGAGAGAAGTTTGGCCATTATGCTCTTTTTAAGCATTATCTTCACATTGTTTAAGCATTCCTGCAGCCCATCCCTTCCATAAGTATATTATATGGTTTGTGAAACTTAGCGGTGACCCCTCCCCCCCAAAAAAACCCTCAGGGGCCTTCCATTTACAGAAGTTTAGCTAAAAACATCTACCACTCCAGTTAGCCTACAGATGCCCAATTTTAGTTACTTAGCACATTAGCAAACTATTAATACACAATATTTATTAAAACAATTACATCCTTCAAGCCAAATGTACTGTGCCCTACTTAGGCTATGCAAAAGGAGAAAGATACTGATTATGCTTCCTGTTTCCCCAAAACAAAGACAACTGCAAACTTTACTTGGCTTGCACATCAAGGACAATGGGGCCCTGTATCAGAGGGGTAGCCGTGTTAGTCTGAATCTGTAAAAAGCAACAGAGGGTCCTGTGGCACCTTTGAGACTAACAGAAGTACTGGGAGCATAAGCTTTCGGGGGGGCCCTGATCACGGCCCCTAGAAGTCGCTGCAATACCCACAGTACCGGGGCAGGCAGTATGGCCCTGGGCAGGCTGCTACGAGGCAAGGCAGCGACTTACCGGCTTACTGGGGTAGACTTTGGAGAGGTGAGTTTTCAGCGTGCCCACGGTCCAGTCCAGGAAGCAGCTGATGGTCTGGTCGGTGTATTTCTGGTTGGGCGCTTTGATGATGAGGGTCACCGGGTGACCCACCAGGCTTTGGTCCATACTGCTCGCACGGGCTCGCTCTCCCCTCGAGGGGCGAAGCCGCTGAAGCTCGACGGCCGGGGCGGGAGGATCAGTGTCCGGGGACGAGTTTGACAAGGAGGCTTCGGCCGCCCATCCCCGCGGTCTCGGTGGGAGCCGCCCCTACAGTACAGGGAGGGGGGAAGCAGGCGGGACCCCGCCGAGCCACGCCAGGGCGGTGTCCGCCTGCGGAGGGGGGGAGAGGGGCGAGTTAGGGGCGTCACACACCGATCCCCCCCCACGCAACAAGGGCCGCGACCCCCCTCCCAGGCTCCCCCCGGGGCCGGTAACCAGGGCAGGGGGCAGATCCCAGTGACTGGGAGCCGAGCCCAGCGCTCGGGAGAGGCCTGGTCACGCTCAGCGACCCCCGGGCGCGGCCTGCATCCCCCTCCCCGCAAACAGCAGCGACGGGCCCCGCCCCGCCCGTACCGAGCCCGGCCGCGCGCTGCCGAGAACCCGGCTCAGCCTGTCCCGGAGCTGTTCCGCTGGCGTAAAATGGAGACCGGAAGTGGTTCGCCTCCCTTCGCCTGCGGCTCCCCGTGCGCGGCGCCAGGGGGCGCTGGGGGCGGCGAACTGAGCATGCGCACCCCCCCAGCGAGCCGAGACCGCTGCATTCCCCCAGCCCTGGGCCTGCTCTTGGCCAAGTCCCACCCAGGATAGCCAATAGGGCCGCACCAGCCCTGTTGGGGCCAGGGAAACCCAGTCACTCCGCCTTGGAGCCAAGGAAAAGGGCGCCCCCTGCTGCTGGGGGGCAGCAGGGCCTCAGAGGGGGCTGTTCACACAGGCTGCATCCAAAGCCACTGAGAACCAAGAGCGACAGCAAGGCACCTTCCCTGGAGCTTTCTGAAGTCGTATCTGCTCTGGGACGTGAATGGGAGAAAATCCCCCGCTCGCTCCAGCCCCCAGAGCTCCATGCCCTCTGCAACGAGTGTTTGGTCTTTGGCTAGTACTCCACACAGGGGGCTGCTAGGTACTATCACCATACAAATACACCTCTACCTCGATATAACGCTGTCCTCGGGAGCCAAAAAATCTTACCACGTTATAGGTGAAATCGCATTAAATCGAACTTGCTTTGATCCACTGGAGCATGCAGCCCCCCGCCCCCCCCCCAGCCAGAGCACTGCTTTACCGCTTTATATCCGAATTCGTGTTATATCGGGTCGCATTCTATTGGGGTAGAGGTGTAATAACAAAAGCATCGAATACAACGGAGTGTGTATCAGGAGCAAACCAGCTCTGTGTGCTCTACAGACATTTGCACCAGCAAAGTTGTGTCCACCTAATTATTATGCCAATGCAAATTTCTCTAACGCCCAGTGGTCAGGCTGTGCTAATATGACGAATATAACAAATGAAAGTTTACCAGAGTCCCTATTACACTGGTTGAAAACTTGTTGGACATTTTTCTCATGTAGACAGAGTTTGTGACACAGGATGTGAGTTGTCAGCAAACCTCATTGTCAGTATGCCACTGGACAAAATGACTTCAAGAGTAGACTACATCGGGGTTCTCAAACTTCCTTGCACCCCAACCCCCTTTTGACAACATAAATTACTACACAACCCCAGGAGGGGGGACCGAAGCCTAAGCCCACCTGAGTCCCACCACCCCGGGCTGCGGGGGAAGAGGGGAGGCGCAAAGTCCAAGCCCCACCATGCTGGTTGGGAGGGTCAAAGCCAAAGCCCAAGGACATCAGCTGCAGGAGGGGGGGTCCGTAACCTGAGCCTCGCCACCCAGAGCTGAAGCCGTTGGGCTTTGGTAGGGTTACCATACGTCCGGTTTTTCCGGTTTTGCTTTTTGGCAATCAAACCCCCGTCCGGAGGGAATTGCCAAAAAACCGAACATGTCCAGGAAAATGCCGGCCGGGCACTTCCCCTCCCGCGGCTGCTCTGCTCCTCCCCTGACTCTTCGGCTCTGTTTAAGAGCCGAGCTGCCCGAGCGCTATGGGCTTCAGGCAGCCCCCTTGCCTCCAGACCCAGCCGCCAGCCGGGCAGTTCCCCTCCCGGGCTCTGGCGGTGCAGGGTCCGGAGGCGTGGGGGCTGCCCGAAGCCGGTAGCACTCGGGCAGCCCGGCTCTTAAACAGAGCCGAAGAGTCAGGGGAGGAGCAGAGCCTCCGGCCGTGGCGGCTCTGCTCCTCCCCTGACTCTTTGGCTCTGTTTAAGAGCCGAGCGCTATGGGCTTTGGGCAGTCCCCATGCCTCCGGACCCTGCGCCGCCGGAGCTCGGGAGGGGAAGTGCCCGGCCGGGGGTGCAGGGTCCGGAGGCATAGGGGCTGCCCGAAGCCCAAGCGCTACCGGCTTCACAGTTTGCCAGGCAGCCTCCAGACCCTGCGCCCCCGGCTGGGCGCTTCCCCTCCCGGGGTCCAGCTGCACTGGGGAAGCGCCAGCCAGGGGCGCAGGGTCTAGGGGCTGCCCGGCAAACCGTGAAGCTGGTAGCATTCGGGCAGCCCTTTCGCATGGCTGGGAGTGAGAGGGAGAAGGGGGCGGGGTTGGGGCAGGGAAGGGGTGGGGAAATGGGCGGGGCCAGGGCCCCGTGGAGGGTCCTCTTTTTTTATTTGTTAAGGATGGTAACCCTAGGTTTGGCCCTGGGCAGTGGGGCTCGGCTTTGATCCCAGGCCCCAGCAAGTTTAACACCAGTCCTGGCAACCCCATTAAATGGGGTCACAACCCACTTTGGGGTCGCGGCCCATGGTTGTAGAAGCCCTGGACTATATTAAATGGTGTCTTTTTCAAATAAATTAAAAGAATTCTACCTGGTATAGTGTGATAGAATGTACCCATGTCCACTATTATAATAATCTTTGTATAAAGTATGCCTTATGAAATATTATTTGAAAACTCATAATTTGCTGGTTATTATTGTCCTGGTAAAATGTGTGTGACAACATTGTATGTGAAGTTATAAGATTCCACTCTATGGTGTTATTAACACACATTCCAAACTGAGGCTGGCAAATAGGTCTGTCTCAAACAAGCAAAGGAATGTGTGCTCTGCTTAAGCTGCATTTAAGCAGTAACGGAGTCATCAAGCAGAATGGGAAACAAAGGAAGCTCAACCTGGTGTGGAAAAAGCAGCAGAGAACTTCCTTTTCTCTGTCTCCTGGTACCTAGCTGGAAATGTTTTTCAAGAAGGGCACTGAAAATACAAAAAGGGACAAACACCCCAATGCGCCTCCCCTTCCGCCCATTGCATTCATGACACCTGAAGGAACAAAGAAGCATTAAGTGGATCCTGGAAGATCCTAAGAAATCTGGTTAGTAAGACTGCTGAAGGCATATGTTGAGATAGCTTTGCTTTGACTTTAACATAGTTTGTTAAGTTAGGCACAAGTTGCGCTTTATCTTCTTGTAAACATTTCTGACATTGATGCCTCATTACTTATACTCACTTAAAATCTCTCTTTGTAGTTAATAAACTTGTTTTATCTAATCCAGTGTGCTTAAATTGAAGTGTTTTGGAAACTCCATTTGGGGTGGCAAGTTGTGTGCATATTATTTTTATTGACGAACTAATAGACTTTATATAAATTTGTCCAGGAGAGGGCTTGGCAGAACAGGCCATACATTTTGGGTGTTGGGGTCACCCAACAGTATAACCAAGGCTGGTGAGAGCCAGAGTGCAATCCAAGTGTGGCTGGCAGGCTGTAGTTGCACACAGACACTCAGGGTGTGGCTTGCATACTGGAAGGCTGTTTGTGAATGGCCCAGGTGGGAACTCCTTCAGCAAAGCATCATATGACACCCAAGGTTACAGGGAAGAGGTGACAAAGCTGCTCATTAGTCTAGATTGTATCCTAGTATGTCACACAGACTTGTACAGCTCCCATCATTGTAACATGTGATCAGTTGATGATGTGAGGATAACTATCATCCCTTTACAGATGGAGAACTGAGGCAGACAGAGGGTGACTTGCCAAAGGAAGTGTGTGGCACAGCTGGGAAACCCTTGTTTCCCTAGTCCCAGCCTAGCGTCATAACAACTGGACCATATTTTCTCCATTTCAGTTTCTGAGAGAGCATCCTTTAAATAGTATGTCCTGATTATAAAAAAATTAAGAATTGAATAGGTTTTGTGACCACCTGTTACTATTGTTAAGGGACTCTACAGTAAGAGACAACCTGACTGACTAGACAGGGAAAACAGTAAATTGTCTATACGCAAAAGTGCTGTCAAATGCATATTATAAACAAATTAAGAAAAAAAGAGTTTTAATTTTTTGCAGTTATAGTAACCTTCACTGTAACTACAGAAGGTCCAAAATTTTCAACCAATATTTTCAATTCAACTGTCACTTTAAGGCAAAGGAATTACACCTTTGATGAATCTCAACAGTATAAACAAGGACTTTAACACAGAAAGGTTTGCTGGCATATAGGTGAGCCTCAGAAACTACAGTGCATACAGGAAAAGATAATAAAGGACCTAATGAAATAATGCGAACACCAGAGGCACAATTCTCCCATTGAAGTCAAACCTGGATCAAACCACCACTGATCTGAAGTTTTGCCAAAGAAAAGCAAATACAGATACAACCTTATTTTTGACATTTATTTACTTTTGGCTATTTATTAGTAAAATCTTAATGTTTAATATAGTGTTTCATATGGATTTGAAATTTGTCATCTACAGCACACACCGACCTTGTCTTCATTTATCATGCAGCTCATTGGGTCAGAATGGGGGCCATAAGATATCTTAATGGCATTTTCAATTTTAAATATTTTCAAAGCATGACCTCTATTTGTACATCTGCAATCATTTGCGCTTTCAATGTTAAATATACTATCATCAGTGAATGCAATTTACAAGCACCATTCAAGCATTTGTGCACAAAAGTTATAATACGCAAAGACCACTTGCTAGTTATGTATGTGCAAAGATGCATGCACAAAAATAAAGGCAAATTTTGGCTTAAACCTTGTTTAATATTGACACGTTGTTTGAAGATTGGCCACTCCACATACATATTACATTCTAAGAACTTGAGATTTAGGGTGGTTAAAATGCCTTCTGAGCTACTACTAGAGAACAGGAAACTCTCCACATAACTCCACGGGAAATTGTACACTTTGATTGCCCAATCCTGCAGTGAGCTGAGTGTGGGCAGACCTCTGTGACAGCACAGAGCCCCACTGGATCAGGGTCCACTTATGGGGAACTCAATGCAGGACTGGGGCCAGACATAAAAGTAAGCCGGCCGGACCGGCTTCCCCAGGCTGGGAATTTAAAGGGCCCGGGGCTCCCTGCAGTGGCCGGAGCCCAGGGCCCTTTAAATCGCCTCCTGAGCTCCACTGCAGGGAGCCCCGGGCCCTTTAAAGAGCTGCCCAAGCCCTGCTGCTGCTACCCCAGGGCTCTGGCAGCGGGGCTCGGATGGCGCTTTAAAGGGCCCGGGGCTCCCTGCCGCCGGAGCCCCGGGCCCTTTAAAGTGCCCAAGCCTGGTTGCAGAAGCCCCGGGGTAGCAGCGGCAGGGCTCCGTTGGCGATTTAAAGGGTCCGGTGCTCCGCTGTGGTAGTGGCGGCCAGGGCCTGGGGCCCTTTAAATCGCCCCTGAGCCCCGGGTCTCCCAGCTCCCTCTGCAGCTGGTAGCTCTGGGGGTAATTTAAAGGCCCCAGGGCTCCCAACCACAGCTGGAGTCCTGGGGCCTTTAAATCTTTATTTAAAGGCCCCGCCTCTTCTAGTTGAGGCCAGTCCTCTTCCAGTTGAGGCCACGCCCCTGCTCAGGATTCCAGCGTACTGGTAAGTCCTTTAACTTACTTTCATCCCTGTCTGGGGCATAGGACATCAGTCAATAAAATAGCCTAAATATGAATGCACATGCCAGGCAACACGATACCAATATACATGATGTAGTATTATGAAGGTATATGTCAAAACGCTATTTGATATTTTCATATACTATGGATTTATATCATTCTTCTTAATATGGATTTATACTTGGCAAATCTAAAGTCGTGTTGAACTTTTGGATAAATATGTAATGTGTGTTATGTCTTATGACATTACTGTGTTCCAAAGGGAAACATCCATTTTAATCACTTTTAAAATCTTAAATGGATAATGTAAACACTTTTCTTTTTAAATAGATAATTTCTACATTAACAAAATTACGACATATCCATTTTCACAAAATGAGAAAGTCAAGAAGTTATTCCAGATTGAGTCTCTTTTCTATTCCATGTTTCTTTATACCCTTCTCATAGATTTCACATTGTAACAATTTGTGGACCATGTTGTGGCTTTATTACTATACCTAAGAGTAAGTCAGATTTCTCTCAAGAGGACTTTTTAAAAACCCAGACCACAGGGAACGACAAGGATGCTCCTGCACCTACCTCACAGCAAATGCTCTGTGAAAATAAGGGTCAAAAAAATCACTCAAGGGATTTGTGTTCTAGTCTTGATCTCATGAGACACTCGATTCTCTCCAGGACACTTTGAGTTAGTAATTTGAAAAAACTAAAGGTGACTTCCACGAGTGGAAAAATGACTTTGTCTCCTTTTTTGCTTCTTTATATTGGATAAAGAAAGCCTGAAAAGTTTAGGCTTTAAAAAAAAATAAAGAAGTGGAAGGTGGTGTTCTGCTGGGTTTTATAAATTCAGGTCTCATCTGCTCAGAAAGGGTCGATAGCAGCGGTTCTCAAACTTATTTGATCATACCCCCTCCCCCGTTCTTTTTGCATATTGTATTTTCCCTCCCCCCGCCACACAAGCATATATACGAACAAAAAAACCATGCAACTCAAAATATTAAAAATAGAAAGGCAGAGCCATTTAAGTATATAGTTATGTAAATTTTAAGTGAGATACTGCTTACTAGCATCACACCGTTGTGTGGAGCAGGACAATTCCACAAATTGCACAAACGAGCCAACAATCCATTGTAATAAGAGCCAAAGCAAAACTGTGATTGTGGTCGATGCTTACAATTAAATGTGCCCACTGCATTGTAGTAAACGGATTAATGTATAGATGGCAATGACCTTGTATAATGCTATTCAAGCTTAACAGAAATCCATCAAAATGCACAGCGCCATCTGAGGACCTGATATCTCTGGAGGAATCAGCTTTGCTAGTTATTAATTGCTGTGAGTAAAATGTGTGCAGTAAGGTTTTTTCCCTTAAGCTGCTCATGTCCACTCAGAATACATTTTGCACCCCCGCCCCCCAGCTTGAGAACCTCTGGTCCATAGCGTTGCCTACAGTAAGGAATTTTGCACACATACATACAAGAATTACCTACTGTAAGCAAGGCTATAGACCCTTCCAGAGCAGACAAGAACAGATTTTCTTTTTTAAAACAAAAGTCTTTCAGGCCTTGTTTATCCAACATAAAGCAGCAACAAAAAGTACACAGAGCAATTTTTCCATCCATGCAGGTCACATTTAAGTCAGAGCCCTAGGGGAGAAAAAGTTCTGGTGGCTTCCAGTGTTTTTATCACCACATTAGTAGGTTTGACTAACAAGTTTGATTGCTTATCTGAATCCACCAACATGCCCAGAGGAAACAAAACTTGACAATCCTGATCTTTCTATGATAAAAAAAACAACCAAGCTGAAATGAATCCTTATTTAAATAAATGTTAAAAAAGTCTCCTTCAATAAGAAAGCTAAAAAAGGACAAATCCCCATATTTTTCATTTGCAGATCACCTTTAAGAAAATAATTAAGGCCCCAATTCTGCAATAGGTAGCATGAAGAGAGACTGCAGCACACATGTGGAGTTCCAGTTGGGTGCAAGGGGCTTCGTGTGGTTGCAACATTCCACCCAAGTGCTAACCATTGCAGGATCAGGACTATAATCTCTTACTGGGCATGAAGACACTTTTACTGCTTTACGGTCCAATCCTTAAGACATCTACTATTGGGTGTAGCACTTACTAGCATGAGTAGTTACGCTGATTCCCTGCAACAAATTTTTGCAAGATTTAAAAAGTAAGAGTCTCACTAGAAAAAAAATGAATCATATGAAGAAGGATTGAAATCATAATCTTTGTGCCCAAGGACTTCTTCATGCCATCTGGCTAACGGCACAGGGATACATAAAGGTTACAGAAATCCCTTGGGTCTGGCATCTACCTACTAGTCCGCCAAAGAATGTCATGTAAGGTCTTTGAAGAAAGACTGTGTCACATTGGTCATCGGACTCATTGTGAAATGTATGTACAGAAAGTGTGAAGAGTTATGTATATATACTAAAAATTATGTTCTCTAGGTCTCTGAGTTAAGGCAAGTCACTGAAAGGCAAGTCATATGATCCACATACCCTGGCAGGTCATATGCTTATTTAACTCTGGCTGGTCGCATGCCAGTTGTATATTGTATGGTACACAATGGACACCCATTTTCAGTCGGAGCCAATGCTAATCCGTAGATTGCAGGGGCTAAATGAAAACACAAAAGCAGCAGGGATTATTCTGTTTAGGAATTAAACAATGAACTTTTGAAATGATATCTGGGATGCAGATGAACCCCTAGGTATTCCTTCAATCTGTGAGGACAAAGCGCAGGTTTGATTTTATGAGAAGTGATCTCAGCCAAACTACTTGAAAATGCTACGAAAAGGACCTGGGGTAAGCTATCTTGAAGGACATAGGGCAGCGGTTCCCAAAGTGTGGGTTGCAGCCCCAGAGGTTGAGACGATCTCTAGTGTGCAGAAGAAGCCATTTTGCTCTGCACAGCATGACCAGGCACGTACAGTGCATGTGAGGTCACAATGCATGGAGGACACTATTTTGCTCTATAAAATGGCATCCTTTGCATAGCATGACCTATGATGTGTCACACTGGGTGGAGGACACCATTTTGGGAATCCTTTGGGAATAGTGAATCTAAAAGTTCTGTGAGTGTTCAGTGGAATAGGGCTGAGCAGTCCAAAGGGACAGTCGGAGGATTTGGGAATTGGTGTGGGGCTATTACTAACCCGTAGAGAGAGAGAGAGACCACGGAGGCCTGGAAAGCAATGCTTGTATTGCCAGAGACTGGTGGTTTGAGGGAGCTGATCCACAGCAGGCACAGAAAACTCACACTAAAGTAGCATTACCATATTTCCACAATCAAAAAAGAGGACACTGGGGGGGGAGCCCCGCCCTAGCCCTGCCCCCATCCACTCCCTCCCACTTCCCACCCCCAGACTTCCCCCCTCGGAACTCCCAACCCCCCCTGCTTCTTGTCCCCTGACTGCCCCCTCCTGAGAACCCCCCACTCTAACTGCCCCCCTAGGACCCTACCTGTCCCCTAACTGCCCCGCCATTGGTGGTAGGTTTGTAGAAATTTTGGTGGTGCCCAGAACCTGCCTCCCTCCACCTGCCTAAGGCTCTGGGAGGGGGGTTGAGTGGGGGGAGGAGGTCTGGGGTGCAGGTCCTGGGCTGGGCATTAGGGTGCAGAGGGGTGCAGGGTGCAGGCTCTGGGATAGAGTTTGGGTGCTGGGTGCAGGCTCCGGACTGGGGCAGGGGGTGGGTGTGCAGGAAGGGGTAAGGGGTGCAGGCTCTGGGATGGAGTTTGGGGGTGGGAGGCAGTGCAAAGTGAGGGGGTGAAGGCTTTGGGAGGGAGTTTGAGGGCAGGAGGGGGTGTGTGGGAAGGGGGAGGGGGTTTGGGATGGAGTTGGGGATAGGAGGAGGTGCAGGGGTGAGGGCTGTGGGTCTGAGGATGAGGGGTTCATGATGCAGGAGGGGGCTCAGGGATGGAGCAGAGGATTAGGGTGCAGGGGGCTGAGGATGAGGGGTTCATGATGTAGGAGTGGGCTCAGGGCTGGGGCAGAGGATTAGGGTGCGGGGGGATGAGGGCTCAGAGCTGGGGCAGAGGATTAGGGTGCGGGGGGATGAGGGCTGGGGCTGGGGATGAGGAGTTTGGGGCATTGGAGAAGCCCAGGGCTAGGGTGGAAGGGCAGGGTAAGGGCAGTCTGCCTTGCCATTAGTGGATGGGGGGGGGCACTAGGACCCTGGGGCTGCAGGCAGCACAAGCAGGCAGGGGAGAGGGGCATGCTGCTTTCTTTTGGCCAGGGACGGCGGGCAGGATGACCCGCAGGGGAAGAACGCGTGGGGGTGGGTGGCAGGGGGAGGCCGGAGCCCGCTCCAGGCAGGGCCGGGGGAGAGACCCAGCTCCAAATATTGCTGGAGCAGGGCCCCCGGCCCTGGATATTGCTGGAGCTCGGGCACCACAAAATAGGGTTACCATCCATCCATATTTCCCCGGACATGTCCGGCTTTTGCGTCTTTAAATAGCCGTCCGGGAGGAATTGGTAACAAGGTTAAAAGGTCCGGGGGATTTTTCCCCCTCCCCTCCCTCCCTTCCATGCAGAGTGCGGTGTGGTGATTGGGCGGCTGGGCCTGATTGAGCCGCCCCCATTGGCCTCCAGCAGCCAGAGCCCCTCCCCTGCTCCCCCCTTGCTGCCTGCAGCCCGGTGTAACCACACAAACAGCCCCACCGGCAGCGTGTTTTGCCTACACGTGGAGCCAGCATCTGACCGGCATGGGCATGGTAAGGGGAGTCCCGGGGAGCAGTCAGGGAGCAGGGGGAGGGTTGGATGGGCCTGTCTGGGGGTGGGGGGTGAATATGGGGTGGGGGGGTTATATTATTTTGTGGTAGGGTTACCATATTTGAACTTTCAAAAAAAAGGACACTCCGGGGGGGGTTAGCCCCACCCCCTATCCACTCCCATCCCCATCCACTCCCTCCCACTTCCCGCCCCCGTGTGCCCCCCACAGAACCCCCAACCCATCCAACCCCCCCGCTACTTGTCCCCTCCGGGACCCTTGCTGCTAAGCACCCCCTGGGACCCCACCCCCTATCTAAGCCTCCCTTCTCCTTGTCCCTGACTGCCCCCTCCTGAGACCCCCCCACCCTAACTGCCCCCCTAGGACCCTACCCCCTACCTGTCCCCTGACTTCCCCGACTCCTATCCACACCCCTGTCCCCTGACAGGCCAACCCAGAACCCCTGGCCCATCCAACCTCCCAGCCCCCTTACCGTGCCGCTCAGACCAGCGTGTCTGGCTCCATGCAGAGCCAGACACACTGCCGCAGACACGCTGTGTGCTCCCCTGCGGAGCACTGCCGGCACGGTGCACGGAGGCTGCAGGGGAGGAGGGAGCAGGGGAGGGTCTCTGGCTGTTGGAGGCCCCGATGTGAGCGGATGAATCCTGCCCGGCCACTCTGTCAGCCGCGCTGCACTCTGCATTGGGAGGGAAATCCTGGACCTTTTTAGATTTTTACAAAGTCCTCCCGGACGGCCATTTAAAACCCCAAAATCCAGACATGTCTGGGATAATCCAGACGTATGGTAACCCTAAATTATAATTTGTGGTTTTAACACAATGTCCTAAACGTTATGTCTGGCTGTTGTGCTGCTGTTTTTGAGTGGAAATAAACTACTTTTACTGATCAGGTTTATATCCTGCTCCTGACTACTTCTGTCTGATATTTTTCTAGGACAGAAACCTGTGTCATGCCAGCACATACACAGTGGTAGATACATGAACTCTCCAGCGTGCGAGGGTATTCCTGTAGCCTTTTAGAATAGGATGTTATTTGTCTTTAGTATTCAACACTTATTTTCAAGTCAATTTAAAAAGTCCTCGAAGATTAAAGCATTAACAATGAAGTGAGTTTAATCAAACTCTTAATCATATCACAACCGTTGCTCATATGGTATGGAAGATCACATAATATTCTGAGAACCCCTGATGGAGGCTCATTGTCATCTGCAATACCAGGGCATGATAAGATACATTAGCTCTGAATAGCTTCGCTTTTCATAATTTTTGAAAGAGCCCACAGGCTACTTCAATATATTTTCTGTAAGTGATGGAGATTACACACTGTTAAAATGAAACCCAATCTCTGCCAAAGCTGTCACAAAGAAAGATGCAATTTTCTGACAGCGACACTTCAAAGTTAAGTGTCAAGCATATAATTTGGATGCCCCAATTCCAGTGAAGTTATTTTTCTTTTACAAGTGGATTTAGGCCTCTTAAAACATAGTAACATCTGCAATCTAAAGTGACAGCACTAGCAAGCTGCAGTCTATCTATAGAGCAGTTACAGCTCACACAGTACAGCAGGTTTTCCAACACAGTGTTGTCGAGAGCTGAGAAGGCATGTTAGGCTCCATCCACCATACAGTTAAAACCATGATTCTGTAACCAGTTAGAAGGTGCATTCAGCTTAATCAGTTACTCAGGACAGTTTGTATCCATGTAGCAGTTTTTCTAACAGCACAACTGTGGTTTTGAATTCATACCTAGCATTCTGCCTGTTTTCAGGAGTGCATTCTGGAATACAACTGTCTGAATTAAGAACTAAGGGAATATTTTTTTCAGAGCCCTAATCCACACACACTTTCTGCCTAGCAGTATGTGATTTCTAGTAACCATTTAGAATCATGGAGACCTTCCTGACATTCTCCAGCTTCTAGGGCAGAGGTGGGCAAACTATGGCCCGCGGGCCACATCTAGCCTGCAGGATCCTCCTGCCTGGCCCCTGAGCTCCTGCCCCGGGAGGCTCGCCCCCGGCCCCTCCCCCGCTGTTTCCCCTTCCCCGCAGCCTCAGCTCGCCCCGCCACCGGCGCAATGCTCTAGGTGGTGCTGACCGGAGCCATTAGGGTCCCTTTTCAACCGGGCGTTCAGGTCGAAAACTGGACACCTGCAACCCTAGCACTGTTGCTTTGTGGATGAGGCCTGTCTTCCATGTTCTTCTACAGCTGATACAATACATTAATCTACAGGCCCATCTAGCCTTGTCATCTCTGTTTAAACTATAACAAGAGTTCCAATTAGTTCCAATTTTGATGGAAGTTTTTTCGTAACATGATGTAATGTATTGTACTCACCTCCCATAGCACCCCTTTGTGCCTGGAGAAGACATTACAGGAATATGCCAATTGTGCCTTCTTTTGGACACTTTCTCAGCCCAGCACTGGCCTGGCTTTCTCTTGGCCTTCTATGGCCTAGCCCTCCAGCCAAAGCACATAAAAATTCTGCCCCTTTCCCGTGTAACAAAAAGTCCATCAGAAAGTCCCAACAAATACCCAATAATAATTCTTCAGGCTCCACAGAAGTCCTTTGCTTCTTAGTCCCTCCCTATCCAGCAGTGTTTCTCATGACCTACTTCATCCCCATCAGGATTCTCCCACTGACTCCCCTCCCTCCAGCGACTCTGGCAACTTCTCTCAGGGATCTTCCTGCTCCTTGTAAGCCCTATCTCAGGGCTCCCCTGCATGAACTTACCCTGTTTCGTGTGGTAGTGTTGCCAACTTTCTACTTGCCCAAAAATGAACAACCTTGCCCCGCCCCCTGCCCCATCCCCCCTCCAAGGCCCCACTCATGCCCCTTCTCCGAGGCCCTGCCCCCCACTCACTCCATCCTCCCCCCCCCCCCCCGTCGCTCACTTTCCCTACCCTCACTAACTCATTTTCACCAGGCTGGCTCAGGGGGCTGGGGTGTGGGAGAGGGTGAGGGCTCTGACTGGGGGTGCATGCTCTGAGGTGAGGCCAAAGATGTGGGATTTGGGGTGCAGAAGGGGGCTCCAGGCTGGTGGGGTGGAGCCAAGGAGTTTGGAGTATGGAAGGGAGCTCTGGGCTGAGGCAGGGGGTTGGGGTGTGGGAGGTGGTATGGGCTCTGGACTGGGGGTGCGGGTTCTGGGGTGGGGCCAGAAATGAGGGGTTCAGGGTGCAGAGGGGGCTTTGGGCTGAGACAGGGGGTTGGGGTGTGTGGGGGGGTGAGGGCTCTGGATGGGGGTGCGGGCTCTGGGGTGGGGCTGGCGATGAGGGGTTTGGAGTGTAGGAGGGTGCTCTGGGCTATGACCAAGGGGTTCGGAGGGTGGGAGGGGGACCAGGGCTGGAGTAGGGGTTTGGGGCATGGGGGGTGAGGGCTCCGGCTGGGGGTCCGGGCTCTGGGGTGGGGCTGGGGATGAGGGGTTTGGGGCATAGGAGGGTGCTGCAGGCTGGGACTGAGGGGTTCGGAGGGCGGGAGGGGGATTACGGCTGAGGCAGGGGGTTGGGATATGGGGGAGAGGGGGGGTGGCTCAGGGATGCAGGCTCCAGGCAGTGCTTACCTCAAGCAGCTCCCGGAAGCAGCAGCATGTCCCCCCCTGGTTCCTACACAGAGGCACAGCCAGGTAGCTCTGCGTGCTGCCCCATCCATAGGCACCGCCCCTGCAGCTCCCATTGGCCGCGGTTCCCAGCCAATGGAAGCTGCTGGGGCGGCGCTTGGGGTGGGGGCAGCATGCAGAGACCCCTGGATGTCCCTATGCATAGGAGCCAGAAGGGGGACATGATGTCTGCTTCCCGGGAGCCACGCAGAGGCTAGCAGGTAGCCTGCCAGCCCCGCTGTGCGGCGCCACCAACCAGACAGTCAACAGCCCAGTCAGCACTGCTGACCGGAGCCACCAGGATCTCTTTTTGACTGGGTGTTCTGGTCGAAAACCAGACACCTGGTCACCCTACCCTGTGGGTCTCTTCTAAGCCTTGTTCCCCTTCCACAAAATTAGCCCCAGGAGTGCCTCCCTGGACACGTGTCTCCTTAGTCCCAGACAGGGCCAGCTCCAGGGTTTTGGCCGCCCCAAGCAGCCAAAAAAAAAAAAAAAGCCGCGATGGCGATCTGCGGCGGCAATTCGGCAGGAGGTCCTTCGCTCCGAGCGGGAGTGAGGGAACGTCCGCCGAATAGCTGGACGTGCCGCCTCCCTCCAGAGTGGCCGCCCCAAGCACCTGCTTGCCAGGCTGGTGCCTGGAGCCGGCCCTGGTCCCAGAGCCCACCCCAGGAGTTAGTTCTACTCCTGGGGCTCAGCTCACCAGCCCTGAACTACTGGGCCTTCCCCCTGCAAGGAATTCCTGCCTCCTGTACAGTCTACACCCAATTGCGTTCAGCTCTGTTTAAGTAGACATCCGCAGCTGGGGTCAGTCACTAACTCCATTACACCTAGCTGGGGATCACCAATTGCCCATAAATGGCTAGATCATGGTCAAGGCTGAGGGGTAACTGCTAGGTCATGGGCAAGGCAGAGCCCAGACTGCTTTCTAGGATAAGCCATCCTATGACACATGAATAAGGTGGTCTCAGTTTACTAGTATAGGAACAAGACTGCTAGCTTCTTTTCATATCTAGAACAGTGAGGTAGTGCTGAATTTCAGTCATTAGAATCCGAATTGGATTTTAACAATTATCTTTATCATTCAATCTTTGTACCACTGGATTCAGAACCAGTTTCATTTTCTGTACATTTTTCCTTAATTCTTTTTTCCCTGCCTGATTTAAGATACTGCTGTTACCCAGGGAGTCCCTCACTACATAATGCACATCAGGCGTGATACACTCATTGACTCCAACTCACTGTGGTCATAATCTGTATTTAAAAGGTGTTACATAAGGTATCAGACCCAAACCGGTAACTGGTCATTAATATTATGTACGGGTGGTGTATAAAGAAATATAGTGTGCTAGAAATAGTTTTTTGAAAGGTGTTTTGCAAGCAGTGCATAAACCCAGCCTGTCCTAGACAAAGGAATGTTATTTTGCAT
The DNA here is from genome assembly GCF_027887155.1 of Malaclemys terrapin pileata. Classification (NCBI taxonomy): domain Eukaryota; kingdom Metazoa; phylum Chordata; order Testudines; family Emydidae; genus Malaclemys; species Malaclemys terrapin. The sequence continues at coordinate 198,393,571 of NC_071506.1, read as the reverse complement.
GTTTTCTTGTGTCTCCAATGTAAAGTGAGCCAAGTAATACATCAGGGGACAATGAAAAGTACATCTACATAGGAGTTAAACAAAGCCACCATGCTAAACAGGTGTGGGGAAGACTGCTTAATGCTCATGACCGAGGATGGAGCCTACATCTTCAGGAAGCCTTCCTGGTTCTTGAAAAGAGACAGACTTTGGGAAATATAAGCAGAAAGAGAAAGTCATCTTGGCATCTATCACCTACGGGGGACAGAGGCAGAGGAGTGACCACTGAGCTAAAGAAAAGTGGATCCTCTTGGCCTGAAAACCAAGAGTAACTGCAACTGACTATAGGTGAGAAACCTGCTCAGACAAAGATTGTAACTGGCTGAATTTAAATTTTAGTCACTAGAAAGCGTGTTTTGTTTTACTTGTAACCTATATGTGTCTTCTATTCTTACCTATCACTTAAAACTCGTTTTTTATTAGTAAACTCATAATTGTTTTATTACAAAACCATCTCAGTGCTGTATATCAAACTGATGTACGATGTCCTCAGCTAAACTAACAGACTGTCTTTTTTAAGGCAGTGAACTTAACTTCTCTGAGTATCCAGTGAGGAGGACTGGACACTGCAGAAAGACATCTGCTAGGGAACTCGGGAATTGGGGTTCACTGATTGTTACCTACAAGGCAAAGTTTAGACTGGCAGTGTCCTGAAGAGTTTTCTAGCAGGGCAGGACAGGATGCTGGCACATCGCTTAGCAGCTGCAAAGTTCCCTCCTGCTGAGGCAGAGAAGTAACACAGTGACTCTCAGTTCCAGGCAACCTGAGCAAGACATCACAACTACTGTGAATGACACTGTATTTTGATATCAGATCAGGTTTTAAAAAAACTGTTTTCATATAGAGATGCAAAATCAGAGTACTGAAAATCAACTTTTCATTGGCTACAACTTTAGACAGGAAACGGAGATTGAAATAAATGATAAATCCATAAACTTGCTGTGCTTAATCTTGTTATCCGCTAGAGGTCTCTATTACTTCACAACATTTGGAGGAGAAAATTTCCTTCAAATATTTTTATTGCCAGGAAGGGGAGAGAGAGGTTTTTCACAGTTTAAACAGCAACTGACATCTCATGAAAACCCTTGAATTTTAAGATTTAGTTCTGCTTACACTCAAGATTATTTCTGTATTTTTCCTTCCCTTATTCTTTATTGCAAAGAATATTTGCAAGAAATCAGGACTTTTGGTGAGTAGATCATCGGCTTCTGCTGAATATTCCTCACCTGAAATTATAATTTATTCTTGATATCATCATAATTTTCAAAGCAACCAGTTGGGAAAGCATAAATAAGCCATTATGGAGGGAACTGGCTGGCTCAATGAATTAGCAATGGGCTATGAGGCCTTTTATCTCTATATTGTGGGCTCAGATCCAGCCCAAGTCAGTAGTCACTGTAAGTGGTTACTGCTGATTCTTGTCTTTTGGTTAGTGTAAAATGAGTTTGGTGGTCTCAGTCCAATTTGCAGTGTACCACGTGTCCACATCACAAAAACTGCCACTACAATTGTTTCCTTCATTAGCCTCAACAGAAAGAGTGAGAACTGAATGGGCATTTTGAGAGTAAATTAGTGTCTCCTTCCAAGAAGTAGTCACACCAAATTGGGGTTGAGATATGTTGTCAGGGCAGCCTGAGGAAGCTTGCCGTTGTTATGTTGTATCTAGCGTGCACATAAATAAAGAACTTCTGTTACCAAGGTAGTCCATTCAACAGCTCTCACATGCATTAAGTGTACACAAAAATGTATATCCTAAAAATACAGGCCAATATGATGCAAGAAGAGCACATAGTTGATGAATTTGTAATGAGTACAAATAAATGTACTAGATGCAATGAAGTAAAAAAGATTGCTTTATTTTTGCAATCGATATCAATTATTTGTAGTATGAGACTGTGTAGCAGATTTATGTGCTCAGAAGAATCAGTTAACCTTGCCAGACACTCACTGACCATATGTGAGTGGGTTTATATGAGAAGGAATGATAGGAAGGGTGAATTAGAGGATATTGAACTGTAGTCTCAATACAGGGGAAGCAGCATGTAAGACGTGATCCACAGCCCATTGAAGACAGTGGGAGTGTTTTCATTGGCTTCAGTGAGCTTTGGATGAGCCGAGTTCCTAAGTGTCACACATCACAATAATCATGCGATGCATGGCCCTGTCATGCTTGCCTGCATCTTCAGCCAGATCCTCAGCATCCAGTTGATCTGCAGGAAGGCATTTGCCTGTGGTTCTGTCGTTTGACCCCTAGAGGCAGCTTCTGCACCCTTGAGCATGTAACTCAGCTCTCCCTGATGGATGAGGGCCAGGCCTCTGCAGCAGCAGGAGGCCCCAAGCTACTACCCTTGCAGCCAGCTGTACCAAAATCCTCACAGCAAATACCCAGCTGCCCCAAATAGTCCCCAGCAACTTCTGTTCCCCAGTAGCCACAGCATCCTCTGTTCCTCCCCAGCACCCCCCTGCCACTAGCATCTCTACCCCCAAAAGCCCTCTTCCCTCAGTACCTGCAGCACCCTCCACCACCACCCATAAGTCCCCTGCCACCCAGCAGCCCTAGTATTCACCTACACCACCCGCAGTACCAACAGCCCCAGCAAATACCCACCCCGCTACCCTCTCTCAGGCACCTGGAGCACCAACCCACCAAGCCCAGCCAAAGCTCTGATGTGCTGCTCTCTGCCCTGCCCCTCCCACTGGTTGGAATAGAGTGTATTGTTCATAAGCTGAAGTTTTTGGTTATATGCAAATTGTTTGCAAACATGCACATTAGTTCATTAAATCATTTGTACAAAATGTCAGACAGAACCAAACTTGGCAGCTATGGCTCAAGCCCACAGTGAGTATAAGGAAAAGAGCAATAATAAAAGGATCAAAGGAACTGTAGCATCTAAACAGGTTTCAAGTATTCCATGTCACTGAAGATGACTACAAAAATATGACTGCACAGCTCAAAGAAATGAATGACCAAGCTGTGAAACAAGAGACACAGAGAAGGATTTATAATATGAAGACTCCACACTGGGCTCTTTGGATAATAATTTCTGTAAAAGGACTGAGCTAATGAGACAAGAATTTGTCTTCAGTGGGCAACATTTAAGAGTTATGAGAGCACAGAAGGTTGGTAACCCAAACAAAATGAGGAGCCAAAAGGGAGATTCAGTCTCCCAGAGCTGTGCACGCTTGAATAAATTGTATTAGAGAACTTGTAAGGAGAGATGCTTAAAAGAAAGCATGACCCATTTTGCTGTGTAAGACATTCTGATAGCTCACGTGGAGACGTATTTCATGCCATGTGTAAATGATGGCCTGTATTTGAAAATACAGTTGGAAATAGAATGTCTGAACCGGCTTCTGGAAGCCACCATATTCCGGAAAACTAACATAATTTGTAGCATCAGCATCTAAAGCTATAATGTAAGACCAGTTTCTCTCATGCTTTGATGCTTACCTAGTAGGGGGGGAAAGAACACCTTTATTCTTAGTTTAAAATTTAAGTTATTGATTTCAGTTAATTAAGATAATCTTGTTGGGGCATTGGCCAGGAATTGATAACAGTATAATCCTTGCACATCCAAATCACTGGCTCAAATAAGGTGCAGATAAGTAGTGATCAAAAGGTGTTACCCACCATCTAATAGCTGTTTAGCTGTCTGCGTCTCAGTACAGTTCTTAGTAAAAAGGTGTCAATGTCACAAAATCCACCAATCACAATTAGCCCTTGCGAGCAGTGTCAGAACAGAGGCCAACAAATCAAGGAACATGGAGCATGAACAACTTGCTCTCTTACCCACATAGGTGAACAGTTCAGGATAAGGTAGAGGCATGTTACTAGGACATAGAATCTTGGAGGATTGCTGCCCGTGTAGTCCCTTGTCCGCTGGTTAACAGACTTCAGTCATTCTAGGTGTGTGTCCCAGAGCACACTGCATCACAAAAATCATATATTGTTTGAAGTAGCAGGTTCTGGGGTCCAGCAGAAAGGCTGCCAGAAGAATCATTCCTCTCCTGCTGCCTTTTTAACACAGGAGTGTATGTGTGATGGGGTGGATAATTCAGGTACTTATATTGGAGAGGGAGATATTTAAGAAGCAGTTGGAAACTCTGAAACTCATCCTCTTGAAGTCTAAAACAGAAAGAGGCACCACAGCCGCTCTAGTTAAGGGATCCAAAGGTTAGTACAAGCAGTAAGCAGTAAGCTTTTAAAAATATAAATAATGTAGTATAAATAAGCTGGTAAGGAGAAAGATTGGGACAATTGTGAAAATAAGCAAAAGTAAGTTAAAAGGATAATTACAGGACTACAGAGCATTGAATTCCAGACAACGTTTCAACCAACAAAGAGCCCTAAAACATGTTTTTATTGGAAGCAGACCAAAAACAACTAAAAATTGGTCCATGGGAGCATAACTGGTTTGACTGTCACAGCTATTTAAGAGCTGTGCAATGCTGAAAACCAGGGTATGACACTCATACAACTAAAATAAGACTGCTACAGCCACAAGCAGCTAACAACAGATGTAGCAAAAGGTTTGATTAGCCAGTGAGAGTTTGTTCTTGAAAACCTGACTGCAGAGTTTTGGCGCCTGGAGTTTACATGGAATCAGTCAGAACTGGAATTAACGATCTACAGTTTGCTCCTGCAGTTTAAATGAAACTCAGATTAATCTTTGTCTCTTATTAACTAATTCACTTCAAGACTCTCAAGTACCAGTTACTATCATACAACAAACTAATATGAATTCAGACACAAACATTATTTATTGAGGAATATCAAACCGGACCATCTTTCACCAGTACAAATAAAGCAATAATAAAAGAGAAAATGGTCATGATTTCATATTCATTTTAGCATGTCTGAGAATAAAGTGCACCTAATGTAAGGTAATACCAAATGCAGGATTCTTCTTTAATTAGTTATTATTAACATAAAAAATCATTACTTTGCAATCATGTGTGTGTGACCCCAGCCCGTCCTTCAGTGCCAAGCAGCAGAAGGGTCCCCCCATACTGTAACTCACATCAGGCCTGGCACACTCATTGCCCCAACAAACTGTTGTCATAATATATATCTCAATGGTGTCATGTAAGATATCATAGGTAAAGTTGTGATACACTGGTCCCAAAAATCATTGTATGATGTTGTATAGAATGTATACAAAGAATTATAGACGTTTGCTGGAAATATGTTCTTAAAATGTGTTTGGAAGACAGAACATGAACCCAGCCTGACCTAGACAAAGGTATGTGTCCAGTGAGATGGGTGGGACACTGCAGAAAGGCATCTCTAGGGAACTTGGGAACTGATTGTTAGCTGCAAGGCAAGGTTTGGACAGACAGAGTCCTCCAGAGTTTGCTGGCAAGGAAGACAAGTTGGTGTATAAGGGAGCTGACACATCACTTAGCAGCAGCAAAACCTTCACTTGCTGAAGCTGAGAGGGGTAACACAGGAGCTCACAATTCTGGGTACCCAAAGCAGGATGTAACAGAGTGCTATGAATCTTAACAGACTGGACAAATTTCCAGGTGCATCTTAGCACTAGTGACGTTTACAATATTAATACTTACTGCTCTTCAGATAGCAGTTGTTCAGAAGAATATGCACGGACTTGCTGCTCATGAATATTTGGTTGTTGCCCCGTTCTCAATAGATAAGTTCATCATTCCTGGCTTTGGGCCCTGTAACATGAGGGAACACATGCTGTAAGACTATTGAAGTTTACAGTCAGAGTGGACATCCACCTGTTTTATGCTGGCTCCACTATAAAACATATTTCTGTGGGTGAGGCAAGCATCAGGGATATTTGGATGGCAACTGTAAGTGTACCAGCAGGAACCCTGGGGCACAGTATGCCTGCTGTAGTGCAGGATGCAAAGACTGCCAGAGGAGAAGACAAACAGACAGTTTGAAGGAGCAGATCAAAGAATGAGATCGGACCAACTGGTTAATATCAAATGACTGCACCAATAAAACATTCACTTTTCTCTTAAAATTAAGGCAAGGAAACTGTGCAAAAAATAATGTTCACTGCAAAATTATGACAGGGCATTTAAATTCCCAGAAGCAAGGCTGAATTTGTAGTGCTGGCAGTAAAATTAATTACTTTTTAACTTGTAAATTGAGCAAATTGAAATTATAATAAATGTTAAAATAATAATATCCAATTTATAAGATAGTTAATGCCTATCTTGTGGTCAAAGTGCCTTTTAGAGAAATGCGGATAATAAAGTGCATATACAAACTGAGCAGTTTATCCCCCTCCAAAAATAAGAAAGAATCAACCCCGTCACAATTTACAAACTTATCCCCCTCTCACACACACAATGTCCAGCTTATCCTCTCCAAAAATATGACAATCAACCTCTACAATTTAAAAATATCCCATCCTCCCTGAGCATACCGTTCCCCAGCCATCTCTGAAAAGCCTGAGAAAACAGATGAACTCTGTAGCATAACCCTGAAGGTCAACAAACTCTGACTATTACAGACCTGAGCTATTTTGGAGTCAGATAGAAAAACTTGGAACCTCACGATGTGAGTTTTAGACATTCACTTTTCAAGCAATAACTGTACTTTAATAAACTACAGGGACAGTTCAGTGCTATGTTAAATCTAAATATACACACTCATTTAATATTTCCTAATTACAATTCTACTCAGTAGCAAGCAGACTGAAATCCCTATGATCACTGTCCTAGCTGTTTTGCAGGCTTCCTTTATCTACATAAACATTTCCTGTTCTGCTTTCTCATCCTCCCCCAGAGCCCAATAATGGCTTCCGATTACCATTTTTTACCATTTCTTTCACTTGAGTCCAACTTGTTTGTACACTGGTGACAAGCCTGACTATGACATTTCTTTGTTTAGACAGTATGTCTCTCCTTAACCTAATGGACATGTTTCCTCCTGTGTGGTTGAGTTTATCCTTTTTATAAACTACATATCCTGGCATTTGCCATTCTTGTCTGCTGCTTGACTTAACCAGTTCTCAGACACCCCAGTTTATAGTACATCATATTGCTGTGAGGAATGACCATACATTTTATATAAAACAATCACTGTGCTTTAACATTCAAATTATTTCTCTTTTTACTACTCTTTTTTCAGACTATTATTCTAGTATTTCAACAAAATCTGCTTCCCAATAGGTTCTCCACAAGTAGTAATTTTATATCCTTTACCTGTTAACAGGTAACCCATTTATTATTTAATGCATGTTTACAGTTTTGTATATTATTATTCATATAGCACTGTAGATATGCTTTCTGCAGTATTATGTGCTTTATAAATAATCATAACTATTTATATAGCACCAGGCATATGCAGAGAACACTTCACAAACACTTAGAAAGACAAAGCCCCTACACTAAGGAGCTTGAAATCTAAGTTAGAAAAATACAATTCAAATGGCACAATATCAAGTGCAAGAATGAGTCATTATAGTGCCTGAGTGGAAGTCACTGTGGAAGATCAAGCAAAAAAGGTGGGGTTTACGGAGGTAGTTGGTTGATACATACATAGAATAAGGGAGACAGTGCCAAGTGTGTAGGTATAAAGTTAAGAGCAGAATGAGACAATGGAAGCGCAAAGAAGAGAGAATTGAATGGAACATGGGATGGTGGGGAAAGAAAATGTGATTAGTTCTCATTTTTAGTTGTAGAAGTCCACTTAACATTGCTAGTGGCTATGAACATCTCTTCTTAGCCAATTGTTTTCCTACCCAACACATGTATCTACAAATTGCTTACTATAGCAATACACTGGTTGTATGGGTGCATACCTTCTGATAGCCCAAGGATGGAGTTGGGGTGACATCTGGTAAGCATGCAGGTTCTTTTATTGTTTTAATATGATTTCTCTATAATACTGTCACCTTAACAATAAAGGTGCTTGCTTATAAAGAGTTATGTGGTAACATATAACTGCAGGCAATTACACTGTTCAGAGCCTCTGGAGAGGAAGCAAAGTGCAGATGCTGGCCTTTTAGGTAGTCTGCCTTACTGGGGACATCACAGTGTAGGCAGGAAACTGTGCAGCCTGGAAAAACCCCAATCAAGAGAGAGAGACAGAGAGAAATGTGGGTATCTCCCCAAGAGAAGTGACAGCTGAGAATCCAGGAACCTCAAGTGAGTGCTCTTGATGTACCACAGAGGGGGTATACAGGTGCAGTTGCCATGAACTGTGACACCCATAATCCTGATCTAGTAGTAACAATTGATACCCACAAATACTGTCATCTCCTTCTCACACTCAGTATTAGCCATTCTCCTTACTGATCTTGACCTTATTAGTCACTACTAAGATCTTTGCTTCTTGTTATTTACCTTCCAACCTATCTGCAAGATTTATGAAATAACTGCTAACTACCATTGGCCCTCTCCTCCTTCCAAGTTTTACAGTTTCTTCTTCTTCCATGCTATGACCAAGAACTCCTCAAAGCCAATTGGCAAGGAGATTACAGGAATGTCCTGATTCTGGTATGAACATTCTGGCTCAGCAATGAATGTCACATGAGGTCTTAAATCAAAGCTGGGTCACACCGGTCATTAATACCATTGTGAAATGTACATACAGATACTATGGGAGGAGTTGTGTATATAAACAGAAAATATGTTTTAAAGTCTGTATCAAGTGCATAGTTGGCAAACCGGTTTTCTGTCAGACAAGGGATGTTTATTCACCGATCTCTGTTGCAATGTAAATTAAGTATTGTCTCATTCACAATGGGTCTTTCATCACCCATCTAAGATGAACGCAGATGAAGGCTTGTAAGATTTTCAGCAAGGAATAAACAGGTATAGAAACACAGCAGGGGAAGAGAACCTTATTTTGAGATACATTTCAACGGGTTGCTGGACTATATCTGAGAAACAAAGAAGGCACCCCATTATCTGGCACAATAGGAAGTAAATGGCCAGTGTGTTTACATTCATGAAAATGGGATCACAACCAGCCATGGTTGAAGATACTACAAAAGGCTTTGGATGAAATAACAGGTTAACCTCCTGCCTAAAGAAGTTTAAGTTTAGTCTCCAGAAAGCATGTTATGATTTTGTTTTATATATTTTTGTTTCCATTATCCTTACTCACCATCTTTTGAATCTCTGGTAATAAACTTATCCTTGTTTCACTATAAATATATCTAAGTGCTGTGATATTAAGCAAGATACTGATCCTAAGTTGAATCATGCAAGCTGGTGTGTACACTGCTCCCTTGGGGACAGCCGATCTGGTATTTCTGTGAGTGTTCAGTGGATAAGGGGCTGGATACTGCAGGGGAATGTTTGAAAGGGATTCAAGGGTACCCCTATTGTTAACCTGAAATGCAAAGTAAGGGCTGGCTTAGCCCAGAAGAGAATGCTTGGGTGGCAAGCTGGCAGTGTTAGGAAATGATACCCAGTTAAGCACAAGCAAGCCTCCATCTTGCTGGAGACAGGGTGATAACAAGGTGACTCAGAGGCCTGGATAGCCCAAGAACCATCACTCATGCCTTCTACTTTTCCCATGTCAGTTAACACATGCTGTTCAGTAACATTATTATGCATTTTATCAGGCATAGCCACTTGGGGGGAGGGATAGCTCAGTGGTTTGAGCATTGGCCTGCTAAACCCAGGGTTGTAAGCTCAATCCTTGAGGGGCCACTTAGGGATCTGAGGCAAAAATCAGTACTTGGTCCTGCTAGTGAAGGCAGGGGACTGGACTCGATGACCTTTCGAGGTCCCTTCCAGCTCTATGAGATAGGTATATCTCAATATATTTTATTATTATCATAAACCTCATCCACACTACCATTGAAATAATGTTAGCAGTAGCCATGTCCATGATTTTTAATGTGTTCTTCTTGATTAACATGGACAAGCATTTTTTTCTTTCTGACAGCCATATTACAGGCTATGTGTGAGAGCAGTCTACAGCAAGTATTTGCTAGCAGTGTTCATAGAAAAAAATCTGTCCACACTTGTCAGACTGTTTGTCAGAAGCTGGGAATGGGCGACAAGGGATGAATCACTTGATGATTATCTGTTCTGTTCATTCCCTCTGTAGCCAATGATTTTAGTTTATTATCCATGATGTTATGTGTGATGTTATGATTAATCAACATGCTATACCATATATATTCATTAATTTGTAGTTATAAAAGTAGTAGACATGAGTAAGATAAACTGAAACACAAGAACATGTAAGCTGAGGCCTGCAAGACTTTAGCTTAGCTATTTTGGGCCTTGGAGACAAGAAATGATGGTGTAAATCAGTGACCGAGAAATAACCTGAAAGATTATGGCAAAAGAGGTACCAAATGGTAATATTGTGAAAGTATAGCTGGGAAGATTAAATTTAAATTATAAAATGCTGTGACAGTAAATATTGTCTCCAACATGTGCCTTAATCACAAGGTAAAGGTGATATGTCAATGTTATTGAAAACCTACACAGCTTATAGAATTTGGGGTCCCTTGTGTTTCTAGGGGACACAGACCAGTAAGACACTTTCATGTACATGCACAGAATGTAGGAATAGACAGATTCACGGCATAAAAAAGGGTGCCTAGAGTAAGAAATTTGAGCTTCCTATGGAAAACTCCAGCAGGAATCACTCCCGTATAGATTATCAATCTATGAGAAGCCAACAGACACCAACATCATCTAGGAGGATGTGAGTATGTCTGTAGTACATGGTTCTTATCTTTAGGAATTGCATATGCTGTGACATTTATAACTTTGTTGGTAACCTTAATAAAACTGCTAAGAGATAAATGCTCTTGTAATTGTATGTGTTTTTTGTCTGTGGTTTCATGTGTTCCAATGGGTTCTAGATCCAAAACAAACAGAGATAACTCTGTTGAACTTGAGACTGTAGCCGCCAGAGCTGAACCCACGGGAGTATAATTAACATTAAATAGAATAAAAGGCTACACCTCTGGGGCACCTGGCATTGGACACGTCGGAAGACAGGATACTGGGCTAGATGGACCTTTGGTTTGACCTAGTATGGCCATTTTTATATTCTTAAACCATCCTAGAAACTTGCTAGCAATGACCAAACACTGTTAGCACAGTTTCGGAAGTACAATAACAGGGCTCAGTGTCACTGCATATCCAGTTCTGTTGCACCAATCATCATGGAGTCTAGGCACAAAATAGAAATATAAATTTTCAGCATCATCCTGGTAAGACAATACTGCTCCACCCTCAGTGGGATTGAATTCCATAGGTCTTTTCTGTGGAAGAATAACTGGTTCGGATAGATCTAACAGAGGATATATCTATCAGTCAACATGTCACTCCTTCTATTGAGAGAAGGCTTATGTAAAAAGTATGTGTCTTGCACCAAAAGAGGCAAGGAATAAAGTGAACCTGTCTTCTGCAGTAAGGGTAACCAAATGCTCTTCACCAAAAATGGTTTGTCCTCAGCTCATGTGAGCTTCCTCCTGGATATTCCTGGATACTGCCAATTCCATTATCCCCTTTGATCACAGTATTCTTGGAGTGCAGTAGAGGGTAGAGGGAAATGCAGTACCTAACTGAAGCTGTGAAAAGGAGGATCATGATCCTAATTTAGATCAGGTGCTGAATGGGGAGACACTGCAGTGCAAGGAGCAATGTTGTGATACACTCCTGATTGCCTGTTCACATAGCAGATGAGCAGCTGTGTACTGGAGCAGCTTCCATGATCAGTCCTAAGTGTAAGCATTTCAGCACTCCACCACAGAAATAAAGGCATGAATCGCTGTGGGCAGTTCTGCATCCAAGAGGAGCAGGTGAAATCTTCCGGCTAGATTAAGATGGAAAAGGGTAAATGGCAACTTCTGTAACCTGGGTATCTGGGCACAGGGCTGAATCAAGTGTAAGTGAAGACTGCACACACCTTAACAACTGATGGATGGAGGGACCAGTCATGATTTCTGATAGATTCCCTAAACGTTTCCTCCTGCTTATCAGTCAGAGTTATCGACACCTCACTAAGGTTCAGCCTGAGCTGGCTATTTTTTATTCAGATGTTCATTATTCCCAGACATTGAGGTAGCTGGGGGACTGTATTGTCTGGTCTAAATGATAAGGATTCTTATACCTGTATGTTATTGAAATTTGAGCCCATATCATCAGATGAAATCCCCTAAGGCAGTGATTCTGAACGACCGGTCCGTGGACCAGCGCCGGTCCCTGAGATCTCCCTGACACAGTTTAGGAAGGCAGCAAGCTGGTCCCTGGTATAAAAAAGGTTGAGAAACATTGTGCTAGAGGACTACACCAGATACAGAAATATAGAGTGGGAGACAAAGCTGTAGGTGATGTGAAGTAGCTGTCCATTATGACTGTGGCTACATTTTAGTCATGGGTATTTTTAGTAAAAGTCATGGACTGGTCACAGGCAATAAACAGAAATTCACGGCCCGTGACCGGTCATTGACTTCTATTATATACCCCTGTCTAAAACTTGGAGGGCGGGGGGCAGCTCGGGAGGGCGGCCCTTGGAGCACAACGGGTATGGGGAGTGGAGGGACGGCCCGGGGGGGTGTGTGTCTTGAGTGCTTGGAGGGGGGTATTGGTGGGGCTGGGGCAGGCTCCCTACCTAGCTCCCCAGGAAGCAGCGACCCCAGCTCCTAGCTCCACATGCTGCCTCCGCTCCGCACCAAGCCCCAGTTCTGCAGCTCCTATTGGCTGGGAACCATGGAGCCTGTGGGCGGAGGCAGTACATGGAGCCAGGAACTGAGGGAGGTGAGTTCCTGTTGCCCTTCCTGTGGGCCGCCCCCCCCCCCAGGTAAGCACCACCCCGCACCCCAACACCCAGCCCCCCGCACCCAAACTCCTGCTGCTGGGGGATGGTGGGGTGAGACTGCCCAGCAGCAGCTGGTGCTTCTGGCCCAGGGGCTGCCCGAGCTGCTCAGGCAGCCCCTGGGCCAGGTGCACCACCCACTGGAGGAGTCAAAGAGATCACGGAAAGTCACTGAATCCATGACTTCTGTGACCTCCGTGACAAACACGGAGCTTAATTATGACCCCCTGATATGTCTAAAAGTGATTCTATTGATCCTACTTAGTTTCCACAGAGGAGAAGATAGCAACTCATGGTCAATTGTGTGAAAAGCTACAGACAGATCTAGCAGAATCAGGATGGATGTTTGTTTACTGTTTAATAGGTTTGAGGAGATCATCCACTAGTTCATCTAGTGCTGTTTATATACACCACACAGTGGTCCAAAGCCCAACTAGGAAGGACTCAGGATAATGGTGAAAGTCTAAAGACAAGTGTTGCTGGAGCTCGTTAGCTACTATACTTTGAATACTCTGAAAAATATCAGAGAAATTCTTGGGGGTCCATTAATGTTGTATTGAGTATCATCTAGACTATCCCTGTGGGAAGCAAGGATGCTGCTGCTTTTTTATTCCTTGACTATTTTACTACTTCTCCTCATATACTAGTAGTTATTTTGCTGCTTTATATTTCTTCCTTCTTTTCATAAGGATGTTCTGTTCAGTTTAAATTCCTGGATTTCCCATTCTGCTATGTTTCTCTTCCAAAAAGCACTATGCATGGACAGATTAAAAAAAAACAACTAAAAACACATCATCACACTATAAGCATGTTAAACGCAGCTGAGTAAAGCTAAGCAGATTGAAAATTCAGAGATGGAAATTAAAATATGCAGTAAACTCTGAAGAATGAGAACAAAGACATCAGTACGACAAATGCAGTGAGAAGAGCAAATTAAACATTCAAAATACAACCTACAAGAAAAGTAAACATGCACTAAATATAATCAGAAAGGAAATGTCAGGCTGTGGCCATCCATACTTATTGAAAACACATGAGACAAATCAACATGTGGAAAATGCAGTTTTAAAAGTTACTTAGTGTTTTTTTTATCTCCAGAATCATCTTTCAGAATAGAATTTTCTTCCTCTCATTTACCATCAGTGTGCTTTTTAGAAGCCATTACACTCAGCTTCCCCGATCAAATCAACACTTACCTTGAAGTTTGTTTTAACATTTTTTCTGCTGAGATAATGTACATTCTTACCAGGGCTAACTGGAAGGAGAAAGCTGTAAACCAAATAAATGCCTTAATATCTTTTATGCCTACAACTCAGAGGGGTAAAAACTGCACACAGTAAATAAACAATAGTTAAAACAGTGAAAAGATCACTGACCAAAATATAGCATCCAATATACTGATTGTGTGTGTGTGTGTGTGTGTATATATATATAACTATTTTATATATATAAAAAGATATCTGGAGCAACAGGCATTTTAAAGGTGAACTGCAACACTTTTGTTATAATAAACTAAGATCTCAAATGAGTAACAGAGTACATTTCAAAGAAGTTTAATTATAGTTTGTATCAGTTTATATCCACTACTTATTTGAGATCTCAATTTTTTGTAAATCTTATGAAGAACTGTCACTTGGTTCCTTACTCCACAGGCCAGTGAGTACGGCCTTGCACAGAAGCATTTGCTCAGTCTAGGTGGGAGAGAGGCAGGGGACAGAATATTAGCACCATACATCCATATCCAGAAATCTACTGTGACTACTGTCTATAATGCTGACAACTCTCAGATCTACCTCTCCACTGTCTCCTTCTGGCCAAACTAAAATCTCAGCCTGTCTCTCTGATATCTCCTCATGGATGTCTAGCCATCAGCTCAAACTCAGCATGGGTTAGAGCAGAGCTTTTAATCTTTCCCCACACCCCAAGCCCTCCTTCCAATCTCCCTTCTTGATCACTGCAAACACCATCACCATCTTGCCAGTCACTCACGCCTGTACCCCACGCACCATCTTCGACTTGTACCTCTCTCTAGGTGTCAGCCCCGGGCAGTGGTGGGCTCAGACTTCAGCCCCATGCCGCAGGGACCAGGATTCCGTAATGTATTGTTTATTGCCTACAAGCTGCCCAGGACTTTCATTAAAAATACCCAAGACAAAGTCTTAACCTTACTCATCACTTTGACCATGTTACTCCTTTCTATGCATCCCTCTTCTTCTCTCTTGCATCAAACATAAACTGCTTGTATTCATTTTCAAGGCTCTTCACAGCCTATCCCCACCCAACCATCTCTCATTCACTACTGCGATATTGGCTCCCACCTCCGATTGGCCAATGATGCCAGTCTCCATTACCCCTGGCCACGGCAGGTTCGGGGCCGGGCAGGGTCGGGGCACCTGTCCTCCGGCTGCAACAGGTTTGGGCCTGGGCTAGGGCTGGGTCGGGACTGAAGCGTCTCTCCCCCCAGCCACAGCAGGGCTGGGCTGGGGCCAGAGGGCACCTGTCCACCGGCCACAGCAGGCTCGGGGCTGGGCTGAGTCGGGGCACCTGTCCCCCAGCCATGGCAGGAGGGGTCGGGGGAGAGGCCACGCAGCTTAGAGGGAACTTAACCACCATGCTGACCAATATTGTCTGATGGCTTCCTTGTACTCCCTTACCTGCCTGTCTTCATCTGTTGTCTCTTGTCTTATACAGGGGGTCCCCTATATATATATTGGGGTTTCGTTCTTGAAAAGGGTGATGGATACCGAAACGACGTATACTGGGGAATTTTCCCCTATAAGAAATAATGGAATAAGGGGGTGGGGGGATGTGTTCACAGCTTCACCACACTCGCCAAAGTTTCACCTAAACAGTGTACCTTTTTATCATGACAGATTATATAGTACACATTTTACACATAAAACATTGAATAAAATAATGTAGAACCCTACTAACACATAGAACATTTTAATAAAGTAAATACTGTACAGTAATACAGTATAAAACAGTGTCAATTACACTAAACTTAGATGGGGTGGCGGCTGGGTTTTTCTGGGCTGGCTTTTCTGTGGCTGGCTTTTTGGTTGCAGAAGTCTTAAAAAAGATTCTGCTCTCCTGCATGAATCTCTGAACGATAGATCTTCCTGTAGCAAACCACTGCATCATTGAGAGCCCTGGAGATTTTTGCAGACTGTTCATGGAAAGGATCATCGCTCTCTATGATTTCCATCATCTCATCCAGCAATCCAAAGAAACGGGAGAGATTCTTTGTCGTCATTGTCCTGGCTTCCTACCCCACGTCATCAGCGTTCTTGCTTTCTTCGGATATCCGTTATTGGTCCAGCTCAATCAGTTCCTCATTTGTCAGTTGCTCCGCGTGATACTCCAACAACTCCTATACATCCTCCTCCTCCACCACCTCGAAGCCGACATCCTTCGCCAGCTTGACAATTTCTTGCTCGAGAGTAGGAACGGCATCAAATCCCACGAAGCTGTGGACAGCATCTGGCCATGCATGGCGCCAAACAGCATTCATACATTGCAAAGTGACCTCTTCCCATGATGCATCAATGTTTTCCATGCTGTTCAAGATGTTGTAGGACTTCCAAAACTCCTTTACACTAGGCTTTCCTTCACCTGCCATCTCCTTAATCAGCATGGAGAACGTCCTCCGTAGGTAATAAGCCTTGAATGTGGCCATTACATCCTGGTCCATAGGCTGCAGCAACAATATGGTGTTGGGTGGCCAAAAATAGGACCTTGATGTTCAGGCAGAGGACTTCGTAGTCAAGTTAGTGGGCACCTGTGTTATTCAGGTGAAGGAGAATCTTAAAGGCCAAATTTTCCTTCTGACAGTAAGCCTTAAATTCAGGGACAGCATGGTCTACAAACCACTCATGGAAAATATTGCGTATCACCCAGGCCTTTCTGTTCGACTTCCAAATTACGGGGAGACAAGACTTGACGTAGCCTCTCACTGATCTTGGGTTTTCACTGTGGTAGACAAGCAGGGGCTTCAACTTGTATTCGCCTTCTGCATTTCCCCCAAGCAGAAGGGTTAAGCGGTCTTGTTAGGCTTTGAATCTAGGAGCAGTCTTCTCATCATGAGACATAAGTTCTTGTTGGCATCTTCTTCCAATAAAGGCCTGTCTCGTCGATGTTAAAAAACTTGTTTTAGAGAGTAGCCACCTTCCAAAACAATTGTGATTAGCTGCGTAGGAAACATTTCAGCTGCTTCTTCATCTGCACTAGCCACTTCTCCTGTGAGTTTTACATTATGTAGATTGGCACTCTTCTGAAATCTGTGGAACCACCCACGACTAGCATTGAAGGTCTCCTTTTCTGCTGTTGAGCTCTCTCCCTCTCTTTCCTTTAAATTGTTATACAGGCTTTTGACTTTCTCCTGAAACAAGCTTAAACTCACAGACGTTTTCTTTTCATGGAGGTCATCAATCCAATCGGCAAGCAAACATTCCATCTTCCATCTCCATTGTACTGCTTCTCTGTTTTATTATCTTCATTGATGACAATTTGCACTTCTAGTGCTTTCACGAATTCAATCAGCACTCTTAAAAATTGAGCATACTATCGAAGCAGGCAAACTGAGAATACGAGCAATGTCGGCTGCATGCTCACCTCTTTCAATACACTTTATAACATCTAATTTCACTTCTAATGTTACACTCTTACACTGCCTCTTAGATACAGGCCCACTCTTAACACTTTGAACACGTTTTGCACTCATGATGGGTACAGAACAGTACTGTACTCTGGGTCGCCCTGCCTCTTCCCACCCCCTCCACCCACACCCTGGCTCTTCCCACCCAGTTCCCCTCTGAGCACTCCATCCCTGCTCCTCCCCCTCCCCCCCCCCACGCCTCCTAACAGCGGATCGCAGCAGGCAGTAGGCACTGGGAGGGATGGGGAGGAGTTGATTGGAGGCCCTACGGGCTGCTGGCGGACGCAAGTACAGTACTATACAATAGGGGAACATGTTACAACTCATGTCGGTCCCGATCCGTGCAAACAACGGATATGCGGATCAGGACCAACATGAATCAGAACACGTTCCCCTATTGATGAGTGACGGATATCTGAAACAACATATAAGGGGGAGACGTATACCGGGGACCTCCTGTACTTAGATTGTAAGCTCTTTGCAACAGGTACCATATTTTTGTTCTGTGTTTGTACAGTGCCTAGCACAGTAGGGTACTGGTGCATAACTAGGGCTCCTAGGAACTATGGTAAGATAAATAATAAATAATAATAAGAAGGGATTGGAACTCAGGAGATCTGGATTCAATTCCTGACTCTACTGCAAACTTCCTGTGTGTTCCTGGACAAGGCACTTGAAATGAAGCCCAGATAAGTTTTCATCTCTAAAATGGGGATGATATTTACCTACTTTGTAGGAGTTCTGTAAGTCTTAATTCCTTAATAGGTATAAAGCACTTTGAGTTTCTCAGAAAGGCAAAGCAAATTCAAAAGAACTGTGTTAAACATTGTCAAGGCTGATTCCCCATTCTGGCACAAGGTGGGGGCCCGCAAGGATTCTAAAAATTAATACTAGCCACTCCCAGCTGGTATTAAACTCCCAAGGTTACAGCTTTTCTCTGACCTTGGGTGGGTAGATGCTGCCACCACCCAAGTGCAAAAAACCCCTCCGGACCCAGGAAGGCACACTTGGGAATTCCTCCCTGTGGGGTACCCTCAAGCCCTTTCACCCTTCCCCCCCCCCCCCCCCGGGGAAGAGCTGAGAAAGAAAACAAAGGAAATCAACTGTTGCCACCAGCTAATTAAACAACATATGCACAAACCTCGTAGGACAATCCTGTTCTTAAAAAAAGTGAATTTTATTAAAAAACAAAAAGAAAGAACATATATCTGGAACTTAGGCTATTATTAGATTTAAAAAGACCAAATATAATAATTAAGCATCAAGAATGGTTTTCTTGCGGTCCATCTTAAAAGTTACAAGCAAAACAAAAGCACCTGGGGTTAGCACAGAGGAGTCCACAAGCCATAAAGAAATAAAAGAGATAAACCTAATCGCGTCTTCCTAGACATTTCCTGATCTACTTACATATCTGGGGTTTCAAATAAGTAGTTCTAGGTATGATTTGATGGTTTTTCACACCTGGCTTAAAGCTTCTTACAGCATAGTCCCAGCCCTGTCCCTGCTCTCCGGGAGAACAACCACAGACAGACAAAGGAAAAGTTTTTTCCCCCAATTTTAAAAATTCTAGCCCTCCCAGTGGCTCTTTTGGTCAGGTGCCCACTCCTTTCCTTTTACCTATGGGCTTTTTTAACCCTTTACAGGTAAAGCAAGTAGAGAACAGCTACTAACAGAAATTATAGCTAACTGGCTGGCTGGGTGTCCATAAAAGGGAGCCACCCGCTACCCGCCCCCCGCCCTCCTTCATTTAGCACACAAATGCAGACTTTTGAGTATTAACTCAACAATGAGTTGTGGGAATGAAGGTGGTGATACCTCTGGCAAATTTTTTATTGTTATAGAATGTGGAGGACAGTGAAAAAATACACTTCTTGACATCATCCCAGCAACATTAAGTGTGCACACCATTGATCAGCAATATCAAGACAAAGAATTCAGTGATTGGGAAGCATGCAGCGTTCCCATACTGTTTCCATTTACTAGTTGACACTTTTATAATAAAGTGGCTGAAAATCCTATGACTGGGGAAATATTTGGCAACTAAAGAGTAAATAGGGGATTTTTTTTGAGGGGAATTAGGGTTTTATGAGATCTCAGGTGAGGAAATTTCCATCTTATACTATGGATTTTTTTGGAGGGGTGGGGAAGGCAGTTGGTTTGTTGATGCTACTTGTGGTCAGTTTGGACTGCATTTTTAATCATTTGTCAAATGTACCTAGCATCTGGGAGGAGCAATCGTTAATGTTTTGTACATTGAAACTGAAATAAATAAGGGAAGAGGGGAGATAACTGGCACATTTGCAGGATATGTATGCTGTTACAAACTCACTGACCGACAACAATGAGTTTTTCAGAGGGAACCAGTCATGGAGGAAGTGGGGGAGATGAGATTAAGAATGCAGAGAGCTACATCCTCTGTCACAGTCCCCATCCAATTTTTACAAGGATGCAACAGTGAATCATTTTGACAATTTTTAACTTGAGAAAGCAACTCTCTCATATTTTGTATTTTCTACATTGCACAAGAAAGAAACTGTAATTTTGGGAAACAGAAAAAAAAAAAAAGAGGACTTTTCCAGTGGCAAATCCTATATGTGCCTTGCTACTGCTCCAGAGGATAACAAGTTATTGGAAATGGGGAGCTGGATAAACCTGTTTCACACCACCTTCAACACTCATGCCCTCATTTTCAGTGCCAGAGTCACTTAAAGGGAAGGTGGCATAGTTCCTATATATAGTCAAAAAACATTATGCTGGCTGGTGAAAAAATAATTCTGTAATGTGATGTCATCAGAGAATCAGAGGCTTCTATTTCCCTAAGGCAAAATGTCTTACACCCAGCTCCCACATCATTTTAACCAGTGGGCTTGGAGCAGGCAAATGAGGTAAAGTGAAATGTAGTTCAAGTAAAAGTCTTTTGCCAAGGGGTGGAAAGATTCAAACACAACAAATGCCTCAGCTAGAAAATATAAACTCCTAAAAGACAAATTGAAAGTGGCAAATTATTACCTTATGTTCTGGTTTTAATCTTTAATTATAGGATGGATTTCTAATGATGGGGGACATTTCTGGATAAAACTGTTGTGGATGGGAGGAAACACTCCCAGTAATTACAGACTCTCTCACTTTGATGACAGCAGTTCCAAAACTGCTTCAGAAAATACCACCATAATGTTTGTTTTTGTGGAATAAAACAATACTTCACATTTGTTACAGTTTGCAATTTAATGGAAACACCAGAGTACATTAGCACTTCTACATTGCAGCATCTTTAGTACCTGTTAGGAGCAACACCCAATTGTAGAAGGTAAGCTATTGTACAGCACCTAGCACAATGGCACTGTAATCCTGACTGTAGCAGCACAAACAATCAATAATAATAGTTGATTTGTGTAAATAAGCAAGATGTAGAAGTGGTAATTGTGTTAGAGAAGAGAAAGAGAACACAAACCCAGACAACAAGAACACAAAGTTGTAGAAAAACATTTTATAGGAATCAGGGGTGATGGAAGGTCCTTAAAAGTGGGGGCACCATGGCCCCACCCCCGTGCCACCCCTGCCCCCTGAGTCTCCACCCTCACCCCGCCCATACCCCCCAAGTCCCTGCCCCCCACTTGCTCCTCTCCTCCCCTTGACCCCTCTCCCCCAATCACTCACCCTTATGGCCAGTAAAAGTAGTAGAGCCATGGTCTCCTAGCCCGCCCTGTTCCGGTGCCCCGGGTAGGACTAAGTCAAATCAGAACAAACCTTCCTCTCTTTCAAGATGATTGCTACCACTACCATTTCTTACACTTCCTAATTACACAGACTATGCCACTCGAAGGAACAAGAAAATGATTCTCGAGTTAAGAATGTTTTTCCTTTGTGAGTTTTACTGCTTAAAACTACCACATGAAGTTGAAAATATTCTCCCCCCCTCCCCCCCCAAAAAACATCTCAGTTAAAAGAACATTATTCCATTTGCAAAGACAAGTACTTCAAAGTTAGGAGATGCCAGAATCAAGGTTGCCTGAGTAACCTTCATGTGGTCCTCATGTGTTTATGCATTATGATACAGACTTTAATTTCATGAACACATGTCACCTTAATAATGTTCTTTTAATGTGGTTCTGTGTGTGCAGTTTCCTCGGTTTTTAAAAAAGCAAATTGAAAAAAATAGAAATTCCATCACGTGGCATCATATCGACACCCTCATAGGTCATCACCAGAGTTGGAATTATTGATCCACCACACAGACTTCTGCCACTCGAGCTAACAGAATAATTGATGGCATTAGCAGGTTGTCATCGTCTATGTTGAATAGCATTAAAGGGAGATGGGTTTCACAGATATTTGTTGACAACAGAGGACTGGTGAGACTCACAAATCTTCGGTTCCAGTCCAGGCTCTGGAGGGGAGCGTGCTCTTCTGTCCATTCCATCCACAAGCATGACTTCTTCTGCCCTGTCCCCATCCCAATCCTGTCTCTTCTCCACTTGTCCCAATCTCCTCATCTAGCCAGTTCCAGTTTCCATTCCTCAGGCTTCCCCGTCCCAGTCTCCTTGTGCTGCAGTCCTAGTCTCAACCCTCTGCATGCCCCTCCTCCTAGTCCCATTTTCCAGTCCAATCCCACTTTCCTTGCCCAGCTATTCCCATTCCCCACTTATTTGTTCCCAATCTCCTTGCCCAACCCATGCCAGTTCCCCTCCTTCCTGGCTCTTCATCCAATATGTCTCTCCCCAGCCTTGGCCTCCGGTCACCCGCCTCACATTCCCCATCCCCAGTGGCTCCCAGTTCCAATCTCCCTCTCCAGCTCTTTATCCAATCTCAGTGTTGTTCTCTCCACAACCCCAGTTCCTTGTCCCATTCTCTTTGCCCAGACAGTTCCAGTTCTTCCCCCACGTCCTGGATCCTTCTTAGATGTTTCCCCTTCCCCCTCACCTCCTTCTCCCCACACCACTGGCTCTCATTCCCAGTCACCCCTTGACACGTCACCCAGTCTCAGTCTCCCCTTCCTACAGCTTCCTAGTCCCAGTCTCCTTGCCCAGCAAGTCCCAGTATCCCCACCAGCCTCCAGTTTCAGGCTCCTTGTCCCAATCTACTCCCCTCACTTCCCCCTTGCATGACAAGTTCTGGTCCCCTCTGCATTTGAATCAGGCAGCTTCCTCCTCCATGCTGCCTGGGCTCAGCGGGGAGGGAGGGCATTCACTGCAAGCTCCTTTTTCTCAGTGCAAGTGTTCAGACCTGTACTCAACTCCAGGCCCAGTATGGCTCACAGCAGCCCTGAACTGCAATTGCAGGGAGTGATGCTTAGCCCCAGGCTGGAACAATGCTCAGTGTGGACACATTCTAGCTGTTAAAATATAAGAAGTCTCTTCTGATAAATCTCAGCTTGCACATTTTCAAAGGTTTATAACTTGGCCACATTTGGGCTGATTTAAAGGGGATGGTAAAAGGCATATCCCTGGCACAAAGGCCACCATCCTGCCATATTTCAAGTCCTTCCTCCAAAGCATGAGGGCACTAGAGTTTTTCAAAGAAAAGGTTGACAGAATTTTTAACGTGGCCAAAACAATGTATGTTTCCTAGCCTCATTCTTGTAAACCGCCAGTGTTTAATTTATGACAAGGCTTGCCAAGCCTGAGCCCTGGCACCTGTAGGCTTGGCAAATTATAGCCCTGGCACCTCTGGGCTTGCCTTGCTGCATCAGTTATGAATGTAAAAAAACTGCTTGAGCCCCGGCACCTCTTTCATTACAAATTAAGCCCTGTAAAGAGCTGAACAGTTTGTAAACAAACCTCAGCCTGGTGCAGACACCTAGCAAGGAAAATTTCAGCCCAAAACAGTTAAAGTTCAGCAAAGTTATGGACAACTGAAAACAGGGTTTTATAAGGGGAAGTGTTGGGCAACCTTAATAATAGGCAGTACTACCAACCCCGCTTATAAGCACAGCTGCAAATCTCAAACAGAAATACACCAACTGGAATATCAGCAATGAAAAACTAGCAGGGTACTGTAGGAATCAACTTTTTGCAAAACACGTATCCTATATATACAGGGGATATCAAGGACATTAAAGGAGAATGGAAGGTCTGGTGGTTAAAGCACTGGACTGAGACCCAATAAATCTGGGTTTAGTTCCTAGCTCTGCCACAGACTCCCTATGTGACCTTAGGCAAGTCACTTGATCTTTCTCTGCCTTAGTTTCTTCATCAAGAAAATGTGGGTAATAATTCCTTCTTTTTCCCAAGCTTTGTTTATATTGTCTATTTGGACTGTAAATTCTTTTGGGGGCAGTACCTGTCTCTTACTATGTGTATATACAACACCTAGCACAATGGGGCCTGACCTTGAGTGGATTATCTAAATATTACAAATAAATAATCTAAAGCATTTAAATTAAAATATTCCAAATCCACGGGTCCTTGGATTATTGCCAAGTATCAGAGGGGTAACCATGTTAGTCAGTATCCACAAAAACAACAAGGAGTCCAGTGGCACCTTAAAGACTAACAGATTTCTTTGGGTATAAGCTTTCATGGGTAAAAACTGAAATCTGAGGAAGTTGCATCTGAAGAAGTGGGTTTTTTACCCACGAAATCTTATGCCCAAATAAATCTGTTAGTCTTTAAAGTGTCACCAGACTCCAAAATTATTACTGTTCATCGTAAAACAGGACAAAACAAACACCTTTAGGGGAACGTCTCATAGGGAAACCAAATTCCACTTTGACAATTTTGGTCATAAAAACTGGATAGCAAAACTTCTTAAGAAACAATCAACACTTGAAAGCAGAATGATCCAATTATTTTTACTTCAAAAAAAGGAATCTCAATATATTGTTTCTACATTAGACTTTTCACGCTCAAATTCCCTTACTTGCAACTCCACCAGTGGAGTAATAACAAAACCACTAGCATGGTTGCCTGCAATTTAACTTTGTCTAATCCTGCACAGAGCAGGTCTGGGTAATGCTGGTTAAAATGCCATCGGCCACAGGTGTGTTTTTTCAACACTCTTGCTATTGGGAAATGTGGGAAGAAAAAAGTCTCAAATAGACATAGCCAATAGACATATAGATTTTATAAAGAGCAATCTACACAGAAACTGTTCTGTTGATAGCCTATTGTATGACCTTTGTTTTAGCCTCCTCCCCTGTTGTAATTGTGAAAGATTCAGCCTGTTGTCTTTGTAATCTGGATGAGATATGTAGGAGAGGCATTACAACCACACCTTTACCTGACTTTAATTTTACCATTCTCCTTTGAGCTCTTCAATTAGCTAATTAAGAAAGCTGAATCTGCACCCTGACAGTTTGTTCTACTTTTTTCTGCACTTTGCTATGGGCCTAGGAAAGAATTTACCAGATATATCATTTTGTATATGTATTAAGAGGCTTCTTTGGAAGTGGTTAATTCACTTGAATATTTAAATGACTAGTGCTACTTATCCTATGAAATCCTTTCCCCCTATTCACCATGTGTTTTTCAACTTGAGATGAATCACCGAAAGTGTGCTGCTCCCTTAAATTCCAAATTAATAGCCTTTTAAAGTGGCTGGTGAATTAGATTCCAGGCAGAGTGATACAACCTAGAGGCCAGAGAAGGCAAGGCTCTTACCTCTGTAAATAAAATGGTTGTGGGAGAAAAACTCAGTAGAATGATTGCTGATTTGAGAGCAGAATAGGACTTGCATGTTGTAACTGAATAAAAATACTTTACCAAGCTTTGGTTGTAATGTGGCTTTACTGGACTAGAGGAAATGGGAATATACATATTCTGAGCCTGATAAGCTTCTCTAATACAAGACATATGCATCTAACTGAAGTCTTGAAATACAGTGGAAAAAAATAAAAATAATATCCAACTGTATGTTTTCCAATTGAACATATAAGAGAATTTTTAAAAGTACTTTATACAGTACCTTACACAGATAGCATCAGTCTTTACAAATAAGGCATATATAGTATGCAATGAAAACAAAGTTTATATGAAGATCAGAAATTCCCTCAAGACAGAGTAAAATAATCTAGTTGGGATATGCAGTTGGTCTGGACAATCTCAGAGAAGACGCGGTAATATAATATAGCTTACAGTTCTATTGCTTTTCTTGGGGAAGTTACTGCTAATTATAAGGTCATTCCACAGAAAAGAAATACTATCCCCATAGTCTCTAAAAAGATGCAAGGGGGATTTCAGTGAAAGCCATAAATTCTCTAGCTAAAGCTCAGGAAGGTGCTAATATTTGATTAGTGTGCCCTATTCTATTATTCTCAGAGGAATATTATAGGAAGATATGAACAAAATAGAAATGAAATCAAGGGCCAAGTTTTTCTCACCTCTTCTGCACAGTGTCATTGAATTCAATGGCCACATTTATACCAGCCAATTTTCTCTTCAAATCTCCTAGCACTGGAAACAGTGAGATACTGTGTCAACTAGACGTGCTCTAAGCAGGGTTAGACTGTGTAGTGGTAAAATGCTGATGTTTTATCTTAAAGCAAAATATTGCTGCCACCATTAATAACTACAGTGGGAAGTTTTAGGGGGAAAAGTCTACTTTAGGCAAGGCCATGCGGATACTTATGTGGATAAAGTGACTACCCCCCAACTCCCTTTCCGCCGATAGGATTTGGCCCCCAGTGTCCAAGTGAAGAATACTGTATAATATCCTCTATACATAGGCAGAATTTGGATTCTGATGTTTGCTTTTTTAAAAAAAATCTAGAGTTCTGCCTAAAACCACAGAATTATGGGAAAGAAAACTGAAAGCACCTGGTAAATTAATTAAGGGTATCCTAAAAGTAGCATGTAGTCCTTATACAATTAGATCCAACTATGGTCAATAAAATGGATTTCAGAGGGTGAAAAGGGGATGGTTCCTGCAGCTGTTAAATCCAAGTCTTTGATTTAAAACTATATCTGATTACCATAAAGACAGATCTTACTGCTGACTTTCCATTTTCTTGCTGTGTTTGATTTAAATTTAGACATCAGCGTCTTTGTTATATACTGAACTTATAAATGACCCCATCCATCTTGTAGCCTTAAGCTTTGGCCGAGCAAACAATGACCTTTGCTGGCAATCATTAAGAGACCACTGGAAGGCAGACGCCTAGCTGATGAGTCATTCTTCCACAATTTGGTTGCTTTATCATTTTCTGGTGCAGCTGGTGGGAAGATGTTTTCTGCTGAGTGAAGTTAACAGGCACATTCCCCTGCTTGGTAGAAGCAATGAACTACAAGGATTTTCTGAGAAGTAACTTCCCTATGCAATATGAGAGATTTTTCATCTCCTAACTATAGTCATTTCATTATCATTCTGATACAAAGCTTTAAATATTAACCCTCACTGGAAAACAGATAGCCTTCCTGCTTTGATTCCAGAAACATCTTACAGCCCCTTCCCATACGCATTTCATGCAGTGGCCCTGGGGGAGAATTTTACCACCTGGACTCACAGGACTGCCTGGGGATAGTGAAGTACCAGGCCATTACGAAAGTCCTAAGGGAGATTGCCAACCATCACTCCCTGGTGGACATCTGGCACAACCACCACCTGGACTCCACCACTTTCACTTATGTCCGGGTGGAGGACACTACACAACCCCGATCTCTGTGTGCCAGTGGTGGAGTTCCCCTTGGTGCACCTGAGGATGGTCCTGGCTGGTTCCAACAGACTTGGGAGACCTCCTGGACTATGATCAGAGGGACTACGCGGACCCACAGGTGCTCAGCTGCTACATGGGGCTGCCCACCCTATGAGTTACTTGTTGTGTGCTCAAGGAGATAAGGGCAGCCTTGCCTCCTGCTTCTCTCACTTTCCGCAAGCGGGTCCTGTGAGGGAGGGAGGATGCTCCCTGTCCAACGCCTACTCCAGGCCCTCTGGAACTTGTCATTAGGCTTCTGTCCCGCCCCCGACATACCATCTGAACTGGCTGACAAACATCCAGCCAGTCTGCCTCTGAACCACACCCAGAAAATATCTGTACACACTCCTGCTTCACACCATCCACTTCTTTTCCCTCGTGTTCCACCCCAATGTTAAGTGGCGGGATCTGCTGTGACCAGCGGAGGGCAAGGAACCCCGCTGGGCCAGTCTGTACTCTGCTCTGGTTTCACGGCCCACAGGGAATATCAGTTGGCGGTTCCTCCATGGAGCCGTAAGCATGGACGTATATCTGGCGCAGTTCACTAACTCCCTGATACCTATCCTTTCTGCTGCAAGAGGGAGACCCTGGTTCACATCTATAGAGGCTGCAGCCGCCATTTCAGCACTTATCCCTGCACCTCTTGATTTTCGCACACCCCATCCATGGTTCTGCAAAGTCATGGACCTCCTTGTCAGCCTCCTGGCACTGGCCAGGATGGCCATCCATCACTCCGGCAGTAGAAAGCTGGATGGGGGGTACTCTGTGACTCTGGGGTCTATTTCTAGTCCCTTGTCTGCTCACACCTCTGGGCAGACTTCCTTCAGGCAGTATCCACTGACTCATTAGATGTCTTTGAGGAGTGTTAGGCGCTGTCTGGGTTTCTCTGCTCGGTGCCCACTTCTGGTTCCCTGATTATTTCCCTTTGACTTAATTTCTGTTCCTGTTTTCTCTTTTGTTATCCCCCGTAACCAACTGAATCCTGGCCTTAGTGGCTCCTTCCCTTAGTTCAGGGTGAGGCCCTTTACTTTTGGAAGGGTCTAGACCTGCTTCAAACAGTACACACTTCATTTCATAAGCCCCACAGAGGATATGGCGGGGATATCAGGTCCTCAAGAGGAGAAATAGGAAATGAATAGTGGGCACTGGAAAGCCATGGAAGGTAAGTAAAGAGTGAGGACATGACATGTGCAGGGCCAGGTTAAGGCAATCTGCAGCCTTAAGCACACAACAACATGGGGATCCTGGTTGATTTCACTCACACAGCCGAGCCCCGCCCTAACCCCATGATTCCAACCCCCAATTGGAGAGGCAGTGGTAGGGGACCCATCCCTTTCCAAAGAGGCAGGGGAAACAGCATAGGGCCCCCTTTTTTCCCCATCAGAAGCCTCAGCAGGGGCACTTTCTCATCTTCAGAAGGCACAGGTGGTAGCCAGCAGCCCTCCCCATACTTAGCTAAGTATCCAGGGTACATCTGTGTGGAACGGTGGGCCAAACCCACTACACTTTTCTCCTACTACACACAGAGTCCTCTGCTGGGGTGAGGCTGGCAGGCCCTCCAAGAGCAGAGGGCCTTGATTTTAACATCCCATTGAGGGCTGATGAGAGAGAGGTAAGGGTGGGGAACAATTGTTCCCTGAGGTGGGCCCTCAGAACATCCATAATGTCTGTGTAAATAGAGTAAAATGGGAGGGGAAGGGAAGGGGATTTAACTAACATGATGTACTGCAGCCCCAAATTTCTCTGGATTGGCCTGATGGTGATGCCTGGGGCAGTTCACCTCTCTCAGAGTTTTGTTTCAGGCTGTCTGCAGATGTCACTGCATTAGTTACACTCAGGTCACATTTTTCAGGCTTTTCTTTGCAACTGTGAGAGCTAGAAACTTTTCTTTTTTAAAGGAAATCTGAGCTGGTAATGTAATCAGATGACTGCAGAAGCAAGAGCCCTAGGCACAGGCCTGTAGTGTCTATACTTTAACAGATTTTGAGGATAGAAGGGACTGTTATGATTATTCACTGTGACCTCCTGCATAACACATACCATGAAATTTCACCAAGTGATTCCCGCATGAAGGCTATATCAGGTGCCTTGCATTGATACCAACCATCAGCAAAGTAAGTGTCTGTATTAATTGGTTTAATGTTATTTACTTAACGTTAATGTGTACAAAGCTAAACATTTATTTTTCAAGAAGATGTTCTGAGTTCTGCTTTATTTCCTGAGGAGAGAAGGAGGCGGGGTGCCAGGCAGAGCCAAGAGTAGCAAAATATCTCCTCAGCTGCTCTTGGACCTGGCTCACAGTGGGGAGGCGGGCAACAGGTGGAACTGAGAGCAGGCCAACCTATCACCTTCCTCTTTTTAAACTATTTGTATTAGAGTATCGTTCAAAGTCCCGGATCAGTATTGGGGTCCCATTGTGCTGGACACTATTCAAACAAATTAAATATAGTCCCTGACCCAAACTGTAAAAGCTTGCAGTCTAAGGCTCTGATCCTACAATGAGCTCTGCATAAGCAAACCCTTGGACGCAATGGAGTTCATTGTAGAACTGGAGCCTACCACCGAATTGATGAAAGAGCAGGGAGACTGAGAGATGATGAAGCCAGAGCATCGAGCAGAAATGAAAGAGGTGGAAAAGCCTTGATTAGCAGCACCATCATCGCTGCACTTTTACTGAGAAATGAGCAAGAAATTCCCTCATGTAAACATACTTATTGTTGGCCAAAGCTTACCCTGACTTTTTTGATAGTAAATCAAGAAGTGATAAAGCTTGTCAGACAAAATGACCAACTTGTTATTTTTTCAGTATCAAAAGTGTATTTTTGGTCATTACTGTTGAAGAAAAACATTTTGTGGCCTAATCTGTTTTTCCATTGTAAATCTGTCAGTGATACACAACAAATTGAATTTATGTATATAAAGATTCATTTCTTATGAATTTTATTTCAGTCTAGGTCTGTGCTTTACCTATAAGTATCTTATCATTACTACTTAGCACTAATTTGGCATTTACTTGTTCTATGCTCTGTACAAACATTAGATTATTTTGTAACAAGTTTTCCCATCAAGTAATCACAGAAAAATGCAGAATTTTAATAAGCATTACTTTCATGCTGAGTGTCAGCAGGAGAGGTTCACAACCCAAACCACCACAGTACACACAAGCTAGTTCCCTGTATAGCTTATACCCTTTTTGGTGGATCCTTTATTTCATTTCCTCAGGCCCAGATCCACAAAAGGACTTAGGCCTGGTCCCCACTAGCGGGTCCAGACGCGGCAGGAAGGCTCCCCCGTCGATGCCGCGTACTCCTCTCGGCGAGCTGGAGTACCGGTTTCGACGGCGAGCACTTCCGGGATCGATCCCAGAACATCGATTGCCTGCCGCCGGACCCTTAGGCATTGTAATGCTCAGCATTGCAGTGTCTAACTTTTAGGCACCTAGAAAAATCACTGGAACAACACTGTGATCCGCAAAGCCTGAGTTAGGGGCCTAGTCTCCCTATACAATGAATGGGGAGAGAGAAGCACCTTAAAATGTGAACCACAAAAGCCTAAGCTAATCAGTATGAGACGCTGACAAGGGGGGTATGTGCTAAGCCTCTCCCCTCTCATAGAGATTGATACCATGTCCAGGCTGAATGGAGGTGCCTATCTCTGCTTGGCAATCCATGGGAACCTGTCTCCTGTAGTCAGGCAGCTTAGGCACTTAAGCAGTATCTTACAGGAATGACTTATATTGGAAACTTACACTGGCATAACTATGTTGTTCCAGGGTGTGAAAATTCCACCCCCCAGTAACATAGTTAAGTCACCCTAACCCCAGGTGTAAACAGCACTAGGTTGACAGAAGAATTTCTTTCATCAGCCTAACTACCACCTCTCAGGGAATTGGGAGAAGTTCTCCTGTTGGTATAGGTAGTGTCTATATTGAAGCACTACAGTAGTACAGCTGCAGCATTTCAAGTGTAGACAATCTTTAGGCGACACACAAAATGGCCAGAGGAAAAGATGTCACTACTCCTCCCTTATAACATTTAGCCCAGTGAGTAAAACACACACCTGGGATATGGGAGACCCCAGTTCAATTTCCCCTTCTGGCAGAGGGGGTAAAGGGATTTGAACAGGGGTCTCTTACTTCTCAGGAGTGTACTAACCACTGACCTATGGAACATTCTGGTATAGTGTTTCCTCTCTTGTTGAAGCTGTTTCACTGTGGCTAACTAATTAAAGAGTGACTGGAGTAAATAAACTGGAGCTTGGGGTTACCACAAAGGTGCCCTAACCATCAAGAAACAGTCATTTTCTCTAAGTCTGGAGTTTAGGTGTGTAAGGACCTTAATGGATCCTACCCTCAGTGACTAAACTCAAAGAATTGACCTTTTGTCAAAAGAGGTCAAAAATCTCAGTATGAGCTTGACTTCCTATCAAAACTTCCTGTTCTTCCCTCTTTAGATGGACTCTGTCTTATCTCTGTTGAGTGTGAGCTAATGAGACCCACCTGGTATGGCTGCCTGGGTGAGTCAGCAGACTAATAATGCTGCAACTCCTCACAGCTATTCATGCTTCTCCCCAATGGAAGTAGGGAAATGGTGTTGCAGGCTTAATAAATTCTTCCCCACAGTGCCATAGTCTGGGCACCTTGCCATGCTGAGATGTTATCAAAAATGACTCATTTTGTAAATAAACTATGAGCAATATCCAACTAGACAAATGTCTTCTTTGGTTAGGAATTGTTGTATCCCACTCTTGTAGTAGGTACAATGCCTAAATAAAACAAATGTTTCGATTTGTTGTTTGATATGATTTAACACATTGTGATTCAATAAAGTCTTAGAATGGTCACGTTTTCAAATTCACTGTAGAATGTATTGTATTTGGATACAGAAAAAAATTCAAGTGTGGAGCCTCAGCTCCATGCTCATTGTAAGAGGCCACACTACCATCACAACAGATTACACTCCATTACGTTAAAAACTGTCATTTTTGCATCAGCATGCATTTATGCAACAAGACATCAGTAGCTAATGCATTTGCCAGAGATATTAACTTGAACAGACACTTTCTTTATAGCTGTGGTAATTATGAATAATATGGAAAGATTTTTAGCCAATCACAGCCTAGAAAAATCAAATACTGTTCTCTTGCAAATGACATGGAATTTTTTACTGACACTACACGTGTGCAGTCATATAATTCCATTGCTATACAAACCAGTCCCTTACTGAAAGTAAAATCCACTCACATATAGGGCCCTCCACGTTGTGCAAGCACGGCTTTGGCCCTTCACAGGGCAAGCAAGGTGGAGCTCATGTATAATGACCCTATAGGAGGGCTTCTTCTCTATCTACTTGCCACATAGGGGGTCTGTGGTGGGCTACTCTATCTTTGGTCATATGGCTCCAATGGTCCAAAATCCCTTCATAGGGATTTATAAAGGCCATAGCCACTCTATCAGCCCAATCACACTGGGGTTGTGGTGCAACCCACCAGTTGGTTGGGGAATGAATTCTGTCTCCCCTCTTCTCAGCAACAGCATGGTTCCCACCGAGCAACAAAGCCTATTTATTAATTCTATGCCCCACCCCAAAAGCGACCACAGAAAGTCCACTAAAGCAGCAGCACCCAATTTTCAAACTCTCACAGGACGAGAATTTTTTTAATACTATGGTTTGTTTTATCCATCACACAACAGGAACAATGTTCATTGATTTTCATTCACAGTAAACAACTTCTGCTGTTACCAAACATCTTAGCTTCCCTTCAGTGTTTAGTTATCCCATAAGCCATTTATTTACTTATATAGTTATGATTCATATACCAGTATATTGCTGCCAAGAGGATCCTATTGCCGTGGGGATATTTACAGACATTTTAAATATTATTGACAAATATAGTAAACTAGACCAACAGTCAGAAATAACTTTGATATGAAATGGAAGCTCATTGACTTTCAAAGTGGAATTATCGATATTGAACTACTTGAACAGCTAATAGATATGACAACAAATAAAACAGTATAATTTTGTATTACAGGTAGAACTATACTGCAATTCTTTTAGACCTTAAAAATAATCTAAACAATTTTTCAAAAGAAAAGTTGCTTACATGAATATTTGCTTTCTGCACAATAAGCCCCTTTTTAATTAGGGTTCCATTTTCAAGAGGAGCTAGTGCAACAACTCAAACCAAAGATATTTTCAGAAAGTAGAACACACATCTAAATTGAATACTAAAGTGTGATATCCATTTGTTTATTCCTGTCACACACATTCAGTTAAGATAACTGAAGTCTCAAAAATGGTATGGATACCACAACACTAGCTTCAAAATCCATGACACTGAAAATCATGCAACTATTCACTCATTTTAGTAGAAAAAAGAATTGGTTTTGTTTAGCAGCTTTTACAATGAAGGTATTCTAAAGCACTTTATAAAGCAGTGAGTTAGCTACTAATAATGCTGTCAATGTATACCCAAACATAACAGGCTTCATACATAGCTTGCACAGAGCATTGGGCATCACATTACAAACTGTTTTACTGAAAGATGGAATGTTGGCTAGGATGTATAACATTTAATATAAACATAACATGTGTGGGGAGACCATGTTGTCAATTAACCCCTAAATAGCATATAACAACCTTGTGACCCAGAAAAGTAGAGAAAACAATGTGAAACAGTGTCTTTTGTAAACCTCATGTTTATTTATAGCACTATATAAATAAAAATGAACCAAAACCATTCATTTTTGAAATCAAAACACAAAAAAATTACTTTACACTTCAAGAGGAGTTGAAAAAAAAATGATGCAGAAGCTTGTCACTATAGAGAGTATGTAATTTCTTCAAAAACTGTCTTACACTGTAGGTTTGTGGTAGTATGTACAATTTTTATCTGGAAGGCTAAGAAGGTGTCTTGGATTTTTCTGATGTATCTGCTATGAAAACTGGCTCTTGAAATATGCCAGGTTTATTGGTAGGATAAATCATCAAAAAGATCAAGAATTCCAAAGCCTGCTTAACTAATTCCTTTTAAGTTGTGTTTATACTTCAAATAGTGCTCAGTCATCACAGCAATATTACGAAGGGTTACTTTTCTTATGCAGAATAGTAATCAAAGCATTGCAATCCACAGTATGAATACAGATAATTAATCTGAATGTAAATTTCAATCTCCTGTTTGATAAATGTTTAATTTTCTAATTTGTTCTTCCATGTGTTACGCACCTATAGTTTTTCTAATTTAATTCAGGTGTAATGATTTACTTTTTGCATACTAGATTCATGTATTTAGCTATTCACTGTGTTCTAAGTAAATGCAAACCCGGTTTTGTGCAGATGTTTGCTAATAATAAGCAAAGGTGACTACAGCACTGAGAGATAAGTGCTCCCACTGAAACCAAATGCAAAACTCCCACTGACTTCAACAGTAGCAAGAGTAGATTAAAATAAACCTAGATTTCTGTTGAACAAGCCTACAACAATATATACATATGGTATGAAGGATGTGGTATCTCTCTCTATTTTTATATTGTATATCATTGCTGTAAGGGATACATGGTAGCTATAGAGCATTGGGAGCTGAATGACATAGGTTAGTTTGATTTAATAGTATGCTGTTATAAAAGCAGCCAGGAGGGACAGGCAATGCATGCAGATAAGCCACCTCCTGACAAATAGCAGGGAGAGTCAGAGACTGTAAATAATTAATACATTTTGTTCTACAACTTTTTCTTTTTAAATGGGGTAAAAAACTGTCTAAAATTTGCACAGAAAAAAAGAAAAATGTAAGAAATTCTTTTTGTTCTGGGAAGCTGGGCTCTTTTTTAAACAAAAAATGTTGAACAATAAAGAAGTGGCCATCTAGCCAAGTGTATCTGATTTGTTTTTGTTCTACAAGATGCAGTGCACCCTTACTACGGAGCTAAGTGTTCTCTAATTCAACTATTCACTAAGCTTCTATTCTCAGGCCTTGATCTTGCAAAGTGATCAGTATGGAAAGACCCATATGCCTGTGAGACTGCAGGGATAAGGACTCATCTGTGCAGATTGACTTGCAGGACTGAGTATTAATGATTACACATCTGGGTATCTAGAGAGCCTCTTAAGGTTTTACTAAAGATTGACCATCCTCAGTGGGATTTACTGATTAACAAATAAACACAAAACTGGAACTACAGGAGATGTGCTCCATCTCTCCAAACCTCAATCACATTGCTTTTTGTCACTCTTCTACACCCTCACTCTCTTGCGTGAATATTGGTTGTTTTTTTAGATTCTAACTCCCCTTGGGGTGGGGAATTTGTCATATTATTAGTCAATAAAGTGTCTGGCACTTTGTAAGAAAGTATTAGTTGCATTTTGCAAATAGTTTATTGTTACTATAAAACACGCATTCTAACATACTTCCCAAACCACGTGTCCTTCACAAGGAGCAAAATAGCGTGAAGTACAGAATTACTTCCATGAAGGCTATATCTCATTTCATTTAATGAAGTAAACATTATTTCTAAGGATACATGACCAAGGGTTAAACTGTTTTCTAGATTCTACTGATATGTCTTCTCCACTACTACACAAAGCACACATTTTCCTCCCCCAAACAATAAGTGTATGTGTGCGCCTCTCACAAATATTGCATCATTGGGTCATAATTTATCAAAGCCTCTTTCTTTCGATAATTGCAGTAATAGATGTATACCAGTACAATACAGTAAACACACTACAAAACAAGAGATGCTGTATTTTTCCCATGGCTATTGTTCAATGGAAGCTTGTGTTCATGTATTTTTTCAATATTTTAAAAGTATTTGTTCACATATATGGCATCTCACTGTTTTTAGCATTGCATTCATATTTTTGGAAACACAACATATGGTGAGATTTTTAAAAAGGGTCTGAGAAGCATATGATGTCTTAACTAATTTGCATATTTCTAGAATAGTGTTATGGGTGGTACCCAATGCCAGGAGCCTGCAGGGACGGTGGTGACAAGAGTATGAAGGACACTGTATACTTATTTACTGTGTTGCTTTTGAGTTTGTAGCTTATTTGCCATTTCATGACTGCCCTATTGACCTCAACAGCATCAACTGAAACAGAAAAGCTATACAAACATAAGCCCTGATCCTGCAAACTTTTATTCACACAAGTGGTCCTATTGATTTAATGGGACTACTCACTAGAGACAGGATAATGAAGGATTGGGCACCAGTGGCCCAATCATGAATGGTTCAAAGTACCTTTTATTATTATTATTTATTTATTTGTATTACTGCAGTATCTAGGAGCCTTAGTTATGGATCAGGACCCCATTGTGCTAGACACTGTACAGAAGCAGAACGAAAACGTGGGCCCTGCTCCAAAGAGCTTAAAATCTAAGTACAGTAAAAGTTTTGTGATCTGGCATGTTAGGGGAATGGGGGGTGCTGGTAAGTCAAAAATTCCGGTTAACTAAGAGGGAGGGAGTTTGGATGCGGGAGAGGGCTCAGGGCTGAGGCACAGAAGGGAATGCGGGGCGTGGACTCTGGGAGGGAGTTTGGGTGGGGGAGGGAGCTCGAGGCAGGGGGCTGGGATGCGGGAGGGGGCTCGGGGTGCTGGATATGGGTGGCACTCACCTCAGGCGACTCCCTGGAAGCGGTGACTTGTCCCTGCTGCTCCTAGGTCAGGGATGGGCAAACTACAGCCCGCCAGCCATTTTAATCTGGCTCTCAAGCTCTGCTGGAGAGCAGGATCTGGGGCTTTCCCCGCTCCAGTGCTCCAGCCAGGGAGCAGGGTCGGGGGCTGCTCCACGCGGCTCCCGGAAGCAGTGGCATGGCCCTGCTCCGGCTCTAATGCGTAGGGGCAGCCAGGGAGCTCTGCTCTGCACACTGCCCCCACCCCAAGTGCTGCCCCCGGAGCTCCCATTGGCTGGGAGCTGCAGGGGCGGCATCTGCGGACAGGGCAGCGCGCAGAGCTGCCTGGCCACAGTTCTGTGTAGGAGCCAAATGGGGACATGGCCACTGCTTCCGGAAGCTGCTTGAGGTAAGCGCCACCCGGAGCCTGCACCCCTGAGCCTCTCCCCGCACTCCAATCCCCTGCCTCAGCCCATATTCCCCTCCCACCCTCTGAACCCTTTGGTCCCAGCCCGGAGCACCCTTCTACACCCCAAACTTCTCAGCCCCAGCCCCACCCCAGAGGCCGCACCCCCAACCAGAGCCCTCTCCCCAACCCCAATTTTGTGAGCATTCATGGCCCACCATACAATTTCTATTCCCAGGTGTGGCCTCTGGCCAAAATATTTGCCCACCCCTGTCCTAGGCGGAGGTACAGCCAGGCGGCACTGCGCACTGCCTCCACCTGCAGGCACTGCCCCCACAGCTCCCATTGGCCATGGTTCCATGCGGTTCCAGCTCCCATTGGCCGTGGAGCCATGCGGAGGCAGGTGGGAGCCTGTCGGCCCTGCACCAACCGGACTTTTAATGGATATCAGAAATGCCAATTTCTAGAGCTTTCCGGTTCGTAAAGTGCTGGATAACATAGCTTTTACTGTATAAGACAAGAGACAACAGATGGATACAGACAAATAGATGGGAAAGTGCAAGGAAACCATGAGACAATATTGATCAGCATGATAGGTTGTGGTCTCAGTAAAAGAGTAGCTTAACCGTTGTCAAGATCTTTTTTGTAAGCATCGCAGCAAATGAGAGGTTTAAGGAGGGATTTGGAGGAGGACAATGTGCCTTCTATTTAGGTGCTGAGCATTCTCAACCCAGCTCCTAGCAAGAGGTGCTGGTCACTTTGCAAGATTGGGCCCTTAGTCAACAGTGTGTGAAGAAGGTGAGCAGGATTTGCCCCTGCATTAGCAGGCAGATAGAATAATAATAGCTTCTGAACTTTAGTAATTTGCATTATATTTCACTTTTTTTTTTAAAAATTGTGAACTTCATAAGTATCACATTTTACAAACAAATTGCAGTTTTTCTTTAAATTAATCAATTTATACAGAACCTGGGCAGCCTTGAAATTTCCTCCAAGTTAATTTTCCTAATTCTAGTGGTGTAGTAATGAAGGCCCAGATCCACAAAGTTATGTAGGCACTTATGCCGGATCCACAAAGGTGTTGCAACACTGAGCATTGCAGCAGGTAACTAGAAATCATAGGAACAACACTGCAATCCACAAAGCCTGAATTAGGCATGTAGGCTCCTATACAATGAATGGGAAGACATAGGCGCCTTAGAATACGATTCGCAAAAGCCACTGCCCTTTGTCCCTCCTTTCCTGTGTGGGCCTCCTGGGGGAAGGGAGTGTGTGGAGAAGAGGAGGGATGCAATATGCAGTGGGGGAAGGACGTGGAGAATGCAAGTGATGGGGGCCTTGCAGGGGAGGGGAAGTGGAGGAATGCGGGGAGTGGTGGGTGATGGAGGCCTTGTGTGGGAGAAGGGTGCAGGAGAGGAGGGACCCGGGGAGAGGCGGGCAGTGAGGGCCTCATAGGGGAGGGAGGGAGTAGAGGAGGAACAGGTTGAACTGCGTGTGGGGTGGGGGTGGGGGCTCAGAGAGGAGGGGGGGCCAAGCTGGAGTGAGGGCGGGGCCTGTGGCAGAGTGGGAATGGAGTGTGGGTGGGGCCGCAGGCAGAAGAGGCGGGGCTGAGAGCTAGCCTCCCCCAGGGGAAGCTTCACCTGCTGCCCATGCTTATGTGGCTCCCCCCCCCCCCCCCCCCCCCAGCGTACTGGCTTTGTTGATCACATTCTTAGTAGCCTGTCTCTTCTCATTCAATGTTTATGGAGCCTAACTCAAGCTTTGTGGATCACAGAGTTGTTTCTGAGATTTTCTAAGTGCCTAAAAGTTAGTCATTGCAACACTTAGTGTTGCAATGCCTAAGTCCCTTTGTGGATCCAGGCCAAAGTCCTTATCCTGAGAGAAAAAGAGTAAATTGCCTAAAAATTAAAATTACAGCATTTATTATACTGTACACAGAATGCCTCAGACATCAGCATTTTGTTCTTTTTTCTCAAAATGTACTAATTTTTTACCAATCTTCTTAGTGCTCCTAATTATTGTATGAAAAGAGAAAAAAATTGTTATTTGCAGCCCAGAAGAACCTGAAATTAACCTCTCACAAAAACCAAATGAGATTTAATGAGACTGGGTTCAGTCTTGCTTCAGATTAAGTCAGTGGCAATTTTGCCTTTGATTTCAGAGAGAGCAGGATGGTGTATCCATTCCACTAATTTTTTTTCACCAGTTAATCTATCAAGCAATTTCTCACTTAAAAGACCTACTCTGAAACAATTTATTCCCTTTTTAGAACATCTCCCAATAAATCACCTATTTTAGCTATGGTATGCAATGTGGTATCAATGAAAAGACCATGAAAATATGAAGAACAGCTTGAAACCCTTACAAGAGAAAAATAATTTTATATTTCTTGCTCTGTCTAATTGCTTGTTCCACTGTGTTGTACTTTTTATGGACTAGTTGTTGGAGTATACTGTGTGTGCAATAAACAACTATTCTGGCTATCAAATGCTTGTTTTTATTTAGCATTCAATTGACCACAAAAGCCATGTACCTATAATTTAATGTCATGGACATTGCCATCCAAAACAACTACAGTGAAAAGGATTGTTTCTTCTCATCTGTTATGAAAGATACAAACTTATGGTAGACAATATCGGGCAGCCTTGTGGCCAAAGATAATAAGAGTCTCTCTCTCTCTTTGGCATCTCAGAACCATGTTATATTGTAAATGTTCCAGCTCTTGAAGCAGGATAGAACCACAAAGAATGGTGATGCATATCTTCTCTAATATAAGTTTAAAGAGTATGTGCCTTCAGTGTTTTCACAAAAAGTGTTTGCTCACTATGTTATCATAATAAAATAAAAGTAACTAACTACCAACTAGATGTATTTTTATACAGTTTAGGAAAAAAATAAAATTGGGTAGAGATTATGTTTCATCTATGTCTCTCTCTCTCTCTCTCATTGCTCATTTATACCTTCTTACAACACTACTAATCAGAGAATTCCCATAAGTATCTCTACACCTCCTATAACCATGTATGATACTGAGACATCACTCTTGCAGTTGTAAGGAAACTAGCTCTTCTGTACCAACAGTAACAGTTCTGCACTTAGTTAAAAGTTCATTCTCAAAATGGCAGGAAATCAATTGCATTCAGACATAACACTGTAAGACTTGTTAAGACTATGAATATTCCCTCTTTTCTGCTAGCACTTTCCCCCCTACAGTAGAGTACTGGTCATTAACGTGACAAGAACTGGAAAGCACAGACCTCTGTAACATCCCTAGCACAAAGAAAGAACTTAAGATTGTAAACTTCTTAGGGCAGAGACCATCTTTTTAGTCCATGTTTGTACACTGGCACAACCATATGTCCATGACACTAGGTGCTATTATTTATTATAATACAAATAAATAATAACATAATAGTTTGCAATTGCAAACACATATATATAACACCCCGCACATATAGACATCTAGGCCCAGATTTTCAAAGGTATGTATGCTCCTAAATTCCATGAAATCAATGGAAGTTACAAGTCTAAATACCTTTGAGGATCTGGGCCTTCGAGCCTTCAGCACTGGCACTGAAAGACACGATTTTGAAAGATTCCAAGGCTTTTTGGCTGAAATATAAAAAATGCAATATTCTAAACTCTGAGATCAGTGTTTGAGTGAAAGATGTAATTAGTTTGTCTGCCTTTACTGGTGTTCATTCTTCTCAGATACTGCTACTCCATCCTTGCAAGTGATGGCATTTACCCCTGACTCCTAAAGATATTTCTGAAGAGACAATTTACTGTCTTTGGAATGCGCCAGATGGAACCAAACAGCATGTAGTATCAGAACAATTGCAAAAGAACAGAGGGAATACACCTTGGGTCTCCTACAAAGGTTTTATCTTCTTTCTGCAAATCGCTGCATACAAACATGGTTTTACTGGTGCCACGGGACTCTCTGATGGTTTTGTTTGTTTTTTAAAGATTTCATTAACTGCTGGGACACATGATTCAAATTAATACTTGCTGACAGCAGGAAAGGTTGGCCATTATTTACACTTCAGGAATTTGACAGAGGGAGATTGATAATTAAATATGCAAAACCTCCAATTTTTAGACAGCTTCCTAGTTTTTTCCAATCTCTTTTGTTTGTATTTATAGTTATAGTTGAAGAAGCTCATGTGGACTGACTTACGAAAGCCATTTCTACAAAAAATAAAATAGCCAGAAACTTTTAGTTTCTCATGACAATTTTCATAAGATGATGGGTTTGGCCAAATGTTCTCGGGCAAAATTCCCACTTCCTACGCCTCATAGTGCGAGGCGCGCTAGGTGTGTATTTGATTGCAGCTCTCCACCCCAGAAGGAGCTGCTTTCCAGGATGGCAGTATGTTCAGTTTGTAGAGTGGATATAAAATAAATGTAAAATACACAGTCTAGGGCAAGGCGTGCAGGAGCAGACGGCGTGTTGTTAGGCCACGTGGTTGGGGTCAGGCAGGCGTGTTTGCACTTTGGTACTAAAGCGAAGGTCTCCCTCAGGGAGACTGTCCCGAGAGGCGGCGGTGCCTCTCTCCAAGCCTGTGGACGGGCATGGGTGAGCAAGAGATTATGATTGGGCCCAAACATCCCTTGACGGAAATCACACACAGCACAGAGAGGGAGACGCTCCCCCCGCAGCAGCAGACTGAGCCAGCCCGCGCTGGGCAGGGCAAGCGCAGGTGCGAAGGCGGGTGTGTCTGCTGCGCGAGGAGCCGGTCCCGGGAACATCGTACCAGCGGGGCCGCCTGCTTCACCTCCCGCCTTCTCCTCGCTGCCCGCGCTCTTTCGCGCAGCCTCGGCCGCTTTTACGCTAATTGCGTAAATCAGTGACACAAGTTTACGGTGCTTATGATGGGGGCGGGGGGGACGACTAGAACACGTAACGCAGCACGGCGTTCGTTAGCTTTTACTCGGCGTAGAGAGTAACGACTCTACCAGAATAGCCCTGGAAAGGGTTGGAGTAGCCGCCTTGCGTAGCCCCGTTTGTCAGCCATCTTTGATTCGGGCAAGCCCCCCCCCCCGTTTCGTTATGACCGTGGCTCAGTCCGGGGGGGGGGTGATTTCCTCCTGACGCTAAGCCAACCGAACGCCGCAGATACAATACAGCGTTTCATCGTCCGGATTTGCCCGGATTCAAAATGGCCGCCGGGCAATTCCACGGGGCGGGGTAATAGTCAAATCTCGTTCAGGGGGCGGGAAGGAGGAGAAATCTCTCGAGAGTGTCCGAGGCCGCAAGGCCGGAAGCTGCTGCGTACTAGGAGAGGCGTGGGGAAGTGAAGTCCCCCTGTTCGCTAGTTCGTGTGCGTAGGGGTGGCGTGGTGCAGGGCGGCTACGCTGCGGAATCGGCGTAGGGGACGTTAGCGAATCGGCGGGGCGGAGGCAGCGGCAGTAGCAGTAGCTGGGGTTGGCTGGTGGGGGGAGGGGGAAGCTCGGTCAGTGCCGCCGCGGCTGAGGTGGAGGAACGTCAACAGCAGCAGCAGATCCGCCGCCAGCGCCATGGGTGAGTGTCCAGCCCGGGGCCCGCGGGGCCGCCCTGCGCCCGGAGCCGGGACTGTGACAGTTGGAGCGGGGGGGCGGCGGCGTTTCCTGTGGGCGGCGGCGGCTCGGGGTCTCCATGACGGGCAGGGAGGAGGGTGGGTCTCTCCGCCGCCCGCGAGGCTGTAACGCCGGGTATGGCCCAGCCGCCGCCCCCTTCCAGTCTGAGGCGCCGGGGCCACCCCGCCCCAGAGAGCTCGCTCGCAGCCGGAGCGCCAGGCGCAGCCCGCCGCGGGACCCCGCCCCGCTGCATCCTCAGAGTTGAGGGCTCCAGCCCGTCCCTCCCCATCCTGGGCCTGCCCCCCCCCCCGACTGGCTCCAGCCCCCCCTCCCAACGTGGTCCTGCCCCCCCCCCGACTGGCTCCAGCACACCCCCCCCCCCACTTCCTGCTTTGTAATTTTTTTTTTTAACCGGTGCAAAATCGGAAATGCTCGAGAGGTGTGTGTGTGTGTGTGTGGTTTTTTTGTTTTTTTTTTTTTTTTTTTTTTGGTACTCCCTTCCCTCTAGTTTGCGCCCAAATTTGGGAAGGAGGAATTTGCAGCAGGAATTAAGGCAGGAGAAATATGCAAGAGAGAAGCGGGTGGGACTGAAATCACAGAAGGGGGGGGATTAATGTGTGTTTGGTAA
Source organism: Malaclemys terrapin pileata (assembly GCF_027887155.1). Taxonomy (NCBI): domain Eukaryota; kingdom Metazoa; phylum Chordata; order Testudines; family Emydidae; genus Malaclemys; species Malaclemys terrapin. The sequence goes on along the minus strand of NC_071506.1, from coordinate 198,350,266 downwards.
CGTGAGATAGGAGAGAAATTGCAGCATGTTTCTATCCTAGTTACTGTGAGCTGTGGGTGTTTTATTCGGTAAAGCTTTTTCATAGTCGATGCATACACCCGTTTTTAACCTCTTTCATCTGACCCCGCCCCCAAAGCCCCACTCCTGTATTGTGAAGGAGAGCTCATTTTCACTGGAGTTATCCAGTCACACCCCATAAGAGCTTGCTGTATTGTTAGACTTCTGGGTTTCATGGTGTATATGATTCTTTGTTGTAATTGAAGTGATAGTAAATGAGTTGCTCAGTATTCATTTAAAATTAGTCCACCTATGTATTTTTTGTCCCTTGAAAGCTTTTTTAAAATAAACGTAAGATACACAACTTCTATTTTTTTTTTTTTTTAAAGAAACCTACAAAAGAGGTTGGGACAAAGCCTTAACTAACATTTTAAGACAGACCAAATAAATGTTGTGACGGGATATGCAAAACTTAATAGGCAACTTTGGGAGAAGTATTAGTTACTTTAAGATACTGTGACTTTGTTGCAGTAGGACTTCAGTCCCTAGGAAAGTTAGGTATAAATATGTAAAGTGTAACATTTAAATATCTTTGGATGCAGCTTTGGGCATGTTTCCTTGTGAAGACACAATAACACAGCAGAGGCTCAGGGGAGTAATATCTTATCTGAGAATACTTGTTTATAATTTGTTCTTTATTACTGTCCTTTATAATCTCCATCTTAGAGGCAGTGTGATATATAGGTTTTCAATTGTGTAATGCTTTATACCTGAAAGGTTAAGTTCGTGGAGGAGATATATAATCTTTTGTACATTGAAAAGTCTTAAGCCAGGGGTCGGCAACCTTTCAGAAGTGGTGTGCCGAGTCTTCATTTATTCACTCTAATTTAAGATTTTGAGTGCCAGTAATACATTTTAACGTTTTTAGAAGGTCTCTTTCTATAAGTCTATAGTATATAACTAAACTATTGTTGTATGTAAAGTTATTAAAATATTTAAGAAGCTTCATTTAAAATTAAATTAAAATGCAGAGCGCACTGGACTGGTGGCCAGGACCTGGCTGCTGTGTGAGTGCCACTGAAAATCTGCTCATATGCCATAGGTTGCCTACCCCTGGTCTAAGCTCTGTATTAATGTGTTTAGTGAAAACCCTGTCCAATTAAAACAAAAAAACAAGCCTAAAATATCAGCATTGTTTGTGTATATATGTGTACTCAGCACCTTTGAGAATTGGGTACACCTCTTCATTTCACTGAGGTAGTTAATACCTCTTTAATCTCTGTAACAATGCCTTATTGGTCCTAGAATACCAGAATGTTTGCTGAGTTATATAAACTGATTTTTTTTTCACTGGGGGCTATGAAGCTAGGATTATCATAAAAATAACAAATACCAATTGGATCACTCTGGTTATTCCTAGATGACAGTACTTGTTCAAGTAATCTAAATTTATTTTAACATAGCCTGTTTGATATTCAGCCCTTTTCTCCCTACATTTCCTCTCTCTTCCCAGTTAAGCCTGAATTAGTCTTTATCTGGAATATAATGTTTATTTAAGTTAAAGAAAATCAGTAAATTGTCAGATGAGACCATATATTAGATTAACTATTGTGGTAGTAAGGTGGTGGTGTGTTTTTTTTTTTTTTTAAAGTGCAGACATATACTTTATTCTAGGGAAGAAGGGAAACACTTCCCTGTAACTTCTCCCTGTCCCTTAAAACATATGTAGGTGGGATTTTCTTGCTGAAAATATTAGTGAATGAATGGGATACTTGTGTTTTGCGCTTTTTTTTTTTGTGTGCATCTGTGAAGTACTATGTAAAGCATTTTTGTAGTAACTTTTTCATGTCTCCTTATCCTGTAACACGTTTGCATCACGCTTTAGTATAAAATTGACAAGCAGATTGGGGCTGATAGCATTGAAATCCAAAGCAGAGCAACATTTGTTTTCTAGCTCAAAACAATATTATCTGCATTTTAGTAGCAGACATTTTAACAACCAGCACCGATAAATGGAAGTTGTGTGTGAATACAGGCTTTGAAAAGTGGCTAAAAAATAACGGTTACAGAATCATCCAGATGTTGCATTTAGGGGCTGATAGGATATTTTAGGACTCACTTTGAAAATATCAGTATCCACTTAAACCATGTCAGAATCTATTGCTTCTGCCTGAGGGAATCTTTTTATAATTCCTGAAACTGAAAAATTGAGTACCTTTTAGCTCATCCTGTTATTGGGGTAACTATAGGTATTGCATGGATCACCTTGTCTCCTTCTGGTCAAATTGAAATAGATCAGTAATTTTTAGGTTGGTCACTTTAAAATGATCACCCCATATAGATGTCCGCAAAGGTAACTTCATTTTTTGGATGAATGTAAATAAATAAATGGAGATATACTTATCTCATAGAGCTGGAAGGGACCCTGAAAGGTCAAGTCCAGCCCCCTGCCTTCACTAGCAGGACCAAGTAGTGATTTTGCCCCAGATCCCTAAGGGGCTCCCTTAAGGATTGAACTCTTAACCCTGGGTTTAGCAGGCCAATTCGCAAACCAACTTCCCTCCCCCCTTTACACAATTTATGCACTGCTACTATACACATATAGGTATTCTATAAGGTTCAAGCATGTAATATGCATTGCCCATAATATTGCTTGTTAATATAAGTCGAACACTTTTGTTTTATATCTGTTAGTGTAAAAAGAAGACTAGTAATTCATCCTCTTGGGACTGAGACAGATACAGCAGAACTCTAAACTATGTTCTTATAAAACACCACAGCATTTCCTTCAGTTTACCCACAAAACCAAATAACTTGTCTTGTTTTATAACTTGTCTCACTTAAAATGGTGCTTTAGATGTGTTCTTTAAATTATTTTAATGGAACATCTTCAAAGAATATACAAAAACATCCATCAGACATTAAATTCCTAAATAAAGGATAATAAAACAAGTGTTTTCCTGGTAGTCACAAATTTGGATTTTAATTGTATACATCTGAAAACTTATATCCTACAATACATGATCCGAACAAAGTTATCTTTAAAACTGGCATACAGCTGTTGAGTTGATAGTTTCTATTACCCTGCTCTGGTTGGGGTCAGACTTGTTCTTTGTCACATGGGCAGGTTATTAATAGAGTAACTGAGATTACATAAACCATATGCTCATAATGTTAGAGAAATAATTGGACGTTTTAGTTCAAAAGGAGCAGCAGATCCTTGGTTACTGTACCTGTGAGGTCTGAATGGGGTGATAGACATTTTTTTTAGTAAGTTTTGTTGTAATCATAAGGCCCACTCCTGCAAGTGCCTACTCACAGAACTAACTATAGGATGAGGCCTGTAGCTTGATGGGATTGGGATTGTAGTTATTTTGGTATACTTTTTTTTTTTTACTTAAATTTATGATAGGGCTTATGTCCACTTAACCCATTGAGACTACATAGGCATGTGCATGTTACAGATGTTCCTCGCTTCTGAAATTTGCTTTATTCACCCATGACTAACACAAGCTATCTGCAGGTGTTTTCTCTGTAAGTAGTGGTATTTTAGTCATGACTTGAGTAGCTTGTCTGAGCAGTATTTAAATTAGTAATTGAATTTCGAGTAGTGTTCAACTGTGGGCTAGTGTATAAATTGTACTTACCTAGTGGTCTGCAGATACCTAGCCAGAGGTGGCTACAAAAAGGTGTGGTGGGTGAGGAGGAGTGAAACCTAGCATAGGTGATGTGAAGCTTTTTCACAACTGCAAGGGCTAAAACTGAATTTTAATGACCGCTTAAATTCTGTAGAATCTGATAGTTTTGATAATCTCTCCTCTTCTTTCAATTCTCAGAGAACTTCCCATTTGCCAATGGTGAGTTGATCAGTGAATTTTTTAACCCCTATTTTAATCACTTTTAAGAGTACTGTTTTTAATGTCTTGTACCAGGATGGGGGCAGCTTTTTTTTAGGTAGGGGATTTTTTGCATTACTAATCAAATTTTTTGTAGCTTCGCTTTCAGAGTTAAGTGCAGCTGCTTTGCAAAACCTATTTTACTGCATTGATCAAGTGTGGATGTGAGGAAAAATAGCTGTTTAGTGTACTCTTAGTTATCCCTAATAATAGAGCATGTAGATACCATGCTGCTAAGCATCTTAGAAAATAGCACTTCTCAAGAGGAAAGTGGCCAATTTGTCTGTAGTATATAAAAAAATGAACCTTGTTTTGACACACATGCTACCACGTTGACTTCATTCTAGAACCAGATTACCCTGCATACAATGTAGTTTTTATTGTGCCACTATCGCCCATTTTTTTCATACTGACACATTTTCTTCTTGGCCGTCACTACTATTCCATTTGAAAGTCTGATACAATCAGCTTGAGATCCCTGGATACTGGAAGACTAACATTCAGATCACATGCTTGACAGAACACGTTGGTGCTGTTGGAAAGACCAGTACTCTGCATGTTTTAGTCTCTTTCAATCCCTTGATTCACATGGGAGGAGGAGGGGAAAGAGAATACAGACTTGAGTTTTACCTAGTGGTTTGGCTTTGACTCATTTTAAGTTTCCTCTTCTAAATTTTCTCCTAAGGAAAATGCCACTGTTATTTCTTAAAGTGACAAAATGTTAAGGGCAAAAGTTTATTGTACAGTGGAGTCGCATCATACACGCATTTAACTTACGTGAATTCAACTATATGCATGCGATGAGCATATGCCCCCGAGTGAGTATGAGATGGGAGACGTGAATCTGCTGTTCCCTCAGTCAGTCTCAGTTCCTATGTGCCTCTCGTAGTGTGAGCATCTCACCTCACTGAGTGTGATTCTAGTGTTTAAATATGCATATTTTTCTTACAACATGGTCCCTAAACGCAAGCCAACTACTTCATCTGGTACTCAACCGAAGAAACAGGGATCTGTTCCAACGCTGGAGGAAAAACTGGTTGTGTTGGACTTATGGAGAGATGGTATGTCAGTCTCCAACGTGGCACGTAAATATGGCCAAAATGAATCTAGCATCCATGCTATCAAGATTCAAGAGAGAAATTTGTCAAGCCATGGCATAAAGTGCTCCAGTAACTGCTAAGGTGACGAGCCAGGTGCGTGATAAGACTTGAGTGAAGACTTAAAAGGCATTAAACTTATGGCTGGAAGGCATGAACCGTAAACGTGTGCCTATTAATGGCAACACGTTGTGAGAAAAGGCTCTTAGTTTCTACGTGCTGTTCAAACCTCCCCCCTGAAGAGGGACAGCCTTCTGATGAGAAGGAATTCAAAGCCAGCCAAGGTTGGCTTAACAGTTTTAGGAACCGCTTCAACCTCAGAAACGTGCTGACTACTGGTGAAGCTGCATCTGCCGATGAAGAGGCAGCAAAAGCCTACCCCGAACAATTAAAGAAAATCATAGCCATTTTCTTCTATCTTCTGGAACAAGTTTTTAATGCAGTCAAGACTGGGCTCTTCTGGAAAAAAATGCCCAATCACACTTATGTTTCGAAATCAGAAAGACAAGCCCCTGGCTTCAAAGCAGCTAAAGACCATGTGACTGTTTGTTTTGTGGCAACGTGGCTGGGCATTTAATAAAGCCAGGTTTGCTCTACAGGGCTGCAAATCCCTGTGCCCCAGAAGGCAAGAACAAAAATCTCCTGCCTGTGTTCTGGCAATCAAATAAAAAGGCTTGGGTGACGGAAGTATTATTTCTGGATTGGTTCCACAAGTGTTTAATTCCGGAGGTCAAGTGGTACCTCGAAGAGAAAGGACTTGACTTTAAAGTGTTGCTGATCATAGACAATGCTCCTGGCTACCCTGAGGCACTCCAGTTTGCGCATAACGGCTTTGAAGTTGTCTTTCTCCCACGCCTCCCTCCACCCCATACCACCTCTCGACCAAGGCGTGATTCATTGTTTCAAGTCCACGTACATGAGGCTTACGTTCTCACAGATAGGTAGTGCTATGGATGCTGATCCCAATCTTAATGTGATGGAGTGTTGGAAGTCCTTCAACATTGCCGATTGGATCACTTATATTAAACAGGCAATGGATGCAATCAAGCCTGAAACAGTCAATGCATGTTGGCGAAACCTATGGAAAGAATGTGTGAATGATTTTAAGGGTTTCCCGACCATTGACAAAGAAGTGAAACTCATTGTTCAGGTGACTAGGCAAGTGGGTGGTGGCGGCTTCATCGACATCCTTGAGGAAGAAATTGAAGAATTAGTTGAGAGCCATAGAGAAACATTGACTAACGAAGAGTTAGAGGAACTGATAAAATCATCTACAGAAGATGACGACCACGAACGGGAAGAGCCAGCAAGTTGGAATCTTTATAAATTTGCTGAAGTGTTCCAAGCAGCAAAACAAGTGATCTTGACCTCTTTGATAAGTGTTTAGTATCCAGTATTTTCTCTCCATCAAGGTACTTAAAGTGCTCTTCAGTCTGGTGGAGCAAGGCATAGTGAGAACCAGTACACGGAAAAGAGACAAACTAGAAATAAGCCACAAAGTTTTGAGCGTGATTGGAACAAATTCCCAGTAGAAGAGTGGATTCTTCATTTTGAAGTTGTCAAATCAAGACTGGATGCCTTTCTGGAAGATATTTTAGTCATGATGAAATTTTATGGCTTGTTATACAGAAGGTCAGACTAGATGATCTAATAGTCACCTCTGACCTTAAAATGTATGAAAAATTACCTTTTCCCCATACTACTTTTGCTAGTCATTCCTTATTTATAGCTTTTTAAAAACAAAGTAATAGATACAGACACAGAAGTAGACATTTTTAATAATTAAACATATCTGATGAATGCTCTTGATAATTGTGACCCTCTCATTACAAGAATAGAACAACACTAAAATCCGTGTAGGGCATCAGAGGAAAACCTAATATACCAGTGTTTGATTTAGTGACCTTCTAGCATCTATCTTTCTGTCCTTCTACAAGGACTTTCAGAAAGTTTTAGTATTCTCTTCCTGTATTTTCAAATCAGATATATTTGTTTTCCATTTTTTCCGCTCTTTACCTCTAGGAGATTCCACCCTAAGTACCTAATATTAGTTCTAATCCTGAATAACTACAGAAATGGATTCCAGAGTGGAAAAATGGAATCCGAAGAAACTTGGGGGTTGCAACAAACAGCTTTAGGAGTTTGTGGTCTATCTTCAAAGTGATCTCACAAACTGCAGCTACTAAGAGAGGTTGTTACTTTGAGTGCAACAAATGAGTTAAGTACTTAGGTTTCAGAGTAGCAGCCGTGTTAGTCTGTATCCGCAAAAAGAACAGGAGTACTTATGCTCTAATAAATTTGTTAGTCTCTAAGGTGCTACAAGTACTCCTGTTCTTTTTAAGTACTTAGGTGTCCCTGGAGTTTTCAGGTCTTATCTTTTTGTCTTTTTTTGGGAGGCATTATAAAACCAAAGATTCAAGTTCAGTTGGTCCTCTTAAGCCAAATGAGTGTGATATAATAAGCAACAATGAAATAAAGTCCTATTTTGGGCTGCCCCACTGCTGAATATATACGCTTTTTTATACATTAATAAGCCTGAAAATTGGTAGCAGTCTAGGGATTTCAGGAGTGAGTGTCTTTGACCCATAGTCCCCCAGGGGCAGAGAGATGAATTGCCTTGGCAGAAGGCTCTGGACAAAAGAGGTTTTTGCTGTTGGTATAGTCACAAAACTTCACTTTCATTCAGACACGTTAAATATGTGGGTGAACGCTTTTCACAAAACGGTCACTCTATATTTGACATCAGTCCTCATCCTCAAAGGAACATGCACAACATTTTCAAAAGATAAACTTGGGAGCTTAAATTCATAACTTCGCTGGACACTGAGTCATGGATTAATAGACACTGGATTTATGGCTTATTACAACAATCTATAAGCCACTAACTATCCCCCCATCTGTCTTCCCCTGCCTTCCTTTCTCCCCATGACTGGCGGGGTGTTAACTTCACTTTGAGTGGTCCCTTTAAATATGCATTAACTACTTATGCTAAATAATCTTTTCCACCTTGATGTAGCTGTGACGCTGAGTATGTTTCCCAGACCTGAAGAAGAGCTCTGTGTAAGCACAAAAGCTTGTCTCTCACCAACAGTAGTTGGTTCAATAAAAGATATTACTTCGCCCATCTTGTCTCTCTAATGTTAAATATTAAGGCTATGTCTACTCACACTTTTGTTGGTAAAACTTTTGTTGGCTGAGATGTTAAAACAAACAAACAAACAAAAAAACCCAACTCCCTGCCCGACCGACATAAGCTTCACTGATGTGGACAGTGCTGTCAGCGGGAGATGCTCTCCCACTGATATAGCTACTGTCACTTGTTGGGGGTAGTTTAATTATGCTGATTAGGAGAGCTTTTTCCTGTCAGCATAGAGTGGCTATCTGGGAGTCCTTACAGTAGTGAAGCAGTACAGGTATACCACTGTAAGCTATGTAGTGTATACATAGTCTAAGACTTTTGAAAGATAAAATATACTCTCACAAGCTTCAGTCAGTACTACTGGTGGTTAAGCAGGTAACACTCTTCAGTCTGTCAATACTGAACCAGTGGCCTAGCATGACATGGCAGTATGCTGCTGTTTTTTGAATAAGATGTAAAACTGAGATTGTGACAAACTGGCATCTATTAAAGATCCCTTGCATTTTTCATAAGTGGAGTGTTAATCCTGGGCAGTTTGATAACATTCTGCCTAGGTAAATTCACCTTGCAGTTGTAGTTGACCAGTCCTAAATTTTTGTGTAGTTTTGTTGTCTACTGTTAAATAGCTGCTACAGAAGTGGGTGCATTTCAGTGATGGATAAAGCTTAAATCATTTGGATAGCCTCTGGAATGAAAGATTCTGTAAATGTATATTTAATTTTTTATTTTAAAGTATTAGGGTATGGTAGACTTCTGAATTAAGGCTCAAACATTTGGGCTCCAAATGCAGGCTTAAATAGAACTAATTTTTAATTGGAACACCGGAAATTTCCAAAGTGGAAAGAGGCCAGGAAACCCATCTTGATTTTTGTCTCTGAAAATGCAAACAGTACTTATTAATTTAGGAGCTAAACTCAGATACTCTTTAATAAAGCAAAGGGGGGAAAAAACCACTAAGACTTATATTTGTTGCCTTTTGGAGGTTTTGCCAAGTAATGTGAAATCAGGATTTGAAAAATCTACTGTCCCTAGGAAAGTGAGAATTATTCCTTGGCAAATGAGAGAAACTACACAATTAACCTCTGCAGGATATAAGCTTACATTTATGGTTGAGGAAAACCTTAGAGAAGAACAGTTTGTACGTTAATGAAGGAATGTCTTCCTAGGTTGCCGGCAGATAGTTCTAGTGATGGCTGCTGTTTTTAGTTGTACCAAGTACTGGGTTTCACTATTGCTATTCAGAATCTTCTGGCATCTGCAAAAGTGTCAAGAATTTGTAAGTTTCAAACGACTGTTACTGATATGTAAAACAGAAACAGGCAATACATTTTATCACTGGGGGAGGGAGTATAGTAGAAATCTCTCCTTCAGTCTCTTCTCAGAAAAGACAGGAAGTTGTCTTCTTTCATGCAGCTCAAGAAGAGTCATCTTCAAACTTTCCAGCCATCATACAACCCCAACTAATAGATGGCGACTCCCAAGTGGGAGTAAGCAACAGAAATCCCAGCATTCTCCCACTTCCTAGTAGCTACTGGCAAGGGAGCTGGGCTATTCATCTGGGAGTTGCCCCAGAACTTCGCTTGTGTACTGCCTCCTTTTCTTGTCTTTGTATTTATCTACAGGTAGTGGGTTAGGTATCTGGTGATTTTATTTTGTATTCACATGAAACAGTTCTTTTGAGATGTTCTGCTAGAATTCTAAAAGCAACGAATTTTTACACATCTGAAATGTTCAGTAAGTGATCTATACAGACTATTTGGTTATTTAACTTTAAAGTAGACTATTCAAATGTTTGGGTGTTTTTGGTCATTACAGAGTTCTTAAATTTTTATTATTCGAATGAATCGTCTTGGGCAAGCTTTGAAAATGACTACAGTGATGATCCTGTAGAGAGAATCTCAGTTGGCAGGCTGATGCTTTGGTTCACCTGAATGATTCTTTTTGTAGTATTACAGCTTTAGTATTCTCACTCTGTTCAGCTTTTCCATCTGGAGCAATTGAGCTGCTAGTAATCGGTACACTGTTGGATGAATTCTTTTCTTTTTTTCTCACCATCTGGAGAAGTAACAATTGCAACTTAAGTCAATTTTTATCCCCAGAATGAACAGCATCAGAAATGGGCTAAATTTTAGTCGTTTGCAGCTTTCAGTACATAAATTATGTAGTTGTATGATCACTACACTTGCAATCATTGTCTAACAGTACATTTTATCATTTAGTTTAGTCTAGTTTGGGGTGTAAGTGTGGATTATACATCTGTTGAATCTTGTAGACTACTTCCCTCCCATTTATACTGGCAAACATCTTTGGCATCTACAGCAGTTGTTTAGGTTGAAAAGGTTATGTTCGCTAAAATTTCTTATTTAGCTGTCTTGTTGTAATTCTCCAGTTGAAAACAAGAAGTACCAACATGATGTGACCAGCCAGCTCTGTGCTCGAGACCATTAGTGGTCCACAGACCATAGTTTGAGTGCATTTCCAATTTATTGCCTAACTTTGATGTTTTGAATTGACGTCACTCTTAAAATGACTACAAATTCACAATCCCTCCTTTCTTCTAATAACCATCCACCAAATATTTTGATAAAACTGGAAATCTTCAGATGTTCAGGGGATAGCTTCCAAAATCGTAATTTCGACTTAATTCTGAGTTCTTTCCAGGAAAATGTAGAAACTTTCTAAATGCTGCTAATCCAATTGACCTGTAACAAAGCATTTTTTTACTAGTAGATCCTGACAAACAGAGATGCTAACGGAAACAGTTTTTTAAAGCAATATGTAAAAGTAAAAACTAAATGTTCAGAAGGTTGTGATTTTTGGTTTTAGCTTTAGTATCTAAAATGTGTTGTACATAGTGAAGAACAGGAGTTGTTGAAAACACAACCTGCTTCAAACGGATTGTTTCTTAGCTAAACTCAGGTAGCAGTGGTTTGTATAAGCCACAGTGTTAAAAGCACCAAGAACTGGTATGGGGAAAATAAGAGGAAAGATAAAGAAATAGGTGGTTTCAACTTTGGGGACTATTGGTTCCCAAAACATGGGGAATAGGGTCAGAATAAAAAGACTTCTTTAAAGAACTCTTCCATCTTCAGTGATCTAAAATGAGAATTCATCAACAGCAAGTATAAAAATGACCCATTCTTCTAATTATAGAAAAGAAAATTAGGACTACTTTATATATCAAAAGCAAAATAATGTTCAAGAGTAAGTGGGCTAAACTCTCTAACATTTAGCCCTGGGAGAAGCTACTGTTTGCAGAAGGAATTTGAAGGTCTGACAATATGTCAGTTGTGCCTATGTTTAAAACATTTGGTCTTTATTTTAGTGGATAAAAGCTTGAGAGGCTACGGAGTACAGGAATATTTTAAAGAAAGATATTGCTCCTCTGTAGTAGATGTGTATGGTGGCTTCCAGTCGGAAGAGAAATACACAACATGGAGTCTGAGTATATTGTCAGTGAAGTTTGGTTTTTTTATACTTGTATACAGTCTTGGAACAACAGTGGTCACAAGCAGCATGCATGCAATGCCTCCCTTTCAGGGACATCAACTCAAACACCATTGCCTGGCTTCCAGCGAGCTTCTCTTCCTCAAGAATTCTCTCTAATTAGAGAGTTTAAGGTGGAAAACACTGACTGTTTGCCTCAGCATTTCCTAGAAATTTGCAAGAAAGTCACATTTTCTTCCAAGACTAAAACTTGCTTGCACTCTTAAGAAATTGTAAGGTACTAACACCATCTGGTGACACCTGCTATAATGGATGAATTAATCAAACTGCATATTCTAAGGGGAAAATATTTTTCTACTCACCTTGGGTAGATATGGAGAATATATTTAAAAGCAGCCTAGGTGAAATTTGGGACAAACTATTTTACTTTGGAAAAATCACCTTTCCTTTTTGAAGGGACTCTGTCATCTTGTAATTCAGTTGCTGTCATAAAAGGAGTTGAAAGCATTTGCATATACTGTTTGCTCCCAAATCCCCACATCTGTTTTTGTTCTAATCACGTCCCACACAACTTGAAGAAACTGAATTTGGCATACTTGTGGGTATGCACCAACTGAACCCATGAGAAACATATCTTTCAGTTATAGTAATGTGAGATGTCACTTGTAAAAATGGTAAGACTTTTTTTTAAAGTTGATTCTTTTTTGTTAATTTTATGGGTAAAATACTTAGCTAGCTTTTGCAACTTCAGCTTAATGCTGGCAGTTGCCTGACCTTCTGCCAGAATGTCTGGTGTAGGTGAAGAGGTGGGAAGAAGGAATAAAATGCAAGTGTCTATTGGATAAACTATCTAAAATACAATTGATATTTACGGACTTGCTGCTGTTTCTAATGTTGACAAACATACTACTTTGCCTTACTCTCCTTATATTCTTCCCCATTTCTGTACTGAGCTGTCTCCCAATATCCTGCTTCTTTTCTGTTCTCTTGTTGGTCTGCTTTTGTGACCTCAACATTTTCACTCTTTTTACAGAGAAGAAAGTAAAATGACTTACTCTAGAATCTTAATCTTTAAATTATTCTTCTGGCTCTCCAGAGAGAGGTGTTCTTGTAACATCCACTTGTCTGCATGTGTACAAGGGTGGAAGACACAACATGAGAACAGGAATCTCTAAGGCTTGCATGAAATATTTGGACGGGTTTGATTTAAAAAAAAAAAAAAAAAAGCTGTTAAATATTGCTTCAATGAGCAGTTTTATACCAAACTCAATTTGTCCACTTCTAATAAAGTGAGAGAAACTTCTGTTCCAACTTAGTTTCCTTTATTAATGGAGTCACTAAATTGGGGGGGGGGAAGCAAGAACCAAAAGCCTCCCAAGCCCCCAGTTGTGAGCTATCACAACACATACAACTCTTGAACAGTGGAAGAGCTGAAACATTCATTACTGATGGTAGCATACACTTAAAAAAAAAAAAAAAAAAAAAAAATCACCTTCTGCCAATAAGTTAAAATTAACAAGAGGTCATTTGTGTAGTTTCTTGATTTATATAAACTTTCAGATTTTGATGATATTAAATAGAAGAAATACAGTAGTATTGATAATGGCAAAGAACTCTTGAGAATATGCAAAGAAATATGGTAAACATTGCTCTCATAATAGTGAATGGAATAGCTCTGTGCATATAATGAAAAGGAATGGTGTGGCATTAAATGAGAACTGCTTGATTATCTACAGTGCATGTTTGACTTGAGTGACATGTGGGAATGAAGCCATGTAGAAGTTTTACATTGTAAAATTGCATCATGCTATTGTAAAGGTTTTAAACTTTGACAGAAAAAAATTAATACGAGAGGCATGCAAGTGTCTGGGTTTAGAAGTAACGGAGTTTTGCCAGTTAGTTCTGTTTTTCTAGGTAGCAGCCTGATTTGCTTGTGCTAAGGCACTCATTGGTTGTTTCAGTCCGGAGTGCTGATTGTGTCCGCTCTAGCCACTCTTTATCGGTTTAAGTCAGAGGTCCCTAAACTGTGGGGCATGCCCCCTAGGGAGGCACGGAGGAACGTTGGGGGGGAGGGTGCGACTGGGGTCAGGGTCAGCCACCCCGGAGGGGCAGGGAGGGGAGGGAGCGTCACCCAGCTCTGCTTCTGGCTCAGGTCCCGGCTGCCGGCCTCCTTGCTCCTGTCTGGGTTCCCCACCCACCCAGAGCCGGCTCCCGGGGAGAGGTAAAAAGTTAGGGGACCACTGGTTTAAGGTTTGCCCATATGTTCCTATGATTAAAATATGAGGGCTGTTAAAGCTGACCGGTCCCTCAACTGGTGAACCTCTCTGGTTTGCTACCTGAGTCTTCTCTGCTCCTTGCACTAACCCTCAGTCAGCAGCATAACCCATGTTACCTCTGAAATGCCCACTGCTTCTGGTCTTCATTTTCCCCACTACACCTCTACCCCGGTATAACATGGTCCTCCGGGAGCCAAAAATCCCTACCGCGTTGTAGGTGAAACCCTCTTATATCGGGGTAGCGGCGGCAGGGCTCCAGCAATGATTTAAAGAGCCCGGGGCTCCGGCCGTGGGGAACTCGGGCCCTTTAAATCGCCACCCGAGCCTTGCTGCCGGAGCCCCAGGGTTACCGCGCTATATGCGAACCAGTGTTATATTGGGTCGCATTATATATTGGGATAGAGGTGTAGATGATTCATCTGTGACTCACCAGAGGAGGCTTCATTCTGACTCCTCTCCATAACCTCCCAATGTCCTGCTACTTCTGGCTGTCCTCTGTTCTAGCGCTGCTGTGCCTTAGGGTACATCTACACTACAGCGGGGAGTCGATTTAAGATACGCAAATTCAGCTACGTGAATAGCGTAGCTGAATTCGACGTATTGCAGCCGACTTACCCCGTTGTGAGGACGGCGGCAAAATCGACTTCTGCCGCTTTTTGTCGGCGGCGCTTACTACCACCTCTGCTGGTGGAGTTAGAGCGCCGATTCGGGGATCGATTGTCGCGTCCCGACGGGACGCGATAAATCGATCCCCGAGAGGTCGATTTCTACCCGCCGATTCAGGCGGGTAGTATAGACCAGACCTTAGTTAGTGACTAGCTGATTTCCTGGTTGAGTCTCTTGTTTTGACAAATGACAGCTGGTTTATCAGTGTTGGTGAGCAATACCCATGGATGATTGCTGTCTGGCATTGCAGCAAGAGGAGCAGCATGAGTCGCTATGCTCCTCACAGCTTCTTGGCTTCCAGCTCTTCTTCCAAATCTAACTGGGCATAGATGACACTTGAGTTGACAGTGCATCAGATGTGCCAGTTTGAGACTCAGTCAACTGGACTCGGGGCATTCCGTAGATATTTCAGTAGAAAGCTGCAGTTATTGTTCTCTTGTGAGGTGCTTTTCAATCAGTTCAGGTGGAAAAGTTAGCTTACTTTTCTTGCGTGGGCAAAGCCTTACATTTTCCTTCAAGGCCAAATAATCCTACTTTCTTAAAAGCCTTATAATTTCTGCTGACTGCAGCTGACTCGCACTGGTGAGAGCAGCTCTACTGGCTTCCTTTCTGTCAGTGCTAAACCCTTGGTACCCTGTTCATAACAGTTATTCATTATATTGACTTAGCAGATGTTTCTACATTCAACTGAATACTGGAAGGCAAAATTCTTCCCGTTTGCAGAAGTTTTGGGATAAGATAGAATAAATTGTTTTCCCTTTTATGCCATTTCTACTATACACTTGTTCAGGGTGAGTTTTATGTGAATTTGGCCAGTTTTAGTAGTGCTCATAAAAACAGGATTGATAGTGCTGCCTAAAAGCAGATGCTAGGGCCTTGCACTGTCCTGTTATACACCGTGGTATTAAATGACCCCACTCTAGTACTCCATCCCTAGTATCACTGTAACAGAAATTGCCAGTTGCAGAGTATGTGTGCAGGTATTTACCTGGTCATTTGCTTCTGGGATGTCTCAGGAGAGTAGGATGATAGTGAGAGGAAGAAACAGTGTTATACACCCTATTAACAGGAGTATTTCTAGTTTTTAATATTTAGGTAAATTATGACCAGCTTTAGAGTAAAACCTCTTTATCAGTAGTCTTCAGTGGTGTTTTGACATATGTCAAAAACTTAATCCGCAATGAGATTCCAGCAAGTGTGGGAGACTTCAAGGGTCCATCAAAATCTTTTACACTGTAAAAATTGTAACTCTTTAAATATACCATAGGTTAACAAACTGCTTGTTTCAATTGTGGTTTATTGATTTAACCTAACATAGCATGGTGGCAGAAGTCTGTAGTACTGACATAGCCTAAGTCACTTTTATCCTAAAACTAGAAATTCTACTAATTAACTCTATTCACAGCATCTTGGGCCTGTAGGCAGCTGAGTAAAAACATAGAGGCAAATAAACTGAATGTGGGGTAGAGTTCTGAGGGGGAGCTGTTTAAACATCTTTACTGGGGAAAAAATAGATACAGCAAGTGCAGTTTCTTAAGGTGCCAAACTCCCAAGTTTTTTTCCGAAACAACTTTTGTACAAAGAAAAGCCTGCATTCCATTTATCTGGATTTCTTACAAGAGTAAGTTACCAATGTGGCACATTACATTCTATAAAATGTTCCCAAATGTGCATAAGGTTGCCTAATGCTTTCTGTTTTCAAATCCTGCTTTCAGCTGCTTGTAACTATGCCAAAAGTCAGCTGTTTGGGCTGAATTTTCCATGATAGGTGTCTGACTCAGGCTGAACTTTTTGGGAAAGTTTGTTAAAATGGTACAGTACAGCCATTTCTTAGATGAAAGCCAAGGAAAATTTTTGTTTTGTGACAGTATAAGACCTTTTTAAAAAAAGTTCTACCACATTTTGGCAAGGACATTGGAGGTCACCCAGGTGCTAGGGATGTTCCTTTTGCTAATCCCATGAAGGCCTACTCACCAAGTTGCAAGCCGCTGAAAATCTAAAGTTCACTATGCTCACTGGAGGTGTGTTAGAGACTGGAAGCTAAATTCCAAAAAGATTCTCAGCACTGAGCATGCTACCTCTCCAAACAGCTGCTGTGTGTCAGTTAGACTGTGCATTTACTAACACCCACAAAGCGACTGAGTATGCTGTCTTGGGCTGCAGGTGCTGAGGAGGAATTTATCTGCACTTGCTCCTTCTAGAAGCTTGGAGGTATGGGGACCATTCTGATCCTATTGGGATCCCGGAAGTGGGTGGGCAGAAGCCCACCCACTTCTAAAGGACCTCCCCCCAGCCTAAGGGGAGGATCCATAGGACCTGGAAACCAAGTGATTCTGGGGGACAACTAATGAGATAACCGGGACAGGAGTGAGGTCAAATAAAGGGAACCTGACGGGACACCGAGCAGAGAACCCCGGACAGCGCCCACTGCTCCTCGAAGACGTCAAGGGAGTCAGTGGATGCCGCCCAGAGGAATTCTGCCTGGATGCGTGAACGGATGGAGGATCGGAAATAGGCCCCACAGTCACCAGGCAGCAGAACTGAGAGCAGGGAGACTTTCTCCTTTGCTCCTGCTGCTGGTGCCCAGGCAATGTGGAAGAGGAAGCAGCTGACCATGAATGAATTGGGGGTGAGGTGGCTAAGACACAACTGGCAGTGGGTGGATAGGAGCAGAGAGGTACAGACAGGCTTGAGGGATGGTACAAAAGAGTTTATGGCCAGTAAAGAACACTCCCCTCCAGAAAGTGCAATTGAATCCAGGTTCATCATGTCAGCAGGTGTCTGGGAAAGCCACAAGCAAAGAGTCTCTCATCCCCCTCTAGTCACTGGCTCACTTGGAGGGTGCTACCAGTTACTCATTTAGTTCAAGTAGTTCCAAACCTGCTGCTTAATTCATGTGGGCGTCTGTATGGTTCTGCATGATAGGTGTTTTTTCCCTACTTATTTTTTAAAAATGAAGAAATATAAAAACTATATTAAAAAAAAAGTACAGTTGCCAAGCTAAGTCCTTAAAGGTTAGGAAATACCAGTATTGTGGTTGCTCATGCAGCTTCAGTTTGGCCCCCATGTGAATGTGTATTATGATAATCTTTAATTATATGATTAAATACTGTTTTTTCCCTCATACAGTGCACGGCCTGGCTGGTGCACTGAGCATGGTTTAATTTAGGCTTGTGTAGTGAATAAAGGTGTCTGTAGGACCCCTACCTCATTTGTTGCAGAGGTGTTCTGTGGACAGGGCAAGGAAAGGCAGGAAGAGAGAGGATGCTTTTGTGGTCAAGGTACTTAAATGCCACCCTGGAGAAATGGATTCTATTTGTGCCTCTGCCACAGAGTTGTTATGTTATGCTAATTAGGTCACTTGCCAGAATTTTCACTTGTGGCCACTAATTGTGTTCTTCATTTTCTGGGCACCTAATTCAAGACACCTGGGGCCAGATTTACAGAAGTGCCGAGTGCTTAAACTGCAGGTGGAGTTAATTGGAGCTATTCATTGAACATAAGAAATAATAAAAATGCTAAGTATTCTGAAAAATCAAACCATAGGTATCTTAAATTGGGAACTCAAAAGTAATGGGCACTTTTGCTGATTTTGGCCTTACTTGGTATGCCTCTGTTCTCCCACTGTAAAATGCAGCGGTATCAGTTCATCTTTCAGGGATTTTGTGAAGATATTGTTTGTATAGCACTTGGATACTAGTCAGAGTACCACAGAAAAGATCATGGGGAAATTCATAATTTTGTATTCAGTGTGGGGTTTGGATGGTGTCTGCTAAAAAGGCCTGGGTCACACATTGAATGAGAAACAAATTTAAAGAGCCCATCTATCCTGTTCACAAAAAGAGGTGGTGGTCATGTTGGAAAAAAAATTGTGATCATGAACTAAGACTGCATTGTAATCATAGGCTCCAAGAAGCCAAATTATGGTTGTACGGGTTTAGTGTAGTCTGTACTATGAAGGAATAAACATTTTGTTTTTTTTAAATCAAATTATAAGCAATTCTGTAGACTATTAAAATGATTGATCAAATGTAAGTAACTTTACATTTTTCCTCCCCTTGCTTTGTGTTCTGCTGCGTGCTGCTGGACCTGTCATTGCAATGCTTGGAATTCATCACTTTTTACTGTTACCCTTGGATCTACTCTCTCAATATCTGGAACACTGGAATGATGGAAATATGTTGTTTACAAAGTAGCTGTGAGTATTATTACTTTTACAATTACACTTAGACTAAAAAAAGTGTTGGTTTGTTTAGAGTAACTGTTGAACTAAAACTTTACAGAATACAGTTGGATGAAACTCAAGCTAAGAATAAAAACATTAAGCTACTGTAGGTATTTAAAACTTGATGTTCTGACCTGGTATAATGATTCACAGTGTGGAAGTGAATCAATGAAATAGTAGCAAAAACAGCTTTAAAAAACCATTTGAGGAATTTAAAAGCTAAGAATTTAGTAAATTGCTGGAAAATAAAAAATGGAATGGGATTAATCATGATTTAAATCAGCAAGCAGGAAACTATGATTTAAACTTGATTTTTATCATTTTACATTTGGTTATTTTCCTGAAGAGAAGTTCATTCTCATTAATGTGTGTAACCATATTCTGTTGATTTATAATGAACGTGTACTAAATTTGGTACTACTTTTTGCTAACCAGGAGTATATGCTGCATCTGTACACTTATTTAAGCAACTATATAGTGAAGTAAATGTTTCTCCAAAGCAATGGCTCATCAGGCTGATGTAGTTTTAAGGCATGTCAGTTTCATAGCCAGTGGTACACAAGATAGTGATGTGGCCAGCATTATGCCTCGCTGTCTTTGACTGCCCTAACCTGACGGGTCAGGTACCCGTTTTACAACTGGGTGAACTGGAGGTGACCTTCTAGTGTGAGAACGAGCAAGATGCGAACCCATGAAGTTGAGGATTGTAGTTGAGCACCTTAACCACTCAGTCATTGCACCTCAGTCAGTTATATAGTTTAACATGCGTTTATTCAGATAATTATTTTTGTTTTATTATGCTAGAAAATGGTGAATGAAGTATTTCTTTAGTAATTTTTACTCAGCATTTGTCAAGATGCATTTGGATTGAAATTGGAATTCAATAAAAATGCACAAAACCAGCATTTTAAAGTTATTTAACAAAAAACAAACAAAAAAAACTACCTTAATGTACTGGATACATAAGAAAGTTAGGAAAAAACTACCAAGACATGTTTTGCATTTAAAACTCACTAAATTTACAGATATTTCTGGTCACTATGTGACCAGACTTTCCAAAGGTGTTTAGGTGCCCTATTTAGGTGCCTAATCTGCTTGGGCATTTTTGGAAATCCCATTAGATATCTATATATCCTTTGCAAATCTGGTCCTGTGTCACTTAGGTTTTTAGAACTAGTAGATCTCATCCTCTCACCTAATTTTTAATTCATAGTTGCAAGAGGAAAACTTCTCAGCTTTGAACTAGTTGAGGTGAAGGAAATATTCTTTGCATCTCCAACTAAATTGAAACAAAAAATAATGAATGCAAAAGCTTTCACAACTAACTGAAAGTATTTACATTTGGAAAAATATAAATACCAAAATTCACTCCATTTTAAAGGCTGAAAATAATATTTAATACAGCCAGTCATGGTGTGCTATACCTAGAAAGCTTGAGATAACCTCAAAAGTTAGATATTCCCTTCCCTCCATTCTTTGTGTAATGAAAAAAGCAGCACTGTTTAATTCATTAAAAAGAGGTCTCATTGACGCAGCATATCTTTAAATGATTGTAATAGATTATGGATAGGTTTATTTTTAAAAAGAAATGTATATAGGTTAAATAACTCTTTAACCACACTGCTTAAAAAGACAACACTGCATCTAATCAAAGCAAAGCTTGTAGAGTAACTGGCTTTTTAAAGTTATTTATTCCTCCTGAGGTTCAGGATGTGTATGAGGTAAGGTGTTTTTTTTTTTTCTTGTTACAGTAATGATATCACAGCAACACTTTTACTGAGTACAGACAGTACTAATGAAGACACAAGTGTGAAATGTACTATAGCAAAGCTTTTAACTTGTGTTCTCTTTAAAATATATATTTGAAAAAGCATTTTCCTAAAATGAAAACTGATGGGTCATAGTACATAGTAATGGCCACTGACTTTAACCACTTCAGTTTAAAAAAACCAAACCACACGCATATTATTATTTTACAAAATGTCTGCTGCACATGCACTGAGGCTAAAGATTTTTAGCCTAGGGTCTTAGTGCAAAAGCATGGCAAGGCTAACAACATAGAACTGCTCTGAACTGCATTAATTTGCAACTGTTGGTAAAAATATTGTGCACAATGTACTTGCAAGATAATGTAGATTAGGGGCTCAATCCTGTTCTTTCACACAATTTAATTGTGGATTTATAGCTCAAAAGGGGAAAGGGAAACTGAAAAAATAACCCTTGCAGCATGACCTGAAATCAACAGATCTGGGCTCTGTTGGAGCAAATGAGGAAGTGGGTTCTAGTATTGAGGACCTGTCACTGAAAAATCCATTGAGCTTCTTCCCATTTAAATCGGGAAGCTCTATGCTGCGCATATTCACTTTTCTAGTTGTTTTTGTTCTCAAGTATTGAAGACAATATTACTCTCTAATCCACTGGTGATTCAGAAAAGTGGTAGTCAGTAATAGACCAATATAGCTTGTTTTTAATTTTTCTGGGGACACAAGATTCCTCCACTCTCTATGGGAAATTACTGTTCCACTTGGGGTTGCTTCATAGCAGCAGGGCTGTCGAAGACTTTTTCACTGTGTGGTATGTAGAAACTTTTTGTCCTGGTCCTAGTGGGAGTGGGGTTGGGATCAAGCAACTTCTCCTCTACAGTATAGCATGGGGTGAACGCAGCAGCTTACCATCAAAGTGTAACACCCCCACCCCCAGCACAGTGTGATGGAACAGGCTTTCAGGCGTGCTCTTCCTCCCCGCCCTCCCCGTGAGAGAAACAGTTTAAAACCATTTAAAAACTTGACATAAAGGATGAAACTAAACTTTCTGTTCCTTTAAAAACAAGCCCCACCCCTCCCACATCTGAAATGTACAGTCCTAAGGTTCCCTTAAAGCAACAGCAGGAGATACCAGCCATGTGGGGATCACTGGTTCTCGATCAGTGGTTCTCAACCTATTTACCATTGTGGGCCTCATATTCAGCTCTCTGTGTTACATGGACTGCATCCACACAATATATATACTACCTGTATGGCCCTTAGGATGTCACATGGGCCACAGCTGTGTGCCGATTGGGCTGCAAGTGGCAAGTGGGTTGAAAACCACTGATCTAGTTTGAAGAAGGAGTAGGATTAAGCACCTGCAAAAGCCTTCATTAATAGGTGGCAAAATAGGCACTGACAACACCCACATCCTTCCCAACCATCCCTACAAAAGGCATCCTTCTGAACTACTGTGAGGAAATGGAGACACATCTACAGTAGGTTTTTTTTGTACCAGTACAATCACACTGAACTAGCTGCACTAGTGATGATCCCATGTAGAAGTGGTGCACTGGTGTGACTTGCCTCAGTTTCAGATTGGGCTAAATTGTGCCAATGCAAAGGTATATCTATACTAGGAGTGCTTTACTGATATAGGGATACAGGTAAAGTAGATCAGCAAAGTGCTGGTAGTGTGGATGCAGATATACTGATACAAAGTGCAGTTTTGCCAGTCTCATACCACCCCCACAAGCAAAATATTTTGTACCATTAAAAGTGCATCTTTTCTGGTATAACTGCATCCACAGTAGGGACTTCTGTTGACAGTTATTTCAGTCAGGGATCACACCTCTTCACACTCGATCAACATAACATGATGGCAGAAGTTTATAGTGCTGACATGGCCTAAGTCACTTTTTATATTGTTGCAGTGCCATGTATACTGGGAGTTTGCACCAGTACCACCACAATGGTATAGCTATAATTATGCAAAATACCATTGTAGACAATGGCTGGCTATCCCCCCCACTCCAGTCTTCTGCCTGGTGCTGCAGTTTACTAAATTGTCTACAATTTAATGAATAAACATCTTGACTTAAATCAGCATTGGCATAACAGTTGTACAGATGTTAAAAGCTAACGAAGATTAGTCTGAAGTGTATTAGAAAATTACAAGCATTTCTTTTGACTATTTAAATGTCTTTGTTTTTGTATTAGCAACAGAAGAACCTTGAAGGATATGTGGGGTTTGCAAATCTCCCAAATCAAGTTTACAGAAAGTCTGTGAAGAGAGGGTTTGAATTCACGCTCATGGTAGTAGGTGAGTTGTTTTCTTTATGCATCTAATTGGTGATTCACCTTCCCCAAAAGAATTTGGAGTAACTGAAGTTTCAGCTACTCATGTGTTTACCTCATTTGTGAAAGTTAATTAGAATGTATATTATACTTACCATTTTTGTTTTTTAAAATGTTAAATTCTAAAGTGTTTTTTTAGGGCATACAGTCCAGTTGAACATTCATTTTTTGTCTTCTGTTATATAGATGAATAGGGATAGAAAATGGGAAGATAAAGAGCCTTCAGCAGAGATGGGGTGTTGTGCTAGCCTATGTAGAAACTTTAACGTAGATCTACTGAAAAGTGTCTGCAAACATGATGTAGTGGAAGTCATTGAGGTCTAGAGCTCAGCATCATGTATGTTCAGTCTACAAGTAAAAATGTGTTTTAGTTGTCAATGGAACAGTTTCAGCTGGGGATCTGAAAGTCTAGCTGGATTCCTTCCTTCCTTGCACATCCAGTAATCAGGACCCTATGTATCCTGTGTTTGTGGCACCAAAATTTTGCTACAGAATCCAAGCCTTCATGTAAAGAAACATTTATAGTTTGCATGATGGCAAAGAAAAACAAATACTGTATAAGCTGATAGTGTTTTTTCCAGTGACTTCAGAGATCTTGAAACAACCACAGATACTTGACTAATCCTGCTCATTACAGTGGGATGGTAAAATTAATGGTTGGTCTTTGGCATACGAGTTAACTTTGTTGGTCACTTTAGATGGATGTTTCTGCTAATGAGTTTATCCCATAATGCTAAATTACCATCCATGCTGTTTGGGTGTCAAACTTTCATTTTCCCCCTGACTAGATGTATGATGTAGCTGTGTGATCAAAGTTGAAATATCTGCAGTACCTTGGAAACTAAATATGAGGCTAGTGTAAAGCTGTTTTATTTTTTTTTTTGATCTTTAAAAAAAAAAAACGAGTGCTGTACTGATTCTATTTTAATGTTTATATAAAAATCCCAGCTTGTGAATTTAAATGACGCTGTCTCACAACAGGTAGTTTGCTACAGAAACCATTGACCATGCCCCACTGCTTTGTTAATTTGATGAAAGATAGTGTTACTTTTCTGCTGTTTAGATTTGAACCAAATTGCTGTCTTAACTGTTGGATGTGTAACTGAGTTAACAGGGCAGGTACATTTAAAAAAAAAAAAAAGTATGCTTTATTGACAGGTAGCTGTTCAGTCCTGCCCTCATTCCTTGAACTTGAAATCCTGAAGTGGATCAAAAACTACTTAGCTTGTTTGGATTTTGCTCACATTGTTCATCACAAAGTTACAAAAATGTTAATGAGTAGAAATTTTAAAATGGGCGCATCCTGTAATAGCCAACTGTCCTTGTTCATCAATACATCCATCTAACTTGTAGCTTGATTAACCAATAAGTATCTCAGTATTATGTAATCAATTGAACTGATAGCTTGTGTAATCATTGTGTCCCTATAAGAGAATGGTCACAAGTATAGTACCCATTGGTTGAGTTACCAAATCTAGGTCAAATTAGATCTAACTCATTACAAATCACTGTTCAGGGAAATGAAGAATGTGAGTTGGAATAAAACAATTTGAGTTTATTATTTAAAAATTCCATTATAAACATGCATTCAGCTGCATAACTTGTCATGAAGCACAAAACCCCATTTGGTCTTAGCCCTCTACCAACCAAAAATGTATTCATTTTTCAACAAGTAAAAGTTAGGAATCATGCTGTCCTTAAACAAGGATGAGTTCAGAAAATAATCACACTATACAGAGACTGTCTTCATAAGTTTGTAGTTGCTGAGAGGTGAAAATTGGCAAATTCATTTAATAAAATGGGATATGCTTATTCTATAGTCACTATTTTAAAACCATAACTTTTAAATCTCATGGGAAAACAAATCTCTAAGAACCAGCAAGCTGTATTTTGTTAGTATCTATCTCTGTTCCTCATGACTCGAAATCTTCAGCATCTAAAGCAGTTTTCAGTGCAGATGCATTCAGAGGAGTGCTAAAAAAAAATATTGGTGGTTAGTTAGGAAACTTTAATCTAAAAATTAGATTTGCAATAGGAGCTTGACCTGAAAACTAAGAAGTGAAGCCTTGCAATTACTGACTTTGTTTTTAGTATCAAATCTTTTTACTTCCTAGTATGGATTCACATTCCATTCTGGCAAACGATCAGAACTTCCATTGGCAGGAAGTTAATACATTATTGTGCACAGACCATAAGTGCTCTCTGAAAATTTGAATGATTTCCTTGATGAGGGGTCATTAAAAAAAATTACCAGGTGTTTCATAGACTTAACTTAGTCTGAATGTCAGAAGTTGATCTTTGATTGGATGAACATATTCCCTATAACACTAGGTCAGTATTTAATGTGGAATAATACACAAACCCATATGGTACAGCGACAGCATAATTTTTCACTTTATTTCCTGCCATGTTTGACTCAGTGTAGTGGAAAACAATTAGAGCCTTTTAAAAGAGAGACTGCTGAAACAGAATGTTTTACATTTTTTTTAACAATAGAATAGGAGGTTTTTTAGACAAGTGGTAGTAGAAAGGTAAAGCTTAATTTTTTTTCAACAGTTCTAGTCACAGATAAAATTAGGAATACTTAACTACTTTAAGAAGTATTGTAACAATTGTGAAATGTATTAAGCCTTTTAAATAGAATATGAGGTGGAGAGGAATTCATTCTGAGATTTCCAGGCAATGCATTTGGAAAGCTTTTGATTTAAGAGAGAAATTCCCCTGGATCTTCCAGATATGAAGGATTCCAAGTATCTGTTTTAAACATAAAGATGATTATGAATCTATTGCAACATCTCATTTTGTTTTATAACTCAACTATGACAGACTCCAATAATCTTGAAATATGGATTGTCACTTATTTTTGTACACTGTCTAGTACAGGGGAGCACTGACTTGATTTGAAGCATCTAGTCATTACCACAATGTAAATGATTAATAATAAAGAAGAAACTCTATCAATGGAATATGTTGGACTAATATAAGATTCTGAAACTTGAGCAACTCACGTTACTAGCATATATTTATATTTGTTTGTGGCCAAGTGTTAGCTGATGCATTTGGAAAAGATATTATATATGCTGCATATTGTTGTCTTATTGTTTAGAATGGCCCTTTGGAAGCTTAACTAAAATATTTCCTAATTTTTTCCTCCCTCATGGATGCATGTTGATTTGTTACCGTGGGGTTCCACATAAGTGCTGGCCTGCTGGCTATATTTTATTTATGGTCCGTGTATTATTCATTTGTTCTGGAGTGAAAAATGCAATGTGGAATTGCCAAACAGATACAGGGACATAAAGTAGGTCATGTTTGGGGCTTGCAAACCTTGAGTGTCTAATGACTATTTTCATATGTTCTATAGATTTTAAATCATGGATTGCAATTTCCTGTTAAAATTATTTTCCAATTGTTCAGATAGTCTGGAATGAACTGTTAATCTTTTAAATCTTATCTCCTCACCACGGTAGTTTAAAGCTAATCATTTTTCAATATTAACTACATTATTTTGAGGAAGAAGAGCAAATGTTTCAGGTGTTTGGTAGTTAGGTTAGTTTCTGATTGATTGTGTGGTAGAAAAGATCCACGGCTCAGTTTAAGTGCATGTGATATGTCAAGTTGTCATACATCCAAAATGCAGGACATTTAAAAATAAATTAAATCACTATATACGAACGATCTTAAACTCCATTTGCCCAGCATGGGTAGGAATCTTTTGCTAAGTGAGTGCTATCAACTTCTGCAGAATCTCACCTTTCATCTAAAATTTGGCATGCTTACAGTTGCAAAGAAAACCTTCCAAATATGAACTGAGTTTAAACTGTGAAGTGATGTCATCATAAACCTGCAAAGTTAACTCTGTTGTCAGGATGATGGAGCTGTCACTCCTGTGTGGGAGCTCTTAGTTGCTGGCTGCTGTTGGAATGGTTGTACACATGGGGCGTGCAGAGGCACTGACTGTTAGGTTTAGGGTCCCCTGCTCTCTTGCATCTCCTAAAACAGGATGCCTGCAGGCTCCCCACTCTTCCCATCAAAGGGGTCTGTAATCACTTGTTTAAGGTGAGACAGTCTACACTTAAGTGTTTTGGGAGAACTTTCAGCATTAATTTATTTGTGGGAGAGGTAGCATACATTGTTTGGGGGACGAGGGGGGGGGAAGAGTGCAGAAAAGTGGCCCACCACTGTTCGGTTTATTGGAGATAGTATTAATTTCTTGTGTACATGTTGGTGGAAAAATTAATTGACATTAGTGCTTGCATCTCCAATTCGATGCCTGACCCTACAGAGAGTTTGGCCAGCAGGAGAGTGAGGTCTTTAGGCCCAATGAGCAGGACATACTTGACTGGGTAGGTGTAAATTGGGAGGGACATGGCTTAGGACACTGGTGTATTTCAGCTAGGAGAGTGGGTTTAATTATTGGGCATCTTGGTGTTAAAACATTTTTAAATTCTGTAAGTGTGGAATCAATTTCTTTGAGGTTACAGAACATATTGCATTAAAATATGTAACTGTGCGGTAACTGAGAATAACTTCATCCCATAAATGGTAACTTTTACTATAAAGTGTATATATGATTAGAAAGCAGGGTCTGTGTAAGCTTTTCACATTCTACTCTTTTAGTGACATTTTAAAATTAAATAGAATTATTATATACTTACAAGAAGTCATTATTTTTTTAAATTGTATTTAGCCTCGGTTAACATTAATAGGTTGACAAATTATTTGAAACTTATCTGTATTTTCCCAATAAGTACAATTGCATTGTTTCCTTTTAGAGTAGCTCTAAAAGCATTTAATTATAAGCTACACCAAAGTAACCCAAATTGTTCTCCTTAATTGACCACTTGCATTTGAAATTTGTTCTGAAATTAAAGCATCTGTGTGGAAAACTAGGGGGAAAAAATTGAGGTGATATCTATGCTATCCTGTTCCAATCCTGCAAGGTTATGTAACTGAAATGGTGTTTCATTACATTTCACTGCAGAACAACAAAAGTAATTAGACATCCCTTAGGCATAAGACATAAAGCATATTAAAAACAGAAATATAACCTCATAATCAAATTAATGTTCTGTGCTGGATGTCTTTGAAATTAAGTTTTATAAATACGGTTTCAGAAGGGTTACGTCTAAGGTCAGGAATAAAAGCATTCCACAAACTGAGGCACACAGGTGTAAAAATCTGAACAATATCCATTCTCTGCAGACCCCAGTCTTCAGAAGTCCCATATGTTTTCAATAGTCCATAAGCTACACCCTAAAATATAGTCCATTGGTATCATTAGGTGGGCAAAATCTCTTCCTGAGTTTTGGATGATAAAAAGTTATGGTGGACCTTCCTGCAGAATAGATTAGTGGTAGAACTGAACCTATTTTTTTTTTTTTAAATTCCTTATATGCAAACTTTTGTTATATAATTTAAATGAAAGTTAACACACTTTGATTATTTTATTTAGCACATTGTTCATTAATAAGCAAAAAAGAGTATTTTGGTATCATGTTAAACATTAATTTCAAATCTAAATCTACAAAATATATAATTAAACCACTTCTGCCATCTAAATACCACATAATGTTTTTTTGAAGCTTTTTCGATGCTACTAATGTTGTATGTTCTGCCATAACATTGAGTGACATATCAAGCCTACAATAATATAAAATGGGTAACTTATTAACAATCCAGTGTTCCACATCTAACTGGAATGTCATCATCTGAACTGTCATCCATACTAACTTTCACATCCTCCTCATTTGTGTTCTCATTTATTTGCAGCCTACATGCTGGAGAGCATTTGAGTCCATTTGCAAGGCACTAGAAAACAGGGAGTTTATATTCTGTATTACATTTACAAGCTATCAGCTGCAACACTGCTTCAGGGGTGGGTGGGCCTTTCATCCATTCTGTTGTCAGTTCACCCTCCTCCATGACCCAGCCATGCCATGTTTCAGGGCTGGGTATGACAGGATACTTCTCCAGGCTCCTTCACCAGACAGCAGTCTGGTAATTGGCACACAAAACATGAAGTTAGTGGAAGTCTTTCCATGGAGGCAGCTAGCCAGATTCAGCATCTCCCTTCTTAGCATGGAACAGCTGGTATCTTAGCTCATTCCCCTCTGTGATATTTGACCAAGCTGCATACGTTCTATAGGTGAATTTTTGAAGAGAGAGATCTGCAGACAAGACCCAGTGTTGCCCTAGCTCTGCCAGTGCTCTCTGAGAGAGTCTTTTCTCTGGTGATCAGCTTTAGGCCAATCACCTCCCGACATTCTGCAAAATGTGTTAACAGAATCACATCCAGTGAATGCATGCATTCCTAACATTCTAGTGTGCCAAGGTTGCTTGCTTCTATATACTTCATGCACTTTTTTTGATACCACATCTTATGTAGATTTTGCTGATGTCCCTGAAAAGAGGAAGAGTAAGAATTACCACATCAGTGTCCACAGATGCAATAACTAATTCATGGTTCTTTGATGCATGCTTTACATGTAACATAATCAGAGTGTCTGTCTCTTCTTGTGAAGACTAAGTTCAGAAAGTTTGATGCCCCTTCTCTGGTTAAACTTGTTACAATCTTTCTGGCATGTCACACTGTTTTCTCACTTAGTTTCTCCAGGAAATGGGGCTTTTTCAATTCATCACGTAAGAACTTGATGAGAGCAGTCTTGCTGGTATAACATCCAAGAACGCTGTGTCTCCATTGTTGGATCTTGTAACTAGATATAATGTTGTTCAGTAGTCCTCCAGGGCCAGACCTTCTGTTTCCCCTCCCTGAATTTTTAATAGAGATATTATTTTACACTTCAAAGATCATATCTATGCTGTTGTTGTCAGTTCCAGTCTTCAAGACTGACAGACATGCTCTGACAGATCACTATGTTTTGTTCTCAACATTTATTTTCTGTACAATAGCCATTCCATTTCTGATGCAGGCAGAATGACTAGGTATTGTAAGCTGTTGTTACTCTTTTTTTTTTTTTTTTTTTTTTTTTCCCCCTCTTCTCTCAAGATTCCTTGCCAGGGCTGCTTTGTCTTCCTCATAGTGCTGTCAAAGTTGGAGAGAGCCCAGGGCAGTTGTCCTAAGGGGTGTTGCAACACTTCCCTCATGTCCAAATTCCTCCTTGCTGCTACCAAAAACATATGGCCAAAAAACCTTGTGATCTGCCTTTATATAATCTTCTTTGAGGCTTTTGTTTTACTGGATTTCTGTGTCGTTGCATGTCTTCAGTTTTTGCTTTGGCAGACTGTCATAGATGTTCTGGGTTGGGTGCACAGTTTCTAGCCAGTTACATGTCGATGCTGTGTATGCACCTTCTCCTTTCTCGTTTGCATGTAACAGATCCTCTCAAATGCCTGCAGGAGCTACAGAATCAGTGGAGACAGCCTAACTCATTTGTCTCTGAAAAGGGATTTACGCCGTCTTCTCCAGTGTATCCATCTGTGACTTCTTCTTCATCTCTCTGTATGCCTGATGGTTCTGCATGAGATATGCCAGGTGTTTAGACCTTGATCATTTGTCTTAGTTTCTTCAGACAAGTACTTCTGCACCCTGCCCCAGCTGTAAGACCGAATCCTTTGGTTTCGCCTGCTGTCTGTGTGCCCTTATTGACAGTCTCTTCGCTGGCTTGATCCCCAGTGGTTTGATAACCTCATCTGTATAAAGAAGCCTCCTCTTTTTTTAAAATTATCATACACCTCAGGATGTTCTATTTCAGCCATGTCATTTGTGTGTAGTATACGAACAGACATCTTGCATAATTCTGCTTATCTTAAGCAAAGTACCAGGGTATCATTGCTCTTACCATTGCTAGGTGAAGAAGCCAGTCACCTTCTCTGGATACGCAAATAGGCCCAAGAGCCACCTCAACCACATCAGTGTAGTTAATCCAGAATGCTGATAGCCTGCCATTTTCATGCTTCAAGAAGTTCAGGTGTGTGTTGAAAGCTGAAAGATCATCAAACATCTGTCCTGTGTTTGGACATCATTCAGCTGTTCCTGTGTAGTGTTGCTGCACATCTTTTCCATCTGGATTATTGTCATTGAGGCTTTAAGTGAACCAGGTGGTGGTCATTCAGATATAAAAGCAGGGCCTCATACACTGATTTATGTAGTCTGACAGCTCAATTGTAGTTTTGTCCCTCCAGTATGCTGCCGATGGAA
Organism: Malaclemys terrapin pileata; assembly: GCF_027887155.1. NCBI lineage: Eukaryota > Metazoa > Chordata > Testudines > Emydidae > Malaclemys > Malaclemys terrapin. The sequence continues at coordinate 198,319,259 of NC_071506.1, read as the reverse complement.
CCTTCAGCAATAATACTGAACTCAACTGTGGGACCAACATCCTGGAATCTTTTCCCAATGATCAGAGACATATTGCATATGTGTGAAATGTTCCCATTCTGATTATGGACTTGAGTTTGTCATCCTTCCACAGTATTTCTGCAGCCTTGGCATACAGTGCCTGGTGAGGCACATGTTCAATCTTTCAAGTCAAGTTTTTCCAGTGTTTTCGGTCTTCAGGATTTCATACACCATAGACACCTCCATTGCTGGCACATTTCTGGTTTCCCAAAAACCCAACACTGACCTGAGTCTCACTGCGCATGCATGGACGTTAAGCCAGTCCAGGAGCTGACCATCTGGTCATTTACATTTGTTTGCCTGACCAGAGACCACACTTGGTTCTTAATTTGAGCATTGTGAATGGGCTCTTCATAGTCTGTCCCCACTGGTTCCATCTCAGGAGGGCCAGCTTGGTTACAGACGTTATCAGGAGGAAGCATTAGTGGTGGAGGGAGTGATGCTGTGATTTGTTTTTGTTTTATTTTATACTTTCTCTGCATGTGTAAGCTTATTGGATTGTCCAGGAGTTGGTATCTGAGGCTGCACTGCAATACCATTTATTCTGTGTGATGTCCCTGCACCACTGAGAGTCTCAAAGTCGGTGGATGTTATATGCGAAAGGTGGGGATGCAGGACAGAACATTGGATGGTATTGCCACGCCTGCCTTGTCCTCGTTAGCCAGTTTCTGTAGACAGAAGGCAATGTCCATTTCCTCCAGCCAACTATAGGATATCCCATAACCTAGTTGGTTGAGTATCTCATTGTCTGTGAGGTATTTCACTTACCATGGTAACAGGATTTGCTTGGCAGGTTTCTGCACACCTCCACTAACAGCATATATATGATCTTAGGGGAAAGGACAGTATGAGTCTTTGAATTTATGAACATGGTGTGCTCTTTTGTGTTCCCTGTTAATGCCATCTTGGTGTACTCATTGGGCCGCAGGTTGAGAACCACCGCTGTATAACAAGATCTGATACTGTGTATCAGCTGCTACCAGCTCCCTTGATGTAATAGCTAATCTCTTTCTGTTCATCTACTCTTCTGCTCTTTTCTGCACATCACTACTTGACTTGATCGATTGCTTGATGCAGTGGGTCACAGTCTTTTTCACATGCTTGGATACTTTGTCACAAAATATACTGACTTTTTCATAGTCCAGAGGATGATGATCCATTTCCCTTTTGATTTGTTAGATTTGTGGTCTGTGAAAGGAGCCTCCACATCTCATATCATGCATGTTTAGGCCTTTGCTGTTTGTGTATGCTTTTAGGGAACTTCTGAATTGGATTCCATGACTTATTCAGGAATCACAGGTGCATCACAGTCAAATCTGAAGCAAACAGAGGAAGAAATACATAAATCTTCGGTCACAATACCTTATTGTACACAACTACCTAAATATTAATTTTAACTTGAAAAAACAATAATGCCTGTGGGAACACAATAGTTTTTCATGTGAAGCGTGACCTCCCCCTTGTTGATAGGTTGTTGGCAGTTACCATGGCAACTCCCATGCAAATTAGACAAATTAGTATAGTTTTCATTTTTTTAATGAAATGTAATTACCCAAAATTAGGTGAAGATGTATTCATTTTTAGTCAAAATATGGGCATACCCATTTTTCACTCCATGCCTACACTTACATGTACATTTTCCATGGAAACAGGCCTAACTCCACCTTTCTGCTACCATGCAGAAAGGACCACCAGTATTTTTGCAGTGTCTATGCATGGACCTTTCAAAACTAGATGGGAATTTGCCAACACAGACGGGTACCAAAAGTTGTCCGTCTGGCTCATGGATAACAAGTATGAGATATAGAGGACCTGAAGATGGTTGAAGTAGTTGAGAACCTAGTTTAAATGCGTTTCTTGTTAAAACCAAAAGCTGAATCTCATTTCTCACTGCATCTTGTTTAGAGTAAGGTGCAAGGTAAAAGTTCCACTTCTGACAACATTTTCTGAACCCATTGCATTCTGCAGTCATGTTGGTAGCTCACAGTAAAGCACATCAGTTTAACCTGAGTTGTTAGTAAGATGGACCTCATCCAGCCTAATTAAAATGGTAGTTTACATTGACTAAAATATCACCTTGACCACGCCTGACACTTGTGTTCAAGTTATCTTACATAAAATCTGATTGAGTATTAATTGTATCTCTCTTCTTTAAACTATTGTATTACTGTGAGTAGTTATTTTGGTTGGGATTTTCATAAGTGCCTATGACTTGAGTGCAAGTCCCCTAGACTTTCAGTGGGGCTTGCTCTCCTATGCCCAGAATGACTTCTGCACCTCCTTTAAGATGTTACTAGGCTAGATTGCAATCAGGGCTGCCAAGTGGTTAAAAAAGTTAATCACAATTAATCGCGCTGTTAAACAGTAATAGAATAGCATTTATTTAAATATTTTGGGATGTTTTCTACATTTTCAAATATATTGATTTCAATTACAACACAGAATACAAAGTGTACAGTGTTCACGTTATATTTATTTTTGATTACAAATATTTGCACTGTAAAAACAAATTGTATTTTTCAATTCACCTAATACAAGTACTGTAGTGCAATCTCTTGATCATGGAAATTGCATTTACAAATGTAGAATTATGTACAAAAAATACTGCATTCAGAAATAACTGTAAAACTTTAGAGCCTACATGTCCACTCAGACCTACTTCAGCCAATGGCTCAGATAAACAAGTTTGGTTACAATTTGCAGGAGATAATGCTGCCTGCTTCTTGTTTGTGACCTGAAAGTGAGAACATGCGTTCGCATGGCACTGTTGTAGCCGGTGTCGCAAGATATTTACATGCCAGATGCGCTAAAGAGTCATATGTCCCTTCATGCTTCAACCATCATTCCAGAGGACATGCGTCCATGCTGATGACGGATTCTGCTCGATGACAATCCAAAGCAGAGTGGACTGACGCATGTTCATTTTTATCAGCTGAGTCAGATGCCACCAGCAGAAAGTTGATTTTCTTTTTTGGTGGTTCAGGTTGTGTTTCCACGTCTGAGTGTTGCTCTCTTAAGATTTCTGAAAGCATGCTCTGCGCCTCATCCCTCTCGGATTTTGGATGGCACTTCAGATTCTTAAACCTTGGGTCGAGAGCTGTAGCTATTTTTAGAAATCTCACATTTGTGTTTTGTGAAATCGGCAGTGAAAATGTTCTTAAAATGAACATGTGCTGGTTGGGTCATCATCCGAGACTGCTATAACATGAAATAAATGGCAGAATGTGCGTAAAACAAAACAGGAGACATACAATTCTTCTCCAAGGAGTTCAGTCACAAATTTAATTAACGCATTTTTTTTAATGAGCGTCATCAGCATGTCCTCTGGAATGGTGGCTGAAGCATGAAGGGGCATATGAATGGTTAGCATATCTAGCACATAAATACTTCGCAATGCTGGCTACAAAAGTGCCATGCGAACTCCTGTTCTCACTTTCAGGTGAGGTAAATAAGAAGCAGGCAGCAGTATCTCCCATAAATGTAAACAAACTTGTTTGTCTTAGCGATTGGCTGAACAAGAAGTAGGCCTGAGTGGACTTGTAGTCTCTAAAGTTTTACTTTGTTTTGTTTTTGAGTGCAGTTATGTAACAAAAATAATCTATATTTGTATGTTACACTTTCACGATAGAGATTGCACAACAGTACTTCTATGAGGTGAAAAAAGAAATAGCATTTTTCTAATCATTTTTACAGTGCAAATATTTGTAATAAAAATAATATAGTGAGCACTGTACACTTTGTATTCTGTGTTGTAATAGAAATCAATATATTTGAAAATGTAGAAAACATTACTATTTAATAAATTTCAATTGGTATTCTATTGTTTAACAGTGTGATTAATTGCGATTAATTTTTTTAACTCAAAAATTAATTCCGATTAATTGTGAGAGTTAACTGTGATTAATCGACAGCCCTATTTGCAGTATATTTTCCTGTTAGTTGTAGCTATGAAGAGAAACAAAATCTTGGCTTCATAGTTCTTTCCAGTGTTAGAAACACCTCTTGCTTAGAGTTTCATTATGACTTTTGTCTTGTCCTCTGGTTTAGCTGCATGTACAATTGTAAATGTTAGATGTTCAGACTTGGTGAGTTTGGATGGTTTGTGGCTTGGGCTCTTACATATCTTTGCAGCTACAAGCATATGTGTTGTAAATTGCTGTCTGCACACAGTCATGTGACTTGCTGCAAGTGCTTTCTCTGCAGTTCCTGTTGCCTGAATAGGTTTTCTGTAGCTCTTGTCTGACTCTAAACGCTCACTTCAAATCTCAACCTATGTATCTGCCTCTTGTATTACTTTGAATTTGTGCTTATCCTAGCTCTGTAGATAATTTTTGGGTTCCAACTTGTGGGAAAGATGATGTATCCCATACTGTGGGTATTGAATATACTTAAAAATTAAAAGAAGTTCAAAGTCACAAACTTAAATTTGACTATTTTGGGCTTGAACTCATATACAAAAGAACACATACAGACTTGAAAAGAGCCAAAGTACAGTCTTTAGTTTTTAAAACAGCACATTTGTAATTTAAAGTGTCTTTTTAATGGAAGATGCATAGTTGCTGTAAGTTGTTAGGTTCTTCTGGTACTTGTCCATATTTTGGTTAGAATTGCCCTCTTAAGTTGTTCACTTTGATATGTAGCTTCCTTAATGGAAGCCAGCAAGTGTATCAAAGGAGCTATTCTACCAAGAGATGAGTGTAACAAAGGTCTCAAGCTAAGCCCAATTAATAGGAATTTTAAATTATAACTTGTCTATTTAAATTTGGTTCAACTTGTCATTTCAACACTGATCAGGCTTTAGCTTGGCCAGTCACCTTCAGGGTGTTTTAAACAAAACATCTTTAAATTGCTGAAATATTCTTTGAAAATTAGCTGTTGATTATTCATTTCATAGTATTTAAAAAATTTACATTGAAATTAATTCACTTTCCATGCCTGTCTACACCAAACCTCTAACACTTGACCACTTTAAAATACTTTTAAAACCAGGTTTTAAAATGGTTCTGCTAACTGTGTTAAAGGCCTAGTGTGAAGAGCATGATTGAGCTTATTTGGGAATAAGTGGATGGGAAATAGTTATCTAGGACTGAAAGTTTTTACTCTTCCTATTTGTGCTGTTGTAGCAGCTCTAGTCCTGGGGCAGGATCCTGTTGTGCTAGGTGCTTTACAAACACACACACAACAAAGACAGTCATTGCCACAGCCTACGTCTAGGCTCATGTGATCAGGACATTTGCTTGATGCATCAGAGCTGGAAGAAACGGAGGATTGAGATGCTTGTGCTGGTTTTCTGCTACTGTTGTGTTGCTGATGCCCACATAGAATAATTCTAAATCTAGAAGCAAAACCATTAAATCTTTCTGGGGATGGTGAAGGGGGATAATCATGTGGGAAAATAGTCTATGAAGAGGATAGTAGTGGATAGGGCACTGGACTGGGGGTTCTGTTCCCACCTCTGCTTCTGACCTGCTGTGACTTTGGGCAAGTCACTCCACTTCTGTCTTCCTTAGGGTTTGTATCACCACCCATCAGTATAGTATCTGAGCATCTCTCCATACTTTTCTCCCCTCCCATCCTTTTTCTGTCTTTTTGGTTTAGACTGTAAAGTTTAGACTTTTTGGTCTCGACTAGTTTGGACTCTTTAGGGCAGGGATTCTTACTACACCTCTACCCCGATATAACATGACCCGATATAACATGAATTCGGATACAACGTAGTAAAGCAGCGCTCCGGGGGGAGTGGGGCTGCGCGCTCCGGTGGATCAAAGCAAGTTCAATATAATGCGGTTTCACCTATAATGCAGTAAGATTTTTTTGGCTCCCGAGGACAGCGTTATATCGAGGTAGAGGTGTATATGTACATGCCTAACACAATGGGACTCTTGTTTGGAGCCCTCTGGACCCTACTGCAATAAAAATAAAAGCAAAAATTTTAAAAATATTTACATACAAGTTTTATTGAATTTATAAGGAAGATATCAGAACTGATTCCAAATTCTCTTGCTTGAGAACACTTAATTTTAGTTACATTAGGCCCTGTGCCACTGTGTCGTTGCCTTGGGCCTTGCCTACATAGGGGATTAAGTTTCATTGTGACACCCACTAATTGGTGTACAGTACATAAGTCGTAGTAATTGCATGCACATGACTCAGTTTGCCCCATTGTGTGTACACAGTAGAGCTTGGGGCACACTAAGCACATGGCATTTTGGGACAGTATCCTATGGGCCTTTGCTTTGATGCTGAACAGTGTGAATTCTGGATTTTTTTCCTCACTGCATGCTGTGGCATATATAGTGGAAGTCAGATGGAAGCTAGTGGAATTCTAGGTCTTGGGGTCAAATTTTAAAAATCCCATGACTTTGCTCTCTCCATCCCGTGTTGGTCAGGGACACAACCCTATGCTCCAGGTGTCCCTAAACCTCTGACTGCCAGAAGCTGGGACTGAATGATAAGGAGTGGATTGTTTGATAACTGCTCTATTCTGTTCATGATCTTTGAAGCATGAGGCACGACCACTGTCAGAAACAGGAGAGTGGGCTAGATGCACCATTGGTCTGATCCAGTGTGACAATGCTTATCCTTCTCTTTTTGCGGGGGAGGGAGACTGGAACTAGTGCCATTTTTGAATTGCTGTCAGCCAGCATGGACCCAGCAATGCTCTGTGTTACTGTGTTTGCAACTGTAAATACGCAGAGTCTGTTTGGGCTTTATTTGAGCTCTTGGAGCCAAGTGGCTTTGGTTTTGAACTTCACCCATTGCACCACCAAGCAGATGAGGCAGTAGCAGCAGCGGAGGGAGGAAAACAAGGATAACACCATGCAACTGCTACTACAGGAGCTATTAATGGAGCAGCTTCATACAGTGCAGCACTGTTTCTTGGCTCAGAAAATGAGCTTTGATTGGTGGGAAAGGATCATTCTGCAGACCTGGGGTGATCAGCTGTTGCGAGAGAACTTCAGGAAGGCGAAGGCAACCTATCTTGAGATGTGTGCTGAACTAGCCCTGGAGCTGTAATGGTAGCATGCCAACATGCAGTGCCCCATATCTGCGGAGAAGTGGGTCATCATCGCCATCTGGAAGCTGGCTGCTCCCGAATGTTACTGGTCCATAGTCATGCCCAGGTGTGATGCCATGCATAGGACTCAGCATTTCTCAATTATCACTACCGTGGCTGCCTGAGGCCACCAAAGGCTTTCCTTGCAGCTACAGCCTCCTGGGATGTGATTTGGGGGAAGGGGACAAAGTAGCAGCCCTTCCCACTCCCTGTTGTTCCTGGATGCACTGCCTTGGTGTTGATTGTTGGGGCCACCAGCAAGGGTTGGGTCCTGCCCACCTCTGGAGACAACTGGGGCACAGTGCAGGAGGACCAGGCAGCTGGTGAGTTCCTCACATTCCCAGGGGCAGCTGAGCTCAGGCTTTGGGCTTCAGCCCTGAGGTGGCGGGGTGGCAAGCTCTGGCTGAGAGGCTTCAGGCTTCATCCCCAGGCTCCAGCTGCGTGGCGTCAGGTCCCAGGCTCTGGATGCGGGCTTCGGGCTCTGGCCATGGGGCTCAAGTGCCCCCTGTTGCCTCCCCAAAACCATCATCCAGAGCTTAATTTGTCCCCTGGCTTGGCAGGGCTGAGAGAGTCTGCTGTGAAAAGTGATACTTGTATGTTTGTTAATATCACTTTTCACAGCAAACTTACTAGTTAGCAATAAGTGAATTACAATGATTTGGACGTGTGTGTGTGTATATATTTATTTGTTTTTTCCTAAAGCTAATTACGTATTTTAGAAAAAAGTGTGAGTGCCGCCACTAACACTTTGCGGCCATCAAAAAATTTGTCTTTAGAACCCCTGCATTAAGTACTGTTGCACCGAGTTTTAAAGATTGCTATTGATTTTTACATGCAGGGAGGTCTTAAATTGTATTAGGACAATCAGTGAGACTAATCTGCCTATCATTTGCCTCATGTATCAGAGTTCTAGTTTTATAAATGGAAAAGTGTATTTTTCTATGATGCTCCAAAGCACAGTTGACTACTTTTCAGGGTGGTTTGGAAAGGTTCTCAATGCTAGGATGTTTCCATAGGTGTCCACACCTCCATTTGAAAATTGTTAGGGGTCTGCAAATGAAAATAAATTGAAAACCACTGCTTTACAGCGTCTTTGGTCATGGCAACGCTGTCTGGCCACGCGAATGCTCTCTTTGGGTAGCTCCCTGTCATTTCCTCTCAAACTTCAAATACAACCTCCAGCTGTCTATTTTTTCAGGTGGTTTTGAGGAATCTGTAGTGAGGTCTGGGACCTCAAAGATGGTAGATGATATGTGTATGTGTTTGAAGATTGCTAGATTGGGATTTTTTCAATGTGCACTGTATGCTGTTTGGGTGTGCAGTGGTGTGTGGCAGACTGGTGTTGGGAATTGTGTTACTGGTCTGTCTTTGCAGTTTTGATGTGCCTTGGGATGTTCTTATATGGGTCGGAGGGGTTAGTGAAGGGCATCTGGGGTGAGCTGTAAAGTAATCCCCTCTACATCCACTTTGCGCTGTCGTGACGAGGAGCAGAGAATGGCCTTATTTAAAAAGGCAAAGGGCAGATCAGAGATGCTGTGAAGTTATTCATCAAGTTGGTACTCCCCGAAATGCAGCAGGAGTGAATTGTGAGCTATACCAAGGCAGTGACTGTGCCGCTATCCCACATGATGTCTATACCAAAATCAAGCAATTTCTCAATCTTAGGTTCTTTATCTTCCCTGCAGATGTGCTGGAAGCACAGAGAAAGATAGGGTTCTGCACTGGTTATTTGAAGCCTTAACTGCACCCAGTCTTTCTATGCAAGTCTCTGAAAAGCCATTATGAGCAGTATGGCTGTTCTATCCTTAGAGTAAACATCTTTTCATGTATAAATGTGTGCTACAGAGTATGTATACTTCAGCTGTAGCCTTAGTACCTTTATGGGCAAGCAATGTCCATGTCTACCTCATGTAAACTGAGAATACTAACCAAACTTTTCCTGTAACTAGTGACTCAAACAGTTGAATTTAGCGCAACTGAATGTTTTTTCATTATTCAAATATGCTGCCAGAGGGCAGGTGAGGTAGAGGTTGCAGCTGTGCCTTGGTGCCATATACCATCTGGATCAGGTGAATAGTTTTTTGGGACATGGGGATGACATTTGGCAAACAGGAGAGGTGCAGGGAGGTGAAAAGGAAATAGGTATGTAGATGGGTGTGTCTCCTCCATGGCAGGGGCTTATAAACAATTGATGGTTGGGGCTTTAGCATGAGACAGAAGCTGATTGCCCAGCTGTTTAAGACACCATTGTGAAAATGTCTGCTGGGGGCGGGAATGAATGAAGGTGGGACAGCATAGACCCAAGGGAGGCAGGAATTGAAGACTTAGTCTCCTAGCTCATATCTGCCAAAGATGGCTGCAGTAGTGGGGCACCTGGAACAGAAGTTAGCACAGCAGTATAATATAATAAATTGTAAAGATAGATATTTGCATACTGAGCTTCCCTTGATAGGATCTGCCTCCTAAGTCCTGGGCTGGGTTTCTAGCTGGGAATTGGGCTTCATTCCTGCACAGCAGGCCTCAGTGTCCTTAATTCCGAAGAGATCCTGGCTGTCCAGGGAGAGATGTTCATTACTCTCCTCTTAATCCACCTCTGACTCTTGCTGCTTCTACTCATCCCCAAGGGAGGAGGGTAGGGGGTTGCAGGGTCCACAACCTCCCTAGGTTCTGTAGTGATGTAATTGCTCACAATCCTGTCCAGCACCTCAGCAAAAAAAAAAGATTATATTTCCGTTGCCAGACTATTTCCTGACATCCCTGGTTTTAGTATAAAAACTTCCTGTATCATTGAAATTCCCCAGCAAGCAAAACCTCCAAAGGATATTACACTTACGTCTTGTGGATGCAGCACACTTTTCCAGCAATGACCTCAGTAGCACATTAAAATAGATAGCCTCTGGCCACTGTTAGCATCTCAGTATAAGGACATTGTTTGTAAGCACAAGTATGTTGGTCAAGACAAGCGAAGGGAAAGGAGACAGGAGAAAGGTAGAGTCCAAAATAGACTTATAGTAGTGACGTAGAGGTATTGAATAGTAGACACACAGTTTAGTCTTATTCTCCCAATGCTTGGGAGTCCTGTGGAGGTACCACATACCTTGGAAGGGACCCTGTTTTGCTTTAGTTACATCTGACTAAAGGAGCACCATTGCCTTTTTACAGGAGGGAGTGCTGTGGTATAGGTTCTCTCTGAGAGGGCAGAACAGATGAACTTGGAAGATGTCCCCATCTGAAAAAGGAAGCAGTAAGGGACTTTTCCTCCTTTCTGCTACTGTGAATCTTTCCTTAAGTCCTCTGTCACTCTGTTTGGGAGTTCTGGGGAAAAGAGAATTGTGCAAAATCCAAAGGATGGTGCAAGAAGAGAATTTTAGGATGGGTGTTTGAGTTTTCAGATGTCAGTCAAATGTCATAGTTAATTGGATTAGTAATCCAGAGAAACTCAAGATTGTTTCCATTTCTTCTTGCCATGCTGACTCCATTTTAAAAAGCGAATGTGCCACTTGAAAGAATGGACTTCCCTTTTCACTTTGTTCCACCACGTTCTATTTTAAAATTCCATCTCACTTCCCTGTCACCACCTACACTGCAGCTCTGTCTCTACATCTGTGAAAGCTCAGACATACCCTAATGCAAACTTTCAGTCTCAAGTTCAGAAATATTTAAAGACTGAAAACAAAAGGTATAAGTTAACAATATAACACAGGCATTTAAAAACACATTCATAAAATATTTTCCTAAGAAGAAATAAGTAATCTTTTACTGTTTTCTAAACTGAGGTTTTATATTTCATAGCATCACTAGAATACATGTTAGCTTTCTGTATGTGCTGCAGTAAAGGATTAGGTATACCGCCTAATTATCAAAATAATTAAACAGCCTAATTCTGCCCACGGTTATATCTCCTGGACCTCATTGGCATCTGTGCATGTATATTTGGTCCTTTAACTTATGTTTACTACTTACACAGAAAAGCCAAGACTTTCTGCATCTTCATGTCAGACTTAATTTGTATACTTTCGTCCCCTTGCCTTGATTGAGATTCCTTTAGGTAAAAACTGTTAATTCACATTCATTCAATAGTTACTAGTTTTTCTTGGCTCTTATCTTCTTAGGCTTCTCTGGTGTGGGTGGAAACTTCCTGCATTTTCAGTCATCCAGATGTAGGCAAAAAAATCAAATAAATGAAGTGAAGTGAATCTACTATAACAGCTGTGCCTAAAGGGAAAGTATTTAGCCAGCATAGGAGAAAACTATATTCATTTAGATTTTGTAGTTTCGAGGGAAAGAGACATTTTTCTTTAGTTCCATCTGAAAATGGAGAGTTTAAAAAAATTGGTTTTAGAAAGTTTTTAAAATTGGCTTTAGTGTGGCTTGAAATAGATTTGATTTCAATTCTTGGTGTTTCTTTGCAGGTAACTTTCTGTAAATGTTATAGTTGGGCTTTAGTGCTTTCTCAAAACTTTCTTTAATAGACTTGCATTTTTAACTTTTTTTATACGGATATCAGACTTGTAAGGAAGTGTATATAAAGAGTGAACTACAGTATCTCTTCTTGCTAACACTTCATCAGAATAAGGAGGCAAAAATCTGTGGTAAACTCCCTATCATCTGGACACAAATTTATGTATCCTGTGTTCTAATTCTAGATAACTACAGTGAACTTGAAGTCTATAGCTGTGTGCAAGTATTGTATATAAATATTCTATAGATGACTTAAGGGGAAAGGTGAAAAAGGGGTTTTAAAAGTTTGGGTGTGATATTAAACTCCCCCCAACTGATACAACTACTACTTTTTTAATATAACTACTACTTTTGAGATCATAGAGTATTTCCAATTTTCTATATTTCAAATATACCTTTTTGTCAGGCTTCTTAGCAATGGGTTTGCAATATATATAAATTGACACTAAACTTAATGGGTGCAAACTAATGGTAGTTAACTGAAATGTTGGCAGCAAGCTACTTGTAATTCACTTGGTTTTCAGTACAGGTAGAAAACAAGTGAAAATGCTTCTCTTTTTTTAAAAAACCTGTTTTTGTTTCATTGTCCACTTGACTTGTCAACTCTGACTACATTCATTCTCAGTGGCCTCATGAGAAGCAGCATAAATTGCCTCACCCCTTTGCAGATTTTGAATTGGAGAACTGATTCAGGGAGTGAAAATATTCGTAAAATATTAAAGCCCTACATAATGTGGTTAGGTGTTATTTATCATTCTTCTCCAGACGCACCAATATTTAACACAACTAGTTTTATGCTTTTATCTATAAAATTGTAGTTTGAACATCAGCAAAGTTACTTTACAGTACCTGCTGTCTTCAGTGCAGTAGTTTATACTGTACCACTTTCCCATATGTAAGTATATGCTTTTCTACATGGTCCTCCTGAGCTAGCTCACTAATGAATCGTTCAGTGAACTCTTAGATGAGGATGTGTTGTCTGTACTGGTTGCTACTGAACACACAATGTGCTTTTAGTTGCTATGATAAAACTATTTGAATCTGGCATCAGTTCCTTTTGGATACATGGTTACAGATGCTTTATTTCAGTGTCAGTTAAAAATGTCAACAGCCACAATGTCTTTTTGATCCATATTTGGCTAATGAATAGTTGATGCATTTCATACTGTACAGCTCCATGACTAAAGGCCAGGCATTCTTTCCAAACTGTTTTTTAAAGATTTTTTTCACCTTTCTTTTTCAAAACTGAACAACTTACCAGTAACTGTTGTCTGTCTGTGCTATAATGGAAACCCATTCCCCATATGTGACAGACTAATCACATTGTTTCAAGCATCAGTGGGAGGTACTCAGATACCAAATTGATTAATCTTGAATACTGTGTGCAGATGTGGTCGCCCCATCTCAAAAAAAGATATATTGGAATTGGGAAAGATTCAGAAAAGGCCAACAAAAATTATTAGAGGTATGAAATGGCTTCCTTATGAGGAGAGAATAATAAGACTGGGACTTTTCAGCTTGCAAAAGAGATTGCTAAGGGGAGATATGATTGAGGTCTATAAAATCATGACTGGTGTAGAGAAAGTAGATAAGGAAGTGTTTACTATTTCTCATAACACAAGAACTAGGGGTCACCAAATGAAATTAATAGGCAGCAGGTTTAAAACAAATAAAAGGAGTTATTTCTTCACACAATGCACAGTCAACCTGCGGAACGTCTTGCCAGAGGATGTTGTGAAGGCCAAGACCATAACAGAACTAGACCAAAAAAGAGCTAGATATGTTCATGGAGGATAGGTCCATCAATGGCTATTAGCCAGGATGGGCAGGAATGGCGTCCCTAGCCTCTGTTTGCCAGAAGCTGGGAATGAGCAACAGGGGATGGATCACTTGATTACCTGTTCTGTTCATTCCCTCTGGGGCACCTGGCACTGGCCACTGTCAGAAGACAGGAATACTGGGCTAGATGGATCTTTGGTCTGACCCAGTAGGGCCATTCTTATGTTCTTAATGCAGTATCCCTGCTTGAGAACCACCAGGATATGTGTACCCCTGGGGGTACGCAGAGGTCTTCCAGGGGGGTACGTCAACTCCTCTAGATCAATTAACCTGGGTGTTGTGACCCCCCCCAAGAGGGTTGCAAGTGCAGGGCTGGCATTAGGGGGTGGCAAGTAGGGCAGTTGCCCAGGGCCCCACAAAGCTAAGTTACAAGCTTCAGCCGTGGGGCTTGGGCTTCAGATTCCTGAAAGGGGTACAGTAGTCTGGAAAGTGTGAGAACCACTAGTCTATAAACAACATACATCTTAAAGCATATGCTTAACCAGTAGGTATCTTTTATTGGTTTATTTTCAGTTGGTGCCATTTGCTGGCTGGTTGCACACCAGAAGCATTCTTGTGCTGCTTGTTCCTATTTTGCCAAACTCCAGTCTGATTTTTGCTTTCACATTTTACCCACAAACATTCATGGGTCTGAAATCATATTTTGTAGAGTCACATTTGTTAAAGGGCTAGGAAACAAGCTTGTTGCAGATTTGATAGAAACTTTATATCCCCTTGCAGTGTCAAGGAATGTTAATAAACAAAATTGCATACTTAGAATAGATTATTCTGTATCCTGGTTTGATATTCATGGAGGGACTGTTTGTGGTCCAACCTTTCCATTGTAGTAAAGCCACGTTGACCTCTTAAATATGACCTGTGCCTCTGATTCAGTAAACAGAAGCTTCTCCCCTGTGTAATGTTGGCAATGCACATTGATCTAAATTGTGAATCCATTCAATGCCCTTGTTGAATATCACTCATCTGCCCTGCTTTCTCTTCTCCCCTACATAGCCTAACTCAATTAGAACGAAACTAATATCGTTATCTTGGTGTCCCTTCAATATGCTGCAGGAATGTGAATTTTTCTCATTTCAGTGCTTCTGGATAGTCTGCTCAATATATGGGAGTTTGAGCATAAATATTGGCACCTCAGGCTTCCTACTGTAATCTAATATCTACATTAAGAAATATCCCAGATAGGTCCTTGGAAATTATATAAGTTTTTAGTCTTAAATAATTTTTTAGAAGAATATGCATGTCACCTTTAATTTGTTTAGTAATTTTTCCATTTCCCTTCATGACCCCCTCAGTCTCTTTGCTTACATTCTGCAGAGGGAGAAAGCATTCTCTCAGAACATGCAAATTTCCCAGCAATTGGGAAGAGTCCTTGCTCCAGTCTTGCTAAAGCTGCTGGCTGCTTCCTTGGTTTTCTCCACACCTCCTTTCTCCACATTTTTCCATGTTCATCTCTTGCTGACTTACCCCTTAGCCCATCTTCTTTGCGGCAGATAATTCTGCTACACTTGTATCCTTGACAGTTCTTTTTAAAAAGAATTCTTGCAAATATCTCCTGACTCATCCCTTGATAAATAGGAGTGTGTGTATATACATTTTATTGGGTGAAGTTACTCCACGTGTAATAGTGTCTTAATTTTAGATTGCTGGAAACAAGACTTGTAGTAATTTGTGAGCTTGAATGTAACAAGTCAGTTTGGGTTCTTTTGATGAGTTTAAAGTTTAGCCTTCCGCCTTACTTTGACACTATTTTATGGGCCAAATTCAGTTGCTGTATGTCAGCATAGCTCCAAAGGAGTCACTAACACTATTCCCATTTATATAATTAAGGATCTGACCCTAAATATCCATCTGTGATTTTGATTAAAATTGTGCTGTGAAGCACATGACCGAATGTTCTTTGCAAGGATATTAGAGAGACAATATTGGTGCGGGAATATCTGGTATTGGACCCACTTCTGGTGACGAAAGACAAGCTTTCGAGTTATACAGAGGTCGTCTTCAGGTCTGAGGAAAGGAAAGGTACCTTCCGAGGTGTAGCTTAAAAGCATGTCTCTTTCAACAACAGAAGTTGGCCCAGTAAAAGATGTTACCTCACCCACCTTCTCTCTATCATCATGGGACCAACACAGCTGCAGCAACACTGCAGACTTCTGAAGAGTCTGTCCTTGTGAAGAGTGGGGAAAAAAGTGTAGGACCTGGGACGATTTATTAAACCATCAGAACTTTTCAGAAAAAGAAATGACACAAAAATTATAGGATAGAATTAAACTAGTAAAACACAAAGTGTGGTAAGTCATTTTAAGATCATGTGCTAGTCATAGCAGGTTCACTTGCACGCTTGTGGTTTTTACTTCCGTGTGCACATGTAACAGGGCTGTGTTTCATGTCAGGTGACAACCTGCTTATTTGAAAAGAATCTGAAGCATTCCCAGATATCCACTCTCTAATTGTGAACTGAAATGCTTTTAAAAAATAGTTGCAATCTCCAATCATTAAATGAATACATGGGTAGACAGGAATGTTTTAAATTTTTTGTGTACCAACACTGGAGTTCAGACTTTCTAGTCCTGACAACATGAACTTCACCACAGTTCTTTTTTTTTTTTTAAAAGACTATTTTGAAAACATTCACAGACACGCTTATAGAACAAGACTTGAAAGCTGAATAAGACACTACCAAATACCACTTTCAAGTGGTAAACTGTCAAATAACCAGTGTTCAAAGTATTTCAGCTGCAGTACAGACACTTCACCTCTCTAGAGAAGAGAGATAAGAATGAAGTTTGTAAGGCGCAATGAAAAACTACCTGAAATAAGAAGGGAGTTGGTTTGGACTCAGAGTATCAATGGTGACTTGCATCAAACTAGCCAAGTGTTCAGGTCAAGCAGTGTTCAGGTCAAGTGGCTTTTGTTGTAATGATAAACTTGATAGCGAACAATGTGTATTAGAAAAGTGTAGTTGACCTTTCAGTAACCTGGTTTGTTCTAATTTTCAGAAAAGTAATAAAGGCACAAGATATTCAGGACTGAAATTTACAACGGTCTTCAACAGGCCTGGAATAGCAAAATAGTTTGTTGCTCTAAGCTTGGACAACCCACATACAGGTTTTGACTTATTTTTTCCCCCAGTCAAATTTGTCATTATTAGGTGTCATCATTTCACTGGTCCTGAGTATGTGACCAGACTTTTAAATTCTCAGAACAGTCTATAATCCTGGGATGAATAGGGTGATCACAGGAATATTCTGGGGTCTTCTCCAGAAAGATTTAAGGGATTCTGATTTAAGGTTTGGTCAGTCAGCTTCGTTCATATGTAAATCTGAGGCCTGGAGAGGATAAGAGTAATGAATTGAAAATAACTTCTAACCTTATTTACAGGTTTCAGAATAGTAGCCTTGTTAGACTGTATCCGCAAAAAGAATAGGAGTACTTGTGGCACCTTAGAGACTAACAAATTTATTGTAGCATAAGCTTTCGTGGATTACAGCTCACTTCATCGGATGCATGTAGTGGAAAATACAGATGGAAGATAGACACACACAGACATACACAACATGAAACAATGGGTGTTACCATACACATTATAAGGAGAGTGATCAGTTAAGGTGAGCTGTTGTCAGCGGGAGAGAAAAATAACTGTTTGTAGTGGTAATGAAAATGGCCCATTTCCAGCACTTGACAAGGAGATAAGGAACTATGTGCGTGAGTGTGTGGGGGGTGGGGGGGGAGAGATAAGCATGGTGAAAGTTTTACTTTGTGTAATGGCCATCCACTCCCAGTCTTTATTCAAACTTAATTTAATGGTGTCCAATTTGCAAATTAATTCCAATTCAGCAGTCCCTCATTGGAGTCTGTTTTTTAAGTTTTTGTTGTAATATTGCGACTTTTAGGTCTGTAATTGAGTGGCCAGGGAGGTTGAAGTGTTCTCCAACTGGTTTTTGAATGTTATAATTCTTGATGTCTGATTTGTGTCCATTTATTCTTTTACGTAGAGACTGTCCGGTTTGGCCAATGTACCTGGCAGAGGGCATTGCTGGCACATATCACATTGGTAGATGTGCAAGTGAATAAGCCTCTGATAGTGTGGCTGACGTGATTAGGTCCTATGATGGTGTGCCCTGAATAGATATGTGGACAGAGTTGGCAATGGGCTTTGTTGCAAGGATAGGTTCCTGGGTTAGTGTTTTTGGTGTGTGGTTGCTGGTGAGTATTTGCTTCAGGTTTGGGGGCTGTCTGTAAGCAAGGACTGGCCTGTCTCCCAAGATCTGTGAGAGTGATGGATCGTCCTTCAGGATAGGTTGTAGATCCTTGATGATGCACTGGAGAGGTTTTAGTTGCGGGCTGTAGGTGATGGCTAGTGGCATTCTGTTACTTTCTTTGTTGGGCCTGTCCCGTAGTAGGTGACTTCTGGATACTCTTCTGGCTATGTCAGTCTGTTTTTTCACTTCAGCAGGTGGATATTGTAGTTGTAAGAACGCTTGATAGAGATCTTGTAGGTGTTTGTCTCTGTCTGAGGGGTTGGAGCAAATGCGATTGTATCGTAGAGCTTGACTGTAGACAATGGATCGAGTGGTGTGGTCTGGATGAAAGCTGGAGGCATGTAGGTAAGTATAGCGGTCAGTAGGCAGTCCAGATTTGGCCTGTGGTCCACCTATTGACTAGCCCTGACCCAAAATGTTAAGAATTTCTATTGTATTCCATTTTTCTGTAAATTGTTTTATATAATATAAAAAAATCTTCCTTCTGTATTTTCCACTACATTCATCCAATGAAGTGAGCTGTAACCCACTTATGCTACAATCAATTTGTTAGTCTCTAAGGTGCCACATGTACTCTTATTTACAGGTTTTTCCCATTCTGAGTTGCTGTTAGAACTGATCACACTCTTCAGCACAGGATTATTTATTATGAGATTTTTAAAATCCTGAATATGACTCGAAAGTCAATGCTTTTTCACCCTTCTACTAGTTTTACAGAACTGAACCAGTCAGTTGAAGCACGTTTCCTGTTACTCACATCTCTTATCTATGTCAGTATATTCCTGATTCAGCAGTTGCATTTGATGTTTGTAGCTGTAGACCTGTTTTTCCAGAAGACATTAAGCAGCCTACTCCCAATGCCCTTTGACCACTTCAGCTATTATCATGAAGTATAAACAGCAGACTTGAAAGTCAAAAGTTTTCATTGGCCATTATGATAGATCCTACAAATAAGGATTTGAAGAGGAACTTTAAGTTGAGTTTGCTTTTTAAAATCTTCACTGAGACGGTCACTTTAGTTTGTTTTATTTTTTTTAATGCCACCTATCCTTTATCTTAGTGTATATTTTCGTCCTCTCCTCAGCTCATCAACTTATGATACACTGTAATGAAACTCTTTTTAAGGAGACTTCATTGTTAAGCTTCTAAGGCTTGGTTTACACTTCCAATTTATGTTGATATAACTGTCGCTCGGGTGTGGAAAATCCATACTCCTGAGTGATACAGGTATATCGACCTACCATCTCTGTAGACAGGGTTATGTCAGCGGGAGGGCTTCTCCCATTGACATAGCTCCCCTGCCCCCTGGGGAAGTGCTCCCATTAGCATGGGTAGGGTCTTCACTAAGTGCTACAATGGCACTGCTGCAGCGGTGTAAGTGTAGACAAGCCCTTAGAATCATAGTGGCAAAACATAATCTCAGAACATCTCCAGATTTACCTAAAACGGGGATAGTCAATTGTTTTTTGTTAAGGTCCAAATTTCTTGGTCAATGTATAGTCAAGGTCCAGACTCATTTTTCATACTGCAATATCAATAATTGTAAGTAAATAAAAAAATTTCCTGGTCTATTCAAAAGCATCTGGCAGTCCAGATTTGGCCTGTGGTCCACCTATTGACTAGCCCTGACCTAAAGTGTTAAGAATTTCCATTGTATTCCATTTTTCTGTAAATTGTTTTATCTTGTGACTAACTTTTCTTCCCTTTCCAGAGCTCACAGCTCTGAATTATGAAGTTTGTCTATTGACACATCAAATTTGGTGATTATTCATCATTCTGAAAGTCCCAAGGACAATTCACGTAGTATGATATTCTCTATATTGAAAGAAATACAGCTTGAAACAAAATGCTAACCACGGAGTATAAAACGTTGCCATCTAACACAATTTAGTAAATGCAGAACTCAGTCTAGAAACACAACTTGTGTCCTGCCACAGTGATTTGTGGGGTGTCCAGACCAGCACATACAAACGTTAGCTAACTTAAAGTAACTGACGGTCAACTAAAGTAAACCTATCGTAGACAGAGATGCTTACTATAGTCTGTCTCATCTCTATTCTCCTCCTGCCTCTTGCAGATGGATAGAATACAAATGGAAAACTATTGTCACGTGGCAGTCTCAAAATAATAATTGCAAAATGCTCAAGGAAACACTATGATAAAGGGACTCACGTCTTGGGAATGTCCAAGACTGTTAAACTTCTGGACTGAAACAGAATTATTTCAAGGATATGTTCTTTCTCTTTTCTCCCTCCCCAGGGTAGAGAAATGTTCTAATTAGCTGAAGTTGAACAAAAATATCAGTGTTCTAGCAGCCAGTTGATGGATTTCATCAATACATTTGACTAGAATTCAAAATTTAATTTACTACTTACCATGCACATTACATCCATTATTAAATTTTCCTTCATTATTAGATTAACTGATTCATTTGATTAAAGATGGACCAAGTGGGGTGAACTGGTTGAAAATAAATCATGAATATAGTTCATTAGGCTGTGCTTCTGTAATGCGTAACTTTTATGTAGTTTAATTTAATTTCTCTTTTTACTGCTCACTGTATGTATTCACAATGTCAACAGTTGTGTATCTTTAATGAAGTTAAAAATAGCTGTGCATATGGTGAACCCACAAAAGCAAAGAAATTTGGAGTTGAGGCTAAAATCTGGTCTGATAATCCAGTCTTAAATTGTCACAGTTCTTCCTACTTAGTACGGGGATCTGTGTATGTGATCCTGTGTACCATATGTGCTATTGCATTGTCGTGTGAATTAAGGATGGTGTCTGGTAAGGTTTTTATCCTCAACTCTGTCATCTGACATAAGCCCTCAGAAGCAATTAAATTCAAATGTTAAGATAATTGAGGAGAGTTGGCTCAAGTGGGCATTTTGCAACTGTTGATAAGCATACTTTAAAAAACACAGGATTCTTAAGGCTTAAATTGTAACTTACTAGAAAACTAATTTTAGAAGTACATGTAATAGAAAGTTGTAAAGTGTCTGCATAATCATAGTTGTTTAGAGTAATTATAATGCATCTTATACCACTGTAAATTAGAGAAGATGAAGAAATCTAAAACACAGAAAACCATGTAACCAATTTGCTTCTAACAGTAAGCCAACTCTGCCACAACAGCTTTGCATATACTGGCTAGACAAAGTGTTGATGCATCTTTTTAAAGATCTGTATTTATACGACTTTTTGCTAGAAAGATACTTAAGTTATCTGCGGAGTTTGTTAGAAGTAAGATAGTCTTAGAGCCTGTTTAAAAATGTTATTGCAAGTACTCTTGAAAAGCATATGTGCTTTATCAGTGTGTTTTGAGATGGGGTAGATGTGACTATCCTGCATACTGTATCTGGGGAAAAAAATGAAATCCTATTTTTTAGCTATATCCACTTAACTGATTAATAGCTAAAGTAACATTGAAGAGAGGGAGGAATGCTAGAAAAACAGCAGCACTCCTGATGCTCATCTTGTAGCGTCAATGCATCTTTGCATATTGGTGCCAATCTGCAGAGGTGTGACATTTTCATACGCATTATTACTACTTTAACAGAAGGTACAGGGTGTGTCAGATGTGCCTAAGAACTCTAGCAAAAAAATTGGAATTAATAGTATGTTTCCTGTACAGTGTTTTTATACCAGTTCAAGAGCCTTTATTTTGAACTTTCATATGTTGAATACAGGAATCAAAAGGAAAATCCAAGTAGAGAGGTAGGCAGGGTAAATGAGTGAGACATCTAGCGGAATTGAAGAGATTGAAACCTAGAAAAAGAGAATGCTATGGAAAGGGAAGTGGCATTAAAAATAGAAAATATAAATAAGGAAAATCCAGAAATCCAGGGGAGGACCAACTTTAAGGTTATAAAACAGTAATATAAACTTGTGAATAGCTGAACTAATTAGGGCAGTGTGCTCCTAGGCAGCTTCCATTGTGTATCCCTGTGCTCCAGAGATGATGTACTACCGTTAGTGGCTTTTCTGGATAACTCAACAAGCAGTAAACTTTGATTTACATCTATTTTAATCATGTTTTGCATTCAGCTGGTCTAATTATTTTTCTAAACAAAGGTTGATTTTCACTGGTTGGTAACCATTAATGCATGATGATTTGCAACCAAATATAGCCTTTGCACTAAATCTGGTGCTTTTTTGCTAACTAAAAGAATACATTTATGCACATTTAAGCAATTTATTTAACTTACATTTATTCAGTTTTTTTACTTTGTTAGTGATAGTGAATGATGCATTTCTTAAATTACTGATTTTTTTTATTTGTGTAAAGTTATAATTGGGTGGATAGTCAGACAGTTAAAACAATCATAAAAAGCATTTTAGTTATTAAATAACTGGCAATTTTTTGAACACAAATATGTTTATCAATATTTTACATTTAAATCTTATTTTAAATTATGGAAACATCTGTAATTAAGGCTACAGTTTAGTTACGGGTATTTTTAGTAAAAGTCACAGACAGGTCACGGGCAGTAACCAGAAAGTCTAAGGAAGTGACCTGTCCATCACTTTTATTAAAAATACCCCTAACTAAATCTTACCGGAGGGGGAAGGGGAGGAACGGTGCTCCAGTGGACACTGCAACTCGTGTGCCCGTCCCTAGGTCCTGCCACCACTGCTGCTCCCGGGGGGGTCCGGGGCCCCGCCACCATTCCTGGACCACTGCTCTGGGGCAGTGCCCGGGACCAGTTGCTTGGGGCCACCCTAGCTGCTGGGGCAGCCCTGGGGTTAGCCGCTGTAGCTACAGAAGTCACAGAGGTCCTGGAAAGTCATGGAATTCGTGACCTCCTTGAAAGATTCGCAGCCTTATCTGTAATAGTGAATGGATTATTTCTGGCCACAGTGGTCCTCAAGATTTTAAAACTAGTAGATCTCATCCTCACACCTAGCTTTTATTCATAGATTTTCTGCTTGTTCAGCTCCCCATTGGCTTCTTAACTTTGAATGAATTAGTCATTAAACTAATAGTTGAATAAACTGAAATGAAGAAAATATTCTCTATATATATGCAGAAGAGGCTACTGCTATCAAAATCAGGTTCAGCACTTCAACGAATTCTGGTTCCAGGTGCTTAGCCAGTGACATCCACCAGTTCAGTGGTTTGACTTTAAAACTTTGCAACAAATATACACTGTTAAATATTTTATTCTTTAATTTAAAAGTGTCTAAAAGATGAGTAAGTTTAGGGCTTAACATAATTGTCATAATTTCAGTTTTAATTTTAAATAGAATTAATATTTAAAAATTAAACCTATTTTTAATTTAAATAAACTGATTTTAAATAGTTTTGACCAGTGCTTGCCTAAAACTTGGTACAGTGTAAATAAACTGGTACTAAATGCGTTGAAATTGGATCTTTTTTTTTCGTAAGTACATTGTAAAGGAACGTTTTCACATGAATGGTACTAACTTGAGTACTCTAACGTTTTGTACTGTTCACATAGTAGGTGTGTTCAACCAAATTGATACTTTTTCTAGTACAGACCACATTTTATGTTGGCTATTTCATGGACCCCTGTTTTCCTCATAATATAACATCTGTTTTGTAATTACATCAGCATTTCTGTGGAAGAGTAGTAAAATTATAATTTTTTTTTAATGATTTGGTAGCTGTAAATAAGAAGCTGTCATTACATGACCAAACAGCTCTCCATGGGTCCTCAGTAACTGTGCCATAGATCAGTTTGAAAATCTCCAGGCTAGCTCATTTAATTTTGTTTTCTTGAAGCTTACTTGACACATACTTTGTATTACATTTACACCATTTCTTTATTGCTCATGGACACACACGATTTTTGTCCAGTGTACCTATTTATTTCAAGAGGAAAAAATGTTGTTTGCTGTAGTCTGGTACTTGTTTGAATCCTGAACTTGTGCCAAAAAAGCACAGCTAGACTGAGGTACCAGCAAAAGGGTATTTTGACTTTTGTAATCTAAATATCTCATGAATTACCTGGACTAGAAATAATTTACACCATATGAAAACTGGGACTTCATTAGCTGTTTGAGATGTTGGACTTCAGTAATTTCATTATTATGTAGCTTTCTCTTGACTATGTGGAATTTCTGACATGTCAGTTTTCCTCTCAAGAAATTCTAGAGGTATAAACTTGGACTCAAAACTTTCAAATAGCACAAGACATGTTCCAACTCTAATTGTTTGTAAAGAATGCTAAAATATTCCTGAACCAACCAGCTGGAAAATATCAATGTGTTTGAGGGTTTTGGGGGGCTTGGGACTTTTTTTTTTTTTTTTTGGACAACTAGTCTCAAGGGCTCCAAGTAAATCAGAAATCTAGCCAGGTACATGGGTGGATTGAATTAAAACAGTCATTTTAATCATGTTTTAAATGAGCAAGCAGAAAACTTTGGTTTAAATGGTCTACTTTAACTTTCTTTTGCATTTGTACTTTTTAGTTATTTCCCTAAAGCAGTGGTTCTCAACCAGGGGTCCCGGGCCTCCCATGGGGGCTGCGAGCACGTTTCTGGGGGTCCGCCAAGCATGGCTGGCATTAGACTTGCTAGGGTCCAGGGCAGAAAGTAGAAGTCCCACCACATGGGACTGCAGCCCGGGGTCCCAAACCCCACCACCCAGGGTCTGAGCAACTTAGCTTTGCAGGGCTCCCTATGGTGTGAGGGGTCCTGGGCAATTGCCCTGCTTGCTACCCCCTAACACTGGCCCTGGTTTTTATATGCAGAAAAACAGTTGTTGTGGCACAGGTGGGCTGTGGAGTTTCTATAGCATGTCGGGGGGGCCTCAGAAAGAAAAAGGTTTGTAGCCTATCATACACTAGTCAGATTCTTAATTTTTACATTTAGAAAATGATGAATGATGCTTTTCTTCACTAAATTAATTTTTTACCCATGATTGTGTGAAACAGCATTTGGATGAAAATTGGAGTTCAATTAATGCACAAACAACAAATAAAAAATTAAATAAAGCTACCTTAAATGTTCTGGATACTTTTTTTTTCTTGTGTAAGTAGCAATATGTTTTGCATTTAAAAATAATTGAAGTATTATCTGTAGTTAGTGAATTGAACTGATTGTTTCTGGTCACTATAATCTTCAAGATTTTACAAGAAGTAGATCTCATCTTTGCACCTCATTTTTATTGACAGATAGAAGCAGGAAAGCTCTTCCTTTTCCAACTCCTAGTTGGTTTCTTAACTTTGAGTGAAAATCATTGAACTGAACCAGTTGAATAAACATATGAAGAAAATATTTTCTTCTGTACCTGCAGAAGAGGCTACTGCTGTCCAAAAGCTGGTTTAACCCTTCAGCAAACTCCTGGTTTCACATGGTTTGTGGTTAATGACTTCCCACTAGTTCAGTGGTTTGATTTTCTTTAAAACTTTGGCAGCAAACATGTACTGCTTGAATATTATGTAATTTAACTGATTTTAATAAATTATAGTAAACTTAAGTCTTAAAATGAATTGTCATACTTTCAAATTTAATTTTAAATAGCTTTATTTTAAAGCAAGATGTAGTAACTGATTTAAATAAATCCAGATTTATTTTTTTAATTCTGTTTATCCACCCTGGCCAGGAAAGACATGGACACTGGAGCCACTGAATAGGTTCCTAATAAGCATATTTGCAGCTGGAACGGCTTGACTTTACATTTGGCAGTAGCGGCTTTGTCTTCCATAGTCTGTAGTTAATTCTTAACCTTCTGGTGATTAGAAATCTGCTGCAACTCCCAAGCCTTTGGTTGGGTCCAGTGGTAGGAAGGAAACTATTGAAGGGACAAGTTAGAGGTATGCTCTAGAAAAGTTTTTTTTTTTGGGAGGAGGAAATAGAAGAGAAAATAAGGGTGGACCCTAATGGAAGAGGGAGCATGGGGAGAGGAGACTCTCAGCTGAAAGCTCTGGGAGAAAAATAATGATCTTACTGGGGAAAGGAGTGAAGACAGAGAAAGTTACAAAGGCAAAGGATAAAGTATCTTGGTCAAATACATCACAAATATATTTTATAGATATTTATAAACTTTACTCATGACTAATATTGGTTGAACACCACAAAGCAATCAGCAAATATATTACATTAATAGCAGAATTTGTCAAATATAGTCAACCAGTACTTTTCTGTAATTTGACCAGCCTTATGAAGTAGCGTTTTAAAAAAAGTGTTAAATAAAAAGCTGATGTGCAATAAATAGTTGCAATTTAAAGAAATGAGGTAGTACAGCAAGGGGTCGTGGCTTGGGGGTGGGGTAAAAAGGAGGTGTAGCAGCTCTGATAGCACTGGTGTTTTTATTCCTTGCTAGCTGGAGTTAGTCCTTAGGCTAGTAAAGAACTGCTTAAATTTTCCAGCCTTGAAATCTTTATAAACTAACTCACTGAACCAAAACAATAGATGCACTAGTGCAGGGGTAGGCAACCTATGGCACGCGAGCTGATTTTCAGAGCTCATACTGCCCGGGTCCTGACCACCGGTCCGGGCGCTCTGCATTTTAATTTAATTTTAAATGAAGCTTCTTAAACATTTTAAAAACCTTATTTACTTTACATACAACAATTGTTTAGTTATATTTTAGACTTGTAGAAAGAGACCTTCTAAAAACGATAAAATGTATTACTGGCATGTGAAATCAGAGTGAATAAATGAATAAGTGAAGACTCGGCACACCACTTCTGAAAGGTTGCTGACCCCTGCACTAGTGTCTCAGGCGAGTGCAGAATCATTTCCTTTCCTTCTATCCCTTCCTTGGTCTCTTTCCAAGTTATCCTCTACTGTTAGTCTTGTTCTTTTGGAAGGGAATCTACAGAACAAGTTTAGTGAATGTGAAGTTCCTCTTTAGTATTGTGCATAAAATTTCATTTATCTTTTTAGAACTTTGTTTTCCCCTGAATGATTAAATACTTTAACTTGCAGATCTCATTATACTTAAAAACTAGGATATTATAATACATATCCTTAGCTATAGAACTTCAGTTCTGTGACGGTACCTTAACAAATATGCAGTGAGAAATTAAGACAGCAACCTCTATTTTTTTGTGTGTAAAATACCTTTTATTTTCAGAAGAATAAGGCTGTCTGTTGATTTGGTTGGTAGCGGTAGGCAACCAGAATTTTTGCAGCTATACTATAAAATTGGGCCACTTCCTACTGTTTCTAGAAAGGAGATTTAAAAAAAAAAAAAAAAAAAAATCTGCAGAGCTCTCAACTCAGTAAACTGAAATTACTGTAGAGATCCTCTAATTGGCATGTGATTGGAAAAGTTTGAGCTCTTAGCACTCCCCCAGTCATGAGCTTGAGACCGCCAATATCACAGAAAAGGAAAGTTATGAAATCGTAACTCCAACAAAAAGGTGGAAATACTGCACTCTAAATTTAAGTTGGCACACTAGAATTGATGTTTTTCATTCTTTTTTTCCTCTCCTGCAATTTTTAAAGTTTCTAGAATATTTTGGGAATAATGCTAGCCTTCTTTCATGCGCAGTATTTATTTATGGCATACCTGCTATATAAAATTAATTTCCCAGTAAACTCACATATTACACTGAATACTTCACTAGTTCTACCTATAATAAAATAAGGTTTGATGTATACTGAAAACTTACATTAGCATAACTACATCTTTCAGGATGTGAAAAATCCATAAGTCTGAGACACACAGCTATGCTGACCTAACTCCCAGTGTAGACTGTACTAGGTACTGCATCTCTGAGATGGATTAAGTACAGCAATAGGAGAACCTCTCCCATCTCTGTAGTGAGTGTTTACACTGAAAAACTGCAGCAGCACAGCTGGAGAGTTTTAAGTGCAGACTTACCATACGTTTTTACTTTTTTTTTTATACACCCGTTTACCTTTCTTAAACTGAAACTTCAGGCATATTCCTTCTAATTCAGTTGTTTTGTTTGATGGACCTTTAACAGTGGCAATACTTATGATTTCTGCAGCAATGGATGGGGGGTTTCCATCAATAACAGTAATCCATCTCTCAAACAGTGATCGCTAGGTTGACAGAAAAATTCTTCTGTTAACATAGCCGCATCTGCCCTGGGAGTTCAGTCAGCTTAACTATTGTGCTCGAGGGAGAGGAGATGAATTTATCAACTTAACTTTCAGGTGCATGTACATCTCATGCTGTTTCATACCTAATAAGTGGTATAGGGAGAGCTCTTGTTTCTCTTGTTTCTGGCTGCACCTCTGATATTGCTGTCTTAATAAATATTATCAGATTGTATTTCATGTTAGCATTGCCACTTAAACTCCCAGGAGCTAGCTGTCTAGTTCATATTGAAGGATACTTGGAAATTTGTCATGTACTTGTAAACATTGTCTAGTAACTTTCTTAAATATTTTCACTAAATGGTGTAAGGCAACACATATGTTAATGTATATATTAAAAGCTTTGTTCCTAATGTATACAATTGCTCATTTCTTAAATTTGGTTATGATTCTTAATTTGTCTTTGGAAAGTGAGGATCTGCTAATGTTAAAAGGCAGAAACATAAACATGGGAGTGGAAAATAAAATATCTAAAAGGCAAAGCAACTTTTTATTTGTAGTTAGCTCCTAAGTATTCTCTCCTTGTCTGGGTATCCTGCCTTGGGGAGGATGGATGTCTTCATCTCTCATAAAACAAATCTGTTAAGTCTTGTGCAGGAGAAGTTTTTGTAAATAGAAGTTGTTTCCCTTGTGACTTCTATTCAGTTGTCTATATCCTGCTTGGTCTTTTGAAAATAGGCAAAATCCTGCATGGTGGATGTTCTGCCTTTAAAAACATATTCTTTAGAACTTTTAGATTAATGGTTTTCTCCCTTCTGTGGATTACACCTTTGGTTATTGAGTCTATGATCTTGAAGGCTTAAGTGCAATTCCTTGTCCCACCCTAACCTTGGTCACAGATTTACTATATAAGTAGATTCTGCCATCCAATTGGTAATTTTGTCAAACTTGTTTTCTGAGACTCAAATCATCCAAAGGAGGATTTCATAAGGAATAAGTACAAAATTCAGTTATGCAGAGCCATAATATTGATACGCCGTGGAGGAATTATAAATGTATCTGAGCACAATAATTCTAAAGACTTTTCTCATACTTGCCATCTGAATAAAAGATGGTCAAACTTTCAGTTCATATCAAATTATCATATTAGATGGGGAAGACTTATTAAGTTATCCATCCTCTGAAAGAGCAGAACATAATGTTGTCGCCCTCCTCCTCCTTCTCAACTCAATCCAAGCTGAGAACCACTGGAAAGAATACCGTGTATGTTGCTACAGTAATCGGGCAGTTTCTAAACCCATACGTTCC